>NC_077232.1:125532340-126229840 GCF_027887165.1 Monodelphis domestica | reverse complement strand
GCAGAAGAATGGCAAGGGTGAGAGAATTGGGTCTAAGTGACTTGCCCAAGGTCATATGGCTGGCTTGTATCTGAGACCAGATTTGAACCTAGAATCTAGTCTCTAAACCTGGCTTTCTATCTACTGAGTCACCCAACTGCCCCTCTCTTTATTCTTTTTAAAATTTTTTTATTTTTAATTATTTAAAATTGTAATTATTTTTTAATTTTATTTTTATAAATCAAACTTATATATCTTTTAAAAATATTTTCCCATGTTTATATAATTCACTTTCTTTTTCTTATTCTCTAATGAATAAGACTCTCCATCTCCTAGTTCTTGGCATTTTTTCTAGTGATCCCCCATACCTAGAAGGTCCTCTTCCTCTTTGTCTTTTGGTTTTCCTGGCTTCCTTCAAGTACCAACAAAAAAAGCCTGCCTTCTACCAGAAGCCTTTACCAATCCCTCTTATTTCTAGTGGTTTCCCTCTGTTAATAATTTTCTATTTGTTCTGTATATTGCTTATTTTTACATATTTGCTTGCTTATTGTTTTCTCCATTAAGGACTTGCCTTTCTTTGTAGCCCCAGCCCTTAGTATAGTTCCTGGTACATAGCAGGTTCTTCATAAATGCTCACAGACTTTCTGAGTGACTAGTAGATAGAGCCCTAGATTTGCAGTCAGGAAGACCTAGGTTCAAATCTCACTTCAGATCCTTGCTACTTTTTATGACTCTGGGTAAATCACTTAATCTATTTGGGCATCTGATCCCTCAGATGTAAAATGAGATGGTTGGACTTAATGACCTCTAAATTCTCTCCCAGTTCTAATTCGCTGGTGTGAGAAACTAAAAATGTGTAGTTTATTTTAATCTTGTACTTTCTTTTTTCTTGTTTGTTTTCATTTGAGCATTTACTGTTTGTAATTTTTATTTTTTGTGAACTATTCTTTATATTTTTCTGTGGTTCCATGATCCATATTCTTTCCCCTCGCCTTCTCCCTCCCACCTCCCGTAGCCAATGAGCAATTCAACCAGGTTTTACGTGTATCATTTGATCAAGACCTTTTTCCATATTATTAACATTTGCTAATCCCATACTTTCAAAGAATCATGACTTTACTGACACAAATTACAATCTCTCTCAGACTTAGTAAATTCCTTAATGAATCATGAGGAGACCCCCACCCAACCCCCATCACCCCCAATAGCCATCATCCTAGTTTAGATTTTAAGCCATCTAATCCAAAGAAGATGTACATTCAGTTCCTCAGTTCATTACCCAAAGCATAGAGGACCTAGCTCAGAGCTTATGCTTGGCTGGTGTAACCTTAAAGATCCATCAGTAACCATGTTCTGGGGAGCCTTTGGCAAGTCTTTGATGGAAAGGTAGTTTCTCATCCTTAGGGAGATTTTTATCCATGTTGGAAACTCCAGGCAACCTTCTCTGATGCATTCTTGGAGAGTTATTTGGGGAACCCAAGGGCTAAGTCACTAAGTCACATATAGTATAAATATATATATATATATACATATGTATATATATATATATATAAATGTATAAATGCTTAATCAATGTTTCATGAATTGAATTTCCAACTATAAAGCCAGTCCTCTTTACTGTCTTTTGCTAATGATTATAATACTTCAGATAATATTAACAAATATCCATTTAAAAATTTAGTAGAACCGTTTTATAATAGCTCATTATTTTACAGTTTTAGATTTATCGGAAGCCAAGTTGTACCATTCAAAGCACAATGATTACACACAGCAAAACACAATCAGCATAGTCCAGAATTCGTCTTGTTTCTTCCTCCCACTGCACAGAAATTTTACTAAGTATCTTTGTATCTAAGGATACAGGTATTGCTCTTGTACCTCCCTCTTGGGAATGTTTTTCTTCATCATTTACATCAAGCCACACATTTCTCAGACTACAGATATTTCTCATTTATGCCATGCCTGCTACTGCAACTGGATAGAAAGAAAATGTAGCCATCCTACCAGTATTAATAATAATAATAGGGAAATTGAGAAAGCATGCTTGTATTTTTTTTTAAAGAGAGAAACAACTTGTCTTGGCACTAAGTTAGCAAGAACATTTAGTTACCACATGCCATGCTTCTGCCTTTCCCTGACCCCAGCAACCACATCTCAGATAAGCATCCAGATCTGGCTCTTCTCTCTTCTGTGGCGGTTCATAACTTAATTTTCTGTCTCCTCTCCATGGGGCTAGGTCCTGATAGTCTTTCTTTAAGACCTCTCTACCTCCCCTTCTGTTCCAATGCTCCAGAGGCATTTTTTTGTGGCATTTATCACATTTATGCCACAATTTCTAACTATATCTCTTGTAGTAGATTTGTGGTGTTCATCACTAGTTTTTTGGATTAAATTGCAAAAAAACAAAGATTTAGATTAGAATTAGCAACTTCAAGCATAGGAATTAATTTGGGGGCTGTGGAGAAAGGCAAGAAGAGGTGATCTTTCCTCTTTTTTCTTAGCATTAGCCCTCCTTTCCTGGTAGGATGTGGAACATCCCAGAGGTATTTACATTTTTAAATAGGGAATTTAAAATGCATTGGTCTAACTCTCTCAGATTAAAGGTCTGCCAGAAATGAGTGTGGTAGGTAGACTTCCCATGTTGCTATAGGGGAGAACTTCCTTTACTTTCTTCTCCATCTTTTACTTTTCACTTCTTTCACAGTCTTATTTTACTAGAGTTATAAGAGTCTTATCGATTCCCCTCTTATTCCTCCATCTTTCATGCAACTTAGTCAATCTATCAACTTTTATAGAATATAGTACCACATGGACTATTTAGATATATGGGCCAAGGATAAAGAACTGAAGTATAACTACTATATGGTTTAATTCCATCCGTAGAATATCCATTTGTTGGTCACCAGGCAATGACTTTGCATTTATAGTGCCAAGAGTTAAATTAATCGGCATAGAGGGTCTAAAATGAGACTTCTTAGCCAGGAATCTAAGGGTAGATTTCCAGAGGAGTTTTCTAATTTAGATGGGAAAAAATTGCATCTTTATTTCAACAAAACTGATTTCATTTGTAACGTTATGTATTTTATACACATAAAAACATTATTCTGAGATCATGGGTTTATGGACTTCACAAGACAATCAAAAGAGTGAAGAATCTTTGACCCCCAAATGGTTATTGTTAGTGCTCTCAGCCCTCTTTTCCTCTTTAAACTTAAAAAAAATTCTTTTCATTATGAACTTAACTAAAAAATGCAAACAATTTAATACCTAAAGAACAAAATGATTATATATGAAACCACAAACTTTCATTAAATGTAGTTATTTTACTTCTGTCACATCATCTATTATCAATTAATAAGTGCTTGGATGGGCAGCTAAAGGGTTCAGTAGACAAGGAGACAGACCTGGAGATGAGAAATCCTGGTTTCAAGTTTTCCTTATGAAAATTAATTCATCTATTTCTTACATGCAAATACATGAAAAATCTAGGACTCATTTCCTTTCATACTGATTAGAAGTAATGAGGTTTGCTGAAAACCAAGGATTAGGATCAAAAACATTAATCTTATATGTTTAAGTTATCTGTCTATAAATATTAGATATCAAATCCTTATTAAAGATATTTCATACAAATAAATCTTTCCCAATCAACTGTTTCTGTTCTTGTTTTCACTGTATTAATTTGCTTTCTGCAAAAGCTTAACTGTTGGGGGACAGCTGGGTGGCTCAGTGGATTGAGAGCCAGACCTAGAGACGGGAGGTCCTGGGTTCAAAATTTGGCCTATTTCCTAGCTATGTGACCCTGGGCAAGTCCCTTAACCCCCATTGCCTAGCCCTTACTGCTTTTCTGCCTTAGAACCAATACACTGTAGTGACTCTAAGACGGAAGGTAAAGGCTTAAAAAAATTTTTTTTTAAAGCTCAACTGCTCCATATAGTCAAACATCTATTTCATCTTTTGTAACAGTTTCTATGCCTTGTTTTGGTAAAATTTCATCCCCTTCTTATAGTTGTAAAACGCATATAATCAGCTTCTCTTCTAATTTTTTAATGATATGATCTTTAATATGCAAGTCATTAATCTATTTTGAATTTATTATAGAATATGGTATAAAATGTTGGTCTAAGTCTAATTGCTGCCCAATTGCTTTCCAATTTTCCCAGCAATTCTTATCAAACACAGAGCTCTTTCCTAGATAGATAATTCATGATTAGGGGTCTGTTGAGCATCAAGTCATTGAGTTCAATTATTTCCTATTCTTTATTGAATGCTCGGTTCCACTGATCACCTTTTCTATTATTTTTTTAGCCATCTCAAGTGATTTTTAAGACTAATACTTTATTGAGGACTATTAGTCTTATTTTTTTCATTATTTCCCTCAATATTCTAGATCTCTTTATTACTCCATATGAATTTCATCATTATTTTACCTAGTTCTATAAAGTATCCCATTAGTAGTTTGATTATTATAGTACGAAGTTTGTAAATTAAATTTAATAGTATTATCATTTTTATTATATTAGAACAGTCTCTAATGAATATTATAAAATGATATTCATTAAGATAATTTGGCACTCATTTTATTTTATTTTATTTTATTATTATTTTTAAAAACCTTTGCCTTCCATCTTGGAGCCTCAGAAGAGTGGTAAGGGCTAGGCAATGGGGGGGTTAAGTAACTTGCCCAGGGTCACACAGCTGGGAAGTGTCTGAGGCCAGATTTGAACCCAGGACCTCCCATCTCTAGGCCTGGCTCTCAATTCACCGAGCCACCCAGCTGCCCCCTGGTTTTAGAAAGTTTTAGAAAGAACAGAGGTTTATCAATGGAGCATATAAGGCATACTAACTATATTCAAAGGAAAACAAAAACAATAGCATTATATTTGGTATCCAAAGACCCCAATTAATAGGAGAAAGATGATCTACTTTTTAAAAGTGACTTGAAAAGGTCTAATCACTTAAATTTATAAGGAGCTAAATTAATTAAAAAACAAGCCATTCCCCAACTGATAAATGAGCAAGGGACATCAATAGGCAATTTTCAGATAAAGAAATCAGAACTATTAATAAGCACATGAAGAAGTGTTCTAAATCTCTTATAATCAGAGAGATGCAAATCAAAACAACTCTGAGGTATCACCTCACACCTAGCAGATTGGCTAACATAACAGCAAAGGAAAGTAATGAATGCTGGAGGGGATGTGGCAAAGTGGGGACATTAATTCATTGCTGGTGGAGTTGTGAATTGATCCAACCATTCTGGAGGGCAATTTGGAACTATGACCAAAGAGCACTGAGCACTAAAAGACTGTCTGCCCTTTGATCCAGCCATAGCACTGCTGGGCTTGTACCCCAAAGAGATAATGGAATAAAAGACTTGTACAAGAATATTCATAGCTGCGCTCTTTGTGGTGGCCAAAAACTGGAAAACGAGGGGATGCCCATCAACTGGGGAATGGCTGAGCAAACTGTGGTATATGTTGGTGATGGAATACTATTGTGCTGAAAGGAATAATAAAGTGGAGGAATTCCATGGAGACTGGAACAACCTCCAGGAATTGATGCAGAGCGAGAGGAGCAGAACCAGGAGAACATTGTACACAGAGGCTGATACACTGTGGTATAATCGAACATAATGGACTTCTCCATTAGTGGCAATGCAGTGATCTAGAATTATTTGGAGGGACTTATGAGAAAGAACTCTATTCACATTCAGAAGAACTGTGGAAAAGAAACATAGAAGAAAAACAACTGCTTGATCACATGGTTCAATGGGGATATGACTGAGGATGTAGACTAAAAGATTACCCCAGTGCAAATATCAATACTATGGAAATAGGTTTTTATCAATGACACATGTAAAATCCAGTGGAATTGTGTGTCAGACATGGGAGGGGATGGGGGGAGGGGAGGGAAAGAACATGAGCCTTTTAACCATGGAAAAATATTCTAAATCATCTAATAAAATAAAATAAAAAAGTAAGTACATAGTGCATTTTCTTTTGTAAATGCAGACTGTTATATCACAACTTCTGAGGAAATTAAATCTCTTAAATCCAAAAAAAAAAAGAAAAAGACTTGAAAACTGAACAGTAGTCAGGCAGAAATTAGGTTCAGTCCACCAACTTGTCCCATACTCCAAAATAAACTTCAAATTAGTATAACTTAGATATAAAAGATCATATCACAAACATATTAGAGGAGCAAAGAAGACATTAGCTTTTAGATTATGGAGATGGAAAGAGTTCATGACAAAATGAGTGACAGAGAGGATCAGAAGAGATTAAAATGAACACTTTTAATTTTCTAAAATAAAAGTTTTTAGACAAATATAATATTGAAAAAATTAGAAGGGAAAATATTGATGACAATTTTCCCTGATAAAGATCTCATTTCCAAGACATATTAGGAATTGATTCACATTTATGAAATTAAGATCCGGTCCCCAAAAGAAAAATAACCAAAGGATATAAACAAAGGTTTCAAAGGAAACAATCTAAAATATTCTAAGTTACTAATAGAGAAATGCAAATTAAAACATCTTTGCGGTTTCCCCTCATACTTATCAGACTGGCAAAGACAACAAAAAAGAAAAATGAAAAATATTAGCAAATCTGTGAGAAAATAGGCACACTAGTATGCTGTTGGAGGAATTGTGAATTGGTTCAGCCATTCTGGAAAGCAATTTGGAACAATGCCCAGAAAGTAACCAATCTGGGCATACTCAGTGGCACAACTATATCATTATTAGCTTGTATCCCCAAAGAAATGAAGGAAACAGGAAAATGATTTACCAATAAAAAGACATTCATAGCAGTTCTTTTCATGGCAGCCCCAACCTGGAAACTAAGGCACTGTCCTATTGGTAAATTGTAGTCCAAAAGAATGAAGATGAAACAGACCACTCACCTCTTGACAGAGAGATGTTGAACTGGTTTGGGCAGCACTTGAGAAAGTTGTGGGCCATATGGGTCCCACCTGCCATTTGTATCTTTATGCCTTTGCCCAAAACTATTCTTGAAACCTTTCCAGCATGGAAGAACATACTAGAATTTAAGCTTTGTGGCCAAGACCTTCAGGAGCCCCAGTCACCTTTATGCTATGATGAGATATCCAAGGAAGATTTGATCCAAGCACAGAAATCATTATTTCCATCTCCTCTCCTTCCCTCCTCAACATAACTATTAGGGAAACATTGACACATTTGTCTGTTTTCTCATCTCTCTGAGTTCCTTATGACAAAGTTGCTATGAAGAAAACAATGGGTAAACTGAAGTTTCAAATGCTACATAAATGTGAAAGAAAGGGGTTTCAACTAGACAATTTCAGGATTTTCCCTCTCTAATTTTCTAATATGCATAGATTGGTCATAAATGTTAATACTTATTTAAATTAAATATTTCATTTAAACTATTAAATAAATATTGAAATGTTAATCAACTCCTTCAGAGCTATTGTTTACTATAGTGCCTGGCACATATTGATAAATGCTTGTTGATTGATTGACAGGTGACAAAAAATTAAAACTTTTTTATAAACCATTCAGGGCTCCCCCAAATGCTACTTCTCTATCTTTCTAGCCTACTCTCATATTGTAAATTAGGTAACTCTTTGAACCTCAGAACTAACCCTATGCTTTACGCTCTATCCTTCATCAGTTCTGCTTATATTGTACCTTATGCCTGGATGTTTTCCTTCCCTCTCCTCAACTGTTTTAACTCAGACGCATCCTTTAAAGCCTGTCTCAAGTCCCTTCTCAATGTCAGTGACTAAGCCATTTTTCAATTCTGTACTCTCAAGCTACTCCAGTATATATGGTAAGAATTTATTAAAAAAATAAAATTTTAAAACATGAACTCACCGTCATTCACAAACATGAATATTTCCACATACAAATGACAGAAAAAAGATTGTATTGGAAACCATGAATTTACCACATGTATGATTTCTTTGTTTTAGTGTATATCAACTTAAAAAATCAATTTAGTAAATATCAACACTACTCTTTCTGTTTGTGTTCCTTTCTGAAATAAACACTCGTTAAATGTGGACTGAAGTATATTGCTCCTCACTGGATGAACTCTCATGGGAGGTGAAGGGTTTAGGTTGAAAGTCACTTGGCAAATATGAGGAATTTAGAGAAACTTGGGAAGAGGAGGAGGAAAACTGATGCAGAGACCAGTAAACAGAACTAGGAGAACAATGTATGTGACCACAATAATGTAAAAGAAAACAACGTGGAAAGATTTCAGAACATGCAGGGACTAATCACGAATTAAGATGACTGACCCAGTATGATGTGTTGTACTTTTCTGTTAGGGATGGGTGGGTGTGTCTGGGATAGAGAAGAATGTTTGGAATATGATGAGTTTGTAAAACAAAAAACCAAACAAACAAAACTAGAGTATTTATAAAATATTTTTTAAAATAGGAAGTTATTTAGGAAAAGTACCTTTCCAAACAGTCCCTCTACAGAAATTCAGTCAGAAGAAATTTTTAATTTAATTTTATTATTTTTTAAATTTAATTTTATTGATTAATTAAAAATTTTTCAATGATTACATGATTCATGTTCTTTCCCTCCCTCCTCCCACCCCACATTGCCCACAATGTGCAATTCTACTGGGTTTTACGTGGGTCATTGATCAAGACCTATTTCCATAGTATTGATAATTGCACTAGTGTGATCATTTATAGTCTACATCTCCAGTCATATCCCCATCCACCCATGTGATAAAGCACTTGTTTTTCTTCTGTGTTTCTGCTTCCATAGTTCTTTCTCTGTATGTGGAGAGTGTTCTTTTTCAGAGGTTCCTCAGAAATGTTTTAGATCATTGCATTGCTGCTGGTAGAAAATTTTTTTAAAATTATATTTGTGCCAATTAGTTTGTTTACTTATTGAGGAAATCCCCCAAAATGCTTTCAACTCAGAGAAGTTGCACTTCCTCTTTGGGGCAACTGAAGACACCAAAAACTTCTGTATGTTAAAGTATGCTTCATGGCACAAATCTCAGGGAAAACAGAAGGATCCCAAACCCTCTAACTCAGAGGGCTTACTCAGTGAGAATGAAAAAATTCGGTGAGAAGATTGCATATTGTGTCTTTTGGTGCTAACTTGATGTACTATTTATAGGTCTCTTGGTTGGTTGCTTTTTTTATTGCCCTTTCACCCAATTTTCTGTTATAACCTGGCAATAAATGTCTCTTGTCTTAGCACCATTTTCCCTTTTCTCTTATAAACTTTGCTCAGTGATTCCCATTTTGAGTAATGACTTTACATATAGATATCTGTATATATATATATATTCATGCACATGTATGTGTAAATATGTATGTATTGGTATATATGCCTGTAATATACATATGCCAGCGTGTATATACACATACACAGACAAAGAAAGTCTCCCATCATAGAATATAATCTTCTTGAGGAAAAGGACTGTTTCATTTTTGTCTTTATATTCCCAGAACCAAGTACACTCCCTTGGAACACAATACATTCTTAATAAAAATATGTTGTATTAAAATTATTATTATTAATAATAAATATAAAATAAAAGTTTTAGTCATTCATAAACCCTAGAATATGTGAATATTCTCTCAGGTATTTGGGGAATCATCAGTTGGGCAACAAGTATTTATTAAGTATTGTCCAGAACCATGCTAAGTGTTAGAGATATGAAGAAAGACAAGACCAGTCCTTGCCCCCAAGGATCGTACATCCTAATGGAGAAGACAACATGTAAATCTCAAAGAGCAACTGAAAATGATAAAAAAAAAAAGTGGGCTTCAGATTTGGTTTATTGTTGTTTTTCACCTTTATTTTTCAGTATCTTTTCCAAGAAAAATTCAAAATGGCATCACAAAGAGTCAGACATGACCGAAACAATTCAACCACAACAAATTCTTCTGTAGATTTACACATAATAAAAGCTAGAAGGGACATTAGAAATCTTCTACCTAAGTTCTTTTCTTTTACAGATGAAGAAGCTGAGGCCCAAACATGTTAAGTTACTTGGCCAAGCTAGTTAGTGGGGAGCAGAGCTGGGTCTTGAATCCAGGCTTCCTGACTTTGGGTTCTGGGCTCTTTCCCTTAACCACACTGGATTTAGCACCTTCCTTTATTTGAGAGCCCACTGCTCAGAGGGTTAAACCAGGTTGTGTGTTTGGTGGGTGTCATAAAATGAAAAGACCATTTGCTTTTTGTTCTCAAGGAGTTCACAATATAAAGGGACAGACAAGATCTTTAGGAACCACTTCAGTATTTTGGTACACAGATTGGTATGGCTTGGATATAGATATTCAGAAAGGTGCTTCTGGAAGGTACAGAAATCACAGTCAAGTAGGAATAAGTGAACCTCGGTTCTATTCCCAATCCTATGACCCTACAGACAATTTTCTTACCTCTCTGGGACTCAGTTTCTTCATCTATTAAATGAGCGGATTTAGGGTAATTTGGGTTCCCTTCTATCTCTAATATTCTTTGTTCTTGGGAGGGGACAAGGACTTCTTGTGTCTACTTAAATAGAGTTCACAATTTGGACAAGAGGATATGGCAATAAGAATGGTCAGATTGGGCTATTCCATATCATGGTTAGGGGTAGGGAGAGGGACAGGATCTTGGATTTCATTGGTATAGGGAATTCTTGGTGAGGAGATACCCTATACAATGAAGGCTAATATTTTCTTTGCAAATTATACTTAGAGAAATGCCTACATTTCTTAGAGAAATGTATTTGATATACAGAGACATTAAGTAACTTGACTAGAGTCACACAGTCAAGAGGGAAGACTTGAATCATATGATATTCATTAAAAAAAAATCACCATGAATTGGTGTCAAAAGGGATAACAGAGGTCAAGGAGGAGATATAGAAAACGATTGAAGGAAGAGGAGTGTCCTTAACAACAAAGGAGAAATTGTGTTTAAGATTCTAAGAGCTCATTAGAAATATGACATTTGCTTTTATTAAATGTTCAAGATTCCACAGAGCTGAACTGAAGTACAAACACAGCTGAGAAAATTCCAGTTTGATCTGGTTCCACAGAAACTCCACCCCATTTTTTTTCAGTAGGATATCTAGTTACAAGCATTTCAGCAAACTGGCTCTCCTTGGCTCATTAATAAATCTGCAGGACAGAGAAATACTATTATCTATTTTAACTATTTCTCAGATGTAAGGCTACAAGATTACAGTTTTTGAGAATCACTTTGAATTTAACCTTTTAAAATTGGGTTGCTTTGAACATTTCCTATAAATCATCTTGCATAATTTAAAAAATTATTTAACTATATACATTCTTCTCTTTTTGATATTTTAATGTGAAATATCACACAATAAACTGGTCAGATTCTATAATCTTATGATCTTCCTGGAATATAATCACTATAGATTCACCGTACTTTGACATTTACTATGGAATTATGGTATAATAATCTCAAAATTGGAAGGGGGCTTATTGTTCATTTCTAACCTGAAGCATGAATCCTCTCTCATAATGACTCTTAACAAGTGACTATCTAGTCCCTGACCAAAGTCTTAAGGCAATGGAGGAACTCACTACCTCCTGAATCAGGCCATTCAACTTTGGGGAGAGTTCTAATTATTAGAACATTTTCCTTTTTATTTGGAGAAATCTCTCTCTCTGCAGCTTCTACCTATTACTTACAGTTCTGTCCTGTAGGACCAATTTGGTGAAGCCACCAAGCATTTATTAAGCACCTACTATGTGCTGGACTTTGGGCTAAGTGCTGGGAATACAAAGAAGGGGGGAGGGAGTGTCTGTCCTCAAGGAGCTCACTCTTTAATGGGGGAGGCAATATGCAAACAAGTATGTACTTATAAGGTATATGCAGGGTAAACTGGAGGTAATCTCAGAAGGAAGATGCACTGGGAAAGGCTTTTTTGTAGAAGTTGAGGCTTTTGCTGAAACTGGATGGAAACCAGAGAAGTCAGGAGGTGGAGAGAAGGAGGGAGAACATTCTAAGCATAAGAGATAGCCATTGAAAAGGCACAGAGTTGGTAGAGATGGATCTTGTGTGAGAAACAGCAAGAATGCCAGTGTTGCTGGATTATAAAGTATGTGGAAGGGGGTGAAGTGTAAGAAGAATGGAAAAGGAGGAAGTAGGAAGGAACCAGATTATAAAGGATTTTAAAAGCAAAAAAAAAAAAGGGGGGGGATTTTACATTTGATGCTGAAGATAATAAATAGCTGCTGGAGTTTATTGAGTAAAGGAGTGACATGGTCAGATCTGTGATTTAGGAAGACCACTTTGGTAGCTGAGTGGAAGATGAACTGAAGCAAGTAGACACGAGACAGGGAAAGCAACCAGAAGGCTATTGCAATATCCCAGGTATGAGGTGATGAGAATCTGCCTTCCATTGGGTTGATGACCATGTCAAAGGAGAGAAGGGATGTATATAAGGGCTGTGAAGATAAAATTGACAGGTTGTGGCAGTAGATTGGACACGTAGAGTGAGAATGAGGAGCTGACACTGAGAATATAACCCTAACCCTTGCTAATATTAATAAGGAAGTATAAGAGAAAAAGGGAAGGATTTAAAAAAATATCTTTCACATAACAGCCCTTCAAAGGATGATAGCTTGGTGTAGTAGAAGGTACATTAAATAGGGAGTCAGGAACCCTGGATTTGGTTCCAGCTCTGCCACTAGCTCCATGAACTGGGACAAATTATTTTATCTTTTTGAGCCACATTTTTCTCTTCTGTAAAATGAGACAGCTAAATGTTGCTGTGGTGGTTGTTTTATATATATATATATATATATACATATATATATATATATATAACCAGCGTTTTTGATTTCTTGCTATGTTTAAAAAATATATTATTTATTTTTAACATTCCTTTTTTAAAAAAAACTTAAGTTCCAAGTTATCTTCCTTTTCCCAGTCCCTCTCCCATCTATTGAGAAAGTGAACAAGATATCAATGATATATTGAAATCATGCAAAAGATATTTCCATAGGCCATGTTGCAAAAAAAGCAAGAATAATAAAAGAGTTAAAAATTATTATTCAATTTTTACTCTGATTTTACCAGGTGTCTCTCAGGAGGGTGATAACATTTTCATTATGAGTTCTTAGGAATTGTTTTGCATCATTGTATTGATTAGAATAGCAAAGATTTTCACAATTGATGGTTATGATAATATTTCTACTACTGTGCATAATATTCTGGTTCTGCTCACTTTATGTCAGTTCATATAAGACTTCTGAAATTTTTCTGAAACCAACCTTCTTGTCATCCATTATGGTACTAAAATATCCTGTTATAATAATATCACAACTTGCTCAGGCATTCTCCAATTGATGGGCATCCCCTCAATTAATTCTTTTGTCATTATAAAAAGAGCTACTATAATTTTTCTTTTTCTACATATAGGTACTTTTTCTTTTAAAAAAATTTTTTTTGGAATACAGATTTAGTAGTGGCATTTCTGGGTCAAAGGGTATACACAGTTTTATAACCCTTTGGGTACAGTTCCAAATTGTTCTCAAAAATGATTGGATCAGGTCACAACTTCACCAACAGTGCAGTAGATTCCTATTTTTTTCCACACTCCCTCCAACATTTGTAATTTTACTTTTCTGTAATGTTAGTCAATCTGATAGACATGAGGCAGTATCTCAGAGTTGTTTTAATTTGTAGTTATTTAATCTTAATCTTAATAATTAATAATAATATTATATATAATAAAAATATTAATAAATAATAAAATTAATATAAATAATTTTATATGACCATAGATAACTTACATTTCTTTTCCTGAAACTTCCTATTCCTATCCTTTGACCATTTATCAGTTGGGGAAATGGCTTTTATTTTTATAAAATTTACTCTGTTCCCTATATGCTGAATGGTTTTTAAGGCCCTTTTCAGTTCTAACATTCTATAACAAAATAATGAAAGTAATAATGACCCCCAAAAGAGTAATTTCTTCTGCCATATAAACATTCCTAGTTTCTTAAACCAATTCCCTTTTAGCTTTGTCATCATCCTGGCTGCTCTCTTCTAGACATGCTCTAGCTTATTGATGTACTTCCTAAAATATGGTGAGTAGGATTGACTCCAGATGTAGTCTAATCAAGGCAAAATATAATAGAATTATAATATTTCTTATTTTGGCACTACAATGTTATTTTGGCTGCCATATCAACATTGTTAACTCTTATTCAGTTTCCAGCCTACAAACTCCCTCAGGTCGGTTTTTTTTTTTGGCCATATTTTGACCATTTCATCACCATCCTATATTCACGCAGTTGGTCTTTTAGGGACTTATTTTTTCAGCCTAATTTTATCTTATTAAATTTGACCTATGCATCCAGCTTGTCAGTATCTTTTTTTGTTATCCAATGTATTCTCAATCTCTTCTAGATTTCTATCATTTGACAATTTGATTAATGCACATCTATTTGTACATCCATAGAACTAATGTTTTATAGAATAGGGTTAAAAATAGAATTGTGTAATCCACCATCATTGACATCCCTCCAGGGTGACATCTATTGACCAGCAGTCTTTAGGTCTTATCATTTACCCAATTCAAGATCCACCAAATAAGAGTATGATGCCACTTGTCCATATCTCATTCTGTTAACAAGAAGATCCTTAAAAATGGTATGATCATGGTATTAACATTGTTTGATTCATTAAGCATTGTTTGCTGAATTGAAAATATAACATGTGATGGAAAGAGAATTGGATGAGAAGATGGAAGACCTGCATGCAATGGTATAAAGTTGAATGTCACTCACTTGCTTGGACCTCAATTTCTTCTGTAAAATGAGGAAGTTGGACTAGATGATTTCTAAAGTTCCTTCTAGCTCCAAATCCTATGTCTTATGCCTTGATGAAATCCAATTAATGGCAGGTGTCTGTCTCTCTCGGGTCTTCCTTGCTTCCTTGTTTCCTTCCTTCCTTCCTTCCTTCCTTCCTTCCTTCCTTCCTTCCTTCCTTCCTTCCTTCCTTCCTTCCTTCCTTCCTTCCTTCCTTCCTTCCTTCCTTCCTTTCTTTCTTTCTTTCTTTCTTTCTTTCTTTCTTTCTTTCTTTCTTTCTTTCTTTCTTTCTTTCTTTCTTTCTTTCTTTCTTTCTTTCTTTCTTTCTTTCTTTCTTTCTTTCTTTCTTTCTTTCTTTCTTTCTTTCTTTCTTTCTTTCTTTCTTTCTTTCTTTCTTTCTTTTTTTCTCAGCAGTCACATTGATGAGTGGTTTTATTTTTTACCCTCAATTCTTAAGGATATGCTTCATCTAGGTTTGGCAATTAAGCTCACTTTGGGCAGTTAGGTCCTCTTACCAACTATCTATTTATATTTGGTTTTAAATCCCTCTTGACCATTTTTGTTCTATCCTTCCCAGTCTGAAGATCTTTCTCCTTAGTAGAAAAAAATAGAAGCAAAACAGGAATTGATTAGTTCTGCATTTTTTTTTTCCTATCCTTATTTGCTATAGATGAAGTCAGAAGGTTTAATTCTGAGGGATGATAGAAAAAATTCATCTGGGACAGCCAACAACTCTTGCCCTCTAAAATAGAAGCGGGTGTTACAGTATCTCCTTGGAGTCCTGAATATCAACCCACTCTTCTTAATCTTTTGAGATGAGGTATTACTGTGTTTGATGTTATATAGAATTCTTCACTAATTTCTACAATACCCAGCCACAAGAATTAAGGTCACTGAGGTTGCTCAAATTGTGACTTGGAAATAACCAATCAGAAATCCTTCAACAAAAGGAATCCTATTTGTTTCTCAGAATATCCTAATGTTCTATAATTAACTGAACACCTGTGTGTCCTTATGTTGAAGGCAAACAATACTATCTATAAAATATAGAGTATGAATCTTATGAGGTATATATTTTACTTTTAAATTATTTTCTTTAAGTTATCCAAATTCTTGAATTAACATTTTAAATGAGGCATAGATGAATTTCCTTTTAGTCCCAAACCAATAGATTTATTTAGATCTGAAAGGTTATTTGAAGTCTCTGAAAGGGTTGACAGAAGAGAAACTATGAATAATGAGATGACAGAATCAGGATCTAGAGCTGGGATGGACTTTAGAGCTTATTTTGGCCAATCTCCTTATTTTGCAATTGAGAAAACTGAGGCTTTGTGTTATAAAGATTGTAGTTTTCTTAGGGAAGGAAGGAAAATACAATAACTTGTGCAACATTTTATTTGGAAAAAAAGTATTTGACTAACATGAAAAGGACAGATTGTAAAGTGTGAACATGAGTCATGGTAACAGTCTGAGTGAAGCATGAGAAGAAGGATAAATCTTACAGAAAAAGAACCTTGGTCTTTATTCTTCCTTTTTTGAACAGAAGGATTTTTATAATGCCTATGGACATGTAAAGGAAATTTTCTCATGATTATAGGGTGAGTAAAAGAACAGTCCCATTCTCTCATAGATACTTTATGAAGTATGAAAAAAAAAGAGCACCAGACCAAGAAATGTTTGATAAAGTCAAGAAGAAGCTACAGGAAGTAGTTTTTACCATCTCAGTTCCACACAAAGAGATAGTCAGAAACCCATAAGCACTAGAGATCAAATCCAGATAGAAAAGGTTAGCTCCGGAGTACAACTTAAAGAATTAGAACTGGCATTAGAAAGAAAATAAAGATCTTGATATATGAGTTACAAAACTTTACTCAAGCTAGAGACTTCTTAAAAATTAGTTTATATCAAAGAGAAATTGATTGCTCCATTAGACAATAAGAAATACTACAACAAAAACTAACAATGGAAAAATAGCAAATGATGTAAGATATCTCCTATCAAAAAACAACTAGAAAACAGGTCAAGGAGAAATAACCTACCATGCATTGGACTGGACTATCTGAAAACCATATTTAAAGAAGTCATGAATGAAAACTTCTTGAACCTATTAATATCATAGAACAAAAGTAAAGTTATTAATAACCCACCAATTATCTTTTGGAGGGAAAAATCTCTAAAATTAAAACTATATAGGACATCATAGCCAAAATCAAGAGCAAAAATATACTTAAAGCAGTTAGAAATGAAATTTAATTACTAAAGAGCCATAGTAAGAATCACACAAAACTTAGCAACTAATAGCTTAAAGATGAGGAGAGCTTGGAATATATTATTCTAGAAGGCAAAAGATAAGATTTACAACTAAGAGTAACTTGCCTGGGAAAAAATTGAATATAATTTTACAGAAGAAAAAATTGATTTTTAATGAAATAGTGGATTTCCAAGTATCTCTGATAAAGAGAACAGAACTGAATTGATATTTTGAAATACAAACAAGTCAAGAGAACCATAGAAATTGGAAGAGCTTACATATGAATGAAACTTTTACATTCTAAGAGGGAGAAGAAAGAAATACTCTCTCAGAACTCTAATGTTCTCAAGAGTCATTGAGGGATTCTATAGGACAGTCTAGAAGTATTTTTATCATATTTTGATGACCTTAAAATGAATATATTTTAGAATTAAGAGGGAAGAAAAAGTGGAATTTATTATCTCATATAATTGGACTATTTAAGACTATTATACAAATATTGAAGAAGGGGTAGAAATCAGGTTATAAATGAACCTGTTTCATCTAACCCAGACAAGGGAAGGTTTAACACCTAGAGTTTGGTGTGGAAAATGCACTAAACACAAAGGAGAATATGTTGGGAATAGAGTGAGAGAAAGTGGGGATTAAAAGGGAAAGTATATTTATTGAGATATTAGTTGTAAATAAAACAACTCTAATTTTGGTGGGAGAATTGTGAAGAAAGGGGGAATGAAATGAATAGAAGAATAAGAACTTTTGATAAGGGACTTAATGAAAAGAGAAGTGGAATTGCAAGAGATCAAATCAAGATCACTATTATTGAGGATACACATTCTTTCTCACTCTTTTGTTTTGAAAGACATGGGCATCAGACACTTCCTAGCTGTGTAATCTTGGGCAAGTCACTTAACCCTAATTGCTTAGATCTTACCACTCATCTGCCTTGGACCTAATACTTAGTTATTAATTCTAAGATGGTAGGTGAGATTCGAAAAAGTGAGTAAATAAAAAGTTAAAAAAAAGAAATAGATGGGCAAGAGGCAAAGGAAAGAAAACATTGAAAAGTATAATATGTAGAGAAATACACAATTAGCAATCACAACTGTGAATATAAATGGGGGTGAATTCACCTGTAAAATGGAGGAAGGGAACAGACTGGATAAGAAATCCAAATCCAACAAATATATTATTTAGAAGAACCATACTTAAAACAAAGATTCATGCAAAATTAAATGAGGAGTGAGAGAAAAATTTATTATACTTTAGCTGAACTAAGAAAATATAATGGTAGCAGCAGTGATCTTAGATATGGCAAGAGTAAAAGTAGACTTGATTAAAAAAGAAAAACAAGGAAAATACATGATGTTTAAAGGCACCAGAGACAACAACTTAAAACAATTCATAACATATTCACAATTGTCATGGCATCTAGATGCTGAAAGAAAAATTAATAGAAAAATAGAAATGTGAAACACAATTATTTGCCAACCATTGTGCAATGAAAACTATTTTGCCTTTGAAGAAGAAAGTATTAAAAATTAGTTAGAGACTAAATTCAGTCCTAAAGAATTGGTTGGTCAAAGAAGAAACAAAGGGAAAAAAATAACAATGAAATAGCATATTGCAACTTTTGAAATTCAGCCCAAATAGTACAGAGAGGAGAGTGTTCTCCTCAAACTCATACTATGTGAAGATTGGTTGAAGGAAAGGGGGGGAAGGGGAGTTGTATTTAGTCTAAAGAAAGACGAAGTTGATATGTGACAACAGCCTTTAAGTTTTGAAAAGTCTGACTGATTGAAGAGGGATTAGAATATTCTACTTAGTTCCAGAGGGGAGAACTAGGAGCAATGGACTTGATTTAGGCTTGATATAAGGGAAAACTTCCTAATGATGAGATCTGGGGATGATGATTGATGGCTGGGTGTAGGAACTGGGATTTTTGCACTATGTAGGTTGGGGATGAAACTTCCTTTCCCAGATGTTAAAATCCAGTTTGGACACTGTCCAAGTTATAGCTTTTGCTTATAGTCCTTTGGTAACTATATTGCTTAATATATACTTTGCTTCTATGGGAGGCAGGGGAGACAGGGTTAGGATGAGACTCTGTTACTTCTACTCAACATAACTTTTCATAGGCTAGATCTTTTTCTACCTTTATAGATTCTTTTAAAAAACAAACAAACCCTTTTCTTTCTGTCTTAGTATCCATTCTAAGAGAGAAGAAAGAGCAGTAAGAGCTAGGCAATCAGAGTTAAGCGACTTGCCCAGGGTCACACTAGGAAATGTCTGTGACCAGATTTGAACCCGTCTTCCAGTTTCCAGCCCGGTACACTATTTTTGTGCTACCTAGCTGTACTTCTTTTATAGATTATTTAGAATTTAAGTTATTGGACATGATAGCCAGACTGTGTTAATAAATTAAAGTGTAGCATCATAGGATTTAGACGGGGAAGAGACTTTCTATAGGTTATATCACCCAATTTATTACTGTAACAGATGAGGAGACTGAGGTTCAAAAAATGAATTGGCTTTCCTATAGTCATATAAATAGTAAGTAACAGAACCATTAATTGAATTCAGGTCATCAAATATTTTTTTCCCCAAATCTAAAATACCAAGAAAGGTTTAAATAACCTGTTTTTCTTGTTATAGTTGTTGCTATAGTTTAACCACAGTATACCATTAGTAATTATTTTATCAAAGCACTATTCATAAGTCTCACATTCAGCCCCAAATCCTTTGCCTTCCATGTATTTATTATTCTATAGTAACTGGTAGTTATAATGATGACCAGAGGAAAATATAAGACGGTGAATGATCTTCAAAGTGACCAAAGAAATTAAATTTAATTCCACAAACACACTGAAAGCCTACCATGTGGTAGGCACTATATCAAATGCTGGAGATATGAAGTAAAAAATCAAGAACAAACCTTGATCCCAAGGAACTTGGGTTTTGATATAGGTGGAGGATGGGAATAAAACATTTGAGACAAGAAATGAAATAAATATGATTTGAAGGGAGAAGAATACTAACAATCTGGGGTCAGGGAGGAGGGATGTCAGGAAAAGCTTCCTATCTTTAGTGTATTTTATTCATAGAGATCTTTATTCTAGAGTTGAAAAGGAAGCTCAGAGGCTATCTAATCCAACCCACTCATTTTACAAATAAAAAAGCTAAGATTCAGAGAGGTTTTGTAACTTACCCAAGGTTGAAAATAGTCTAAAGCAGGATCTGAACACAAGTCCTCTGACTAGAGTTGAGAGCCAGTGCTCTTCTCAGAATTCAAATTTTTAAAAAATTGATTGTCTATGAAGGTTATGTCAAAATAGATTAAGTTAGATCCCATCCCATCATCACATTATATTATTTCATATTGTTCTATTGAGTCATTCCACATAATGTTACATTTCATGATATAAAATAACAAAACATAATATTTGATATGATGGGTAATTTCACTGGTAAAGGAAATTAGTGATGAGGAAACTCCGCCTGTGAATGCTGATCAATATCTTCTTGATAATTGTCCTGGGAATTGACTAGAGTCACTAGTAAATTAAATGACTTTCCCAGGGGCACATAATTTATATGCATTAAATGAGAACTTGAGTACAAGTTTTTCTATCTCTAGGCAGGGTCAATTCTCTTCTCGAAGTATGGTCTAGGTTTCCTTGGGTATCCCAAAGGGCATTTTAGGTGTTCTACAAGGTCAAAACTATTTTCACAATAATACTAAGATATTTTAATTTCTAATATGGCATATATTGATAGCTATGACTAACATAAGCAAAAGTTATTTAGGGAGGTCCTCAATAATTTTTAAGAGTATAAAGGAGTCCTGAGACAAATTTTTTATAGAATCTCTGTACCATGCCATAAGTCGTTTTTCTCTCTCCATATGTATATATATATGCACATGTGAATATAGGTATACATAGATTATGTATATTATGTTTATATATATAATATTAATTTTATGTGGCAAATTTTCCATCAATTAGAATATAAAATTAACTAGAACTCCCAATTTCTTAAACATTATGAATAAATGGGGATTTACTGTCAGTCAAGACTAAAAAAAAATGTTTCTACTCAAATACTTGGGTATCTTAGATAAAAGTATTAAAGTATTTATATAACTTGGCATTTCATTTCACTAATAGAGGCTAGCCCGTTGTAGATTCTGCTAGATGCCAATTTAACCCAGGAGCACTTAGTAGTGCAACTGAAATCCCTCCCAGTGTTCTTGTGGCAGGTTTTTATAATCTCCTCTTTGGGGCTTTCTTAAGATCCATGAAAATTATGCCTTTGTCAGAAATTAGAGCTCTTGCTGAAACACATAAGATATTCTGAATCCATTATTTAGAAATTGGATTTTTAAGAATTTTCCCAGTATATGGATGATAAAAATGAGTATTGGAATGATTCCTCTCCACCCCCAACAATCATATATAACTGATAAGGACAAAGGAAGATGAACTAAGAAAAAGAGAAGGAAATGAGGAAAAGAGGAAGAATACATGGGGAAGACGGAAAATTGGGGAAGAAGGCTCATTTCTACTGTTAAGGAAATGTTTTGCTCATTTCCAGAATGTACCATTTGAAATTTCTTTGTTCTGTGACCATGGAGAAAAGGTCAAGACTTAGAATTCTACCAATTTAAACTACAATTGATTAATTTACTACATGAAGCATCACAACACTATTTCTTGTTACTCTAAATTGCTATTGGGGTTTTTTAATTAATTCATTATCATTTACTTCTCATATGATCACAATTTACACTGCATTCTTCTAGTTCTACTTGTTTAGCTTTATACTATTTCATTAAAGTCTTTGTAGATTTTTTTGCATTCTACATACTAGTTGATATGATTTACATTATAATATCCTATTACATTAATATACTACAGTTTATTTACCCATTTCCCCAATGTTGGACATTTAGATTGCTTCCAGTTTTGGCAATTATATATCATACTGCTATCAAAATCTTTGAATAGACAGCTTTTTTGGAGGTTGTTTTTGACAACACTTCCAGGGTATGCTCCCAATTATGGGTCAAAAGTATGATTATTTTTAAAAATTTTACTGTGGTTTGCCAGATTGCTCTCAAAGAATTTTTATAGTAGTTGTGGGCTCAGTCTTTCTTTTCAAACAGAAATGTATATGAATTATGTATGTCAAGTACATGTGAAATATGTCTAAAGTGCCATAAAATATCATTATTATTAACAATATTCCTAAAAATGAATGAATAAAAGAAAAAGCATTCATTAAGTATTTGTTATATACCAAGCATTGTTTGAAGTGCTGGAGATATGGTTAAATAAGCTACAGAGTTCCTGCTCTCCAAGAGCTCACCCCCTAAATGGGGAAGGCAATCATAAATGAAAATTAATCTGCTGGGCAGATAGAATGTCCTAAGGGTTTAGAGATGGGACAGATGGCAAGTCCTAAAGGCTTTTAGGTTATTTAAGATAACATGCCCAGACATTTCAGGGTGTAGAGGCAGGATAGATGATAAGATCTAATGATCTTCCATCTCATCATAAGGAATGGAGTTGTTGGCTCCCATCGTATTGAAATCCTATTAGCAGTCAAGTAACCCAGGCAAGGGGGAAGAGGATGGAATGGGGCTCCTTAGTGGCCATTGTGGCTGTTCCTACTGACCTGCTGTCACAGAAAAATGAATGAACAACAAAGAAAATCCCCATGATCCTGTCTGCTCCTGGAGTTGTCTAGTAGGCTCAAGGTTGAACTTGAGGAAAGGATGCTTTCAGTGAGCTTACGGATGATGAGATGACCTCATTCTTTTGTTCAACTACAAGGAGATATTTTATCCATTTGCAGAACATTCAGTAAAAGGAGAATAATGTCAGGATAGCGGCTCCCCTGGGACGGTGTTTATCTGAATACCATCAAACAAGATGAAAAGAATGAGATAATGTTGATGATGGTGATGATGAATATGAGGAAACAAAAGCAGAAGAGCAACTAATATGAATATAGTCCTCTGACGTCCACCTTCCTTGAATCTGTCTCAGCTCTGGATCAAATCTTATAATGAGTTGGTTTGGCAAGGAAATACAATCCCAATTAACCACAAAAGACCTGCCCTTGGAAGGGTATCTTGGCTTTGTGTTGAGACTTTAATTTGTACCACAGTGGTGAGACTGGCTTGGTTCCGAATGAGGTTCTCCACTCTAGAATGGTGATAGTGGGAATAGCAGGGGGAAGGAAGGAACTGAGAATTCATCTAGTTTCTTCCCTAAGAAGAATCCAAGTAGAGGTTAAATTGTTCAGGGCTTGTCCCAGATTTTCATTCTCATAATGAGTGAAATTTGGCCCCCAGGAGGTATGGGTATGATGTGAATCAGCTCACTCTATGCTTACTAGGAGTCTCCTTGACATGCAGCTACCTGTTGGATGGAACTTATCTTTCTAGAATGACAACTTAATAAAATTAGATTTTGTAATGAAAAAAAGATTCTTTGATAGTAATCTATATCTTTTCAGATTTTCTTAAAGGACCTACGTCAAAATTCTGACCAAGATTCCAGGCTATCTTTTTACTTAGCAGGTAAAATTTAGGGGATTTGCCTGAAGAATAGAGAAATTAAACTTGTTACACATGGTTGAAGAGCTGGTTAAGTGTCAGAGGCAGGACTTGAATCAAGATCTTTCTGATTTCAGACATATGAGAAAGAACACTATCCACATCCAGAGGAAGAACTGTGAGAGTAGAAACACAGATGAAAAACAACTGTTTGATCACATTGGTTGATGGGGCTATGACTGGGAAAGTAGACTCTAAATGATCACCCTAGTGCAAATATTAATAATAAGGAAATGGGTCTTGGTCAATGACACATGTCAAACCCAGTGGAATTATGTGTCAGATACAGGAAGGGGGTGAGGAGAGGGGAGGGAAAGAACATGAACCTCGTAACCATGGGAAAATATTCTAAATCATCTAATTAAATAAAATTTTAAGAAAAGATCTTTCTGATATATTCTGTCTATCAGGCCACATTATCTTAAAATCTTTTAAATCTTAAAATATTTTAGAACCAAATTTTAAAATCTTTGTGTGTGTATGTGTCCTAGGTCCATTTAGCAGTCTTATGAAATCTATGGATTCCTTCTCCAGACAAAGTTTTCAATTTAGTACAGTAAGATAAAAAGAATTACAAAGAAGCCTATTGTACTGACATATGGTTATTCTTGTCATTTAGTTGTTTTAGTTTTGTCTGATCTTCATAATACCATTTGTGGTTTCCTTGGTAAAGATACTAGAGTGGTTTGCTATTTTCTTCTCCAGCTCATTTTACAGATGAGGAAACTGAGGCAAGCAGGGCTAAGCGACTCACCAGGTTCACATAGTAAGTGTCTGAGGTCTGGCACTCTATCCACTGTGGCATTGAACTGCCTTTCATCTAGTTTTATAAAAATATATATTTTTTAAATTCGACTTCACAGTCCCTGGATTGAGAACTTGTTTTACACCTTTAGATATTAAATACTAAATCAGACCAATAAATTATCTAGCACTGTGGTCTATTGCTGACACCAGCACTAAGGGGTATTTTTTTGGGGAGGGGAGAATATAAAGAAAAGTATTTGTAAAACAAATCTAGCTATTTCCAGTATCACTGTTTTGAGAGAATATTCAGATTATTGTCCAGTCCCAAATGCAATTCATCTTGCAAATGCTTAATCATACTAGATACATAAATCTAACAGCAAAGGAACTAAGATGTGAGAAAACAACAATAAGGAAAGGAATACAGTAAAATATACTCTGTATCTATAAACAATTTCCCCTACCTTCAGGGGGATTACAATCTATTTCTCTGTCGATTTTACTGGTTCTCCCACCACAGAGAGAGGGAAACTAGTGTTAGTCACACTAGTCCAGACATGACTTCACAAAGTCTTCTTTCATCTCTAAAGTCTAGCTATATAGCTCTTTATCTTAACTTTCCTATATCCCATTAGACTATTCTAATGCCCATTCAAACTATTTCTGTGGGTACTTGTTCTTTCATTCATACCACCATCACTATCACCCTCACCATTCCATATGTTCAGCATGCTGGTGTAAAAGAAAAAAAAAGACATTCAACCATGTAGAGTACTTCTCACTAATCAAGGTAAATGTAGACACCGTTGGTCCATGCACATCCTTATGAAATGAAGTCCAAACATTTCCTACCATTGAATGAGCTCCAGGAATTATGACAAATGAATTCTTGGGAACATGATTAACATACCTCCCCTCAATGCAAAATTTATTGCCCCTGCAAATCTCATCACTGGCCCAGATAGGTCACAATGTACATAGCTCCTATATATAGGTACTTGTGAACCTGGTATATAACATCTACATTAATTAGGATTGCACTGGTAGGTCAGACACATTATAGGCTATATATAACATCCCCTATGGAGTTGATACCTACCAACCACATGTACTCTATCAATGGGAAATAGATATTTGAGACATTTGTAAATAAATTCTTTTAATAAAAAAAGAAAGGAAATACCAGGGAGAGACAGACAGACAGAGAGACAGAGACAGAGAGAGAGAGAGAGAGAGAGAGAGAGATCTATTTCCCATTGGTAGAGTATATATATAATATTTTATATGTATTCAAAGATATACATATAGATAGAAAAATAATAAAATTCTTATAGAAGAAAAAAATAAAAAATATTAATGGAAAAATATAAGAGAAAAAGGTCTAGCAGTACCAGATTTTGAATTGTATTGTAAAGCAGTAATTATCAAAACTATCTGGTAGTGGCTAAGAAATAGGTCCATAGGGGGTAGCTGGGTAGCTCAGTGGATTGAGAGTCAGGTCTAGAGAAGAGGTCCTAGGTTCAAATCTGGCCTCAGACACTTCCCAGATGTATGACCCACATTGCCTAGCCCTTACCACTCTTCTGCCTTGAAACCAATACACAGTATTGATTCCAAGACGGAAGGTAGGATTTTAAAAAAGAAAGAAAGAAAGAAATAGGTCCATAGGCATATAACAAACAGCAAGAAAAAATTATAGTAACCTTGCATTTGATAAAAACATAGATCTGGATTATTTAAATTCTTTCCCTTCTTGCATCATAGAAGACATCATCCAGGAGACAGATATGTATATATAAGTTTTGTCTTTCATGTTTTAATTTTTCTGTTTGTTCTCTGTGGATAATATTCATAAGTTATTCTTTAAGTATTAAAAATGCAACTATGTATAATGTTTCTTAGTTCTACCTGTTTTGTTATTCATTATCCTATGTTTTTCCTTCCAATTAAAAAAAATAGCCCATTTATCATTTCTTATGGTGTAGTAGCATTCCATCCCAAATGTATCACTTAGTTATTTTCCAATTGATAGGCATCCCTTCAATTTCCAGTTCTTTTCCACCAAAAAAAGAGCTACTATAAATATATTGGAACATATAGGTTCCTTTCCTTTTCCCCTGATCTCCTTAGGAAACAGATGCAGCAATACATTTGCTGGGTCTAAGAGTATACACAATAAATAGTTTTATAAGTCTATTGGGATAATTCCAAACTGCTCTCTAAAATGGTTCCCTCAGTTCACAGTTCCACCAAGAGTGTATTAGCTTCCCCATTTTTTCATATCCCCTCCAACAATTGTCATTTTAAGCCAGTCTGATGTGTGAAAGGTGATATCTCAGAATTTATATGTATTCAAAGATATACATATAGATAGAAAAATAATAAAATTCTTTTAGAAGAAAAAAGATAAAAAAAGGATTAATTTCTCTAATCAGTAGTGATTTGGAGTATTTTTTTATATACCTATATATGGCTTTGATTTTTTTCATCCAAAAAATTGTCTGTTCACATCTTAATGTCCATTTATCAATTGGGGGATGATTCATTCTTATAAATTTGATAAATTTATATATTTTAGATATGAGATCTTTATCTGAGAGGCCTGCCTATCCCTCCCCCCATTTTCTACTTTCTTTCTAATCTTGGCACATTTATTTTATTTGAATAAAAACCTTTAAATTTAATGTACTCAAAATTATCCATTTTACATTTCACAATGCTTGCCATCTCTTGTTGACTCATAAATTCCTCTCCTCTCCTTAAATCTGACAGGTAGGATGTTTTTCTGTTCTTCTAATTTATATATGATGTCTCTTTTTATTTCTAGATCATGTATTCATTTTGATCTTATCTTAGTGAATGGTGTAAGATATTAGTCTATACCTAGTTTCTGGCAAACTACTTTCCAGATGTCCCAGAAATTTTTACCAAACAGTGATTTCTTAACCCCAAAACTTGGATCAATGCTTTGGTCAAATACAAGGTTACTATAATCTTTTACTACTGTTTGTTATATGTCTGTTCTGTTCCACTCATGTACCCTTCTCCTTCTTAGCCAGTACCAGATAGTTTTGATAATTACTGCTTTATAATATGACTTAAAATCTGGTACTGTTAGACCTTTACCTTTTTTCATTTTTGATATTTTTATCTTTTGCTCTTCCAGATGAATTTTATTATTATTTTTATAGCTCAATAAAGTATTTATTTGGGGACATTTTATTGGAATGGCAGTGAATGAAGTTGATTAGTTTTGATAGGATTGTCATTTTAATTATATTGGCTCTGCCCATTCATGAACAATGAATATTTCTTTAATTACTTACATCTGACTATATTTGTGTGAAAAGCATTTTAGAATTATGTTCATGTAGTTCCTGGGTTTGTTTTGGAAGGTATATTCCTAGGTATTTTATTCTATTGGGGGTTATTTTAATTGGAGTATCTCCATTTCTTCTTGTAGCATTGTTAGTAATACATAAAAATGTTGATTATTTATGTAAGTTTATTTTATATACTGCTACTTGTTAAAATTATTTATAGTTTCAACTGACATTTTTTAGTAAAATTTCTAGGATTTTTCCACATATACCATCATATTTTCTGTAAACAAAGATAGTTTTATTACTTTTTTGTCCATTCTGTTTCCTTCAATTTCTTTTTCTCATCTTCTTGCTATTGCTAGCATTTCTAATACTATGTTAAATTATATTGGTGATAATAGACATCCTTGTATCATTCCTGATCTTATTGGGAAGGCTTCTAGCTTATCCCTGTTATAGATAATACTTGCTGATGGTTTCAGATAAATGTCTTATATCATTTAAAAAATACATTTATAATTATCATTTCCAGGATTTTTAACAGGAATAAATGTCCTTTGTCAAAGGCTTTTTCTGCATCTATTGATAAAATCATATGGTTTTTATTATTTTTATTAATATATTAAATTGTGTTGATAGTTTTCCTTATCTTAAACCATTTCTCCATTCCTGGTATAAATCTTGTTTGGTCACAATATATAATCTTTGTAATTTCCTCTCTAATTATACTTGAGACATCGTATATCAGCCTGGCTAGATAGTTCTGATAGTCATAATTGTCATACACTCTGTTTGATATCCTTGGTATTCTCATTCTCACTGTCCTATAATCTTGGTCCTGAACCCATTGATGACCCAGGCTAGTTATCATGATCTCAAGTTCCCCCCCTTCTCCTCCCCCAACAAATCAGGTGAGAATGGTGCCCTCTACTCCTGGGACCTCCATTGAGGGAATATTGGGCTAGAAAAGGTAGCCTCTGGACTTAGGTCCTGCTTCCAGTCTGGGTGGAGGTCCCCCTCAGGCCAGGTTAGGTTTGGCAGGCTTCTTGGTCCATCAGGTGAATATAAAAAAGCAGTTATTTAGTTACACTTTCCATCATGCCTCTTTTCCTGGTCCCTAGGGAATCTAACTAACTCCTCTCTGGGTGGCATGTGGGTGTGAACCCATGCATCCCCTTTAAAGACCTTGACCATTCCATAGAGTTATTCTTTAGCTTGGCAAATTGCCCAATCTTTCAAACCACTTGGTAATGAGATATGTCTCTACTGGTTCACTGCCTTATATTTCCCCTGGACACTAAGAGTTTCATAGGAGGATTCTTATTTCCTGTCTGGTTTTCCTGGCAGGGAGCTTCAGCATCATACCATGGCTTGCATCTAAATCATGAAGTCACAGCTAGGCAGCCAGCCTGCTTCAATTGATCTCTCAGCCAAGATGTGTTCTGGTTATGAGTCTCTGCAACCTCTTCATCTTCTGAAACTCCAAAGCAGAAATCTATTGGCAAATGTGATTACACTTTTGTTAGGTGACTTGTAAGTTTTTCGGAAGTTATAGTCTAGTTATTTTTAGAAGCCAGATTAAAGCATCCACCTAGAGAGGCTTGCTTTGAGTGAATGACAGGAGCAATTAGGGAGAAGATAGTGAAATTGTGTACATTCCTAATTCAATTCCCCATGAAAGGAAGAGGGAAAAAGAGAACTTCTCCAAACAATAGAAGAGGCAATTTAGGTTGGGAAAACTCTTATAAAGCTTAGTTTTTCTAATTAGTAGCAAATATTTGATAGTCTGGGGAACCAGTGTCTCTCTCCTCTTCTAGTTATCCAGAGAGGGAGTAGTAAAAGCAACTATACCCACAGGTTGATTCCAATGCAGATCAGGCTTAGTCCTAGCTCATTTCCCCCTGAAACACCTCTTAGATTCACCATTCATCTGCCACCCATTTCTACCTATGCATTTTAAAATCAATAATCAATAACTAAATATTATATTTTATAAAGTTTTATTATTAATAACTAAAGCAAAAGAACTTCCTGTATTCAGCCTGGTCACAGGTCAAAAAGAGGAAGAAGGAGTTACAGCCACTTAAATGCCATCATACAAAACGCAAGGACACAGGAAAAGGGAATCTTGGGCAATACTAAGGGATTTCTGGGGGATGAAGTCCAAAGGCTCAAAATCTCCATTTATACATAGCCGTACAAGTCCTCCTACTTCTCTCCCTACCCCTTAATCAATCTCCAACTCTTGCCTAATCTTCTCTCATCCATATTCTACCCACCCGACCCTACCATATCCATGTCCCACCCCATTGCTCCCATCCCTCTTCCAGTTGCCCCTTGGAATTTTGTCCCATAGAAAGCAAACTCTCCTTCATCCCATGTCTCTCTCATACTCCTATCATATACTATCCCTCAATGAGAATAGCTTCCATCTGACAACAGTATATCCCTGAGTTGTCTATCCAGCACTGGTTTCACCTTTTTTTTCATACTCCCAACACACTGGTCCTGGAGGGGAAGTCAGAATATTCCTTTATCCTCACTGTCACTCCCAGGCTTTCCATATCCCTCCAAAATCTTGACTCAATTAAAATTTGCCACCGAATCAATATTATGGTGGCTGCACTGTGCCAACTCCTAGGTCATTCATCACTAGTTCACAGTCAGCCTCTTCTTTCCCATGCCTACCCTTTTACTAGGGAACTTAAATATTCATTTAGATGCTTCATTCAAACTCCCTAGTCTTGCAATTCCTCCTTAAATCCCATGACCTTTCACCCCATCTCCTCCAGCCACATACAAAGATGGTCTCATCCTAGATCCACTATTGCCCACAAATGTTCTACTTCCTTTATTAGAAATTCTGAATTTCTCTATCCAACCATAACTCTTATTGTTCTACCACTCGTTATGCCTCATCTCTCCTAAACCTATTCTTTGTCCTTACTTAGCTCTCCAATCCCTCTACCCCTCAGGACTTTCTCAGTCCATCATCCCTGTTCTGACTTGAGTTTTCCTCAATTTTCAATCTTAAATGAAGTTAACTATTTCAAGTCTACACTGTTTTCTACTCTTGAATCTCTTAACCTTATCTCTTGCTATACTGTATCCCTATACTATTTCTACAATTCACCTTCCTTGCTCATACTTATAAGATGCTGAAGGCAATCTCATAACTGTACTAACTAGATATATTATCAATTCATGTTATCCATGAATTTGCCCTCATTGTAGCAAGGTATTCCTTTTATTTCTCCCTAAATATTTTGCTGTCTCATTTCTCTCAGAAACTATTTCAAACCTTCTTTTTCCTCCTCAAGCCTCTCACCCTTCCCCTTTACCCTACTCTCTCAGCTGAAGACCTTGACTTTTATTTTGCTGAGAAATTTGAAGTGAGTCTTTTTTTCTCCCATTCCCTTCACTCTCATAGAATCTCCCACTGTCTCTATTCCATCGTCTCTGACAAAGAGGTGGCCCTTCTTGCCAATGCTGGCTCCTTTTATGTATGCACTTATTCTCACCCCTACCCATCTTTTCCAGCAGATTGCTTGTTCTATCATTTCCATTCTCTTTTGACTCCTCAAATTCTTTCTAGTTATGAATTACTTCTCTTCTTCCTTCAAACATACCCCTAAATCATCTTCATTTCTGAAACAAAGCTCACTAAACCCTACCATTCTCTAAAATTATTATCCTATCTCTCTCCTCCCCTTCTAAACCAAACTCTAAAATACTATCTACACTTGCCTCCCCTTCATTTACTCATCCTTTTCCCTTTTATAATTTGGCTTCTAACCTCATCACTCGATTGAAATTACATTCTCCAAAGTCCTAATGATGTCTCAGCTACCAGATCCGATGGTTTTTTGTTTTTTCAGCTCTCGTCCTTTTTTTACTTCTTTGCTGTATTTGGCATGGTTGACTCCCCTCTCCTGAATATACTCTCTGCTCTCTTCTCTGAGCTTCTAGGATATTCATCTCCCAGTTCTCCTCCCACATATCTGGCATTCTCTTTGGCTGGTTTATCATTCATGACCTATTCCCTATGAGTGTTCTCCAAGGTTCTGCCCTAGACCCTTTTCCCTTTCCCTTTAGTAACATGAACATTTCTATTAAGATGACCCCTAAGAATGTGTATGTGTAGAATAACAATACAGATGAGTGCATATTTTATGTATTACAGATCTGTAGGTTTATATATATTCATGTACAATGCACATACCTACTCAGCCCTACATATGTGTAAAGCTACATGTCTGTATATGAAACATAGGCACATGCTTATATATGTATATACATATAGAGATCACATATACACATCACATACCTATTATAAATCTTTCCCCTGAACTTTAGACCTACATCACAAATTTCCCATTGGCCATTACAAATTGGATGTCCCAGAGATATCGCAAATAGGACACGTCCACAATCGAACTCATTATCTCTCTCTCCAAACTCTCCCCTTTTTCAAGCTTCTGTATTTCCAAGATCCATCATCCCATTAGCCTTAATGCCTTTCTCCCTCACCCCATGCATCCACTCACTTGTCAACCATTGCTGTTTCTACCTCCATGATGCCTCTCCTGTCCTTCCTGCCTTAGTTCAGTCCCCTCATCACCTCTTGCCAAGATCATTTCAATAATCTCCTAGTCAATCTCTCTACTCCAAGTTTCTCACCACTCCAATCCTTCTTCCACACAGCTGCCAAATGGATTTTCTGCAAGCACAGATCTAACCATATGACTTCCCTGCTCAGTTAATGCTGATGACTTCCTCGAGACTTTAAGATAAAATATAAACTCGGTTTAGGTTTTTTTTAACCCTTACCTTCTCTGTTTTAGAATCAATATTAAATATCCATTCTAAGACAAGAGCAGGAAGGGCTAGGCAATTGGGGTTAAGGGACTTGCCCAGGGTCACCCAGGTAGGAAGCATCTGAGGCCAGATCTGAACCCAGGACCTCCTGACTCTATCCCCAGAGCCACCTAGATATCCCTTGTGGTTTAGCTTTTAAAGCTTTCCCCAACATGGCCCTAACCTAAATCTTCCAGTATCATTGGCTACCACTCACCATACTGCATGGTGTAAACAATCAAATTGATTTTCCCTTTATTCTTCTCATATAACACAACATCTCCTGTTTCTGAGTCTTTGCATTGGCTGCTCATGCCTGGAATGCACTCCCCCCTTCCCCCTGCCTCACAGGATTTCTCTTTTCTTTTATTTCTTGATTTTCTTTATTTTTCTTGAAAAATTTAATTTAATTAATTTAGCATATTTTTCCCATGGTTACATGATTCATGTTTACCCCTTCCCCCACAGCCGACATGCAATTCCACTGGGTTTTACATGTATCATTGATTTCTCTATTCTTTCAAGACACAACTGAAGTCCCATTTTCTGTAAGAAACCTCTCCTGATATCCATAACTGACAGTGTCCTCCTTTCCAAATGACTGAATTTGTGAATATTTATTAAGTTTATATGTATATAAAATTTCTGTCTGTTAGGTTTATATTATGTGTATGTGCATGTGTATGTACTTATTGCCTTCTCCATGAAGGATGCAAACTGCAAATATTCCCAGTGCCTAATCCAGGACCTGGCACACAGTAGGTGCTTAGTAAATGCATGTTGATTGATTGGTTGCATTTTAAATAAGGGCTAGAACAGAGACTAGAAGGAAATGACCCAGTACAATTCAGAGTCGGGAAAAAGATAAAAAAGAACATAATTAAAGAAATACAATTTAAGGTCTCTTTCATCTCTAAAATGCTGTGCGTGTGACTTGAAGTGGAAATTAAAACAGTGAGGTTAGTGACAAGGAACTTAATTATAGTTAGGAGCCCCTTCTGCATTTTTGTACTTGCTTTGATTGGGTTATCTGGGGTTTTGTACGGGAAAGTAAAGTGAATTAATTAATTAATTAATCTGAAACAACCAAAAAGGGAGAGTTGGTTATTGGAAGACCCAAAGGAAGGCTTCCAGCACTCTGGACTCTTAGGCTATGGAGGACTTCTAGAAAGGCATGGCCAAGAAGAGCATGGGATGGGAAGCTATGGAGGGGCGAGCTCCCATCCCAAGCAGCTCATGGAGCCGTTCAAGATTCTGAGTCTTCAGAGTTGGGGTTTGTAGAGTAGAGGGCTTTCTATCCCCATTTCTCATTCATGCATGGGTGAAGTCAGTCTAACAGCCCTCCTGGTGAATCCTTTGTTGGAGCTGTGGCAGTTAAGGGAGGTGGAGCTGGTCCAGGAGAACAATAAGGACCAACCCTACAGGGCTTGTCCCACAACTTCATGCCCTCTGTCTTGTGATGGACACGTGGCAGAAGGCCTGCTTACCCTCGATGATGCCACTTTAAAAGTCTGTAAGTTTACTTCTCAAATGTCTAGTTTTAATCAATAACTTTTTAGGAAACCCTCCTCCATGGGTTGTTTTTCAAAAAGTCCTTATCTTCTGTCTTAGAATCAATACTAGGTATTGGTTCCAAGGCAGAAGAGAAGAAAGGGCTAGGCAATAGGGGTTAAGTGACTTGCCCAGGATCACACAGTGAGGAATGTCTGGGGCCATATTTGACCCCAGCACTTCCCATCTCAAGGTTTGGCTCTTTATCTACTGAGTCATTTAGCTGCCCCTATTCCATGGGCTTTGATGAAGGGAATGAACCTTTTATTCTAAGGACATATAGGACTCTAGGATGAGAAAATTCCCCCTCTCAATGACTCGACACTTTTTCTGCAACGTATAGTTGTTTGTTTTTTTTTAGCCCTTACCTTCCACCTTAGAAGCAATACTGTGTATTGGACTTAAGTGACTTGCCCAGGGTCACACAGCTAGGAAGTCTCTGAGACCACATTTGATCCCAAGATCCTCCTACCTCTGGGCTAGGCTCTCAATCCATTGAGTCACCTAGCTATCCCTTCACCTTACAGTGTTGAAAACTAGATCATTTAGTGATAAAATGACTTGCTCAGGATCTTACAGCCAGCATATACCAGAAGCAGCGCTTGAGATCAGGGTTTCTTGCCTCTAAGGCCAACTTCCTATCAACAACCCTACAGTTGGCTCTCCTGGATTTAAAGTAACCATTTCTGAACCTCTATCATCTACTCTTGGGTCAGTGTGTTAAATTCCTTTATCTCTGACCCCTAAGAGTATAAAGGAATTTTCTCTTTTTTTTTCCTTCTGAAACCTTTTCAAGTATTAATAGTTGTCTCCTCTTTTGACTCTCTCTCTGTATATATATATATATATATATATACATATATATTCATTTCTATCTTCTCTGACACAAATATCATTTACATAATCTTATATTCCCAGTGTAGAATGTAGACTCCTTGAGAGCATCTTCTGATTCTAATTTTGTCTTATCCCCAGTGACTAGCACTGTGCCTTGAGACTTAATAAATTTTCATTGAGTTGAATTGAATGCAGTTAGGCTATCACTCCTTTAGTTCAACTTGGAATTTCTCAAATGGTTGCAAGGTGCAGGTAATAAAAGGTTGACCCCTTTTAGAAGCCTTAGCAATAGAATTTATTTATTTATTTTTAATTGAAAAAATTTTATTTAATTAATTAATTTAGAATATTTTTCTACGGTTACATGATTCATGTTCTTTCCCTCCCCTTCTCCCCCCCTCCCATAACTGATGCACAATTCCACTGGGTTTTACATGTGTCATTGATCAAGACCTATTTCCATTTTATTAATATTTGCACTAGGGTGATCCTTTAGAGTCTATATCCCCAATCATATCCCCATCAACCCATGGGATCCAGCAGTTGTATTTCTTCCGTGTTTTGACTCCCACAGTTTTTCCTCTGGATGTTGATAGCTTTCTTTCTCATAAGTCCCTCAGTATTGTCCTGGATCAAGAAATAGAATTTATAAACCAGGGTAAGGGATATTGGTCAGGAGACCCCCAGATCAGTTTGATGAGTTTTCCTATTACACAGGAATTACAGAATGTAGCTTTGAATGAGGCATTTGAGGGGGACAATTCCCTGAATAGTGCAGTGCTGAAAGGGCACAGAGAACCCCTATTTTGGCTCAGTAATCCCCTCTCCTCAAAATTCTAACAGGGCTACTGCCTGTCTTGCTTCACAGCATTCTATGACACTCTGTCTTCGCAAAATCTCCTTTTACAGTTCCTACTGACCTAGGCTACTTGTAAGATAATTGGTGACTGATAGCCAGCTGGAATGAGCCATACCTTTTCACCTCATCCACCCTACCCACCTTAACCTATATAAGGAAACTAGCTGAAGTTCTCTATTTCTTTCTTTTTTTGGATTTCCAGGCGAGAGCATAGCAAAGTTGGCCTTCATTCAGAGGAAGGGAGGGATGGAGGGGGAGAACTTCAAGAACATTTAATAGTGATTTGGGGAACAACAACCTTGGGAGTTAAGATGGTGGCTTAGAGACAGCAAAAGCTGAGACCTCAGTAAACCCTTCCTCACCAATCAAAAACACAAAACTTAGAGGGGACTGAAAACCAAATCTAACAACAGGTCAGAACTAGGGAACCCTCCTCCTGGACCCAACTTAAAAGGTATGCCTGGCAAAAAAGCCTGAATTCAAGAACACATGGGTTTAAGGGGAAGAAAGAAGGAAGGTCCCAGGACCCCTCCCCCACCTACAGTGCTGAGCCTCCATCACTGGTTGGAATCTCTGGGCAGTCAAGGGGGCTAGTCTGGAGGGAGTACCTTACTGGCACAGTTGTGCCAGGCTCAGGGCATAGAACACAGGTGACATAGAGGCAGCTGGAGGAGAAGCACAGAGCAGGCAGCCTAGTCACAGACAAGACACCCCATCTTTCCCCCCACACTTGAGGTTTTGGCCTCAGGGTAAAGCCAGCTTTGCAGATCTACTCTGCCCTGACTCAGTCTCATCAATAGGGCAGATAAGAAGTCTTCAGAAGGAAGGGAAGCTCAAGCTCCAACACCCCTCCCCACAGACTGATCTGAGAGCCTTGCTGCCTAAGCTCCAAGGGGAAAAGGCAGCAACAAACTACAGGCAACAACTTGGATAACCGGGTGGGAAGCCCAGCTCCTCCTCAGCTTCTGCTGTCATCTGGGGAAGATTGACTAACATGATCAATTAGTAGAAAGAGAAGAAGCCCCTTCAGGAAAGAACAGCCCAAACCCACAGATTTTAGCACATGATGAGAGGAACAAGACTACAGGCAACTACAGGGGGGAAGAAGGAGGAAATATGAGTAAACAACAGTAAAAGAAAAAAGAAATTACAATCAACAGCTTCTAGCCAAGCAATGAACAAAGGAGAATCAATGGAACAGAGGAGGATCAAGGAACACCAAGCACAAACACAGAAACTCCAGTGAATTGGACACAGGCTTTGGAAGAACTCAACATACAATTAAAAAAACAATTAAGAGAGACTGAAGACAACTGGGAAAAGATCTTAAAAAGCAAGAGAAGCCATTTGGAAACAGAGGCACTTGAACTAAAATGAGAAAACAGATTGAAATGAGAAAAAAGAGATTGAAAATGAGGCAAAGAAGATGAAAGATCAGAAGGAGAAGGATGACCAAAAAGCCAGGGATAAAATTCAGTCTTTAAAAACTAGAATCCAACAACTAGAAGCAAATGAATTCATAAGGCAGCAGGAAACTATAAAACAAAATCAAAAGAATGGAAAAATTGTGCAAAATATGAAACACTTCATCCACAAAATTGAAGATCTAAAAAATAGGTCCAGGAGAGACAATGTAAGAATCATTGGACTCCCAGAAGATGATGACAAAAGAAAAAGCCTGGACATCATTCTACAGGAAATTATCCAAGAAAATTGTCCCAACATTCTAGAGCAAGAGGGAAAAGTGGAGATTGAAAGAATCCACAGATCACCTCCTGTACTTAATTCCCAAATGACAACACCCAGGAATATTATAGCCAAATTCAAGAACTACCAGACCAAGGAAAAAATATTACAAGCTGCTAAGAAGAAGTCATTCAGATACCATGGAACTACAGTTAGGATGACAAAGGATCTGGCTGCATCTACACTGAAGGACTGAAAGGCATGGAATATGATATTCTGGTAAGCAAGGGACCTAGGTCTACAATCAAGAATCAACTACCCAGCAAAACTGACTGTATTCTTTCAGGGGAAAGTATGGTCATTTAATAAAATAGAAGACTTCCAAGAAAAGAGTGAACTTGAACTGGAAATTTGAACTCAAGAGAATCACAAAAAGGTAATTAAGAAAGGGGGAAAAAACAAAAAAAAAACTTCTTTTAAGGGACCCAATAAGTTAAAGTGACATGTATCCCTACAAGAAAAGAGGATATTGATAACTATTAAAAATTATTTTTATCACCTGGGTAGCTATATGAATTATACTTAGAGGGAACAGTGACAAACTGTATAGGATGAAATGCTAAGACATATATATATATATATATGTATATATATATATATATATATATATATATATACATATATATATATATATAAACTAGAGGTAAAAAAGAGGTTAATACTAAAAGAAATGGGAAAAGAGACAAGATGGGGTGAATTTATATGTTATAAAGAAGCACATGATGGGAGTTGGGGGAGAACACCAATACATTGGAAGGATAAAAAGGTTGGAGACAGGAAATACTTAATTCTTACGTGCATTGAAATTGACTCAAAGAGGGAAGAACAATCAGATCCATTGGGGCAGAGAATTGATTTGTGCCTTATAGAGAAGTAGAAGGGTAACAAATGGACTGGTGGGGAGGGAAGCAATACAAAGGAGTGAGAAGGGGGGGTAGTTTAAAAAGACTGTAAAGAAAATAAGAGGGGAATAAGAAAGGGATGTGTGTGGTAGAAATATACTATACTAGTAGGAGACCTGAACCTTCCTCTATCACAACTAGATAAATCAAACAAAAAAAATAAATAGGAAAGAGGTAAGAGAAGTGAATGAAATCTTAGAAAAATTAGAGTTAGTAGATATGTGGAGAAAAGTAAATAGGGACAAAAAGAAATACACCTTTTTTTTTCAGCAGCACATGGTACATTCACAAAGATTGACCATGTACTAGGGCATAAAAGCATTGCAAACAAGTGCAAAAAAGCAGAAATGATAGATGCAACCTTTTCAGAACACAATGCAATAAAAATAATAATTAGCAAGGGTACATGGAGAGGCAAATAAAAAATTAATTGAAAATTAAATAAAACAATTCTCCAAAATTGGTTAAAGAACAAATCATAGAAACAATTAATAATTTCATTGAAGAAAATAACAATGATGAGACATCTTTCAAAATCTATGGGATGCAGCCAAAGCAGTACTTAGGGGGAAATTTATATCCTTGAGTTCATATATTAACAAATTAGGGAGGGCAGAGGTCAATGAATTAGGCATGCAAATTTAAAAAACTACAAAATGAACAAATTTAAAATCCTCAGATGAAAACTAAATTAGAGATCCTAAAAATTAAAGGAGAAATAAATAAAATCAAAATCCAAAGAACTGTTGATTTAATAAATAAGACTTGTAGCTGGTACTTTGGGGGAAAAAAACAACCAAAATAGACAAAGTACTGGTCAATCTAATTAAAAAAAGAAAGAAGAAAACCAAATTAACAGTATCAAAAATGAAAAGGGAGGTCTCACCTCTAAAATTAAGGAAAGCATTAAAAACTATTATGTCCAATTATATGGCAATAAGTATGGCAATCTAGGAGATATGGATGAATATTTACAAAAAATATAAGTTGCCTAGATTAACAGAAGAAGAAATAGAATGCCCAAATAGCCTCATATCAGAAAAAAGAAATTGAACAAGCCATCAAAGAACTCCCTAAGAAAAAATCCCCAGGACCAGATGTAGTCACAAATGAATTCTATCAAACATTCAAAGAACAACTAATCCCAATATTATACAAACTATTTGACAAAATAAGCAAAGAAGGAGGTTTACCAAATTCTTTTCATGACACAAATACGGTACTGATTCCAAAGTCAGGCAGACCAAAAACAGAGAAAGAAAACTAGAGGCCAATCTCCTTAATGAACATAGATGAAAAACATCTTAAATAGGATACTAGCAAAAAAGACTCCAGCAAGTGATCACAAGGGTTATTCATTATGATCAGGTGGGATTTATACCAGGAATGCAAGGACGGTTCAATATTAGGAAAACCATCCATATAACTGACCATATCAACAAGCAAACCAACAAAAACCACATGATTATTTCAATAGATGCAGAAAAAGCCTTTGATAAAATACAACACCCATTCCTATTGAAAACACTAGAAAGTATAGGAATAGAAGGGCCTTTCCTAAAAATAATGAACAGTATATATCTAAAACCATCAGCAAACATAATCTGCAATGGGGATAAATTAGAAGCCTTCCTAATAAGATGAGGAGTGAAACGAGGATGCCCATTATCACCTCTATTATTTAACATTGTACTAGAAACACTAGCAGTAGCAATTAGAGAAGAAAAAGAAATTGAAAGTATTAAAATAGGCAATGAGGAGACCAAGCTATCACACTTTGCAGATGATATGATGATCTACTTAAAGAATCCTAGAGAATGCACTAAAAAGCTAGTAATAATCAACAACTTTAGCAAAGTTGCAGGATACAAAATAAACCAACATAGGTCATCAACATTTCTATATCTTTCCACATATCTCAGTCATAAGAATTAGAAAGAGAAATTCCTTTTAAAATCACACTAGACAATATAAAATACTTAGGAATCTATTTGCCAAGACAAACACAGGAACTATGTGAACACAACTATAAAACACTTTCCTCACAATTAAAACTAGATCTAAATACTTGGAAAAACATTAATTACTCATGAATAGGATGAGCTAACATAATAAAAATGACAATCCTACCCAAACTGATTTACTTATTTAGTGCCATACCCATTGAACTACAAAAAAACTTATTTACTGAATTAGAAAAAAAAAACATAACAAAGTTCATTTGGAAGAACAAAAGATCAAGGATATCCAGGGAAATAATGAAAAAAAAAATATGAAGGAAGGGAGCCTAGCAGTACCAGATCTCAAAGTATACTACAAAGCAGTGCTCATCAAAACAATATGGTACTAGCTGAAAGACAGAAAGGAGGATCAGTGGAATAGAGATGGGGTAAGTGACTTCAGCAAGACAGACTATGACAAGCCCAAAGACCCCAGCTTTTGGGACAAAAATCCACTATTTGATAAAAAAAAACTGCTGGGAAAATTGGAAGACAGTGTGGGAGAGAATGATTTTGGATCGATATCTCACACCCTACACCAAGATAAACTCAGAATGGGTGAATGTCCTGAATATAAAGAAGGAAATTATAAGTAAATTAGGTTAACACAGAATAGTATACTTGTCATATCTTTGGGAAAGGAAAGATTTTAAGACCAAGCAAGAGTTAGAAAAAATTACACACACATAACGGGAGGAGAGAGAGAGGCTAGAAGAAGTGCCTAGGGACCTTGACCAGTCCCCTGCTATTGGTTTGGGTTGCTCTCACTATCCAGGTCCAAGGTTAAGGGGAATGCTCAGTAGGCAGTCCCCAAAGTACGGGGGTGGGGGAAGACTACAATGTGCTGAATGCTTGATGTTCTTGACATTTTTGAGAGATTGAAAGTAGCAGCAACATGGCATAGTGGATGGAGGGCTGACTTGGAAACCAGGAAGATTTAGGTTCAAGACCTGCATAGGACACTCATTGACTAAGTAATTAGCTCTGGATAAGTCAGGTAATTTTCAGTGCCCCATTCAACTTGCTAAGGTTTCAGTTTGAGAGAAGATGTAGACCTACATTGATGGAGGGATTTTCTACACTGGTAATTCCCTACTGTCTTATGGTGGAGAGGAAATTGACTCTGATGTCAATAAATGTGGGTTCAAATCTCACCTCTGAAGTCTGCTGCTTATATATTTAATGCCAGCATGTGCTATATCTCAATTTTATTTTGAAGATATCCCTGGAATAAAATTGTAGAGTGGGGGCATAATATGTAAAAAAAAGAAAAGAAAAGAAAAGAAATTGACCCTTTTGAGGGCAGACTTCCAGTATTGCATCCAGAGCCTTAGTGGGTCCGGGGCCCTGGGTTACATCTCAATGTTATATGCCAATCTTTGTCTTTCTAGGGGGGAAAGTCCCAATTTTCTATATATCCTTGTAAAGAAATATTTTCTTTCCCTCAGTCATTTTTGTTATACTCCCCCAGAATTTTCTCCATGTCTATTAAATTAAAAAATAAGTAAACATTTACCTTCTGTATTAGTATCAGTTCTAAGACAGAAGAACAGCAAATGGGCTTAAGTGACTTGCCTAAGATCACACAAGTAGGAAGCATCTGAGGCCATATTTGAACCCAGAACTCCCAACTCCAGGCCTGGTGCTCTACCTCCTATACTACCTAGGTGGCCCCATCTCTATTAAGTTTTATTTAAGTTGCAGTAACGAGAACCAAAAGCATTCAGAGATTCATTTTTAAGAAAAGGATAGTTTTTCTCTGACTTTACTGGGAGACATTTCTTTTCTTTTTTTTTTTAAACCCTTACCTTCCATCTTGGAATCAATACTGTGTATTGGTTCCAAGGCAGAAGAGCCATAAGGGCTAGGCAATGGGAGTCAAGTGACTTGCCTAGGGTCACACATGGGAGACATTTCTTGATGTTGCCCTGAACAGGCCTCTTGGCCATAGTGGTATATTCTTCTGATGTCTTTGAGATCTCTCTCCAATTTTCCCCAAATCTCTTTCCTTGGAAGTCTCTTGCTCTTGTAAATATTCATACACACACACACACTCATAAAATCACCTTGCACTAAGTTCACTAAAGCACACTTGTGAATTTTCTCCAAATGATCTGCTGCAATTATAGCAAAATCTTCTCAATGTCTAAAAAAAAAGAAAAGAAACATACCTCTTTCCTCACAGCTAGCTTGTTTCTCTTTAAAATAGATGGAACAATTATCAAGAACAAGAGAATTTTAAGGTTTCAAATCATCTTGCTTCTTTTTTAGGATGGAAAATGATTTCCTTTTTGTGTCCGTGCCAAAGTCAAATGAAATTATCCCTCATTCATTTCTTTTTTTTTCCTCCCCATTGTCTTTGGTCTTCTAATTTTATGACTGGGAGGATGAGTCTTCCTACCCACAGTGCAACTTTTTTTTTTTTTAACCAGGAGGATTTATGCTGAACTGACAATTCTTTCTGAATCACTATTTGGATTTTTTGTTTTCTGAAGCTCAAATGTAAGAAATGACCAAACAGGATATTTATTGAAAACAGCTAAATTTCTCATTAGCATTTAAGAACAACCTAAGTCATATTTACCAGAGGTGGGAGAATTAATTGGTCTAGATTTTTGGAGGGTTTTTATTTTAATTCTTTTATCTTTGGCTTGATACCAACTTTTATATTTCCCAGATCTAGTTTGAATGTTGGGCATTCGCATTATCTTCTCTCTTTCCCTGGGACTCTATTACATGACTTCTATGAAGGGTAGCAAATTATTTGGCTGCATCTTGTGTTTGGTTCTTCTTCAAAGACATTTTGTGTGGGTTTAACTTTTTACACCATCATTAACCATCATTATGGGTTTCTCTATTTTCTCAGCATACTATTTCATTTTTTTCTCCTAATAGATTTTTCTTTTAGTCACTTCCATTTTGGATTATATATTAATCATTTCACTCATAATCTATTTAAATGGTTTAAACTAAACAATGGGGCAAGTAGGTGACAGAGTGGATAGAGTGATGGTCTTGGAGTCAGAAAGATTCATCCTTCCTGTGTTCAAATCTGACCTCCAATGCTTACTAGCTATGCGACCCTGGATAAGCCACTTCACTCTATTTGCCTCAGTTTCTTCATCTTTAAGATGAACTGAAGAAGGGAAATAGTAAACCAATCCAGTATCTTTGCCAAGAACCCCACCCCCAAAAGAGTCAGATACCACTGAAAAAAATGACTGAACAAGAAAAACTCAACACCATCAAGATACTAAGTATTATAGTCATTGATGTTTGTGGTAACTTCTGACTGATAATCACTGACACTTATGTCACATTTTGACATTTGCAACATATTAAACTACATGGTCTTATTTTAATTTCACAATAATCCTGTGAAGTCACAATAGGTATTATTATCCCAACTTTGAAGATTAAACTGAGGATCAGGTCACATGCCTTGTCTATGGTTCAAAAGGGTAGAGTCTATTGTGTGTGCTTTCCTCATTCCTTGCTTAACCCAATATTAATAAATCGATTAACTAATAAATAAATAAATAAATAAAATTTTCAATCATTTGTCATGAAGTGCCTACTATGTGCTAAGTAATCACTGATAATACAAAAGGAGGAAAAGACAGTCCCTGCCTTCAAGGAACTTACAATTTATTTGTTTATTTATTTTTTTAAGCCCTTTCCTTCCATCTTGGAGCCAATACTATGTATTGGTTCTAAGGCAGAAGAGTGATAAGGGCTAGGCAATGGGGGTTAAGTGACTTGCCCAGGGTCACACAGCTGGGAAGTGTCTGAGGCCAGATTTGAACTCAGGACCTCCCATCTCTAGGCTTTCAATCAACTGAACTACCCAGCTTCCCTCAAGGAACTTACAATTTAATAGACTTTACCATTTTCAAATTCATGTTTGCAAAGGTCTTCTAAAGCTTTATGGCAATTAATTCTGATGGAAACAGATTTCTACCCATTGCTACTGGCTCCATGGAATGCAGTATGAAAAATGTTCCATTCAAGCAGAACAGGTCAGGTCTGCCTTCATTTCATTTTGCCAGAGCCAAGAAGCAAGACCAAGAAACATCCTGCCATTAGAACAGCCTGTTATGTATGGGAAAGATTACAGCAGGTCCCTTGGAAATTGATCTTTCAGACAGCTTCAAGAACCTCAACCTTTTTTCAAAAAAATTAATTAGTTAATTAATTTTTTAGAATATTTAAGAACCTCAACTTAAAAAAGAAATTATTCTCAAACAGATTCTTTTGCATATGAGTATATGTATGTGTGGGTCTGTTAAGTCCTGAAGCAAGGAATTGCCTTAGCAATAATACAATTCTTCAAAAAGTAGAGGAAGCAATGAGAGGAAGTACTATTCTTGACCTGATTCTCATCAACAAGGAGGAAGTGCTTGTTGAAATAGAAATGATGGAAATTGAGGGTGTAGGGTGGAGAGGGAAATAACTGCTTCATCTTAGTTTTCATGCTACAAGGACAAGGAAGCAGGGTATCGTCTGACATTTGATAGAGATTTGAGGAGCTCAGATTTCAGGGTTCAGAGAAAGGATAGGTATGATTCCATGGATCCGAAATGATAAAAGAGAAATTAGCCCAGGAGAGTCAGGAAGGTATCAGAAACGAAATTCTGGAGGCGGATAAAGAGTTCTGATAATGAGGAAAAACAAAAGTCACCTAAAGAGAACATAAAACCCACACAGAGTATTTATTCGATGTTCCAGCACACAAGGCAAAAGAACTGGGAACATTCAGCAAAGTGACCAATGTGGATGCACAGAGAATCCATTGACAAATGTAAGTTTTTAAAACGTAGGGAAGATGGAAGTGGGAGGCAGTTAGCAAAGTATAGCAAGTTCAGAAGGAGCAGAGTCAGGGGAGGAATAGCAAAGGCAGAAGAAAAGGAAGGAAAGAGGAACCTCAAAAAAGGGAGAAGAAGGAGGCTCTGGATGAGTTAGTGATAACTGAGAGAAGGCAGAAACATTCAACTCTTTCTGGTGCTTTTTTTCTTTTCCTGCTAAGTAAGGATCTTTGGTTTATTTGTTTATTTATTTTCAGTTAAACTGTTAAGATCAGAAACCTCTTCAAACATTTTTCATTCTTAATACCTCCTTGGTTAGACTCTGGGCACCCAAAGAAAATAGGGTGTCTACGCTCCTACTGAAAACCAGAGTTCTTTTATTTATTTGTTTGTTTGTTTTTTGTGAGGATCTTTGGGATAGATAGCATGGTACAAAAAAATGGCAACTTGGTAGTGGAAACTCAAGACTTGGCAGCCTGTGGCTGCCTGTGATGAAGTTAAGTTACCAAGACTACACTAACTTAGGGTACTGAAAGAATGAGCAGGTGTGATTATTGAGGCTAGGATGTGAGTCCTTTGTATATCCTGTACAAATTTTGAAGTAATTTGCCATGCTTATTGCTGCCTTAACTACATGTACTATGTTAGAAAACCAGTCCAATAAACATTTATTCAGCACCTACTATGTCCAAAAGCACCATATTAGGTGCTGGGAATATAAAGACAAAACCCAAAGAATCTTTTCTCCAAATGAGGCTTACACAGAGTGCCCAGACTGGAATCAGGGAGGTCTGAGGTCAAATCCAACCTCAGACATTTACTAGCTGTGGAACCCTAGGCAAGTCACTTCACCCTGTTTGCCTCAGTTTCCTCATCTGTAAAATGAGCTGAGAAAGGAAATGGAAAACCACTTCAGTATCTTTGCCAAGAAAACCCCCAAAGGGATCACAAAAAGTCAGATATGACTGAAATGGCTGAACAACAACAGAGTAGGTTAATATTAGCCAGAACGTTTCTCTTTTTCCCAGAGAAAAATTCTGGTGGAAGGAGTGTGCCAAAGAAATGAGTTTTTATTGAGAATCTCCAAGATAGAAGCTAGTCTCATAGCCAATGTAGGTTTAGGAGATTTGCTCAACATTTAGGCTACATTCACAAGTACAGAAATGGGACAGATATGTCTGGATAGCAAGCTGTCTGAAAAAGATCAAAGGTGTTTAGTGGATCATAAGCTCTCTATGAATCAATTGATCAATCAATCAATCAATCAATATTTATTAGTCAGTATTATAGTTACACCACCAAAGTGGCCAATAGGATCTTGGGCTTTGTTAAGAAAGAAATAATATACAGAATAAAGGAGATGACATCCTCTGTAGATTTTATACTGGTAAGGGATACCACATTGAGAGTATTTATTTCTGTTACCATACTATAGGAAGGACAGTGATAAAAGGGAGAGAATCCAGTAAAATGTTTTAAGGTTAAGACAGATCAATCAAGCCAGATGAAGAGCATTGAAGGAACTGGGGATGTTTTATATGAAGGGGCAGAGCTGGTTTTCAGACAGAAGTCTTCCGACTCTTAATCCAAATTTATTTCCATGACATCAAACTGCCTTTTGGTTGGGGTTGGTCCAGAGCAAGGGTCAGTGTCAGGGAGTCCATTAAGTTGAATGAGAGGGAGAAAAATTACATCCATTTCAATATAATTTATTATCTTTATATTTCCTCTATATTTTATTTTATGCATTTAAAAACATTCTGAGAAGGGGTCCAGATACTTCACCAGTGCCACAGGAATCCATGACACAAAAATAGCTCAAGAACTCCTCTTATTTTTTTTTTTAACCCTTACCTTCTGTCTTGGAACCAATATTGGTTCCAAGGTAGAAGAGTGGTAAGGACTAGGCAATGGGGGTTAAGTGGGACTTGCCCAGGGTCACACCGCTGGGAAGCGTCTGAGGCCACATTTGAACCCAAGACCTTCTGTCTCTAGACCTGGCTCTCAATCCACTGAGTTACCCATCTGCACCCAAGAACTCCTCTTATCTTGGGATTCCTAGTCAGATTCCAAGATTACATGATTCTGTGAAATCTCTGTATCTACGGATTCAAGCTGATTCAAATTCCTTTAGCGATCACTAGCTTGCTAGTTCAAATTCCATAAGAGGAAGTAATAGCTCTGTTTACTTTCTCCTGATCAGATCACAACAGAAATGTGTTTAATTCTAGGTGCGCCATTTTAAGAACTTTGATATTCTAGAGAATGTGTATCTAGAGAAAGCAAACTGGATCATGGGTTGCCTCAAGATGTTGCCATCCAAGGGTCAGTTGAAGGGCTAGGGGGGATTAATTTGGATTGAAGAATGCCTAAGGAGCACACCATAGTTGGTTCTACATCTTTAAAAGGCTGTTGTCACCTGGAAAGGGGTTCAATTTACTCTGGATGGTCCGAGAAGGCAGAACCAAAAAACAATGGATGGCTATGCAGAAAGGCAAATACAACTTTTTCTCAAGTAGAGCTCTCCAAATGTAGAACAGGCTGCCTCAGGAGCTCCTGTGAAATCTTCCCCCAGAAGATTCTTCACAGAGCCTAGAGCATATTTTCTGGTACGTGAGCTCAATAAATGCTTGTTTGATTATGCTGTTGTATAGGAGACTCTGCTTTAGCAATGGGTTGGACTAGAAGCCTTTTGAGGTCCCTTTTGACTCAGAGATTCCATGACTTTATGGATGAGGAAGAAGAGGCACCCAGGGAAGTGAATGTGACTTGTTTTCTTCATATATCTACTAGTAGAGCACCAATTCAAGCTTAGGTGTCCCACCTCTTAGGACAAAACTCTTTCCACTATTCCAATGTTTTCCTATCCAGTTTCACACAGTCTTCAAAGAAAGAAAATAAAGAAATTCTAGTACGTGACTCACACAGAAAAAAAGGAGGAAGTTCTATAGAGTTAACATATCCAAAAAGTGAAAAAGAATCAGCCAGTTGTATATTTCCAAATAACTAATTTGTGTATCTTCTATAGATAAAAATATCAGTTCCCAGAATCTTTCCAGTCTTTGGGGGTTGGGTAAAAGTAGCTGAGAGATTGGTTAGAATATATGAATGTTTTTTTTTTTAATTTTTAAAAGGAACTGAATAGAAGCAGGGAAAGGAGAGAGGTGAAAAGTTTAATGTGATAAAGTCCTGCAGAAGCCCATGATGTGAAAAAGAGAACCTGCTGCTGACTCAGTGAGAATAAACCCAGTCAACAGGAAGTTTGCACCGTCACGCCAGTATTTTTGGTGGAAACAAATACAAACACTTCTGAACCTTGAAAAGTAACATGTTAAAGGAACTGCTAGACAGGCTTCCAATGAAAAGTTATTTCCATTTCTACTAAAGCAAATTAACCCATTTCATAAGAAGTTGTGTGTGTGTTTTAAACTGCTTTGTGAAGAGCCCCATCTGTTTTCTCATTATCATTAGCTCATCACCATTATCATTACTGTCTGACTTACAAGTGAGGCTTTTGGCTGTAGACAAAAAATCCTGAATATGGCATGGAAAGTTCCCTTGGGTTTTAAGAAAAAAAATGTGATAGATAAAATAAGTCAGACATCACATCACTGAATTTTACAATTGCATATTGCCATGGGAAGTTCTTTAGTTCATATGTCAGTTGTAGCTGAATTCTATCTAATCCATCTTGAAGAGATGAATAATTGCTATTTAAAAAAAAAACTCTTTGGGGGAAAAATGAATCATTCATTCATTCATTCATTCATTCATTCAAGATATGTTTTGTTGTTGTTGTTTTCAGTTGTGTCTGACTCTTCATGAACCCATTTGGGGTTTTCTTGGCAAAGATATTTGAAGTAGTTTCCTGCCTCAGCTCACTTTATAGATGAAGAAAAAGAAACAAACATTGTTAAGTGACTTGCCCAGGGTCAAACAATTAGTAAGTGTCTGAGGCTAGATTTTAACTCAGGAAGATGTCTAATTGACACCAAGCCTGACACTCTAATCTGTGCCATCTAGCTTCCCATGTTTGTGTATTGAGTACCTATTATATGTGAGACACTGTCCTAAGACCTTCTGGGGACGTGAGGTTGAATGAAACAGTTTCTGCCCTTAAAGAGCTTACAGTTTAGGAAGCAAAAGAGGACATGAACCACAAAACAAGAGTATGTGGCAAGTTCCAAATGTGTAATGACCCAGCCTTCCAGGTCAGGACCCAGTTTCAAGAAAAAGAAAGTATAGAACAAGATAGTATAGGAAAAAGCAAGTATCTGAATAAGATTTTAGTTTTTTTCCCATTTGAATAAGTTTATTTAGTCAATTTAGAACATTATTCCTTGGTTACAATAATCAAAGATTTTAGTTTTTAAAAAAATTCCATGTCCTGATTTTTCGTTTGGAAAATGTGGCTGCTGTAGTCATTTGAGTCATTCAAAGAAAATGTTATAACGGCTCAGAGGAGAGAGAGAGGGAGGCTACTTCTGGTTAGGCTGATAAGAGAAAGATTTGGAGGAGGTAGTGTTTGAAACACAGATAGAGGGGTGAGCCAAGGTGGTTGTAGAAAGGGCAAAGCAGAGGAAATTCATTTTAGGCTAAAGGAATTACTGAGATGGAGAAAGGCATGGAGGTGGGCATTTGTGACAATGCCACAAAATCCTTAAAAGTCTACGCTGAGGATTATTGGAATCCCACATTAGTAATATCAGAGAATTTCTTTTCTATCTAGGAGAAGAGATGGTCTTCCTTCCATCTTAAAAGTATGAGGAGCTCAGTTATATACCATGTTAAGAACTTTTACTGCTCTGGTTTCACCTGCTATGTTTTTTCCAGCTTCATTAATTACAGCTTGCAGATGACAGAATTTTTGATTGAGAAGGGAATACAGTGGACCCTAGCCTAGCCCTACCTGAGAAAGAAACTTACCTCTGATAGATATGTGTCCATCTATCCATTTCTTAAAAACCTCCAATGCAGGCATCCAATCCATTTGATTCGATAGCGCTAACTTTCGTTGTGATCCATACATCTTTTCATAAACCTTCCTAATAGAATCTATTTGCTATAATGAAAGTCTTCTCTGGGTCTTCTGATATTTCATGGATACTAGTTCATCAATGGAACTGTCTTGTCCATTTTGTATATCACTATATGACTGTTCCAAACCTTTTTCTAGTCATACATGTCCTAGATGTATATTTAATACAATTTCTATCATTGGTAAAATTTTATAGTCTCTTTACATTCATTTACCATGCAGTTTTCCATTGTCTTTGGTTTGTTCACAATTTTGATTCTTCTTAAATCGTGGGGTTCCATGATAGGTATACATTTAGTATCAATGGGAGAATATTCATAGTTTAAAACATGGGCTTTGGAGATAGTGAGTAGAAGTCATATAATATAGTGACAAACAATGACTAATCACTTGGTTTTTCCTCTGTGGGCTCCCAGACCAATTTCTCTCCCTTTAAATTTAATTAATTGAAATTTTAAGCTAATTCAATAAAAAACTTAACTTTGAGCATGAATGTAACCAATTAAACTTGCTTGGGGACTATTTAATTAATTTGAATATATAAAGGATTACAGTGATTTTTAGTCCCTCTAAGCTCTCATTATTTGTCCATTCATTCTTACTTAAAAAAATTATATTTAGTGTGTTCTCCATTCTCTGCTTCTACTTTTTTTTTTCTACTTGGCATTATTTCATAAAGGTCTTTTCAGACTTCTTTGTGTTCCTCATATTTTTGGCCTAATTATATTATATTATTCCATTATATTAATGTACCATAATTTACTTAACCATTCTCTTGCTGTTGGACATTTGGTTTATGTCCAGGGATGTTTTTTGTTGTCTGTTTTGTTTTATTTTTTGGTCATTACATAAAATGCTGTGATAAAAATCTTGAATTCTTAATCAAGAGTTAAAAACTTGGAGGCAGCTGGGTGATTCAGTGGATTGAGAGCCAAACCCAGAGATAAGAGGTCCTGGACTCAAATATGGTCTCAGACAGCTCCTAGCTGTGTGACCTTGGTAAATCACTTAACCCCCATTGCCTAGCCCTTATCACTCTTCTTCTGCCTTGTATCCAATACACAGTATTGAGTCTAAGAGGGAAGGTAAGGATTTCATTTAAAAAAAATTAAAATCTTGCTCTTAATCAAAAAACTAAAAACCTTCCAAGAGAATTCCCAACCATGGAATTCTTGGGTCCAGGTATTACCATCTTGCTTTCCTGAAAGGTTCTCCAAGTAGACAATTCCACTAGCAATGAATGAGGTTGCCTGGTTCTTAACAAGATCCCGGGGTAGTCTCTTTTGAGGAGTTCTGGATCTCATTGAATGGTCCTGTAAAGTTCCAGAGCTAAGTGTAATAAGTACAATGGCATTCACAAGGAAAAGCATCTGCCGAGCCTCATCATTTCTACAGGGAAAACCTCTTCTTCTGGGGGCTTTGCACAGTTCTGTGACTTTCACTGGAAGAAGGTGGGGCTTTTTATGCCTCTAGATAACCAGAAAACCATGGCAACATAGGATATAGCTGGGTAGCTATATCAAGGGAATCATACCTTGAGCTTTGCCCTCTGAAGCCAATCAGGTCCTAGTTATGTTGTCTTTTCCTGACCCATGAAATGGGGTGGAGAAGGAGGAATTTCAGTTTTTTGACCAAGAACAAGATTTTAAATCTTTAAAAAAAAAATCCTTTTCTTCAATCTTCAACTCAATATTGTGTATTGGTTCCAAGGTAGAAGAGCAGTGAGGGCTACTAGTTATATTTATATATTTTGCATATATAAATATATATATATACAGTCATATGTGTTTTCATACAGTTACCCTATGTTTGATGCTTCTTCTAAACATACTAAATTGGGGATAAAGTTTCAAACTTATGGGGGAGAGATTTTTAATCAGGTGTGCTATTTCTCTATATACACGATTGCCTATTTTGATATGGAAATACCAGAAATATTGAGGGTGGAGGGAAGAATACAGTTACTTGACATTATATAGTGATTCTTTTGACAAAGAAATAAGTTAGGGTTTATACCAAGGAAAGATGAAAAGTCCATTTCTTCAAATAATAGACCTGGAATCTTTTAAAACTCTCAAATTAATTTCTACACCGTTTTTCCATTTTCTCATAAATAGACTCTTTCTATGCAAAAGCCAGACATCTGAATGAAAGCTGACCACTTTAGGGTGCCCATAGATCTGCTGCTTCTGATATTCCTTGAAATAGGAACTTCAAATCTCAGTGTATGAGCTTTTAAGGCATAGGAATAATTTCCCCACCTGGCTTCACTCTTGGACTTCATCATGGTCTCCAGAAACTCAACAACATTCAAGTTCTGAATGAATATCAGTTCTGAAATTCACATCTTGCTGGGAATTCGAGGATCCTCCCCCCACCCCATTAGAGACAGTGGAGAGAGTCCCTTCTATACCTTCCATTTAAGGAGGTGCCATTTTATATTTCCCACCAGGCTGCACTTCTCTAAACATATCATGCTCCTTCATCAGGTTCTCTTCATCCCCAGACCCCACTTTTCAGCTCCTTTTTACATGTTTCCCCTTTCTTTGTATTCCCAGCACTTAGCACAGTGCTGGCATGTAGTCAGCACTTAATAAATGCTTATTGACCATTTACTTAGCTATTTAAGCCCTATGTACCATCTATGTTTTCTATCCTATTTTCCATGCAGTAGACATTAAACTACTTTATGCCTTTTCTGGGGAAAAATAGTTTTTATTTGCTTTGAGATAACATGGAGAAGTGGAAAGAGAGCTGCCTGGTAAGCAGGAAGTCTTGGGTTCAAAGACCATCTCTGACACATACTGGCTATGTGAGTCAAAGGAAAGTCACTTAGCTTCTCACAATGCTCTAGGCAGCTCTCTAAGATTGTTAAGCTACAAAGATGGTGCCATCCTGTCTTGGTAGAGAGAGTTACCTCCCCTGGGAATTTCATATAGCAATGAAATCACAGACTCAGGGATCTAGGCCCTCTCCTCAGAACTAACTCCTAAAACTAATACCATTTATTATATTTTAACCAAAAATTATCAGCAACTAGAAGTGGGAATGCTTACACTATATTGTTGATAAAATTGACTGCAAATTGCCTGACACTATTGGATGTGATATTTCTGGTCAGTGGAAGTTCATAAAACATAATAGATTAAATAATGTAACCACTCTCTTAATCAGTAATTTAATGTAATTCTCTATCTATTCACCTCCCTTTTGGTCTCAGTCTTGGACATCAACCCTATGGAATAAACTATGAGTGCCTATACTTGCTTTGGCAGCACATATACTAAAACTGTGCAAAGATGACATGCAAATTCATGAAGAATTCCATATTAAAAAAATCATAAGAGCCCAAGGCTGGGAATCTGGTGAGATAAGGGGAATTTGCTAAGCATTAAGAGTCTTTCCAAGAGAGGGGTGACTTCTAGGAGCTCCATGGAAGTCCAGATAACTAAGCCAGCTTCAGGATCTGGGAATCTGACAGAAGGAGAATGAAGCCTGTAAGTAGTAATAATTTTCCACTTGCCAATAGAAGGCAAATTGAGTTCAACTTCCCAAATAATCATAAGCAGAAGGAACTGTAGGATTTAAAATTAATGTATAATACTTGAAGTATTATATTTATAAAGTTTATTATCTGACAAAATAGAAGCACATGACTAAGTTTTTCTACCTGCTCAAAAAGCCCGCTCCACCAAAGCTGTGACAGGAAGGAAAGAGATAGCAAGACAGACCTCCACCCAATTTATATCCTGTCTACATCAGCATCTAACAACAGGAAGTGAGTCTGAGAATCATAGTTTTCCTGGGGATCACAGTTTTAGGGTAATAGATTCTAATTATATAGATCCAGAGGGGGAGACAGACAATGGACTGAACTAGGTTCACAGTTCCAAAGGTGTATAAAGACTGATTATCATAAGCAACACCAACACAATTCTGAGCACTTCTTTTGGGCCAAAAGCTATTTGTCTTTAACTCTAATTTCATTCTTCCTTCTGCATGTGATCAGGCAAGGACTTACAGGTTTGACCCTGTAGCTAGAGAAACAGAGCTTTGTAGGGACTGGACATTCCTGATTTTAGCAGGGGGCTGAACTTTTCAAGTAGTCCTATTAGGCAGTATGACTGAGGAACAGAGAAAATATTGCTAATAGTGCATGGAATCAATATTGACCAAGTTCAAATGGTTTAGGACCTCTAGGAACTGGAGCCTGTCTGTAGGTCCGGTAACAGCAGTTCAGTACCAAGGTTGAAGGATACAAACTAGAGTCAATTTGGAACAGTGGCTTATAAATGTAGGGCTTAAGTTAATGATTGATTGGTCAAATAGTCAAGGGTTAATGGCAGGTGTGTTGAAATTGGAAGAGGAGAAGGCAGGAAGAATCAAAGTTCTTATGGTGATTATTTAGTGTTAACACTTCTAAAGACCTTAAGAAGGATTGAAATGAGAACCTCTAAAGATAACTTCTTAAAAACTTTTGAATTGTCAAGTGTGACCCCCCATGATTCAAGTGGGGTCATATATGTAATTGTCTCTACATCCTTGAAAGCGGAACTGCTTTGGGATGATTCCACGGTCACTTGTTAAACTACACAACCATTGTCCTGTCAATATGGTAGTATACTTAGAGCAATCCATTATCCTGGACCACTGCTGATTGCATCCACCAAAAGATGAACTTCATTTGATTGAGCAGTTATGTTCCAAATAAAAGTCTTGTTCCACAAATTCATTGCTTATGTAAAAAAAAACCAACTGATATCTAGTCCCAGCAAATTATTCAGTACCACCAGTTGGGTAAAAATAGCACAGTGCCTTGTATATGATAGATGGTTCTTAAATGATTGAACAGGCATAAAGTATAGTCTGACCGTGCATATCATACCCTTACTCAAAAAAATTCTAGTGGATCCTTATTACCTCCAGAATAAAATACAAAATCCTTTTACACCTTTTACACCAGTCTGGTCCCTTTCTTACCTTTTCAGACTTCTTGTGAAAGAGTACATACAAATATACGTACACACATATCTTTGAATACACCTATATGTATATTTACATATGTCTTTTTTTAACAGAATTGACTCAAGACAAATGTGAATTCTGAAAATTTAGAGTCATCTCCATCCCCAAATGTTCATACAAGTTTTTTGAGCCTACTGAAGTAGAATAGTCCAAGCTGGTATTAGTCTGATCAGCCACCATTGGACACACTGTACATTGACCCCAACATAGTGATGTCATTCTGATTCTCTTAGAGTATAAAGGACAACAACCAACCAATATCTTTTTGAATGGGTGTATGTGTGTTTCAAAATTTTGGGAATTTAAGTTCTGTGGTATGTTGGGGAAGAGGGAATAGTTCTGGGTAGAGGAGGCACCTTTCTAAAACTTCCAAATCATACACTTTAGCCATAAATTTGATTGTAGTTCCAGTAAAGGTAAATGACTAAAATAAATGGCAATTGAGTCTAAGGTCTAAAAGGGAAATAAAATGTCCTCATGAGGCAGCCCTTAAATTTGCATTAGAGGAAGAATAAGAGTCGTGAAGCATGGACAAAAATACCAATTCACAATTGTTACCTCTATTTTCAATTTCAGTGAAAAGAAAAATGAACTTGATCAGGTCTGCATGGAAGAACAGTAAATCATTTCTTAAATATCTGCAGTTCTGAGGATATACAGAAAAACTACGCATTTGGATTTTCTTTTAAACCTACTAAATTACTGAAAGGCACCATGAGGAAATAGGTAAAGGATGGGTCTTGGGATCTCTCTGACACATACTACTTCTATGGTACCCTTAGACAACTCTCTAAAATTCTTGAATTGCAGAGGAATTACTGATCTACATCCATAGGGGTGGTTTTCACACAAGGAATCATCTAAACCAATGAAATCACAAGTTAAAACCTGCAAAAAAAATTTTTTTAACAAGTATTCAGAAATCATTTTATAATTAAATATGAAATTTCTACAAATCTAGATTTCTCTAAAATGAAATCAAAACTAAGACTGAGAAACCAGATAGCAATCTGCTGACTACCATCTTTCTCCCACTCCCACTCCCCATTATCTCCTCATAGGGAGAAGGTCTTTGGTTGTATAAATATTAACACCTAATTTGGAGGAAAGAAGAAAATACAGGATGGAGCTTTGCTTTGAGAATAAAGAAGAGTTTAGTAAGTTTGGTGTCTCAGGGGACTGATTTTTGCTTTGGGGTCTACATCTCTGATATAACAGTCATGAAGGCAAAAGGTGAGATAAGATGGGGGCTGTAATCTTCACACCTAGGAATGAACTGACCTGGACATAATTTAAAGCTTCCTAATGTGTTATTTTCATCCTATGTTTCATTTTCACTCTTGATTTCCTATTTGAAAAGTGTATGTCTCATGGCTGAGAACAGAAGGGTTGAAGCAAGTTCTGTAGCCACTGAAAATGGAGGTTGGCAGCTGAATTGGAACTGCAAGTTCCAGTTGTATGTAGGATTCTGTCATTGACTTGGCTCTGGAATCACTTTTAAACACTGGAAAACATTCATTCATAATTTATTAATTAGTCAATCAATAAACATGTGTTAAATAAAAATATACACTACATGCCAGGGATTCAATAAAAGAAAAAAAAAAGTCTTTACTATCAAGGTACTCATTGTGTAATGGGGAAAGAACATGCAAATGACTATACAAAAATAAGATATAGACAAGATAATTTGAAGACAGTTTGTGTAGAATCTGTGTTAAATGTCATTCCATATGTTATTTTACTTAATTTTTTAATCAATTAAGTAGGCTTTGGTTGCTGGGTCTAGTGGACAAAGAACCAGTCAGTGTTAGGAAGACCTGGGTTCAGGTCCTTCTCTGACACACATTGGTTAAGTGGCCCTGGACAAATCAATTAACTTCTCCTGATCTGGACCAGAGGTGTCAAATATGAGACCTACAACACTGGAAAGTGATGATCTAACCAGAATAAAATGTAATTGGGAAATACTTAACAAAATAAATAAAAATACACTAGAACAAAGATATGGTTTAAATGTGGTTATAGCTACCAGAGCTATTGTGTAGAAGAGTGATTTGAGTTGTGCTTGTTCTCAAAGTTCACAAGGAAAATAGGTGAAGATTGGTTTTTTTAATTCCAAATTTTACAAAACTAAGATAAACAAGCATTTCCATATACAAAGAAAAAGAAGATAGTATACCAATGAAATCACAAACCTCTAATATATTTATATTGCTTTTCTTCATCTCTACATAATTAATTCCATTTGCTGGTATTCCAGTTCCTTTCCATTCCATCTTCCCCACATCACGAAAGATATGGTCAAGGAGGCCAACATTTATATATATGTTTTATTACCTTTTTGCCATTCTGATTCCTTCAATTTCTTTTTTTCTCCTATCTTTCTATTGCTAGAATTTCTAATACTATGTTAAATAATAATGGTGATAATAGGTATCCATGTTTCACTTTTGATATTATTAGGAAGGTTTCTAGCTTCTCTACATTACAAAAAATACTTACTGATATTTTTAGGTAGATACTTTGTATCATTTTAAGAAAAAAAATAATATATACCTAAGCTTTCCAGTGATTTTAATAGGAATGAGTGTTGCATTTTGTCAAAGTGTTTTTTTGCATACGTTGATATAATCATGTTTTTATAACTTTTATTATTGATATTATCAATTATGTTGATAGTTTTCCTTACATAAAACCATCTCTGCATTTCTAGCATAAATCTTGTTTGGTCACAATGTATTATCTTTGTGACATATTGCTGAAGTCTCCTAGCTAGCATTTTTGTTTAGGATTTTTGCAAACATATGTATTAATGAGATCTATATAATGGCCTATACTTTTCTTTTTCTGTTTTTGCTCTTCCTGGTTTAAGTATCAGCACCATATTTGTTTCATAAAAAAGAATTTGGTAAAGCTCCTTCTTTAACCATTATTTCAAATAATTTGTTTACTATTGGAATTAATTGATACTTAAGTGTTTGGTAGAATTTACTTGCAAAGTCATATGGTCTTGATGCATTTTCTTTAGGAAGTTCATTTATGGTTTGTTTAATTTCTTTTTCTAAAATAGGCTTATTTAGGAGGCAGCTGGGTAGCTCATTGAGAGCCAGGTCTAGAGACAGGAGGTCCTAGGTTCAAATGTGGTCTCAGACACTTCCCAGCTGTGTGACCCTGGGTAAGTCACTTGACCCCCATTGCCTAGCCCTTACCACTCTTCTGCCTTGGAACAGTATTGACTCCAAGGCAGAAGATAATGGTTTTATAAATAAATAAAATAAAATAAAATGGGTTTATTTAGGTATTCTATTTTTTGCTCTAATGGTCCAAGCAATTTATTTTTTGTAAGTATTCTATTTCTCTTTCATTGCTAAATTTGTTTTCATATACTTGAGCAAAATAACTCCTAATAATTACTTTAATTTCATTTTCATTAGTGGTATATTTGCCATTTTCATCTTTAATGCTAGTGGTTTCATTTTCTCTCTTTATAAAAAAAATGAGATTAACCAATGGTTTATCAATTTTGTTTATTTTTCACAAAACCAACTCCTAGATTTATTTATTAATTCAATAGTTTTCTTATGTTCAATATTATTTATCTCACCTTTAATTTTTAGAATTTTTAATTTGTTCTTTTGCTAGTTTTTAAAAATTGCATTCCAAATTCATCTCTTTTCTTTCTCTAATTAATATAAGCATTGAGATATAATTTTTTTCTCTAATTGTCACTTTTACTATATCACATTGGTTTTGATATAATGTCTCATTACTATCATCTTTAATGAAATTATTTATTATTTCAATAATTATTGTTTAACCTGTTCATTATTTTAGGTTAAGTTATTTAGTCTCTAATTAATTTTTATTTTTTGTTTCCATGGTCCCTTACTATATACAATTTTTTATTGAGTTATGGCCAGAAAAAGTTGCTTTTAATATTGCTGCTTTTCTACATTTTAACTAGAATATTTTTGTGCCCTAATATGTGAGCAATTTTTGTGAAGGTGCCATCTACCATTGAGTAGAAAATATATTATTTTCTGTTACCATTCAATTTTCTCCTGATATCTATCATATTTAACTTATCTAAGATTCTATTCATCACCTTGAATTCTTTCTTTTTTTTTTGTTAGATTTATCTAGTTCTGAAAGGGGGAGATTAAAGTTCTCCACTATTATTGTTTTATCTTTTTTCTCTGCAACTCATAGAATTTTTCCTTTAAAAATGGATGCTATAATATTTGGTGCATATAGATTTAAAATTAATAAGACTTCATTATCTATGATAACTTTTAATATAAGTTTCCTGTTTATAAAATCTCTTTTGATTATATCAATTTTAGTTTTAACTTTGTCAGAGATCATGATTGCTACCCTTGCTTTCTCTGTACCAACTGAGGCATAATATATTCTGCTCCAGCCCTTTATTTTTACTCTATATGTGTCTCTCATTTTTAAGTATGTTTCTTGTAAACAACACATTGTTGGGTTTTGCTTTTTGACCCATTCTATGATCTTTTTTTGGGGGGGGTTAATTAATCCCATTCACATTTAATGTCATAATTACTAGTTGTGTATTTCTCTTCATTCTGTTTTCTCTCGTTTGTCTTTCTCTTTCTTTTTGCTATATCCCTTTTCAGATGTCTAATTTCCTCTGCCCGTTATTTCCTGAATCATCACCCTTTCTTGGAAATCTTCCCTTATCTCTCCCTTTGCCATCCTAAATCCACACACATTGACCCATTTTTCTGAAGGTCTCTCCCCTGTATTTTCCCCCCTTAACTTTTAATTTTTTTCCTATCTACCTTTCCAAAAATCCCTACCTTATCCCACCTTCTATGTCCTTCTATTTCATGTTATGAGTTTGATTCTAAAAATTCCTCTCATATCTTATCCTGAGTCCCTCTATTATCCCCTCACCTTACCCCACTATTTCTTAATATAACTCCCTTCTCCATATCTCTCCCTTTTTTTGTTTATCTTCTTGCCCTTCTTTCTCTAAACTCATTTTCCTTCTCTTAGTCCCTCAGTCTCTTAAGGAGCTTTGCTTTGTTTGATCTCTTCCTTGTCCTATTTCATTGTCCCCTTTATCCCTTCCCCTTTCCCTCTTATTTCTCTGTAGATTAAGAAGATTTAACCCTTCTAATTGTGTGTGCTTTTCTCTCTTTATCCCAGGTTTGATGAGAGAAGGATTCTAGTACTATCAGCCCTCCACCTCCTCCTCCACTTCTCTGTGGTAGTTCCTCCTCCAAATGAGATAGCCATTCCACCCTACCTTCTCTTGGTCTATTCCACTACCATTTAGACTCATTCCATGGAGCCTTGACATCAAGTCTTCCGTCCATACACATTCCTGTAAAATTCCCAGGCAATAATGTCATTTCTAGGAGCTATAGATGACATTTTCCTATCCTGGATTTAAACACTTTGAACTTTTGGGTTGCTTATGATTAATTGTTCATTACCTTTATATATTTCTTATAGGTCAAATTTTGTACTGAGTTCTGGGTTTAGCTATCTAAAACTCCTTTTGTTCTTTAAATATCCATTTTTTTTATCTTTTGTAATTATATTGAATTTTGTTGGATTTGTTATTCTTGGCTATAAGCTCAGGTCTTTTTCTGTGTGAAATGTTGTGTTCCATGTTCTGCATTCTTTTAATGTTGTGGATGCTAAGTCTTGTGTTAGTCTCACTATGTAACTCTGCAGTATTTAAATTGTTTTTTCCCTCCTTGTTGCTTTTTTCCTTAACCTGGGAATTATAGAACTTAGCAACGATGTTCTTGTTTATTTTCATTTTGGGGTCTCTTTGAGGTGATGATTGATGGATTCTTCCAATTTCTGTTTTACTCTCTGCTTCTGAAATTTCTGGGCAGTTTTCCTTAATTTCTTGGAGCCTGGCATCTATACTGTTTTTTAATTGAGACTTTCTGGGAGTTCAACTATTGTTATATTGTCTCTCCTCAATCCAAGTCTATTATTTTTTTGATAATATTTTTCACATTCTTTTCTATTATTTCATTCTTTTGATTTTGGTTTATTGTTTCTTATTGTATTAGGAAATCATTAGTTTCCCAGTCTTTAATTCTAGTTCTTAATTGATTATTTTCTTCCATGAGTTTCTATATCTCTTTTTCTATTTGAGTGATCTTTCATAATTTTCTTGTTTTTCTTGCATTATTCTTATTTTTTCTAGTTTTTTTCCTCAGCCTCTCTCATTTAGTTTTTGAGGGGTTTTTTAAAAGCTCCTTCAAAAGGTCTTTTAGAACTTGTGGTCTTTTCTTGTATTTCTTTGCTGTTTTTGAAGTAGGTGTTTTTACTTCATTGTCCTCTGAGTTTGAGTTCCTTCTCCTTTGGTTGCTCTTTTTATTTTTAATTTAAAAAATTTTTAAATTAATTTCAGTGGGCAGGCTAATAGTCTTAATTATTGGCTTTCTTCTGGACTCCTAGGGTTCCATGATACTGGGTGTATTACCTCAGATTTCAGGATATTTTTGTGTTTGTTTTTTCCTGGACCCTTCTTAATTATTTTGGTTTTTATAGTCCAGGTTCTGATGTAATTTTCAGATCCCTTGCTTAAGCCCACAGTTGGTCTCAGGCATTCCAACCAGAGCCAGTAGACAGTTCTGCCACTGTAGCTACAAGCAGACAGTCAGTCCACTTCCTCCTTTGGCAGCAACCAGTGACCCCATTCTCTTGGGAGCAATCATAGTTGATGGAGCCCTAGTCTCACAGCAACCACACTCCTTCCTCATGCCTCCTCTCCCACTACTTACATCCCAGGATAGAGCAGGCATCCAATCCATGCTCCTTATCTCTAAAGTCCTTCACCTGTGAAAGACAGGCCAGGGAGAATCAACTACAACAACTTGATACTTTACCAACCTTTTGTAAGGACAAAAATACCACCTTATCCCTGTCATTAAGATACTTCGCTTAAGGTCTAGTGCTGGCGGACTCTGTAGTATCCACTCCTTCAATCCCCAGCTGCAGACCAGTGAGGGTCTCCTGAGTGGAGACTGTAGCAGATACAATTGCTCCCAAGATTCTTCTCCTGTAGATTGCAGAATTATACTCCTGGATATAAATTCTTAGGCTCAGAAAATATGGTAATGTTACCCATCCTGCTCTCTGGGGGTTGTCTTATTGATTCCTGCTGTTTACTCTGTTCCTGCCCAGAGGGCCTGTGGTGGTAGGACTGAGGCCAGGGAAATCAGAAGTCTTCCTCCCTAGTTGTCCTTGGCATTACAACTTCATTCCCAAATCCTGTGATCTTTGCTGCTTTTGGTATTGATTCTGTGGAGTTATTTTTGGTTGTTTGTGAGGGGTATTTGGAGGGCAAGGAAGCTTCACATCCTACTTCACCATCTTTCCACAATCATGAAGATTGCAAATAGGATAATTAAGGTGTAAAATATTTCCCCAAATGGAATGTGCTACCTTAGGATTTAGTGAATTTCCTCTCATTGGAGTACTTGAAACAAAATTTGGATTACCACTTATTAGGTACATTATAGTAGGAATTCCTTTTCAGTATGGGTCAAATCAGATAGCTGCTGAATTCTCTTCCAACTCTGAAATTCTCTGATTCATTGACGGTGTTTAATTGATTGCGGTATTGTGTCCATGATAAAATAACCAGCCTAGTGAAGTTAGATGGATGAACCTGAATATCCATAAACTGACAAATGGCTATTGATTATTAGTAAATTAGTAGACCATGCCTCTTCTCCATACTGGTTTATTTTATTGACAGTTGCTATTCTCAAAAAACCCAAAAAACTCCAGTATTTTGTCATGAGAAGAAAGGTTGTATGTAAACATCATTTATTAATTTATCAGAACTTACGGAAATTGCTTTAATGCATTATAAGTTCCCAGTGAACACTAATGGGATTCAGTAGCAAAAACAACCCAGTGGACTAACAACAGAAGTAGCCACACAAATACATACTAAATTAGCTTTGAGAAATACATTGATATCAGTGACTTCTTATATTTAGAGTTTCCTTCATTGTGCTCTTAAAATTCCTTAATGCTAATTATTATGAGTTCAGTTCAATTTAATAAACATTTGTAGAGTACCTGATCCATACAATGCATCCACCAGGCACTATGGGGGATTCAAAGATGACGAAAGCATGATCTTTGTCCTCTAAGAACTTAAATAGTTCAACGAGCTTTGTCTTTTTGTGTGTGTGTGTCTTTTTGCTTTTGTCTTTTTTCTTGAGCTTTTCTCTTTTTTTTCTTATAAAACCATTTCCGTTGTTACATTTACTGTGAAAAATGTACTTCTACTAAAGATCTGTACTCTGATGTCTTATTAGAAAGCCAGGTCCTAAAGGACAGGTCTAATTTATCTTTTTTCTTCGTATCTCCAGCACCTAGCATAGTGTCTGGCACATAAAAGGTATTTAATAAATGTTGATTTGAATCGCTGTGGAAATGGCCCTAGAAGGTCTCAAAAGCCATACTGAAGAACACTAGATTAGTAAAGGCTTAACAGACTTTGAGTTGAGAAATAAAACTTTGAGTATGGGGGAAAAAATGATGGCCCAGCTCATCACCAAGTGGGTAGCTACCATCTCCTGAATGCTTTTTTGAATGTTTTTGATCACTCCAATTTATGAAACCATCTCTCAAGGTTTGAAAGAAGCACAACTCTGTTGGTAGAAGGGGTACACAGAATGAAGAATCAGAGGTCATTTGAAGTTTTGGAGTCCAAAAATAACTGCATTTGATTTAATTCATCTCTGCCATTCTCCAATTTAATTTCATTTAAACTACTTCACTTTTCTGCCATCTTTTATACATTTTGCCATTTCTTTATCTCTCTCTACTCCTCAACTCTCTGGTTAACTCTAAACACCTTTTCACCCAGATTAGATTATAAATTAACAATCAATGAATTTAACTTTTAAGCAAAATGCCACAGGCCAGGGATTATGCCAACTAACCCCAATAATCAATAAAAGTCCAGCGATTTCCTCAAAGTGGATAGAGGCTGTCAGATTATATCTTCAAAGATTTTGAAAGGTTAAAAGAAAACTATTATATAATAAAAGAAAAGGTCTATTTCTAAGTTTTATTTTTGTCTAAAAAACTCAGGAATTGTGGGTTTGTATCCTCTTTGGGGCTTATAGAATATATATATTAATTTTAAAAATTGTTTGTATTAGCAACTCTATGTAAAAATATAGGATATTTAAGATTATATTAATTCCTCTATTAATTTTTTTAAACTCTTACCTTCTATCGTAGAATCAATACCATGTATTGTTTCTAAGGCAGAAGAGTGGTAAGGGCTAGGCAATGGGGGACAAGTGACATGCCCAAGGTCACACAGCTAGGAAGTATCTAAGGCTAGATTTAAACCCAGGACCTCCCAAGAGACCTAGGCCTGGCTCTCAATCCATTGAGCCACCCAGCTGCCACCTAATTTTTCTATTAATAAAGAGGATGAATTCTAATAACAGGTTTCTTTGCCAGAGGGGAAATAATACAAACAGTTTTTGGATCCCTTCCTGGTCCTCAATGGTTACAAATGAAAAAAAAAAATCATTAAATAGTAATATTTGGGAAAACATCCCGAAGGAGTTAGAGAATAGGATAATACTGGACATTTGAGAAATCAAAGAGAATACCAACAACTTGGGGGTACAGTTGGGGAAGAGAAGAAAGCTAATCATAGATTTGAAAGCTGAAAGTGTTCTTCAAAGCATCTAATCCAATATCTTCCTACTACAGATAAAGAAAATAAGGCTCAGAGAAGAGAAATGAGTTTTCCTAAGGTCACAGCTAATTAAAGGCAGAGCCAGGATTTAAACCTAGGTCTTTGGAGACCAGAATTCCTTCTACCTCCATATTTGGGTCTTCTTTAGCCCCATCATAGCACTTAGCAAAGGGTTGAGAACAAAGAAAATACTTGATACATATCTGTTGAAGTCCTGAAAGTGAACTGTAAGTATGGTTAGAAGGAAAGTCAGCATTTACAAGGCTCTCCTTCTTTCTTCATTTTTAAAAAATTTAAGTATTTTTCCATGGTTACATGATTCATGTTCTCTCCCTTTCCTTTTTCCCTCCCTCCTCTCAGAACTGACAAGCAATTCCACTGGATTATACATGAATTATCACTTAATACCTATTTCTATATTATTCATTTTTGTAATAATCTTTTAAAAACCAAAACCCCACATTTAATTCCCATGTAAACAAGTGCTTCCTTCTCCATTTTTAAACAAATTGACCCAAGTTGTTGTGAGAGCTTATAATAAGGGCCACAATACAGAATTTCCCTTGGGATAGGAGGTAGGGGATGAGGAGAGGTCCTGCTGATGTCAGAATAATAATTTTTTAGGATAAATTTATATCCTTTACAAAGGAACTTCATTCTGGAGAAATGATCACCAAAGCCTCATTTATACTTCACAGAAAAGACATTGCCTGGGCTTCTTCTCAGGAAAAGGATCCTAGCACCAAGGTAGGATTAGTCGGGCCTACTGACTGCTTAGGTATACTTGAAGCCTGGCACAGGCCTCTTGGCCCTTCCAGAGCCAGTTGCCAGGCTCAAAAATCCTTATTTATCAGCACGTGATATACCACACCCAGCTTCTAATTCCCTTCCTGGTTGGGGCCTGGTTGCCTAAGAGATCCCCTCCCTCCTAGGCTTGGTCTCAGCCATTAATATCAGCTGGCACATTCCTCTGTAATCACACCACGCAGGTGTAAAGGGTTCCCAGGGAGAACAGATTGGGGAAGAGGAGGGAATGGCTGGGGGCAGGCTCAAAGTCTGTTTTCTCTCTCTCCTCCCCAGCCACCACCAAGGCTTCCTCTTTTGTATCCTGAATGAACAAGTCTAATTCCAAAGGGAAACATGCTCCCTATACATCATGCTTTCTCTTCCATTTTCCAGAGCCCAGCATCTCTCTAGCTAGCTGAGACAACTTGGCAGCATGTGATAATAACAATAATAGCATTTAAATAGTGCCTTGAAGTTTACAAAGAAAATTTTTTTTTATAAATAGTCTGGTTTTCTCCTCATAACAAATCTGGGATTGCTCCCCTTTTACAGATGAAAAAAATGTAGGCTAGCAGAGGTTAGGTGGCTTGTCTAGGGAAACAATGTCTGAGGCTGGATTTGAACCAGGATGTTCCTGAATCTAGGTCCAGTGCTTAATTCTCAGTTAGGAGCAAATAACTGCTTTACACTAATTTTTACAAACTCTTTAGTTTCCTTTTCTTACTTTGTTTTGTGAATGGTTAGATAATAGATCGCAAGCCCTGAAATAACAGAGCACCACAAGTTCTGAACCTAATGGGAGAAAAGGGAAGTGCTGTCTGTCCATACCTATGATAGTATGGAGTGTCTACACAGCTAATATGGCGTGTCTACACAGCTAATATGGCTTATCCATTTTAAAAGGCCTCTTAAAAAGTCTGGGGATGAGACCTTCTGAAGGTAATTAGTACCAGGGGTTCTAAACTGCCAATTTGGCCCCATACCTGAAGGCACTCCAAAAGTTCCAAGGCTTCCACGTTTCTCAGTGGTTTGCTCTTCTTCCATTGTACGTCCAAGATCTTTGGAGGCTTTGCTACATGTTTGAAGGAAGCTTCTTCACCGTTCTCCTTCCTCATGGAATAAATAAGTTGCTTTAATTCATTCTTGAATTATTATTAACATTATTATTGATAATAATTAATATATAATAACACAATTAGGAATAATATAATAATTTATTGTGTATATTATCATATGGTTTTGTATATTTCATAATTATATAATATATAGCATAACATAGTATTTATAATTATTAATGAGAATTAATAATGTATTTGTTAATAATTAATAACATTAATGCATTCATTGCACTCTTTCACCACCAAGGGAGAACCCCTGAGAGTAGAAAATATGTGTGCATTATAAATAGGTGCTATTTTGATGTCCTTCTTGGCCGTACACTACCAAAGAATTAAATCTCCCACTTGCCCAGGTCTTTTCCTTAAGACAGAGATGCTCCTAAAAATCCTGGGCTGGCTAATAGTTTTCTCATTTTTTTTTCTGCTTCTAAAGTCCTATGTAAATCCTCCTAATTGCAATGAACAGACTTAAAAAGAAGTTTCTTTCAGGTTTTCTGGATCTGAGGAAACCATGATTGGTGCATGATGGTTGATCCAAACTAATTTTCTTAAAATGTGCCCAGTTTGTCCACACTAAAGAAAATCGGGCTGATGACCTCAGCATGACAAAATGAACCAAACCTCATTCCAATCCTGGCCTGGTTATCCAAAATGATGTTTCCTCCTTTGAAACACATCACTTACAGTTCAGAAAACAAAAACCAAACCGTTCATTTTCCAGAAAGATTCAGTGCCCCGCCTGCCATCTGGATAATGGAAGTCAAAATGTAAAACAAAGGGAAATCTGGTTTTTGCCTAAAATAAAAGCCATGTGTTGAATCGAAACAAAACAATTCCTTCCCCACCCTCCCACCCCCTTCAACTTAGCTCCTTTTCCATCAATAATATCAGGACCCTGCACTTGTTGGAGTTTGCAAGTGCAGCTCTCAAGGTAAGAAGCATTCCCTACTTCCCACTCCCTGCACCCCAACCCAGGTCCTTTAATCTTGTTCAGCTGAAATGGTGCCATTTCACTGCAAGCAGATAACTGGGCCAAAATGCAATAGTAGTTCATTTCCATGACCTGTTGCTAGGTGTGGTTTCAAAACAGTTTTAATTTCCAATAATATATGCTCTTTGATAATAAAATAACATGACCCTTCAAGTAATTAGTAATGCTTTTAAACAATAGCTCTCCCAGTAAAAGCTGGCTGGCAGAGCTCTACAAGTTGGTTTATGTTTTGTATTAATATTTGTACATAGATACAGGAGAGATATTATAGTCATACAGAAATATTATACTTAACAACATAGAAAGCTATTTCAAAAACCCATCGGAAAATTTTTCTTTGAAGTCTATTTACAAGCACATCGTTTCTTCAGCTATTACCTTTCTCTATGTAGATTTTGTATGAAAATTAATATGGTCCCATTACCTAATGGCCCATGACATAATGATCTGGACATAAGGATTGAATGAAGTCCAATTCATTTAGTTTGGATGGGTGCCCTGTTTTATGGACTGCTTAAGTAGTGGAAGTAATTTGTGATTGGAATGCCAATCATTCTCTGAATCCAGTGTACTGTGATGCCCGATGGGTTAAAAGCAAGCAATCGGTCAATAAATATTTATTAAATGCCTACTGTGTGCAAGCAATATACTAGGTACTGAGAATATAAATACAAAAGTGCCACAGTCCTAAGAGCTTACATTCTCCTAAGCAAATATAACACACATATACAGGGGAAGAGTGGCCAGCAAAGGGAATTTGGGTCTAGAAATCACAAGAATTATGATCGTAGAATCAGATCTAAGTCTGGAAGGAGTTTTAGAAGTCAATGAGTCTGATCTCATTTTTCAGATAGGGAAACTGAGGCCCAAGGAGGTTAGGTTATTTGTCCCAGGTAATAAGGTAATATCAAGGGAGGGATGTTAACCCAGATCCTCTGACTCAACAGCCAGTACTCTCTCCACTGTATTCCAATGCCTCCTATCAGAAGAGCATAGGACAGAAATTGTAAATATGAAAGAACTGGCCTTGGGTCATTCATTCCTACCCTGGGATCTAAGCCAGCAGACCTTCCTGTCTTCATGACACCTGGGATGAGGCAAGAACCTCAAGCATTTTTCTCTTACATGAAAAGGAAATTTATCTAAAATGGGACAGATGCCAAGATTTCTCGGTGGCATTTTGAAGGCAAGTAATATATTTTGCTTCATGACATTCTGTTTTTGCAATGCATATTTATATATATATTAAGACTATACATTATTCCTCCATAGATATAGCCATAAACATGCCTTTAATCCTTTAATTTTCAATATCAAGTGTGATATAAAATAGAGGGACAGATGCTTGCTAGAGGAGATTGCCACTGACGGAGGATGTCTATTATTTTCTGATGTCTATAAGAATTTAAGTGATAACTGAATCCTCTCCCACATTCACCATATATGTAGGGTTTTTCTCCTAAGTGGATTCCTTTCTGAATGCTCAGGGCTGTTTTCTGAATGAAGACTTTACCACACTAATTACTGAGGGACTCCCTATCCTTGGTAAAATCATCTGTATGTTCCTCTTTGCAGATGACACGCTTATGGCCTCAAGACCCAGAATATGACAAGTCCTCCTTGATGAGATCTATAATCTTTGAGGAGGATGAATGTTTATTGTCCACACTGGGATATTTAGATGAATAAATAAATCTATTGAGTTATTCCATCAATATATCTAATATATCTAATCAATATATCTATCTTCAACACATTATCCAGATAGAAAATGAGCTCAGCCCAAATAAGAAGGGAAAAAGATTAGATTGTATTTGAAAAATTTCCAGTGTGTTCAATGACCCCAACTGTTTCCCTAAAACAAAAAATAAACAAACAAAAAACCATTGAAAAATACCAATAGTCTTCTATTGATACTATATAGATAAGAATTATCGAATACTACACTCTGAAAAATCAAAATGGTGAGTGACCCAGATGACAATGAAGAGAGATGATGGATATAAATAGGCTACATAAAAATACGTGGCAGGAAGCATAGGAAATAAGTGGCTGATTATGTAGTGAAAGAGAAGGTTAATAGATGGACAACTCCAAAGCTCAACTGGTGCCCATGAAATGTGATAAGACCTGCAGGAAGGTCTTCAACATATTGGGTGGGTCCTTTAATGTTGATTTGGAGAGAGTAACTATATTATTCATGGGACAAACATATCTATACCCCCTTAACTTTCTATAGCTCTCAGTTTCTCTACCCCCGTGGTGGTCTCTTGATTTCTCTGACTTTCAACCCAGTTCAAATCAGTTAATTATTTATCAAGCCCTGTGGAACTTCTCTAATAGAACTTAAGCTCCTTGAAGGCAGGAATTATTTTGTCTTTTTTTTATCCAGTGCCTAACATAGTGCTTGTCATATAACTTCAATAAATGTTTTTAAAATAAATCAGTAAATAAATGTCTGGGCAAAGGGAACTGGAAATGGAGAATAATTTGTTAGAACTTGTTATTAGTCCTTCATTTCAAAGAGGACCCATGACATCATAGGGTGATGTCTTGACTTGCACATGAACTGGATTTAAGTGAGGCAGAGTTTCATAAAGTGGCCAGTTTCACTCTTTCTTCCAGAGTCATCAAAGTCCAGTGGCAAGACAAAATGTTAGGACAATTTGTGATGGCCCAAGATGCAGTAGATGACTTTGGCATCTTTGATGTCTGACTGAGCTCTAAGACTCCCAAGCTCTTGCTTTAGCCTCCTTCATGACCATTTGAAACAATTGTTATTATCTGTTCTTTCCATGATGCAGAGGTCTTCACATGCTTGGGGTAGATACCTCCTAACTCACTGATGGTTGTGAGAACCATCAATTGCCCTCAACCCAATTCAGCCCATTTTCTGAGATACCTACCTGTACACGCTACAGTTTCTTGGAGCCCCAAGTGAAAGATGGGTGCCAGGTGGACCCTAAAGGTGGATGAGCAGCCCTGAAAAGGGCTTGGCAAGCCCTCAAATCATAGGTACTAATCCTCCCTGAATACTTCATACATACATACACACACACACACACACACACAGAGTAATATATTTCCCTTCTCCTAAAGTATCATCTTACTTATCTATCATAATTTTAATTATCTAGAAAGTCCAATTAAGTAAAACACTTCATTTCTAGTAATATAAGTAGATAAATGAGATGAAGGAAAGTGGAATTGGAGGTAGGATGAAAGGAAGGAAGGAAGAAGGAAGGAGGAAGGATGGAAGGAAGGAAGGAAGGAAGGAAGGAAGGAAGGAAGGAAGGAAGGAAGGAAGGAAGGAAGGAAGGAAGGAAGGAAGGAAGGAAGAGACTGCATTAAGGTATCCAGATATTCATAGAGGTGATATTTGAACCCATAAGAGCTGATGAGTTGCTAAAAGAGAGTGTAGAGATATAAAGGAAGAGAACTCAGAATAGAGCCCTAGAATATACCCATACATAGGAGAATCAACAAGGATAATGATTTAGCTAAGGTGATGGAGTAAAAGTGGCCAGATACATAGAAGAATAGCAAAGAACAGTGTCCTGAGAAACTATAGAGGCAGCAGTGTATAGGAAGAGGGAGAAAGCAGGATAAAGTCAGAAAAGATCATTACATTTGGCAATTAGGAGATTGTTGACAAACTTGGAGAAAGCAATTTCAATTGAGTGATGAGCTTGGAAACAAAACTACAAGTAGGTTATAAGAGAGTGGAAACAACAGGTATAGACGATTTTTTCTAAGAATTTGGTTGTGAATGGTAAATAACATGTAGGACAATAACTTGAGGGGATGATGAATCCAGTGAAGATTTAAGAATGGAGGAGAATTGGGCATACTTGTAAGCAGAAGAGGAACCAGTGAAGAGATAGAAAATGAAAATCAGGGAAAGAGTAGATGATAGAAGGGGCACACTCCCAGTGGAGACAGGAGTTGAGAATAGTATCTGTTGAAATGTTCACCAATGAGAGGGTCTAGACTTGGAATGGAAGGGTCTGAAATGATATTGGGGTGGCAGAACAAGGAGGGGTCAAAGAACCAAAGATGGAAATGAAGATAGATAGCGGATTGAGAAGGAGGAAGGTAGTGTGGCAGAGGTGGAAGGACAGGTAATTGTCATCAGAATTGGGGAAATTTCCAAGTTCAATATCTCAGTGAGGGAATAATTTAGAGGGATGAGAAAGTCTAAAGTAGAACAACCCCTACAGGTGGCTCAGGAAGAATACAGACAGAACTTGTGAAATATGAGGATAATAAATTATGAGACTGGAATGTTAGAAAGGACATTAACAAAGTTTAAGTTGCCAATAATGATAGCAGGAGTGAGGTGGATAGGAAGACTGGGAGTAACTTGCTGAAGTCATTGAAGAGGAGGAAAGAGTTATGGCATTAAGAAACTGGACAGGAAGATAATTTGACCTAGTGAACTCAAAAGGAGACGAGATTGCTGAGTGATGGTGGTAGAGAAAGAGTCTGGAAGTGGCATTGGGCAGTAAGAAATGTGCTGATTCCTCCTGGCTCCATCGATATACCAGGGGGCAGGTCAAAAAGAATGCCCAGCACTGGACAATCAAACATAAATATACCTAGGTTACTGGGAAATGAAAGTCTAATCATTCAGGACTCAAAATACCAACTCTGATTTGTTAAGATAGAGAGAACATGATCTGTTTTTCAGTGCTGTGCCATTTGTATTAAGATGGAAGCCCCTGGGGGGAAAAAAGAGTCCTAAATCATTCTGAACCCTACAGGATATAAGTAACTGCTCAGAATGTTTTCTGAAGATCTTTCCTGGGCGTATATATTCAGTGGCATTCTGGCTTCTTTTTCTTCCTTGTAGGTTGCCATTTGTGCAGTTAATCCCAAAATAATTTATCTCTATTAGGTTTATAATTTATATTTTAACCCCCTATATTGCTTTATGTATTGTTCCTGATTTCCTCAGGCCTCTCTTTCCTGTTCTATTGAAAGTCAAACCAGTTCTGAAACCCAAAGGGAAAGTTAAATATGTGCTTTTTTGAACTTATTGCTATTCCTATGTTGTGTTAACTCCAAATGGTGCCCTTAGGGGGTGGAGAGAAGAGCTTTGAAAATGTAAATTGGATTGATAATATCTCCTACTTTTGGCTTTCAACAAAATATTACATAGGCCCCCAAAGGGAGTGATGATTTCATCCCTTCCCTCCCGCCAGACCCCATCCCTCCCTCTAGGGTATGTTAGAAGGGAGGGGTTGCTTCACTTTATGGTGGAATGAATAAGTCTACAATTTCACATGATTTAAATATGACAGGCCCAAAAAAGGCTCCCAGATTACACTCAAATCAGCCTTCTTATGAACCATCATGTTGGCTACAGAGATGCCTTCCAGCATCTGAAATTTAATCATAAAAACAACTAACATTTATATAGCACTATTAAAATTTGAAAAGGATTTTCTTAAATAACCCCGTGAGGTGGTAAGTAGAACTTAAGTTTGGTTTTTTTTGAGGAGGGCAAGATATGTAATTTTAATGGGCATGGAACTCCTCTCTGTCCACCCAGGCAACTTCTCTATACCTCAGTGCCTGAGGCCCTGGAGATGGGACTTTGCCATAGTCCCATAGAAAGTGTTAGAGGTAGAACTCAAAGTTAGGATCTTCCTGAATTTGAGACCATTTCTCTATCTACTATGCTTATGGAGAAGAGCCTAAGGAGGAACAGGCTGCTAGAGATCTGAATAAACATTGTAGAAAGTGATCTAGGAATAGGGGGCAGTTGGGTAGCTCAGTGGATTAAGAGTCAGCCCTAGAGACGGGAGGTCCTAGGTTCAAATCTGGCCTCAGCCACTTCCTAGCTGTGTGACCCTGGGCAAGTCACTTGACCCCCATTGCCTAGCCCTTACCACTCTTCTGCCTTGGAGCCAATACACAGTAGTGACTCCAAGACGGAAGGTAAGGGTTTATATTAAAAAAAAAAAAAAGAAAGTGATCTAGGCCTTATAGTATACCACCAACTACATATAAATCAGTCTCTAAGCAGCAAGAATAACACAGGAATATCTCTCCCTCCCTCCTTCCCTCTCCCTCCCTCCCCCCCTCTCCTTTCTTCCCTCCCTCTATCATCCATCTCTCTTTCTCTCTCTCTTTCTCTCCTTTCTTCCCTCCCTCCATCATCCATCTCTCTCTTTCTCTCTCTCTCCTTTCTTCTCTCCCTCCATCATCCATCTCTCTCTCTCTCTTCCTCTCCTTTCTTCCCTCCCTCCATCATCCATCTCTCTCTCTGTCTCTCTGTGTCTCTCTCTGTGTCTCTGTCTCTGTCTCTGTCTCTCTCTCTCTCTCCCCATCTCTCTCCCTCTCCATAAACAGGTTCCCTCTGTGTGTTATCTATTTATGTCTGCAACATATAGGAACTACTAGGTAATTCTCCCAATATCAGGACTATCCTTTCGATAGTGTGGAAACCCCAGGGCCATTTCTAGGAGGTGAGGGATGACTAAATCATGATGTATACTAATTCACCCATGAAAAAAGCAAACAATACTTGTACATAATGATCTTAAAGGTTTTCCACCCTATTTAAAAGTCTTAGAGCTGGAAGAGATTTTAGAAGTCCCCTAACTCCAAACCGTTAAGATTAAAATTCTCTGGAGAGTGCATTCAAATTTATAATTATTCATTAAATAAATGAAAAGAGTGGGCCAGAGAAAAAAAAGACACCTGCCACATGTGGCCAGCTGTTCCCTCTGCAAGCCTCCTCACCTAGCTGGTACTTACTGGAACTCCCACTCTCCTAGCCTTTTTTTTTAACCCTTACCTTCAGTCTTGGAATCAATACTGTGTATTGGTTCCAAGGCAGAAGAGTAGTAAGGGCTAGGCAATGGGGGTTAAGTGACTTGCCCAGAGTCACACAGCTGGGAAGTGTCTTGGGCCAGATTTGAACCCAGGACCTCCCATCTCTGGGTCTGACTCTCATTCCACTGAGCTACTTGCTGTGTGGTCTCACTCCAGATGTGCCCCTTCTCACAGTGGTTCCAGGGTCAATTTCCTTTCCCAATCCAAACTTATACATTCTATATAGCATTTTCCCGAACCCCTCTCTGATCAGGGGTCATTCTTCTGGACTTCTTACTTGGGGGTCAGAAGTGGGACAAGAAGCAAGCGTCTTCCATGTGCCAGGGAGCCACTGGGCTTCTGGCATCCTCCCAGAGTGCACATGGGTCCCCAATGAGCCCCAGGCCTTGTTCTTAATTCAAAGGGTGGGGCTGAGTGAAGACTTCAAAAGAATAAGAGTTCAGATTAGAAAATTCTCACAAATCCCCATTTTATAGATGGGAAACACAGAAGTAGAGAAGTTTATTAACTTGTCCAAAGTCACAAGGCAGCATCTAATTAGATAAGGAGACGGACCTGGGATGACAACTGAAAAATATGTCATGGGTTCCCTTGATATATTATAATATTAATTGATAATTATAATATTAAAAGAAGCAAAGGAAAGCTCTGTTTATTGAGAGTTGATTTCTTGAAAGAGAAGCCCAGGATACACACACAGGAAGAGAGAATAGCTCTGAGGATCAGAGACCACAGAGCCATGTAAAGATCTAAATTACAGAAATAAGGGCACTAGGGACAAAACCAAAGAATCTACCCCAGAGCAGAGCATTTCTAGGAGAGTCTATAAGTCTCTGGATTCGAGGTGGAGAGAAGCAAAGCTTAAGAATATGGGGAGCTCCAAGAGCCTGGTGAAAAGGAGAACTGTAGTTTTCTCCCCAATGGGAGAAGGTTAATGCAGAGAGGATGGGGGAAGAATAATGGGTCCCTTTAATCTACCCATTCCCCCTACTCTTGCATAACCCTATATCTAAGAAGTGTGGTGAGAATATAACATGCCATTCCCATTTCCTCAGTTTAAGGGGAATGTGAAAAGCTTGGAGTCAGTTCAGAGGGGAAAGCACAACAAAGATGATTAAAGGGTTGAGTAATAGAATCTATGAGAAAGGGTTAAAAGAAGTAGAATTATTTAGCCTGAGGCAGAGAAGACTGAGGGGAGAATTTAATAATAGTCTTCAAGGATGTGAAGGGTTATTAGGAAGGAGATAGTTGGGCCAGCTGTTCTTGATCTCCACCCAGTCAGAGAAAGCAGCAGGAAGAAGTATTAAGGAAATTATTTACCATTTCTAACCTAACACTGAAACAAACTACAATGGAGCTAAACTTGCTGTCATCTTCTTTCCTGAGGTTCACAGCTCTAGGGAGATGTCTAAAGTAAGGAACTAAATTCCAGAATAGTCTTTTTACAGATCAGAGAAATGAGGTTCAGGGCCTAAAAGTGACTTGGCCAAGGTCAGAGGTCAGTAAGCTCAGATGTAAAATCATTAAGTATTCCCTCTCTACCACTTGCCTTTTCAAAGGGGGATGCTTTTGTTCTGTGCTCAGATGGCCTAATCTTGGTGTTTTTGAAATGGGGAAGTATTTAGAGGAAAACTTTTCTAATTGTGATCTGAAGAGTCCCAGAGTTCCATGCAGGATTATTTTGCAAGTAAAAACGAAGCTTCTGGTGTTGTGTGAAATTATAGGATTTTTCCCACTTAATTTGTGAAATGATATTATTTCTGAATTTTGTTCCTTACTCTTCTTCTACATCCTTTTAAGCTTCACTCTGTAGTAGGCATATTTATTCCTAGGTATGACCAAAGATTCCATTCCAATCAACAAATACTTATGAAGTACCTGAGATAATTCCCCCCAAAAATCTTCCCACATTGGTTCTAGAAATTGGCATCCTAGGCAACAATGAACAATACAATTAGTGTCATTTGTGGGAAGAGAGTTTGTTCCTTTCATCAGACTGAACTAGATAAGGAATAAGAAGAATAGAAAACCTTTATGACAACCTTTCCCCTTTCCCCAAATTTATTACTCCAATAACTAACTGTCAATAAGGGGTTGCGACATCAGTAGGACAGTCACTAAACATTTATTAATCACCTACTACGGCTCTGTTAAATGCTGGGTCTTGAGATGAATTCACAGTTCCTTCAAAGAGCAGATTGCCTTTGAGAATTATTGCAGGGGGTTGGAAATGGCCATTGTGAGACCTTTCCTGGGATAAACTTCTCTGACCTTAGCTAGGCTGGACCTTTGACACTGTCAGAGAATGTACTCAAAGACTTCCTACTTCAGAAAGACCTGCCCCAGCTTGTCCTCTACTTACTTAAGTTTCAAGAATTTACAGTCCCCTGCATACCATCATGAGTATTACTGCACTCTGTATTTGTTATTTCTAGTATTATTATTTCAGACCTACCCTAATATGGGTTGTAATTCACATGTAGGGATAAATATGACTTCATCCCCATCTTTCAAATATCTGATGGATAGATCATTAAGAGACCTAACCAGTGCTCTGCAAAATAGTTTTTTGCTTAAGTTTCCATGACTTCCCAAAAGTTTGAAAATCCATTTCAGTTCAAAAAGTTTTAATTCAACAAAAATTATAGTAAGTGCCTTCTTTATGAAGCCATCGGAGGGAGATAACATTTAAATAAAATCACACTATCAGTTCCTGCTATCATGGAGTTTACCATCCAGTTCTTAGAAACTCTGGATTAGACAGTTAAAAGTCCCTTTATGATGAAATGATAAGAATTTCTTTCTATTGTTTCCTTTTGCTCTACAGGCTTTAGAACTGAAAGATATCTTAAGAATTATCTAGGCCAACTGTTTTTTTAATTAAGTTTATTAAATTAATTAATTTAGAATATTTTTTGCCAGCTGCCTTAATACAGACGAAGAAGACTTTGAAATCCAAGGTCCAGTCCAAGGAAACATGGCGGTCTCAATAAGACAGTAAAACAAACCAACTTTATTGAGGGGAACTACTCACAAAGATGAAGAGTAGTCAGGGAAGATGACAGAAAGTTGTTAGGCCTGTTGGGCCCTCAGGTGGAACTTGGTTCTCTACTCAGGCCCCAGAAGGAATGGTGTGCCCTCTCCTAAAGTACTAGTCTGGTGGGTTTTATAGGATTTTGAATTGGGCTTAGTAGGCCTGGGTCCTGGGGAAAGGAAGTAAGGAACCAGGACCTGAGAACTGGTGCTGATTCATTCTGGTGGAAGACAAAAGACTCCTGGGGAATTGGTGGTTAGTTGATATTTAAACTCCCCAACCTTGGGAAAGGGGCTTTCTTGCTGGACATACTCTCACTGGGTGACTCAGGGAGTTTTGAGCTTCCCTGATATGTCTATGTTTAGAAGGTTGGAGAGGCCCCTGAATTTCTTATACCAACCCCTTAAATTTAGACAGAAACAACATTTGGCCCAATGGGAACTGTGACTTATTCTATAACAAAAGGTGAAATTTATATAGCACTTTCAGGCAATTTGTCTAGTGATTACCAGTGTCAGGTACTTCTCTGGGTATTAGAGATAAAAAGAAAAACAAAGTGACGGTCTTGCCTTCAAAGAAATTACATTCTATTCCAAGAAATTGATATGTGATGGGAAATAATATTTAATAAGACTAGAAGGGTAGGCTAGAGCCAGGCAGTAAGGAACTTTAAATTCCAAACAGAGGAATTTGATCCTAAAGAAAGAGGGAGCCAATGGACCTTCATGAGCAAGGGAGGGACATGGTCAGAACTGTGTTTTAAGAATAATCACTTAACTCTATGGAAGCCAAATTAGAAGGAGTTGAGAGGTTAGTGAGAGGAGAAGTAGAGACCACAAGAAGAGATAATTTTTTGTTTTGTTTTGTTTTGTTTTCCTGGGAGTTTTACTGTGAATGAGAGGAGAGCCACTTGAGAGGTTGATAGGGCCAAGTCTATGATGAGAATGAGCTTTGCAGCAGAGAAGGAATCAATTAGAGAAAGAGACTGACAAAAAAAGAGAGACTGTAGAATAGGCAATTCCTTAAAGGAGACCAAAAGGGAATGAGATTAAGTGTACAGCAGAGGGGTTGGCTTTGGTGAAAGGGGTCATAATTTGAGTAAAGGAGGCAAGAGTGATGATGAGATGTTTTCATGATATGAAGTAGAGGAGAAAAATGAGTTCAGAGTAAATGTTCCAACCAAAAGGTTGGGTGTCTTCTGAGAGGGTGGAGGAAGCTGGTATTATCAGAGATTGGAAGAAAGAAGAGAAGGGCTGTAAGTATTAGTATTATCACAACTCTCCTCAGGGCATGGTCTCAACTCTACAACAAGGAATTTCTCAGGAAGAAAAGAAGGAAGGAAGGAAAGAAAGAAAGAAAGAAAGAAAGAAAGAAAGAAAGAAAGAAAGAAAGAAAGAAAGAAAGAAAAAGAAAGAAAGAAAGGAAGAAAAAGAAAGAAAGGAAGGAAGGAAGGAAGGTAGGAAGGAAGGAAGGAAGAAATAGAGGGAGGAAGGAAGGAAGAAGGGAAAGAAGGAAGGAAGGAAGAAGGGAGAGAAGGAAGGAAGGAAAAAAGAAAGAAGGAAAGAGAAAGAGAAGGAAAGAAAGAAGGAAAGAGAAAGAGAAAGAAAGAAAAAGAAAGGAAGGAAGGAGGGAGGGAGCGGGGAAGGAGGTAGGAAGGCAGAAGGCAGAAGAATAGCACTAAAAAAAGTTTTAGATACATTATCTGTTATCCCTTTCTTGTGATAGGCGTTATCATTACCCTCTTATTTTCCTCTTGAGGAAACCAAGCCTCTGAGAAGTAACACAGCTTGCTTAGGATTATATGGTTAGTCAATGTGTGAAAGGATTTTTGAACCCTGGTCTTCCTTCCTCCCCTCCCCTCCACAATCCATACTGGTGGATAATGACAAGGCTGGGACTCTACACCCCTATTACTAGTTAAGATATTTTCTTAGTAGTTGCAGGGCTTTTCTTGAATATATTACTTTGTGGTAGGGTGTATGGGGTATTCAAGGTGGATTAGCATCTCTGGCTTAAGGGTCTGCCAATCATCCACCTTTGGGGTCCATCTGTCACCCAACTAAGAAGTACTAGCATGCAGTGACCACATGGCTAACTGGCCTCATTCTGTCAAGGAGTGAAGGGGATGTCTTCCTGAAGCTTATGAAGACTTCCCCTGGGGGAATGGGCAGATGAGAACAATATGGCAGCAGAAGCCAGCCCTGTGAAGCAGCAAGAACTCAGACATGGAAGGATCAGCAATGGAAGACATCAAGGTCATCTACTCATCCTGGGCCATTGCCAGGCCTCCTGACTTTTGTCTTGCCGCTGGACTTTGATGCTGACAACTCAGTGCAACTCTGTCTCCCTTAAATCCTATCCATGCTCAGGTCCAGACATCACATCCAGAAAGGACATGCCATTGGCCCTCTTTGGGAAAAAAAAAAGAGGACAACTGCGACAACTTGGGGTCATCAAAGTACTTGGAGGCAAGATGAGTCATCCTGCTAAAAACTAATGGAATCCAGGGGGCTTCGAATAGTTCAAATAGCCTCCTTTTAAGTCCCCAGCCTAAGACCAGGAAGTGATCCTGGCTCCAGAGAATTCAAAAGTAGCTCCAGTGGACCCTGTAGAGGAACAATTAGAGGAACAAGATAAGGGAAGGCCAGGCTAGTCCTGCCTTTTCATTTCAGGTCTTTAATTTGCTTGACTGCGGCTCGCCAAATTGCTCAGGTTAGGTGACCTAAGCTTAAAGCCGACTCTAAGCAATCAAGGAGTCACACATAGAGAATTTATTTAAAAAATACTTGGTAATTACCTGTAATCTAAGAACAATGGGTCCAAAGGGCTTGAAGCACTGAAGCTGGGGAGAATGGCGGGAGAGCTGTTACCAGGGGATGGCCAGCCCCCCGGAGGCCCCTGGCCTATCACTTACAGTAGTCTCCGTGCTAATATTTGTTGAGTTTAATGTTTAATTTTGCTCCCCATCCCGACCCTGAATTACCCAGACTTTATCGACATCAGGTTGCACTAATGAGTGTGATCCCTTTGATATTTTAATTTGCCTGAAATGAACTGCTTTATGGTTTGTGCTAAAGCCAAAGATAGGTTAGAAGTGCTGGAGGAGCACTCCAGGCCAAATTCAATCTGATCTTGCAATTTGATTATCCTGGGATCCAAGTTCTCTCGGTTTGTCCACAAGCATGTGGTGGAATCACTAATCACTCTGCTAAGGGAAGGATGATGGGGCTTTGGGCATTGGGCCCACCAAAGAAGAAGAGCCGATATCCTACAAATTCACCCTAATAGATTGTCAAGCGAATCCATGTCGACGTAAACAGTAGGGAAAAAGAGATCGAAGATTGAACAAGTGGTGTAAAAAGTTGTGCCAAACTGTTACTGGAATATGCATAAGTATACAACTCCAGTAAGAATAGGCGTTTATGGGCAGATCTCCATAAGTTATTTTTGCAGACCTCTATTGTGGGAGATTATATCTCCTTCAGGAACTTATTCTAGTGCATGCAGGACGATGGTATTGGATTCGTGGTCAGAGGAGTGTCCACAAAGCAAGGCATGAATTAGAATGAAAGTTTTTTTTTTAATCTTTTCAAATCTTAAATAATTTTTTAAAATTATTACCAATAGTCATTCAAAAACACAAATATTTCCATATATGAAGGAAAAAGGAAATTTGAAACTACATCTAGCACATACTTCTTTTTTTAAAAGCATATACAGGAGACAGCTAGGTGACTCAGTGGATTGAGAGCCAGGCCTAGAGCAGGGAGGTCCTAGGTTCAAATCTGGCCTCAGACACTTCCTAGCTGTGTGACCACTTCACCCCCGTTGCCTAGCCCTTAACCACTTTTCTGCCTTGGAACCAATGCCCCGTATTGACACCAAACACACATTCACACCAAACATATTGCCATATTATTCATTTTTGTAAATGAATAATCTTATAAAACCCAAATCCCAAATCACAAACCTAAATAAACAAGTGATAACCAATATCCAGTATTGATTCCAAGATGGAAGGTAAGGGTTTAAAAAAAAAAAAGCATATACAAATTTTAACATAGCAGTACCAATATTGCCCTTCTTGTTCATGTCTGATACAGAATTTTCTTCTTCTCTCCTATGAATTTTTAGTGGTTGTTTTTTTTTTACTGAGACTATTTTTTTCATTATTATCATTATTGCTCCCTTCATCCCTAACATCTATTCACCCTTCCCCCCAAAAAATACTTCTTTGTCCCCCCCAAGGGATCTATTTTATTTTATTTATTTATTTTGGGGAGTTATACTTGTGTTATCACACCAAACATATTGCCATATTATTAATTTTTGTAAATGAATAATCTTATAAAACCAAAACCCCAAATCATAAACCCAAATAAACAAGTGATAAATGATATATTTTCTTCTGCATTTCTACTCCAACAGTTCTTTCTTTGGAGGTGGATTAGTATTCTTTTTTTCTTAAGTCTCTCAGAATTATCCTGGATCACTGCATTGCTGTTTAAAAAATTTCTTTGTTACAAAGAAGCATATTCCATAAAACCAGTTTGGGTTGTATTGATGGTGCCAGGAGATGTTCATCTCAGTCTGTACTCACATTCCATTATTTCTCTTCATGAGGTTGGAAGTATGTTTCACCATGTTCTCCGGAATCCTGATTGGTCATTGCATTGATCAGAGTTGGGTTTTTTTTAATTAAATTATAAAAGAAGAATAAAACTAAATAAAAATTGTGGTATAAAGAGAAAAAGAAACATGGGGTGCCAAGTAAATATGCTCTGCCTTGGATACAAACACATTTCATGAGGGGTTTGGGAGGTTAGATCTGCGATTTCACTAGTGTACAGATCTTTCTCTCCCCTGATATAGATGGAAATTATTTTATACTTTACAGTCTTAGAAAGTTACCTGGGTAGTATGTATGGCCAGATATCGAAGATGTACCAGGATGTAAAGAATCCAGGTCTTCTTAGATCAGAGATTTCCTCCCAGGACAGCTAGGTAGCATAGTGGATAGAATGCCAGGCTCGGTGCCAGAATGACCTGGGTTCAAATCCTGTCTTAGACATTTCCTACCTTTGTGACCCTGGACAAGTCAGGTAACCCTGATTACCTAGCCCTTGTTGCTCTTTTATCTTAGAATTGATACTAAGAAAGAAGGTAGAGGTTAAAAAAGGAAGAAGTTTCCTCCCATTCAACCATAGAGGGAGAGATTAATGAGTTTATGAGATGATTTCTCATTGTGGAGTATCATTTGGGATTTTTAAGTGTGTCACTAAGCAAAACCCAGTTGCTGTGGATCAATAATGTCCATAGAACCACAATTTTCTCTTAAAAAAAAAAATATATATATATATATAATGAATTTGGAAACAAAGGTGGACCTTTTTCCACCACCTTAGCAATTTGAAGATGACCAGGGGAACTACCCTTTAGGAATTCTGTTTCTTTTTCAAACCAATGGCTAAAATAAGGTGGAGCAAAATGTATTCTTCTCTTACAATTATGTGGTATGTATAAATAAATATGTATAAGTATATTGGTGGACTGGAACTCAAACTATCACACCAATGAGAAATGGTATCATTTTAGAATTCATCATTAACCTTGATATGGCTCAATGAATAGACTCAAGTCCAAGTTCAATTCCTAACCCTAAAGACAGAATTTTGGTAGACTTGAGTTCAAATCTGTCCTCAGACATTTAGAACCCTGGGTAAGTCACTTGACTGTTGCCTGCCTCAGTTTCCTTAATTATAAAATGGGGATAATAATAGCCTCTTACCTTCCAGGGTTGGTGTCCAAATTAAATTAGATAATAGCTATAAAGAGCTTTGCAAACCTTAAAGTTCTATTTCACACTAGTTATTATTAGCTGTATTATACTAGAGTGTCATTTTTGTCTAGTGAAGTTGACTCCCCATAAGAGTTAACCCAGCAAATAAAATCCACTGCAGCAAAGTCAAAGATGCTCATTTTAGCTCTGGCCATTTCTTTTAGAAGGACTTTTCTCATCCCCTCAGAATTCACATTTCTTAAAGGTTCTTCCTGACTGACCAGAAAACCCCTGGGAGAATCATTTCTCTTTTCTCTAGGGCTAGGTACCAAGCCTCAGGGAACTTTCAGGGCATCATCTGGGAAGAGGAATGCCTTCAAGAGTTAGTTCCAGTGGTGGAAGTCTATGATATGGCAGCTGGGGGTGGGGGGAAACTTGCTTTTTGGCATGCAAGGTTGAGGATAGAGTTGGGCTGCTTGGGGAAATTCTGAATTGGGGTGGGGGGGGGTCCTTTGCCCCAGAGTGGGGAATTCATGAATCAGAATTTGGTTAGGAAGGTTCTGAGTCACCATCATCTGTTGATAACTCTTATACAGCTTATACACTATAGAGCCTGCCAAGTCTTTGGGCAGGCTCTAGCATCAAAATTTCCAAGTGTCAGTTTTAGGTTGTTCACTACTGGTACTTTTCAGCAAATAACTTTCATTACTTTTAAACCAGCTACTTTTGGAAGCCATATTCACTTGTGACCATCAGCATATTTTTCTAGTAGGTTGAGTAGTTGGTGGATCAGAGAATGTTTCAGGATTAATATAAAATGCTCCAGTACTCTGAATATGCCAGTATATAACTGTGATCTCCTCTTTGTGGACACTCCCTCCAATGACACATATAGTACCTGCCCATCCTTTGCTACTCTTGTCTGCATTTTTCCTTGAATCACAGCTTTTTACTTAGGGTCCCCAGACCGCTAAGGAGCCTTGCAGATGGGTTTTAGGGAAGTCTAAGAACTTGGATGAGGGGAAAAATTACATCTTTACTTTTACTAGCCTCTAACTAAAATTTAATATTTCCTTCAGTTATAATTATTTTTAAATTATTCTGAGAAGAGGTCTACAAGTTTCTCCTCAGGGGTCCATGATACACACAAAAAAGGTTAATAACTCCTACAAAGGGTCACCCAATGTGCCTTCCTCAAATTCTCTGGACATTGTCTGGATAGCAATGGAATACACAGGTCGTCCATTGTTTATTTCTTCTTCTTGCCATTGGAACATCATCTTCTCTTCTGGTCATATGTAGAGAGAGTTATAATGTTTAAATACATATTTATTATAATATGATGATACTATAATACTATAAATACAAATTTTTATTTGTATTTATTTGTAATTATTATATTAAATACACATTTACATATTATATTAAATACAAATTTATTCTATTATAAATAATATAAACACATTGTATATAGTATTAAAATAAATAAATAATTTAAAGATATATTAAATACATATTATACATAGTTATAATATTTAAATACACACAAACACTTTACCATCAAATCAGGCAAGATTGGATGAGCACTAAATATTTCATCACTATGAACATAATTAAAATCATACCATAAACAATGTGATTAACAAGTAGTGATGCATGGCGCCTGCCCCTAGCAAATAATTCTTCTCTCATCTATAACTCTAGCAGCCTGATGCTTCAGGGTGAACTCCTAAGAGGGAGCAGGGTAAATATGCTCTAAGTCCAGAGGGATTTACTCTGCCTGGAGGGAAAAAGACTGTTAATGCCTCACACCTTAAGCTCTTCTGGGGCAGAGATTTGGATTAATTTCTTTTATTAATGGAGGTTCTGAAAAATAATTAACTGAAGGAGATTCATCTATCACAGAGGGGAGAAATTAATTCAGAAAGTACAGGAGGAAAATTATCCTTTATTATGAGTGAGTCACTTCTTTCTTATGGGAACTGAATAGCCCTTTAAGGGCCATGGCCTTGGTTGAGAAAGGGTAGAAAGAGACAGAGAGACAGAGACAGAGAGACAGAGGCAGAGAGACAGAGGCAGAGACACAGAGAGAGAGAGAGACAGAGACAGAGAAACAGAGAAGAGAGAGCAGCTAGGTTTTTTTCAGTCAATATTTCCTGGATCTTCAACAGCAGCCCCAGGGTAGTCTCAAGGACCCACAAAGGAGTGGCTGCTCAGAGAAGCTGGGTTGCTTTAGGAAATCAAGAAATGTTAAAGGAAGATCTTTTTCCCTTCCAAGGCCTGGGAATTGGCATATCAAACCAGCATTCCACAGAGCCTGGAAGTAAGAACTAAGCTTCTTTCATTTATAATTCTATGTATACAGTCTTCTTACAAGGCTGAACTCCTTATTTGTGGTGTGCTTGTTTATGTGCAAGACAATCTATTATTATGTTTGAGTGGTGTGTCATAAACTCTTCTATAGTGGACAAGGTCAGAGGGATAGGAGAACCCCTGGCTCCTTCCTTTCCACAGGCAGAATATCTTAGGGCACATTTACACAAAAGTTGTGAACAGGGGTTTCTGGGAGAGAGAGACAGAGAGATAGAGATAGAGAGAGACAAAAAAAAACAGAGAGAAAGAAAAAGAAGAAAGAAAGAAAGAAAGAAAGAAAGAAAGAAAGAAAGAAAGAAAGAAAGAAAGAAAGAAAGAAAGAAAGAAAGAAAGAAAGAAAGAAAGAAAGAAAGAAAGAAAGAAAGAAAGAAAGAAAGAAAGAAAGAAAGAAAGAAAGAAAGAAAGAAAGAAAGAAAGAAAGAAAGAAAGAAAGGAAGAAAGGAAGGAAGGAAGGAAGGAAGGAAGGAAGGAAGGAAGGAAGGAAGGAAGGAAGGAAGGAAGGAAGGAAGGAAGGAAGGAAGGAAGGAAGGAAGGAAGGAAGGAAGGAAGGAAGGAAGGAAGAGAGAGAGAGAGAGAGAGAGAGAGAGAGAGAGAGAGAGAGAGAGAGAGAGAGAGAGAGAGAGAGAGAGAGAGAGAGAGAGAGAGAGAAGGAAGGGAGAGACAAAAAGAGAGAGGGAGAGAGAGAGTTAGAGAGAGATGGTCATGAGGAAGTGAGGAACAGAAATTGGTGGCTTGAATTAAGCTAGACTTCTGACCCTGGAACTGGAAAAATTCCAGAGCTCACCTGATAGATGCAGGAGTCATTATAGTGTCTTACAGAGTACCTTGGGATGTCAAGACTGACAACTCAGTGTCAGGGATGCAGATTGAGGGAGGATGTTGAAGTAAGGGGATCCTGGAGTCAAAGAAGGCAACTGATACTGGGTTAGTTGACTGTAAGACCTAGGAAAGTAGGGCATGAGCTAGGAACTTAACTAATCCGTGTCATGTGTTTTGTGGGGGCTGTGAGGGAGCTTCTGGGAAGGGAGGAAGGAAGGATACTCACCAGATGATGAGCTATAACTATTCCCTTGATACCTGGCTTTTCTGTTCTTTACATAACTTTTTAAAAACTACTCTATATTTCGATACTTACTGCTAGCTTGCTGCCTGCAGAAGAACCAAAGACCCCTAATAATGAGTGGGGGGGCTAAGTGACACCATGGATAGAATGCTAGACCTGGAGGTAGGAAAATCTGAGTTCAAATGCAGTCTCAGAAACTTTACTAGCTATGCAACCCTGGGCAAGTCATTTAATTTCTGTTTGCTTTTATCCACTGGAGAAGAAAATGGTGAACCACTCCAGTGTCCTTGCCAAGAAAATTCCATGGACATCCAGGCCCTCAGGGTCATGAAGAGTCAGGTATAACTGAATGGCCGAACAACAGTAATGAGCTAAAAATGAATCATGTAATATATTCTCAGGTGTGGAATCCTGAGTAGAGATTGATTATCGAGAAACTTTTAAATTTTATGTGAGCCTATATCTGTGGTTCTGAGTCACACTGGTGGTCCCATAAGACCATCTAGGTAGGTGCTGAAGCAAACTCCTCCATATAAATAATTTCTAAGGATGAAGTGGCTTCCTTTGCAATTATCTTTCACATCAGACTAATCATAAATACCACTTTGAGCATAGTATTATTTTGCTCAATACCATTAATGGTTCTTGGTCTTCATTGACTGTGGTATAAATTAAAAATACCTTAGCCTGGAATTCAAGACCCACTACAGTTTGATCCCAACTATTCCAACCTTACCACCAATATACTCCCCAATATGCATTGTTTCAGCATACCTCTTGAATATGTGCCAAGTGAATTCTCAATTCCATACCTTTACTTATCTTCCTGCCCTTAGTCCCTCCTTACTATTTCACCTTTTCAAATAATACCCATTCTTCAATACTCAATTTACATCTCATCTCTTCCATTAAGCACATATTGTACTTCTATTGCATTTATTTTCTATACCCTTCATTTCGTATTGGTAAAATGTATCCTTTTCCCTGATGTTTGTCACTCTTTTAAAAGATGTATTTTGTGTATATTCATTGTTTTCACAATACTTAGATTTCCCTGTATCCCTCCCAGGGAGCTGTTCCTTTTAACAGGCAACTATTTAAATAATAAAAAAGGGGAAGAAGAGAAAAAATTAAGCAAAACTAATCAACACCTTGAAAAAAATGTTAAATTATGCAATATTTCACATCTCCCTTCTGGCCTCTCTAAAGGGATAAGGAAATGCTTCTTCTCAGATCTTTTCTTTAGAGTCAATTCCTTCATAATTTTGTAACATTCTATTTTAATCATTTTGTGATTATTATTTCCATTTTCATTGTTGTAGTAATTGTGTACCATGTTTCTCTGGTTTTGATTATTTTTTTTTGCATCAATTAATGTAAATTTTCCATTCTTTCTTGTATCATCATGACTGCCATTTTTTTCAAAACAATAAAATTCCATTACTTTTACATGTCACAATTGTTTTCATCATTCCTTAATTGATAGACATCTATCTAGTTTTTAGTTTTTACATGTCACAACACCAAAAAAAAGGAATCCTATAAATATTTTGGTGCATATGAAGTTTTTCTTTTTGTCATTGACCTCCTTGTGGCCTGTGCCTATAGCATTGGAATCTCTTGGGTCAAAAAGTCCCAAATATTTTAGTCACTTTATTTGCATATTTAAAAATTAATTTTCAGAATTCAGAAGTCTGCCAATAATGCATACCCCTCTTTATACAACTTCTCCAACATTGAATATTGTCTTCTTTAATCATCTTTGTCAATTTTGTGGGTGTGAAGTAAAACTTAAGTATTCTTTAGTGTATATTATTATTAAATGTTTCTCTTATCCTGAACAGTTAATTCAAATTCTTTGATTACTTTACTGGGAAATGGCTTTTGAACTTAGATATGTTTTATTAGTTATTATATATCTTGAATTTCAAATCCTTATTATAGATATATGATAAAAGACTTCTTCTCAGTCTATGTTTTCCCTTTCCCTACTAGATGCATAATATATTTGCAAAACCATTTCAATTTCATAAAATCAAAATGATTGATTTCATCTTTTGAAACTGCCTTTAGACTTAGTTTGGCTTAAAATACAAGTTCTATCCACAGTTGTAAAAGGTATGTGATCTGCTTTTTGTCTAATTTTTTTTTTATGATTTTGTCTTTAATATTCAGGTCATGTATACATTGTGAATTTATTGAAGAATGTGGTATAAGATGTTGGTCTAAGCCTATTTTTTTTCAGACTTCTAGGTTTCCCAACAGTTTGGAGGTCTTCCTTAAGTACTTTGTTTTCAGATTTACCAAACACTGGGTTACTGAGTTCAATTACTTCTGATTCTTCTTCCTCTCAACTATTCCATTGATCTACTTTTCTATTTTTTAATCAGCATAAAATGATTTTGTTGATTCCTGCTTTATAACACAATCCGAGGTCTAGAAGTGCTGTTACATTAAATGTTCTCTCTAAGATCCTTGAGGTCAACAGGCATCTTTCCCCACCCCAACTAAGTACATATTATCAGTTTTCAGATATTTGTTGAATGAATGAATGAATGGATCAATGGGTAATTGACCTCTATGTAACACTAAGGAAAAGAATTCCAGAGAAAAGATTCCAAGGAATTTGGAGAAGAGAGAGATGTTGGAACCAATGCAGCTTCCCTGTTGTCTTGCCTATCCTCTTTGGAATATGAAAATATAGACACCACTGTCTCGGACTTCTAGACTCATCTACTTCTTTTATTTCTGTGAGAGGGGGGTTAAGGAATGGGAGAACATGTCTGGTAGGGGTTTTAGTCCAAGAGGGTCTGCTTAATCAAATGATGAGATGTTCAATACAATTCTTCAAAATACTGTCTTTCTTTAAATCTAATTAAAAATAACAATTGGATCCTGCTGAACTCTACCGTAAGTGCCCTAATTCTTAGCACATGAAGCTACTGGTGCGTAGTCTTGTGTGGCAAAAATCCCTCTCTCCCTTCCCATATCCTCAAACTGGTTGTGAATCTAAGTAGAGGACCTCCAAGCAGTGCCATGTGGGGATTGCCTTTAACATGCTAATGCTCCTCTGAAAAGGGGCAAAGGGGACTGGGACTAGCTGGGAGGCATAATCATCAAGAATAAAGAGAATTTCTTCAAAAAGTAAACTAAAGCAAGGAAAGAAACAGTTTTAAGACCAGAAAGGGAGTGAAGAAGAAAATCCAGAGAGGGGTGGGCCAATCAAGAGTAGAAGGGCTGGGAGATGTGCATGTGAGTAAGGCCCAAGACAGATGGATAGGGAGGGATAGACAGAAGAAATAAAATTCTTAGGTCCAGGGGCTCAATTGATAAAGCTTTTAAGTGGCTGAAGGAACCTTAGGGATCAACAGCTCCAGGGTTCTTAACCTGAAGCCCATGGACCCCAAAGGGGTCTGTTTATTAGAAGAGGAAATTTTTTTAAAAGGTCTTTGTTTTAATATAACTGTTTTCCTTTTTGATTGTATATATTTTGTTTTAGACATTTAAAAGCAAGACTGTGAGGGATCTATGACAAAACAAGTGAAGAATCTCTGAGATAGTCCAAGTCTCTTGTTTTTGTAATAGTTAAAATTAGTTTCTCTCTGTCAAGGAGTATTATATTTTATGAAGTTTATTAAAGGTTAAGGATTAAAGAAAATACAGAATAAGAAAGCACGTGTCTAGGCCCAGAGAGGCCCATTCAATTTCACTTACATCATGAGAGACAGGTCTGCTGGGAAGCAGAAGTAGGAAAGAGCACCTCAGTAGGCGGGGAACTCCTTTAAATAATAATTTGTGATCTCGCCCAGGTGAGAATTCAGTGTGATTACAAAGCATTCTGGGAAGTGAGCAAGGACTTCTGGGGACTGGAGTCCTGGGTTCAAGTCTCCATTTTTTACACTTTATAGAATAAGCTATGGCCCAGAGGGGCAGAGAGATGGGCAAAGATGCAAAGGCTAGTTAATCATGGAGCCAGGATGTCCCATTTCCAGTCCAACGGAATCTCCATTTCACCAGGTACTTGTGCAGATAGCCATGGAAAGATTACTGATCAGGAAGGAGCCTTAGTTCCAAGTCTCAACTTTGCCACTAGCCAGTTGGCTAACTTTGGACACATCCCTTGGATTCTTCTTCTGTAATACTCTAATGGTTCACTAGGTGACCTCTATTTCTCAAGAGGTGGTATGGTGTGATCCAATGGATAGAGCTCTGGCCATGAAATCCCACCTAAGAAACTAGCTATGTGACCTCTCTGCATCTACATTTCCCTGTCCACAAAATGAGGTGGTTGGATTTGATGGCTTCAAATATTTCCTCCAGCTCAAAATCTACTTCTCCTATTACTGAGTGTAAATAAATAAAACCAAGGCAAGGTTGGGAATACCAAGGAGAGGCTAAACCCTCTGGAATGTCTAAAAATTCACAGAAGAAAGAGCAACAAGTCAGAAATCAGATCATTATTCTGAGACAGAGAAAAAGGCAGGAGAATCCTAAAAAAACCAGCAAGCAATCATGATGGGGTGGGCAGTGACATGGTGGAGGTAGGGAGGGATCCACCAGTTGTAGACATCAAGGTGGGGCAGAAATTCAAAAGCCAATCCAATGGGAAGCAAGTGCCTTCCTTTGTTCTCCACCTACACACTCTTCCTAATCAGATGCTACCACTTTCTTGCTTCTTCCTTCAGGCTCCAGGCTGAGGAAACATTTGGATGTGGACTAGAAGCTTCCTGGCCAGGACAGGAGTTTGGCTCAGAGTCAAGGTCTCCTTGTTGTTGGCATATTGTGTTTACTCCTCACGCTGCTTAGCTGACCCTCTGCTGATAATAACTAGCAATTATATAGCCCTCTAAGGTTTGCAAAGTGCTTTACAAATATTAACTCATTTAGTCCTCACAACAACCTGGGGAAGAAGGGATTCCTTTGATCCTCATTTTACAGATGATGAAGTTGAGGCAGACAGAGGTTGTGACTTGTCTAGGGTCATACAGCTAGGAAGTGTCTGAAGGCAGATTTAAATTCAGGTCTTGCTAACTCCAAATGCAGTGATCTATCCATTATACCACTTAGCTACCTGGACTACTGGTTACCTGAGTTTCTAATTCAATATTTATTACTCTCACCCTGCTTTCCTGGCTTTATCTAGATCCCAGCTTCTTACCTTGCCCCTTGTACTCTGCCTTCCCAGGAAATACCTAGGTAGCTGAGGTCAAAGGAGGGTAGGGGATTAGAAAAACAAGAATCTACAGGTACCGGAGGGCAAGAATGTATGTGACAATGCTGATCGTCAAGAATCAGACAGGAGGCACAAAGAAGCTTTGAAACTAAAGCAACACCTCCTTCAGAGAGAAATTCTAGTCTATATTTTGGAGCTAAACTGATGGCTAGCCTGGGGTTTGCAGTAAACCATGTTAGTGGGATGGAAAATAGGTTACCCTGCTTGGAGTGATGATTATGGAATTAGAGTTGGGGGCAAATCGTACCAGAAAGGCAATAACTTAGCCTCGACATGGAAGGTAGATAATGGCCTAGACAAAAGAGCCACAATCTAGGATGCTTCCAACTCAAAAACTCTATGAATCATTAAATCCAGACCCTAAAGACCTGGGTTCTTAATTAGGGATCCATAAATTTTTTAAGAATTTGATTATTGTATTTCAAAATAATCATTTTCCTTTGTAATATTTTATTTTTGTATTTAAAAACATTCTGAGAATGGGTCCATGGGCATGAACAGACTACCAAGGAGGTCTATGATTAAGAACCCTGAGCCTACAGGAGCAACTAGGTAGCTCAGTGGATTGAAAGGTAGACTTGGTTTTGGGTTCAAATGTAACCTCAGCTGTGTGAGTCACTTATCTCCCATTGCCTACTCCTTACCACTCCTCTGCTGAGGAACCGATATACGCTATTGATTTTAGGATGGAAAGTAAGGGTAAAAAAAAATAAAAGAACTCTGAGTCTAAAAGAAGAACCTGGTAACTAAAAGAGAAGAAAGAAAAAGGGAACACCTAGAAGGAATAGTTTTATATTTTAATGGTCACAGGCAATTGTGGTTGCCCTCAACTCTAAAGTGCTTATTTCCCCACATTCCCACACACAGAAGTACAGTTTGGTGGTCTACCTAAACCACAGAATGCATAGAACAAGGTGAAAGGAGATGGTTCTACTGAAGAGAGCCAATGGTTCAGCCTCTTGGCTTTGGATGGAAAAACCTTCCCCTCCCTATTTTTTATTTCCAGGTTGTCCTAAGAAAAAGTCAGGAGACATTGAAGGAGATGAGATGGAGAACAACCAGAGAGAGAAACTCCAGCTCACCATCCTGCCTTGTACTTTAGAAAATATGGAAGGGCCATTTCAACAATGATCCATCTGGGTGTGCTGAGAACCTCTTCCTCAGAAAGCCCTCCACCCAGATCAGATTGATATTTCTGAAGCATCAGAATTGTGGTTTCCAAGGACTAGAGCCTTCTGTTTCTCCAGGGTGGGGCGTAGGTGCTAAATCTGGGCAAGGGTTAACAATTTCAAGAGATTATATCAACCATGGCTTTTACATTAAAACAAGAGGCTTGAGGGCATATCTTACCTGACATGTTGCATTGTGAATTCAGGGTTTGGGTGTGGAAGACCTGCCTTTCCTTCTTTATAATCTACACAGGTGTGCACAGGACTTCAAAGCTGCTTGCAAAAGGACGTTATTCAGAATTAATTGTGGAAAAAAAAATTAATGCCACAATACTGAAACATTCTTGAAGATGGAAAGCTGAACTTTCCATGTGCAATCGCCTTTAAATCATTTAAAAAATTCTAGTTTCTCTTCTTTGCCTTGTCTCAATCTTTGTTCAGTCCTACCCTCTCCCATTCCCCACCCCAAGCAACCTTGATATGATTTTATATTTGAATGCCCCCACTCATTAAAAAAAAAATGGAGTTTACAGAAGCCTTGACTATATATTTAAACTATCAGACTATTGACTGGGGACCAGGACTACTTCTTACATTCTCCAGAATACATATCACATATATCAATATCTATCAATCTATCTAATCAATCTGCTATAATTTTATCATATTCTTCCAGTATTCTCTATGGCTACAAATCATGAAACACAATAATATACAAAGAACCAAAAGTATGAATGAACCAGATCAGTAATGGAGAGAAGAAACATGGAGGATGCAGATAGGGTCCAACATACTGCCAGCTTATACATAAGAAATGTCACAAAATAAAAATATCAATAAGAAAATGGATAACTCCTAAAAGATCATGGCTACTGTCCTTTGCATATAAAAGTGATATTTCTGTATAATCCACTATCAGTAAGGTAGATAGATATCTACATCTATTTGTCTATCAACCTATAGTGGAAATAGACATAAATCTCTATCATCTGTTTAGCTATCTGTAAGTCTCTGTCTGTCTCTGTCTCTGTCTCTGTCTCTCTTTCTCTCTCTGTCTCTCTTTCTCTCTCTGTCTCTCTCTCTCTCTCTCTCTCTCTCTCTCTCTCTCTCTCTCTCCATCTGTCTGTCTGTCTATTCACCTATCTGTCTGTCTCTGTTTCTATTTATCTATCTCTATCTGCCTCAATTTATCTATCTATCTATCTATCTATCTATCTATCTATCTATCTATCTATCTATCTATCTATCTATCTGTCTGTCTGTCTGTCTGTCTGTCTGTCTGTCTGTGTGTCTATCTCTGTCTACCTCTATCTATGCAATAGTAGGTCACTAGATAGTATAATGGATAGAATACTGGCATTGGAGTCAGGGAGATATGAGTTCAAATCCTATCTCAGATACATATTAGTTGTATGACCCTGGGCAAGTCACAATTTTTTTTAAGACTTAGTTTCCTCACTGATAAAATAGGAAAAAAAAAATAGCACCTACCTCACTGGGTTCTTGTGAGCATTAAATGAGAAAAGATATGTAAATTGCTTTATAAACCTTAAAGTGCTGTATAAAAGTTAATTTATTATTATTAATATTAAATTATTGCTCAGAATTGTTTTTGCATTTTGCATTTGTTTGTTCATCATAATCAAATGAAATAAAATGGGTAAAATTCCCCTTTCTGTCAGTATTTGCAACACATACTCCAAAAGCCTCAAGATTGTAAGTGATCTCAGAGGGCACCTCATTCAACCCCTTCCTAAACAAGAATCCTCTCTACAGCAGATTCGAATCATACAGTCTTTCTTTGAACACCTCCAGTGAGGAGGAACCTCTACCTTCAGAGGCAGACCATTCTATTTTTGCACAGTTCTAATTGAAAGAAAGTTTCTCTTGTGGTAGGCCTAAATTTATTTCTCAGCAAATTCCACCTTTTGGTATTAGTTCTGTCCCCTGGAAGTAAGGAAAACTCAAGTCAGATCCTTTTTCTTTCTTTTTTTTTTTAAATTAAAAATGTTTTAAATTAATTTAAAAATATTTTTTCCATTGTTACATGATTCATGTTCTTTCCCTCCCTCCTCCTTACTGCCCCCTCCAGTAGCTGACACTTAATTCCACTGGGTTTTACATGTATCAAGACCTATTTCCATATTATTGATAATTGCACAAGGGTGATCAGATCCTTTTTCTAAGTGACAGCCCTTCAAATCCTTGAAGATATTTGTCATGGCTCTTCCTCCCAAACCAACCTTCTCTTCTGGCTGAACATCCTCAGTTTCTTTACCTGATTTTTAAAAAACTTTGATTTTGCTTTACTTCTCTTTCAGTTAGAAATCATTATTTTTATCTTCCCTCTTTCATTGATTAAAAAAAGAAAAAACCTCTTGTAATAAGACTTTATATAGTCAAGTAAAGCAAATTTCCACATTGACTATGTTCAGAAATGTATGTCTCATTCTGCATCTTGAGTGCATCACCTCTTGGGAAATGGGCAACATGTTCCAACAATGGTTCATCCCCTGGAATTATAGTTGGGCATTGAATTGATAAAAATTCTTAAGTCTTTAAAAAGTGTTTGTCTTTATAATATTGTTATTATATAAATAGTGTCATGATTCAACTGGTCTTAATATAACATGATCCTGAGATACTTTCCCAGTCTGGCTGCTTTTCTTTTTTTACTTCCCAGATTATCAATGTGATACCCAGAACTAAGCATAATACTGCAAATGTGAGTTGACCAAGTTAATGTAGAGGACTATATTCTCCTTAGTCCTAGACATAGTGACTTTCTCAGGGCAGTCAAAGATCAAATTAACTTTTTTGGGCTGCCATATCACAATGTTGACACACAGTGAGCTTGCTCCTGAAAGTTGAAGGGTTTGGATCAATTCAGCTCAACTCATGCATTTCATCTTGGTGTTTGTAATGTTTCATGACAATTTAATTGAGGAAATGTAATCTCAAAACCAATAACAAGCAGGAGAAATGAAGCTGATTGTCTACCTTGTTTCTTAGGAGTTTGCCCCACCAGCCTGATTCTAAAATGTTTATTTTCCCCAAGTTCTTTGCTTTTTCATTTATTTACATTTTGGGAAGTCCCAGATTAAAGTTCTATTCAATAAGAAGTTAGGATCACTGAAATTAGAGAGAGAAAAGACTTGGTTTAAAAGGTGAAGTCCACTCTTCTTTAGTGTGTAAGATTTCTGAGCAGGTTGCCTAGTTCAGAATTTCTCAAACATTTTGGTCTTGGGACCCCTTTACTTTTGTAAAAATTATGGAAACTACCTTCCTCTCACAAGAGAGATCTTGTTTAGATAGGTTATATTTATTTATTTTTACCATACTAGAATTGAAAGCATCTTAGTATTCTGAAAATAGTTTTTATCTCATGGAAGACTTGAGAGGATCTCAAGATCCTGAGGGGTCTTATACTCCTCTGAGACCTGGCCTGGTAAGTGGTGTCTACTCCCTTGCTAGGTTAAGAGATTTTTCTTTGTGAGATCCTAAGAAAGACTATATTATTTTCACTAGGTAGTACAGTTGATTTGATTGACCAGACATTTCCCGTAATACTTAGGACTATATTTTGCCCTGACTAAAATTTTAGCCCATCCTCCTCATATAGACTAAGTCCCAAAGCCCCTTGGTATGGGGCTTTTCCCTCATTGGGGAAGATATATGTTCCTTGCCTTTTTTAAAAAAATCCTTACCTTCCATCTTAGAATCAATACTGCGTAATGGTTCCAAGGTGGAAAAGCACTGAGGGATAGGCAATAGAGGTTAAGTGACTTGCCCAAGGTTACATGAAAAGGAAGAGTTTGAACTCAGGACCTCTCATCTCTAGGCATGGATTTCAATCCACTGAGTCACCTAACTGTCTCCCCTTTGCTTTTTTGAAGAGTTTTTTTTTCTTTTACTTTAAGCTCAAGTCTCTTCAAGTCTAGGTTTTGGGTGCTTCTGATTTACAGCTTTCGAGAGAGATGACGGAAAATGCCAACCTGACTTTAGATTACTGAAGAAAAAGACTGGTAAGAAGCCAATATGAGAGGAGCTGGTAGTCTCCATCTTGCCTCTATTCCCAGATTGTTACACTAGAGACTTTGGGGAATTTTCCCTTAGTTGAATTCTAGATCTCTAACTGGCCAAGTTGAGTTATTTCACTCTCAATGAGAGAGCTCCGTCACTCCATATTGTCTCAGATATATTCTCCTATGGATACTTTCCCTGACTTCTATTTGTGATGGACTTGGATAAATGGGGTTTTTTTGCTACTTACTTTGAGTGTTCATTGTGGAACTGGTATTTGGTGGGAAGGAAGTAAAACCTTGGATGTAAAACTTGAGCTCTTACTCCCCTTCATTAAAACAAACAAACAGTGATCGGAAGCTATCCTGAACCTGAAAACCACACTGCCTAGAATAGTAATATTTAAGGGAGCAGACAAATAATTATATTATTATTAGCTTTGTGCCTCCTCTCTCTGAGGAAAGCAGAATGGCTCCTCACTTCAACCTCCTGCAGAAATGCCCTTCCTGGCACAAATTAGTGTCTCCCTGGGAAAAGTCCAGAGATGTCTATTCTGCCTCCCTTCAATTTACACAATGCCCCCACCCCACCCCCAGCTATATGAAGGGAGTATTTGCTACATTAGTTAAATTGTCCCCTCTTCCCAGCTCAGGCATTTCTCTTCTGTGTTGGAGATAGTTTGTAGCCATTTGGCACCTCACCTTCTCTTCCATCACTAGGGTAGCCTCTTCAGACACTTCATCACTCTTTGTATATAGCTAAACTCTTTCCATTGTATAGGTGGTTTTTGCTTGCTTTGTTTCCTTCCAAAGGACTCCCTTACAAAATTATTTTCTTTGAACTTGGAGAACATTCCTTGGTTTGGTGAATCTGAGTCCCTTTAAATATTAGATGCTGATGCTTTCAAATATTTGGCTACAGAGAAATGGGTCTTCCCCACATGCCCTCCTATCTTGCTATATAGGGCTCATCATGCCCTACTATAGAAAGAAAAGACTCCAATTTCCTGAAAGTCTCTTAAGAGAAGTAAACCTTCCAGTGAGCAGATTAAAATAAGTCCAGAAATACCCCCAAAGCTATGAGAAATAACACACTGAATTAAACTAGCACTAAGAAGTAAATGTAAAACTTAAACAGCATGGCATGGAGGATAGAATCCAGAAGATATTGGCTTTGTCTCTTTGGACAAGTCATGCATCCTCTCATTGCCAGTGTCAACTCTTTAAGACTCTAAGTTACATATAAGCTAGACATGATGAACAAGATAATCATTAAAAAACCCAAACAACCTAGACTTATATGAAGTGATGCAAAGTGAAGCCAGCAGAACCAGGAGAACATTGTACTCAGTAACAACAATGATGCATGATGATCAACTGTGAATGACTTGATCAGTATGCAACTATGATCAGTAATGCAAGGATCCAAGACAGCTCCAAGAATCTCATGATGAAAAAGGCTTTCCACTACCACTGAGGGAAGTAGTGAAGTCTGACTGCAGATCAGAGCATACCATTCTTTTCCTTCATTTCCTTTCTGAGTTTTTTTTCTTGTGTAAACAGTATATGCCTTCTTTCACAACATGACAAACATGGAAATATGTTTTGCATGACAGCACATGTATAACCTATATCAGATTACCTCAGGGAGGTATGGAGAAGAAGGAGGAAGGGAGAGAACATGGATCACAAAATGTCAGAAAGCAATTATCAAACATTATATTGGCATGTAAAAAATAAAAATAAAAAAGTTGCACAAAAGTTCCTCCTATTTGCAAGTGGAAGAAGTTTTGACATCTAGAATTGCAGTTGAAAGCAAATCCCATCTACTTGTGTGTGGGTCATACATTTCCAGTCCACCAAAAAAGGGGGAGGGAGAAGAAAATGTATTTACCTTATAAAAATGTGTTCTAGTTATTTGTATACTTGTGTAACCCATGGCCCCTAAAGGAAACTCTGGGCTCACAAAGATTGGGTTCCGACTTGAAAGATTCTCAGTAATCAAACACCTGAAATTTACTTTTGTCTAGCTTTCCACTAAGGGTAATGAGTTCCCCAGGAGACTCAACTGAGCAGAGTATGAAACATAGATCAGGTTTACTAATAAGTTCCCCAGGAGACTCAACTGAACAGAGTATGAACCATAGATCAGATTTACTAATATACATATAAAGAAAAGACAAGGAACTGGTATCCTAGCTCCCTTCACCAAAATAATAGCTATTTCTGCCTTCAGGTGAATACTCTTATGCCTATCTGACTGATAATTGGAGTCTGAGTAGAATGAATGGAGTGAAAACCTTGTTAGAGAGAAATTTCAGTCTTTCCTTGTTAGTTTCCCCTTTAGGATCTTGCATCCACATCCACAATCTGCAACCTGTTTCTTAGTTTTTTGACCTAAAATTCCAAAGCATCCCACAAAGCATCACCAGGCTGTCACAAGTCCCCAATTCCTGGCTTGGGTGAAGAAGAAACTTACATCTCTCTTCCATGCTTGCCAACTGCTGCTTCCACTCACTGCTTAGTTTGAATGATGCACATCCCTCTTTGCCATCATCCTCCAGGATCCTCATTTGTATCTCTAGTAACAGAATTACTTCTACAGAAACCTCTTTCTCTGTCTTTGATGTCCACACACCTTGGGGGCAGTGGTATCATGATTAAAAACAAACAAACCTATTTCATTTTCTTTATAGTCTTCCTCCTCTTCCCAGATACTATATTCAAGAAGGGAATGGACAGTCCAACTTCTCTTGCTGTGAATAGAGGCCATTTCCTCTACCTGGCTTACATATTATCTTACCCACTAAATTACAAATGAGGTTCCTATGATCTTAAATCAAGGACTGGATGAGACTTCAGAGAGCATCTAGTCCAGGCTTCTTATTCTATAGATGAGAAAACTGAAGCCCACAAAGAATAAAGTGACTTGCTTAAGTTCACCCAGCATCAAAGGTGGGATTTGTGTCCAGATCCTCTGACTTCAGAGTCAACCTTGTTTGGGCTGTATAGATCAGTCAATAAACATTTATTAAGTGCCAACTATGTGCCAAGAACTGGGAAAAGCATGCCATTTCCTGTGTGCAAAGACTCACAGTCTAATGAGGAAGACAAAAATCAGAAAATGTATGAAATAAGGTATAGGCAGGATAGATAAAAAAAATGGGCAGCAGCAGGAGAGTACAAGAATTAAGAGAGGTTGGGAAAGGCTTCCTGTAGGAGATGTGAGCTGAGAATTGAAGGAAGCCAAGGAAATCAGGAGGCAGAGATGAAGAGAGAGTAATTGTAAGCATAGGGGAAAGCCAGAGAAAATGCCAGGAGCTGAGAGTTGAAGAGTTTTCTCCATGAAACAGCCTGGAGACCAGTTTCACTGGACTGAGGAGTACTGCCTCCCTGATCTATGTGGGTCTTGACTTGCCCATAGTCAGTGTTTACTGATGGACTGCTAGATGGTGCAGTGGATAGAGTGCCAAGCATGAAGTCAGGAAATTTAATCTTCTTGAGTTCAAATCTGGCCTCAGACACTTACTACCTGTGTAACCCTGGGCAAGGCACTTAACTCTGTTTGCCTCAGTTTCCTCAACTGTAAAATGAGCTGGAGCAGGAAATGGCAAATTGGTTGTGTGATCCTAGGCGAGTCACTTATCCCTCACATTCCTCATCTGTAAAATGAGCTGGAGAAGGAAATGGCAATATGACTGGGTGATCCTGGGCAAGTCACTCACCCCTGTTGGCCTCAGTTTCCTATGAATTTTAGATTTACTCCACACTGCTTAGTCTTTAGAATTTAGCAACCAGGAACGTATACACCCCCACTTAAGGATTAACTGTGGGGGAGGATGGTCGGTGACCCAAGTATGCTAGCAAGTGACAAATCAGAGATGACTGACTGACCTCCTGGGCTGTCCTAAGCCAAGTTTAAGCCACCATTGGTACATATGAGACACAGAAAGTGATGTAAAGAACTGCCTTTACAGTTCTAGTCACTTCCTATGAGAGGGACTCTTTGCAACTTGGGCAGTGGAACTTGAGTTGGAGGAGCTAGAAACATGGGTTCTGAGACTGCTTCCCTTAGGCAATCATGTGGTGAGTGATAAGGATGACTCCACTTTCCCTTGACCGTTCTGAAGGCTCCTGGCTTCAAGGAAGCCCCTCATCTTGGAGGAGGACTCATGGCTGGAAGCTGAGTTATATTTAATCTCCTAGTAAGGTCCCTTGGCTGAGAGGCCTCTGAACTCCCCCTGGCTCAGGCCAGGCTAGAGCAGATCTTTTACCCTTTTCCCTCTTTCTCCCTCATTCTTAATTTCTTCCTTCTACTGTAAATAAACCACCATAAAATTCTAATCTGACTTGAATATTTCATTGGGATTTAGAATTAAATCCCTGGTGACCACTAAAATTATATTCAGTCTTAACCCTAAAATTTACCCTTAACAGTCCTTACCTGTAAAATGAGCTGGAGCAGGAAATGGCAAACTGGTTGTGTGATCCTGGGTAAGTCACTTACTCCCTCAGTCTCCTCATCTATAAAACAAGCTGGAGAAGGAAATGGCAAACTCCTTTCTAGTATCTTTGCCAAGAAAATCCCAAATGGGGCCATAAAGAATCAAACATGATTGAAACAATATGTTTAGTGAACAAGCAAATGAATATTAACTACTTTACTTAGATTTCCTAATGCTTAAGACTTCAGTTAGGGGCAGGGGGTGAAAAAAAAAATAGATCACTTAAGATGCTAATTCTAAAAAAGTATGGGCAGTCCTAAAGTTAAGGGAAGAAGGCTAAAGGATGCTAGACTAGGGGCAGCTAGGTGGCTCAGTGGATTGAGACCAGGTCTAGAAACAGGAGATCCTGGGTTCAAATATGGCCTCAGACACTACCTAGCTGTGTGACCCTGGGAAAGTCATTTAACCCTAATTACTCATGCTTTACTGCTCTTCCACCTTAGAACCAATATGTAGCATTGATTCTAAGACAGAAGGTAAGGGTTAAAAAAAGAACGCTAGACTAGGAATGAGGCGAGAATTGAGTGGAATGCTAGGAGAGTCACTTAACCTCTCTCTGAGTGTCTATAAAATGGAGATGGTACTTCCAATAGCCACTTCTGAGAGCCCTTGTACAGACTGAGTGAGATCATGCATATAAAGTCTTTTCTACATGTGAGCTGTTCATATCCCATCCCAGCCCATCCTGTTATCTTCCTCTCCTCAACATATTTTCTTCCCGTTTGTCTCCTTGCCAAGTGGGTATCTGGGAGTTCCTAGAGCATACCACCAAGGTGGATGTCCAGGGAGCATGGAAGGATACCTGTGTAAAGTTCTTCTCCAAACTAGCCCAGTATCTTCACCTCTCATCCCTCCAATGCACCGACTAGCCCATGCCATGTGGAACCACAAATGCCATCATCAAACAAATTCGGGCAGTGATTGGAAGTCCCTGGTCCATAAAGCCTGGCTTCTTGAGAGACCATATTTCCTCCTGGCTCTCCTAAAGCTCTAGTGCCTCCCCTCCTTTTCCAATAGGAAATTGATTGAATCACTTGCTCCGCTGGTGAGGTCCCCCTTCCAGCAGCCCAGAGTAGGAGGGTGGGGAGAAGCAGAACGGGACAGGGGAGAGGAGGTTTGAGAAAGAGGGTGTGACTTGGAGGAAAGAAGAGAGATGAGTAACGACTAAGGTCCTGCCCGTGAGCTTGCTGGTGGTGGCTCAGAATTGACAAGGAGACCTGGGGTGAAAGGAAGCCTGAACAGGAGTCTGAGAGGGGACCAAAGCATCTCCGGAAAGGTGAGTCCTTCCTTGCAGCAGTGAGGAATCCAAGGGAAGTGGATGGATGGTCTCCTCCTGGGAAGGAGGACCTTGTGCCAGGAGGACATAATTCAGTGCCTCTGGTCTATACTTTACTTTGGTCCACAGAGCTAGCTAACTCTTCCCCATGTACCTCTGGGAGAGAAAGGCTCATGCTAATAAAATTCCATTTATTTCCTCCTCTCTTCCTCACCTAGAGTTATTTGCTTGTCTCCCCTTCTCACAACTCAACCTATTTTTTATGTCTAACTGCTGAAAGGCTTTGGGGTCTATTGAAGAGGGCTCTATATGGAGCCAGAGGACCTGAGTTCATTTCCCAGTTTGGTAGCTTCCTACCTGTGTGGTCTTGACCACATCTCTTACCCTCTCTGGGACTTGAGTCTTCTCATCTGTAAAATGGGAGATCATAGATCCAGAATGGATCTCAGAAGACAAGATTTTATAGATGAGGGAAGAGAAGTTAACTGACTTGCCCAAGATCATTTCACCATAGCCCAGGTAAAATGACTTGAGCCCAAGGTCCAAAATTGTCAGCAACAGAGGTAGGGTTTGGACCTAGTTCTTCTAAGTCCAGAGATGGTGCTCTTTTCCTTATAACATGTCACTTCCTTGGAAGACATCTAAGGGCCCTCCATCAGCCCCCAGGAGAAGACTTTCTTTTTGGAGTACCAGCAGGGAATCTACCTTCCAAAGGAAAGTAATGTTAAAATAGTGCAGACTCTGCTGCTAGGCTGTAAAACACCCAACCTATGTGCTCGATCAGGCTTCATCCTCAACATCTTTTTTGATCCCATGAGAAACAAGAAAAAAATAAGTAAATGAACAAATGAACTCAAAACTCTCTCTCTTTCATCCTTCTTCCCTGCTCCTTTCCAATTAAATAAAAACATTAACTCTATGATCAGACAAATATTCAATTATAACAGTAACTTAACTATTTCATCATTGCCTGTGACTCATAGGATTATAGATTGAGAATTGAAAGGAAATTTACAAGTCATCTAATCCAACCTCCTCATTCGAAAAATAAGGAAACTGGTGCCCAAGCAGGTGAAGGGACTTGTCTAAGGACACACAGGCTTTCCCACCAGCCTGCTAGTGGAAAAAACCTGAACTAAGACTGTGACAGAATGGTATGGTAGAAATGGCAATAATCTTGGAATTAAATTTTGGAGTCAAATTGGGTTTGAATCTCTGTCACTTAATTACTTGTGTGACCTTGGAAAATTCATTGAACATCAATGGGACTCATTTTCCTCATTTGTTATACAAGAGAGTAGAACTAAATGACCTTCCATCTCTAAATCTGATTCTATGAACATTGGGTTAATATATTTCCCATTTCTAAAGTTTTGCTGATAATATGCCTGCCATGAGAATGGAAGTCCCACCCCTGCCTCTCCAAATCATGCCCATACTTCAATGCCCAACTTCACTGTATCCCATCATTCCTATATGTGTAATTGTTATTATTTTAAATTATCCCTCTTGTCTGTAACTCCAGGACTTTACCCAATGCCTAGTCCTTATTGAAGTGAATGAAAGAGTTCAATATTAGAAGAAACATAATTTGTAGTGCAAAGAGGGCTAAACTTGGACCCAGAAGCCAACAAGTATTTAGTAAGCTCCTACTATGTGCCAGGTTCCATGATCAGCGCTGATCAGAGAAGGACAAAAACTCATCTCAAGGAGCTCACAGTCTAATGAGGGACAAAGGAAGACACTCCAAATAAGGGTTAAAGAAAACATAAGGGTCCTGACCACTCCTTAGTGTCAGTGTGACCTTGGATAAGTAAGATGACTGCTTTTGGTTTCAGCTTTTTTCATCAGGACAAAGAAAAAACTGTACTAAATGTCCTTGCTCTAGAGTGTCCTCCAGCTCTAGCTTTCTATTACATATAAACTATAGAGAAGTAATGGACCTTCCCACCACAAGTATTTAGTTTCATAAAATTATATGAAATACGGAAGGCTGCTTATGTCCATTTTCTGTTGAAATTGGAATATGATGATCAAAAGTTCAAAAATTAGGGAGGGGTAATGAGAGTGAAGACAAGATGATTTCCTAAGCATTATTTCTGAAAAAAGAAATTGAAAAAGGAGGAATTCCCAGGCCAAGAATTCATGCCCACCCCCCTTTTTTAAAGCAATATTTCAGTTAAATAGGGTTTGGGGATGCCAGGCTGCCTGTGTGAAGTTGAACTAAGAGTAAAGGGAATAGGAAATCAATTCTATTGGTGTCTTAAAGCAACGTTCTCCGTTTTTTTAAAGGTCCATATGATCCATTAAGGGGATAATCCTTTTATTAGATTTTAAAATGCAGGCAGAACGAATGTCAGCCTTGTCCCACCAGTGATTGATGCGTAGCTCTTCACAAGAAGGGCTATTTCTTTTCTTCCTTGAAGCCCAAGTTAAATTCCACCTAATGCATGAGCTCCCAACAATATTCTTATACTCGAGACTTCAAATAGGGTGTGATTATAGCTCTAATAGCTATCCCAGGTAGAGCTGATTCACATTACATGTAATCTTGGCAGCTGCTTAATTATTCCAGTGTCACGATGAGAAGCTCAGCAAGAGGCCAATTTTGGCATTGCCGGATATTATATGCAATAATTAATATGATTAAGTGGACTGTTTTATGGGCTCTTTTATTTCTCCTTCTATGCTAATATTGGGGGCTTATCTCCAGGGACTGCTGTTCAGTCACGGTTTCTGTCCTCCTCTTTCTTCTCTGGAGTGTTCAGGATGCATCTTGAAGGGGGAAGGGGGAAGTGAAGCCGAGGAGAAAAGGGAACGAGCATTTATTAAATACCTGCTCTGTGTGTGTGTGTGTGTGTGTGTGTGTGTGTGTGTGTGCGCGCGCGAGTGCTCGGCATTGTGTTAAGTGCTTTACAAATATTATCTCATTTACAAAAAGCGCTTCTTAAATCTTACCTCACAAGAGACCTCAGAGGAGAGCTGGGGGAGAAGCCTCAGCTCTAACTGTCTTCATAACCAATGTTTTCTGCATACTTCTGGTAGAGATACAGTGAAAGATAGACTATCCTTCCTTCTCACTCTCACCTTACTCTGATTTGCTTCAAGATTCAGCTCAAGTGTCACCTTCCATTTAAAGTCTTCCTTTCCTGGTCCCTCTCCCTCTCCCCTCCCCAGCTGCCCGTACTGCCCTCCTCTGAAATGACCTTGTTTTTTATCCTGGATCTATAGTGTACGTTTGTAGATGTTGTCTCTTCCATCATGATCATGCACTCACCAAGCATCTTCTCTTTAAGATAAAGTCCTCATTGCTTCAATCCATCCTCAGGATAAGGCTCCAAGCCTCTCATCTTCCTGCTTATCCTCTTGGGAACCGGTTCCATTTTGTCAACATCTTCCCAAATGAGCATGAAGCAAGATGGCAAGTAGTGCTATCCAGTTCCAAGGGCATTGAAGATGGAGCTGTACCGCACTCTTTGAGGTGGCAAAAAATTGGAAAATGAGGGGATGCCCTTCAATTGGGGAATGGCTGAACAAACTGTGGTATCTGTTGGTGATGGAATACTATTGTGCTAAAAGGAATAATAAAGTGGAGGAATTCCATGGAGACTGGAACAACCTCCAGGAAGTGATACAGAGTGAGAGGAGGAGAACCAGGACAACATTGTACACAGAGACTGATACACTGTGGTACAATCGAATGTAATGGACTTCTCCATTAGTGGCAATTCAATGATCCAGAACAACTCAGAGGGATCCACATTCAGAGGAAAAACTGTGGGAGTAGAAACAGAAGAAAAACAACTCCTTGATCACATGAGTTGATGTGGGGATGTAGCCTCTAAACGATCATGCCAGTGCAAATATCAATAATATGGAAATAGGTCTTGATCAATGACACATGTAAAACCCAGTGGAATTGCTCATTGGCTATGGGAGGGGCCAGGGGGAGGGGAGGAAAAGAACATGAATCTTGTAAACATGGAAAAATATTCTAAATCAGTTAATTAAATAAAATTTTCCAAATTTAAAAAAAAACTTTAAAAAAAGAAGATGGAACTATAGCTATGGAGTGATGAAAAGGACACTGGGCACTTAGTCAAATGATTTGACTCAATCATTTCTTATGGTGATTTTGGGCAAATCACTTCATCTCTTAGAGCTTCATTTTCCTCATCAGTAAAATAAGGCTAATAATAATGGTGACTTAGAGAGCCAGGTATGTAGTCAGAAGGACCTGGGTTCAAATGTGGTGGCCTCAGATACTTCCTAGTTGTGTAACCCTGGACAAATCACTTGACCCCAATTGCCCAGCCCTTACTGCTCTTCCACCTTGAAATCAATACCTAGTATCCATTAAAAAAACCCAACCAAACAACCTTTTATCTTCTCTTTTAGAATCAATACTATGTATTAGTTCTAAAGCAGAAGAGCAATAAAAGCTAGGCATTGGGAGTTAAGTGACTTGGCCAGGGTCACATAGCTAATAAGTGTCTGAGGCCAGATTTCTTGTATCAGTTTTAAGGCAGAAAATAAGGGTTGTGGTAATAATAATAATAATAATAATAGTGATTTCCTACCTTACAGAATTATTGTAATACACAAACAGGGTAATAATTATAGCATAGGTGTCAATATAATAAGGATCTATTATTTCGTCTATATTGGCACTCCTTCCACTGATGCAGATACAACTCCTTCTGATGCTTAGTAGATGGTCTCAAGTCTGTTTCAAGGGTCATTATAGTGAGGTTACTCATCATTATGACTAATGAATAAAAAAAATTTATTAAACATTTACTGCATGCCAGATATTAGCTAGGTGATGATGATACAAAAGAGAGACAATTCCTTCCTTCAGGAGCTTACAATTTAATGAAAGATATGGCATGCAGAGGGGAATTGTGGCTAGGGAAGGGACACTTAGTCTGGTGGATTATAAAGGATTATAAGTGGAGCTATAAACAGTGGATTGCCAGGAGCAACTTAATATTGATCTGATTATTATGGAATCAGATGTGGGTCTGATGTGGAAGGGTAGGAATGGAGAATGCGCAAAAGAGTGGTTGCAGAACGGATACCAAGATACTCGGGGAAGCCCAGGTTTCCAGGTGAATGGATGGATGGGATGTGGAGCACCATCTGAGACCAGTTAGACATATTGGGTTAGGTGAACTGACAACTCAACCCCCCGGGGGAAAGGACCAACCCTTCAGCCAACACTAGCTGGCTCGAGGCTGACTTCTTGAATAACGGCAGACTTACAGTCCCATCACTTGGCCAGACTTGAAGTCTTTCTAGCTTGGCACAATTAGTATTATTTTTAAAACCCAGTGGCACCTTTGTGTCATAATCAAGCATTGGAGGATGATTCCAGTAAGAGAATGTCTGAAAGGAGCTTGGTAAGCTATGAAAAATTATGTCAATAAAAGTTATTATTATCCATTGTAATAATACTCAAAATAGTCTAAAATCAAGAGTTTCCAACCTGAAATCTCTGAACTTTTTTTAATTGTTTAACTATTTCACTATAATTGATATCCTGCAAAATCCAATGTATTTTATTTAATGCATTTAAAAAACATTCTGAGATAAGGTCTAGGACACTAAAAAAGGTTAAGAATTCCTGGTCAAAATAGATATTCATGCAGCAGACACACACAGCAATACAGTATTTGGGAAGTGTTACCTAAAGATAGTGGTATCTTAGTAAATGTTTAACAATTGGATCTTCAAAATTAACAGGACACATTTTAAAGTTTAATCTTCATTATTTAAAATTTCTCAATCATTTTCTTAAGTCTAGAGAGTCAACAAAACAATAAATCAAGCCTTGATTTGTGGCATCTGTGAATTCCTGAGATGTTAATAGTTAAGCTGAAGATTTAATTACCGGCTCTTCCTGCATCATGAGATATGGCACCAAATGTCCTTTAAAGACTTGTTAGGTAACCCAGGAGTCCACTTTATTGAACTGATGAAATGTGGAGAAAGATGCTATTTGAACTAGTTCATAAAGTAATTTTCCCCTCTGTTTCTTTTTCAATTTCAGTTATTTACTGGAGGTGACATACATATACACACTCACACTTATGGTATTGTGGGAGAAAATTATTATCCTCTTTTTTTTTTAACCCTCACTTTCCATCTTAGAACCAATGTTATGTATTGATTCCAAGGCAGAAGAGTGGTAAGGGCTAGGCAATAGGAGTTAAGTGACTTGTCTAGGGTCACACAGCTAAGAAGTGGAATCCAGGACCTCCTGTCTCTAGGCTTGGCTCCCAATCTACTGAACCACCTCGCTGCCCCCTAAAATAGCTATTCTTTTTTTGTTGTTGTTGTTCTCTTAGAGCAAGAACAATTTTTACTCCTACCCCCAAGGTATACACACTCTTGGCTTTTTCTCAATCTCACCTAAATCCTTGAGAAGCTCTTTTAAAAAAAATCTTATTAATTTAAAACAGTTATTCTTAAAGAACACATAACCATGAAAGAATCAGAATTTCAAACCTGACAGGGATCTCAAGGATCACTTACTTTTCCAGCTTGATTTTACAGTTGAGGAAATGGAAGCCCAGAAGTTCTTATCCAAGTTCATGTGACCAGAGTGGCTAAGCCAGGACTCAGACCCATGTTTCTAGATTCCCAATCCAAGGAATTTGCCAACACACCTTTAGAACTGCCTCTCTCTATTCCAAATAGAGTTTTCAGAGATTCCCCTGGGCACCAAGGTTGGTTCTGGTTTGCACTGCAGGGATTTTAGAGGAAGGAATTAGGAGATGTCAATCAGAAAGACAGAGAAGGGGAGCCTAAACAAGCAGTGAAGCCAGGCCAGAAGCAACATGCCCATTTACAGACGCCACCTTCCTCCCTTTGGGCCAGTGTCAGCACGTCATGGTGACACCAGCAGCATTTCTAGACCCAGGTAAGTTTTCATTCTAGTGAAAGAGAAACTTTGAGAGGATGGGATGGAATCCTTTTGACCCAAGGTACTCAAAAGGAGACAGGGAAATAGCCATGTGCTCCTCCTGGACCCCAAAGCCCTTGGTTGTCCAAGCACACAGTACCATTAATTTGATCAAAGAGTTGGAGCCAACAATCCCAACTGAACAGGAAAGCATACCAGGGGAAAGAGCCCTTTGTCCTTTGGCTGCCTGGAATCCGGATGTCTTTGCTGCATGGAGCTGAGATGGGAAGAGGGCGGAAGCAGGCTTGGGGGGGAGGAGCAGAAGGGGTTCCCTAACTAAGCCTTTCTTTTCATCACCAGGTTCTCGTACTAAAGGGCATCCTGTGAGCCTCTGTGGCCTTTTATTTGAGTCTACCATTTTTCTTAAAGGCACCACTGGTTCTCCCACTCCTTTGTGGTTTTTCTTTTCCTTTCCCTCCTACACTAGTTTCTTATTTTCTCCCTTATTTTCCAGAACCCCCCCCCCCCTCCCCCACAGGCTCTGCCTGATTTGAATCTTCACCTTGGTATTTGGTCTGAATCCAGCATCAAGAAAGTTGACTTTCCAATTTAACTCTTTTGGTCTCTCCTCAGCATGTGGCTTCCGAAACAAATTTTTCATACCCTCATTCAGGTCACATTCTTGACCTTGTTGTTTCAGGTGCCTGATAATTCCAGGCAAATGATCTGGACTCTCATGCGCACTGATTTTATTTTCTTTCCTGGTCATTCAGGCAGTGCCCTTCTTTCTTTCCTTTTATCACGCTGTTTCACTGTTCCTTGCAGGCTGTATTCCTCCATAAATTACCTTTCCGCCCTAGCTAGCCCTCTCCCATCAAAGGTCTTGATATGACTGTCTCTGGTGTGCCCAGATAGTCTTTTTTGTTGTTGTTGTTAAATTTTAGACCTGTGTTCTGTGCCATTTTGGTAGACTGAAGCTTTTAGATAGTGAAGATGAGGGCTTCCAGACAATTGTGTTCATTTTGAAATGATTCTCTAAACATGAAATGGGCTATTGCCATGGCTTTGGCTAAAAAAAATTCCTGGCATTCTCAAAAAATACCTTCAGCTCCCCAAGTTCCAGCCACTTTCTTAGAGTCATGCACTTTTGATATGAAAATGAACCTCTTCATCATTGCAATCCACCCATCTTCCTCACCACAGCTTCTGTTCTCTACTTGGGCTGAAGAATTGGGGAAATAACTTTCTTTTTTTCAAACAGCCAACAAACAAGTGTTTCTTGACTGTGCTGTGTGCCAGACAAGTCGTAAAGGAAAGGGAGGATGTGTCTTCTGATATGGAGAGGATGACAGCTTAGTTGAAAGAGACAAGTCTAACATAGAGTTGGTAAACCCTGAAGCAGATAATTAGATGCCAGATTGTGAGGTGCAGATGAACCCTAAATGCTGTAAAAGTTCAGAGAAAGTTGGAGATCAGTGAGGGGCAAAGTCGTCTGAGAAGGCTCCTTGGAGGAGCTAAATGTTGAATGGAGATGGGTAGGCTCTGCGAAAGGGATATAGTCTTCCTTGGATGTCTTGACATTGGATCTGTTCAATTTCGGGTAGATTTACTGGATTCAGGTATTTCTTGGATTTTTTTGTTTGTTTGTTTTTCCTGGGAGGTAGGGGGAGGTGTAATGTGTACTCTTCCTCATCTACTGGCTTCTAACATCTCCCCTTCGGGGGTCTAGGTTACTATCCTTTACTGCTATTGGTTTAAACCCAAACCTGATGCCTTTCCCTAATTTGTGGGACCAATCACTAGCACCCTAGTCCCATTTAATGATTCCAGACCAAGTGGCTTTTACAAAGAAATAACATACTTCAATGATATGATGGGAACAAACCTACAGACATTTTCTCCAGTTCTGAAGCCTATAATCTCCATCCCCCCACATGCATATGACTTCAGTCTTAGTGGAGCGATGGGGCAAGGCAGACAGGGAGTTGGGTTTGGCATTTAGCTCAGTTCCTGCATAGCATTAGTCCCATCAAGTTCCCATCACAAAAAAGCAGCTGTGGATGAATCTTTCAATTGGACAAAGGTCACTTTCAAAGATTACCTGCTCTTTGGAGAAATTGATGTACTCGCTGCCAAGCCTGGATTCTGACTCTACCAGATTGGATATTCCTTTCCTCATATTGTATTATTATCCTATAATTCAAAGTTTAAATTCTATTTGAGAGTAATTTTAGGATAAGAAACATGCTATCTCTCTGAATCCAGAAAGTGAACTGTTTGGAGAAGGTGCCATGAAGATGCCTGCACAGACCACACACTGCACCAGAAGATCCACTGCAAACTTTGGGATGTGGTGATTTGAACTGTATGGGGTTGAATGCATTTTTATTGTATGTATACACCTATGCTGAAGGGGACTGCCCCCTAATTGGCTTTTTGTCAGTTCCCCTAGCAATCATTGGTTTTTTCTCTTTCCCTTTTATCCCTAAATTATTGTAATTTAAAAGTGAGTTATGTTTATAAGATCTATTGGTGAGACCAGTCTTCCAAGAGATCTCAGGGGGGAATATGTAATTGGCAATCTTATGCCTTTGAATGACATTTCCCAGGAGCCCACTGACTTCCTGTCATTATATGCTGACATAGATAGGGGCTTAAATTTGGTTGGGTTGCTCTCTTTGCTTCCTGTCGGCAACTGTGGTGGAGCGTGGGATTTTTGAACAGGTAGATTAGCCATGGGCACATGATTTTTATTTTGTTACCTTTTTATTTTGTCACTTCTACTGATCATTAATAAATCTTATAAAGTATAGTATTATAAATTATTGCATGTTAAATTTAATTTTTTCAGTATCTAGGATGGAAAAGGAAAAATGAAACCACTAAGGAGGCCTTGTTTCTTGGGGACCAAATGGCCTTAAAGGGAAAGCAGGCCCTGAGGCCTTTACACACACACACACACACACACACACACATACACACACACACACACACACATCAAGACCCTTGTGATAAGATGCATGGTCAACCAAAGCAGATTCCCACATTGACTGGGTCTAAAAATGCATCTCATTCTTTGTTGTTCAGTTGTTTTTAGTTATATCCAACTCTTTATGACCCCAATTGGAGTTTCCTTGGCAAAGATACTAGAGTGATTTGCCATTTCCTTCTCTACCTCATTTTACTGATAAGGAACCTAAGTCAAATGGAGTTAAGTGACTTGCCCAGGGTCACACAGCTAGTAACTGTTTAAAGGCCAGATTCGAACGTGTAAGATGAGCCTTCCTGATCCCCAGCCCAGTGTTCTCTCTGATGCACTTGCCTATCTGCCCTCTCATTCCACATTGAGTCTATAGTCTCAGTCAAGAGATGAGTAGACTTCCACAGCATCAGTCCTTAGAGATTAAATTGGTCATTGCATCTTTCATGGACTTTTCAGACTGAGATTTAGCTAAAAAATTATGCTTCAATTGACCTGTGATTTCCCAGCTGTATTTTACTCCTCCTAGTGCAGATAGCATTTTAGGCACTTCTCCCCAAGGACAAAATAGTCTCATTCATGTCATTACTGAGTATCCCCATCATGCTAGAAACTCATCTCTGCTTCTTTTAATGTGTCATGCATGCCAGTGTAATACCTGGGCTATCCATCTATTATTTTTCTTTTTAACATCAATATTCTCCCATCAATGCAATGTCATGTGACTTTAAATTCTTGATCACCATAATCTCAGAGGATTTGTAATCACAGGTGACCCAAGAGGCATGATGTGTACAACTTGGCTGCAATATATTACCAACAATGATGTGCACAACAACTAGGATAAAAGATATCATCAAGGCATGTGTTCCAAGAAAAGGAGCTGGGCTGGTCATGGTGCATGAATGATAGATTTCAACTCTGAATGAAGAGAAAAAAAAGATTAAACCTGATATTGAAGTGATTCTCAAGTGGGGACCTGGAGAGCCATAAAATTTCCTAATGACTTGTTTAGACACTCAATAAATATTTATTAACTAACAACTCAGATAGGAATACAAAAGACCCAAGTCATGCCACCATTTTTTTTTTGCCAGTCCATTGAAAAAGTGAAAAAAATGTTGCTTCCTCTGTACAGACCCAACATGGCAAATAATCATTTTGATTAATCTTCAAAAACCTGAAGGAACGGATAGTTTAAAGCTTGATGACCCAAATTAAGTGATTTAGTTATTACATTAGGCATAGTTATACATTTAATGAAAACCTGTCATAAAAGCAAGGGAGAGGCAGAGCTTAAGATTTTTTTAAAACTAATAGGCCTAATTATTTAAGGACATGCCATTTTTCATAGTTTCCTTATTGAAAAACAGGTTCATAGAAGTGTGGTGTGGAAGAAAGAGGGCTAGACATGTATTCAAGAGATTTGCCTGGCTCTATGACTCTGGGCAGTTCACTTGACCTCTGACTCTCAGTTCCTCAGCAATAAAATAGGGATAATAGATGACCTTCTTCCTTCACATGATTGCTGTGAAAATACTTTATAATTTTATAAGGGTTATAAAAATGTGAGCTGTTTTTCAAAGGATAAAGTCAACATGACCACTGCTACAAGTGAATCTAGTACAAAGACCCTGCAGATTCCTAGGACCAGAGCCAGAGGATGCTCCAGGGTCAGGATTTAATGACAGTGGTCCAAGAACTTCTGGGAATTGGTGAGGATCCTATGTAAGGTCCATGAGATGCAGAGAAAGAGAAATGATGGAGTATGGTATGGTTCTATTTTTGTCTCTGTATCCCCAGCACCTAACACGGTATCTTGCCCGTAGTTGGCAGTAAATAAAATTGATTTGAACTAGCAGTTTGTCTCTGCTCCTTCTAGTCTTCTCTCCAAGAAAACAGGACCTTGTCATCAGACAACTATCTGTTCTATTTCCCCAGAGGTCAACGAATGCTGCCTATTGATAATCCAATTTTGAAAATTTATAAAATCGGTTAATACCCTATTATACTTCGCTATATTCAAACAAACAAACAAAAAAACCCACTCATGGTAGTCCCTGTAGCTACCCCCATGAGTAAATTGAATGGGTTATAATGAAAACACTTGTGAATCAGTGATTTCTCCTATAAACACACTACCATATCCTTTGCAAGGAATGATACATTTAAAACAACTCTTCTCTCAAACTCAGAAATTCCAGCTCCACCAACAAAAAGCTTTATACAATTTATAGCTTTTTTTTAGATTCTTGATTTCTGATAAAGAAATTTATCAGAGAAATTTTGAGAAATTTCTGTAGTTAAAACCAACTTTTTTTAGCCTGTTTTTTTTTAATTGGTATCTATCCTTGTTAACTCCATATCCTGACTTTATTTCAACCACACTGAAGCAGCTCTTCTGAAAAGCTGCAATGACTCATCCACGTCACCTGATTAAATGTCAAGCATAACATTACCAGGATATTACTTCTGCAACCAAGGTAATTTTTTATTGAATCCTAGGACTGTAAGAGGGCAAGTAAGGGTCATCTGGTCCATTCCCCTGATTTCAAGGGGAACAGAATATAAATTGAACAAGTCCACTGAATACATTTTCTTTTATAAATACACTTTTTATGAAGTGCATCTTACAAAGGGTTGTGGTTTGTTGGCTGGTAATGGTTTCTGCTATCATCTAAAAACAGTATTCAAAAAAGGATGAGCAGAACATGGGAAGAGGAAACAGGAATGAAATGAAAAGAAAATTGGAGACCAAGAAAGGAGAAACACTGGACAGAGTAAAAAACATTAACAAAGGTTTTAAATGATGAGGAATAAATGTGGGAAAACTGTGAAAAATGTCAGGAGAGACCCACATGTATAGAACATCACAAGGATTTGGGAGATCTGAGTTCTAGTTCAATATCTACCATCAGCTGCTATTAGGTGAATGATCCCTTAGAGTTCTCTAAGAAAAAAAGGAAAACATAAAGCTCCCCAAACTGCCAGAAACAAGAAAGGAAAATTAGAATGTAAACTTTATGAGGGCAGAAACAGTTTTGTTTTTCTCGTTCTATTTTTTCCAGCACCAAGCACGGTGCTTGGCATTTACCTGATATGTCAAAGAATCTAGGTTGTCAGTGGCACAGATTGCAACTTATCTATACCTTTTCATCCTTTGTGAATTTGATTCATCACAGCTCAGGGAATTTCCTCTAGAGCTGTTGGTATTGTGTGGATACCAACTAAGCATGTGGACTGTCTCCCCATTATCCCTAACTGACCCTGCATGAATGGCCCAACTCTTTTTCCATTTAAATCTCTCTCTGGGGATAGTCTTTATGGTATTTCACCAGCATAATTACAGAATCCCAGAATTTCAAATTTGGTAGGGGCCTCCGAAGCCATTTAGTCCGACCCAGACCAGAAAAAAAAAAGATACACTCGCTACTCTCTCTAACATACTTGATGAGTAGTTATCCCACCTTTGCTTAAAGACCTCAAGAGAGGGGGAACCCACTGCTTCTTGAGAAGGCAAGTCTGATCATCACTACATTTCTCTTGACATTGAGCTAAAATTTGTCTCTGTGCAATTTCCACCCATTATTTCTATTTCTTCCCTCTGGGACCAAGCAAAAGAAGTCTAAACCCTGTTCCATGTCGTGGTTCATCCAATCTTCATTGCTAATGAGATGTACTCATGCTCACCATCTGCCTCTTCATTGTATAGCAGGTGACCCACAACTTTAATTCTTTGTCACTCGTGGTTTAATTAATGAGTTTCATTTTTTATATAATATATATTTATAGATTATCCCCACCTCATGAGAGGTCTCTCATAACAAAGTAAAACAGTTAAATAAAAGTAATGTCAGTGATCTCATCTGAAAGCATATATAATATTTTATATCTGTAACATGCCCTACTTTTCTATTTAAAAAATAGAATAAAATAAATGTCCAATTTTCCTCCCACCCTTCATCTCATTGGAAAAAAGAAAAAGAAAAACAAACAAATTTCTAACAAATATGAATAGTCAATTAAAACAAATTCTATCATGGCTATACACAAATATGTATATATATAATATATTAATCATTATATATATATATATATTTAGAGACCGATATAAATATATATACATATATATTTCTTCTACTCACCCTAAATCTATCATATATATGTCATGGATAGTATGTTTCATCATCAGTCCTCTGGAATCATGAATTGTCATCGTATTGTTCAGGTTCTTATAGCTTCAGAGCATGTGAAAATTGATGATTTGCGACCATATAGCTTTACCAGGAAACTATTGATGTCCACTTGTTTCAGGAAGAAGTTTGGGCTCATTAGAAATACTGTGCAGTTTTTTCAGTGGAATCCAGCCTGCTTATTTCCTATTCAGTTCTGGGCTCCAATTCTTTGTCCATCTGTCATGTCTGCCCAAGATATAAATATTTATGTACTATGGCCATGAGTTGTATATTTCACTGCATATAATAGCCTAAATTTTAGCCATTCTTCATCTACTTATATATATTTTTTCCATATAGATAATTATGTCAAACTCTTAGGCTTTCCTTCAGAATCCTGATGGGAGAAATAGTCAACTGCACTATGGAGACTCAACCTGCCAATGCAGTCAGCTCAGATAGGGTGCTACATATGCATTGAAAACCCCTTATTGGATAAGACCATTTAAGGCAACATTTTGTTCTATTTAATCAAATGATGTGTTTGGGGTTTTTTATACTTATGTATAAATAAGCACAGTGGGTTTTTTATATCCTCTACTTCAATTAAAGGTAGCCATAAATACGTGGTATACTACTGAATATCATTTACAAAGACTTGCCTTATACTTTCATCAAGGATTCTTTCCAAACTATGTAGAAGATTCTCAAGGATTTCCTAGAGATAGAAAAGTAGGCATATAATTTAGCAGGTATTAATGTTTTCTTCATTACCTGGGTGCGGAGGAGCATTTACTCATTTGGGTCAAGCCACTCACAAACATCAGGACTGGTTTGATGAAAATGATGGGAGAAATTCTGAAGCTACTAAATGAAAAACAAGAACTCCACAGGGTTTACCAGCAGGATAACTCCTCCATCTCTAGGAAGGCAGCATTTAATTTCATTAAAAGTTAAGTGGAAATGAAGCTTAGAGAGATGCAGAATTCTTGGTTCAGTAAGAAGGCAGTTGAAATCCAGTTTTACATTGATAGTAGCAATACAAAGCACTTCTTTGATACCTTGAAAGCTATTATGGACCAAAGACTATGGTGCATCTCCACTACTCAGCAATGATGGAATCACACTGATTGGTGTTAAGGACATGATCCTGGAGAGATGGGCTGAACAGTTTCATAGTGTTTTCAACAGAACGTCATCAATCAGTGCCAAAGCCATTAACTGTATACCTCAAGTTGAAGTCAATCCTTCTCTAGCCAAACTTCCAAATAAGAAGAGGTTTTGAATGCCATTAGGTTCCTTTTGTGTGGTAAAGTGCCTGGTGTTGATCCCATTGCAACTGAGATTTATAAGGTAGGTGGACCCCTGCTCATATAAAAGCTGATTGAAATCTTCCAGGTTATATGGCAAGAGGAGGTAATGTCCCAGAGATCAAGGAATTCTCCATTGTCCATCTCTATGAAAGAAAAAGAAATAGGTTGTCCTGTGACAATCACAAAGGGGTCTCTCTTTTAGTTATTGCTGGCAAGGTTCTTGCCAGAATCCTTTCTCCTTAATGGACTTACCATTCACTTGGAAGATGGCCACCAACCTGAGAATTTGTGGGTCTTCAGAAAGGGCTGAATTATATAGTCAATGTGGTTTTTGCTACTCTAGGAAAAATACCAGAAGCAGACTAGAGGTCTGTACACAACATTCATCAAGGCCTTTGATACTAGTTAGTCATAAAGGTTTGTGGAAGATCATGGTGAAATCTGGTTGCCTAGATAAGTTCATCAGTATTGTCCACCAATTCCATGACAGTATGTTTGCATGAGTTCTAGATAATGGATATGACTCTTGTGCTTTCCCAGACACCAATGGAATGAAGTAAGGCTGTGTGCTTGCTCCCATGCTTTTTAGTATGATGTTTTCAGTGATGTTGCTGAACACTTTCAATGAGGACAAAATGGTATCAAGGTCAGTTACCACACTAATGGTAAATTATTTAACTTTAAAAGGCTAAAAGCCAAGACTGAAGTGGAAGGGAGAGTTGGTGTACAACTTTTTGTTTGCAGGTGATTATGAACTCAGTGCAGCCTCTGAGACTGAGATAAATAAAGGTTGGATAGATTTTCTGCTGCTTGTGCTAATTTTGGCTTGGCAGTTAACATCAAGAAAACAGAGATTCTCTACCAGCCAACACTGCCCCATTCTTATGTAGAATCATCAGTTACAGCAAATGGAGAAAACTTGAATGCTGTGGACAAGTTCACTTACCTTGGCAGAATACTTTCCAGAGATGTTCACAGAGATGATGAGGCTGACACATGCATTGCCAGAGCTAGCTCAGTGTTTGGGAGACACTAAAAGGAAATGTGAGAGAGAAGAGTTATTAGGCTGCCTATCAAACTTTTGTGCTATTGTCCTAACCTCATCATAGTATGTCTATGGAATGAGGATAATCAATGAGCACTATACCAGGAAATTAAATGGCTTCCATTTGAATTTCTTAGGAAGATTCTGAAGATCCCTTGACAAGATAAGGTACCAAATACTGTGGTCCTTTTTCCAGCCGAACTACCAAGTATTAAAACTCTACTGCAGAGAACATGATTCCAATGAACTGGCCATATTGTTCAAATATCAAATATACATTTCCCTAAAACACTATTTTACAGAGAACTCACATAAGGCAAGTGCTCACACAGAGGTCAGAAGAAACAATTCAAGGATGCCTTCAAGGTGTCTCTGAAGAACTTTGGTGCCACTTATGAGATATGGGAGATGCTGGCGCAGGATTGTCTAGCATGGCATGCCTTCAACAAGGAAGGTGCTGTGCTCTTTGGGCAAAGCAGAATTGTACTAGCTCAAAAGAAACACGAGATCTGCAAATTTGGAGACATCTCCATCCCAAATGTCCACATGGACTCTTTGTGCCTTCTGAGCTCATATTGGTCTGATCAGCCATGGTTAGACACACTGTACATTAACTCCAGCATAGTGATATCATTTTGGTCCTCTTTGAGTACAAAGAACAACCACCAACCAATAATATCTATGACTTTCCAGACATTTTATCCTATCCCTCTCCCATTTCAGCTATCTTGAGGATGAGCCTTTTAAGGCCCTCAAAATTGCATTGGCTCCAGTATGATTTTTTTTGGTGAGCTGGTCCAGATCACCCTCCCAATTTTGTTTTCTTTAGCAGCCTTTATATTTTTTTATGTCGTAGGGAGGACAATGCCATTAATGCCCATATGTGATTGTTCCATTATTGTATTGATGAGAAAATATTTTATTATGAAAATCCTTCATATTTTTCCATTTGTTTGTTGTCCTCTGATTTTGATCCTTAAATGTTCCTGGGATGGTCATATTTAATTGGGTCCCTCACCCAATTCTGCAAATTCATCTTTCTCCCCACCGCATCATGGTATATTACACAAAATTTTGCCAATAAGTTTTTTCCCCCTCATGAAGTAGTTTCTTTTGTTCTTAGATGCCTGCTAAAATTGGCTTCATGAACACCCTTGCTCCTCAATAGAATGGAAGATTCATGAGACCAGGGACTACTTTGTACCAGCTACCATTGTACCTGACACACAGTAGCTACTTGATAATACTTGGATTGATCAGTTTTTCCAAGGAGAAACCAAGTTATTTTTCTATCTAGGAGTAACTTCCCTTTGCATCTGCTTTCATTTATAATACAGTGAGAACTATATTTATTTATAATACAGTGATGAATATTTCCATGCTTAGCAAGGCAGGGTCCTTGGAAGGCAAAGGTGATCTGTAGCTGGAAGTAAAATCAACCCCCCCCCCCCCCCCCCCCGCAGAACTTTTCAGAGCTTTCCCTTCATTGGCAAAGGCTTTGAGAGTCAAGGGCTCTCTTCCACACTGCAATGAAGCATCAGAAAAAGAGTTTGTGGAAGCTTTGCACATACTATGTATTTAATACACGCTTATTGAATTGAATGCCTGGCATACATTTGTAAAAGGGTTCTTAACCTGAGCTCCAAGAATTTCTTTGAAAAAATATTGAGATAACTACTTTTCAATTTAATTGAGTTCCTTTATAATCTTATGAATTTTATTTTTTTATTTAAAAATATCATTCAAAGAAGGGGTCTATGACACCAAAAAGGTTAAAAACCTCTGATTGAATAAATGCTCTGTCTATTAAATCAAGATGAAAAATCCAAGGGATTTGAAAAGGCTGGTAAGGAAGAAAAGAGGAAGAAGAAAAATAGAAAGTTAAACCAGTCAGGTTTCCTATCTTTCCATTGCATGATGCTGAATACAATACTGAACTGTAGGAGGATGTATGAGGTGGCCAAGTGACACCTCAGGCAGCTGTAGTCTTCAATGGTGGCTACACATGTAGACAATATCTGAATGCAGCTTCAGAAATTTAAGTGGCTCCTATATGGCCAAAGGCTGTCCCCCTTTCCTTTGTACAACGCTCCCACTGACATCAGAGGTGATTTCCTGTATAACAAGATGGATAAAATACAGCTTTAACCAAAGAGTGCAGGCTTAGGTTTAAGTTTCAGGCAACCTTTGCAATATTTTGCACCAGATACCTTTAAACCAGTGGGCTCAATTTGTCATTTTCCATATAATATCCTGAAGTTTATGACTCCAGCTTGATGTATAAAGTCACTGACCTTTTCAATGCAAATATCTATCACTCCAGTATAAAGGATATACTTTTTAAAAATCTTAATATTTTCTAAATATATCAACATAATTTCTCCCTAATTCAATTTCTAGGAAACGGAGAACAAAGGGTATTTATTTCAGGGTAATCTTCAGTAACTTCTTTTTTAGTTTCTCAAATAAGCAAATCCCACTGAGCAATATATTTCTTAGATCTTTAGGACAATAATTGCTCTTACATAAATGGGCACATCTCCTGGGTTGCTTATTAATTTGACAGTTTATGATTGGGCATTTAATAACTTTTGCACAGACAATCATTAAGTTTTATGGGTCAGCTCTGAAAGAAAGCTTTTGAAAATTTAGCCCATATGTATTTTCATTGTTCTTTCTTGCATTGTATTTGGTACATTGAGGCTTCCCATGGTTTTGTCCTTTATCCCATTCTGCTCTCTAGCGTATAAGTTTCCCCTGGGTGGTCATTTAGCTGTGCCTGCATTTCAGTATCTCAAATGTGTCTGTTGTTGTTTTCTTCACACAATTAATTTCCTTCTTACCTTGTCATTTAGTTATAGTATTTATGCCCTTCTCCAAGTGATTCATCATTTGGGGAGGGAGGTAGACAGCACATGGCTCTATAGTCTTTCATAAATGGATCAACAGAACTGAAAGCCTCTTCCTCTGCCTCTTTTCAAGGATCTGATTTTTAAAATTTGCTCTAAGGAGCTCTCTTTTAAACATGAAAGAAATGGATATTTTCTAATTCTTTCTTAGAATTTTAAGAGAACTATTTGACTTAGTATTTGATGGATCAGAAAAGGCCATTAGTTCACTGTTTATCCCATGGAGCAGAAGCTGGATGGTATAATAGACAGAATGAGTCCTGGATCTGGAACCAGCAAGACTTGAATTAGAATTTTGACTTAGACACTAAACTTGTGAACCTGGTCAAGTCAGTCAACTTCTCTGAGCCTCAATTTATTCATCTGTACAATGAAGTGGTTGGAATTAATTACATTTAAAATACCTTCCAACTCTACATCTAGAATTCTGTGATATCCCACCAATTGGATTAGCTCAGTGCTTCTTTCTGGTAGTCTCACTGAGGGATGAGCATCAACTTCTCTCTTCAAGGGAAGTTCCAATCTCCATGACCAACACAATCAAGAGTGCTTTTGAAAAAGAGGGTCTTTTACCAAAAGGCTTTGTAAATATGAAGTGATAGATCATAGGATTATAGAGTTAGAACTGGAAGGGTCTTAGAGGTCCTCTAGTCCAACTCCTTCATTTTAGAGCTGAGGAAACTGAGGTCTGACTTGACGAGGTATAGAGATGGTGAATTGGGTATTAGAGTTGGGATTTGAACGCAGAACTATAAACTCCAGAGTTAATGCTCTTTCTACTCTATAAGGCTACTTCCTACATCACTCAGGTGATCAGGAATCAAACCCAGATATAAACCTAAAAGAAACATCATTCTTGATGGTGAATCTATATATTTATACAACTGTAACCTTATCAAGAATAGTACAGGTTGTTAGGACGAGCTCATTCATCCTGGGAAGGTGGTTTTTGTGGCCATGCCGCCATATTATTCATATCACTTTCCTCTCATTGCAGCTTCTCCATTATGCTTTTCTTTGGTATGTCTTGTCTGATTTATGTATCTGGGGCCACTCCCTTTTCAGCAACACAAACAGACATGCTGCATAACTGAAAGGTGACCTTTACACATGAAAAGAATTCTGATGAATTACAGGAAGTAATACACTGTGCTGGGTAGAGGAGTCCCTTGATCTTTTTTTATGGCAAGCACTTCCCATGAAGAACACTCTAAAACTAATGGAGTTCCTTAAGTGCCAACTAGAAAGATACCCCAGAGGATTTCAGAATATCCCTGCTTACTTAGCTCCCTGATTTATTCCTTCAAAATATCTAATGATGCCAGGAATTTAGGATGAGTAGAAGAAATAACAAAAGGCATGAGATTGATTACGTTAGCCTTCATTGGACACAGAGAATGTGCTAGGCTCTCTACAGAGTACATCAGAGATACTATGCCTGCCCTCTAGGAATTTAGACTATAAGATTACAGGAATTTTGAAAATATACTTATATATAAACATAAATTTATATGTAATAAATATATTTACAATATGCACCACCTCATTTTATAGATGAAAAAATTGAGGCTCAAAGAAGTTGACTGACTTGACCAGGTTCACAAGTTGGTGTATAAGTCAAGATTTAAACTCAGGTCTTGCTGGTTACAGATCCAGGACTCATTCTATCCATCATGCTAAGTCAAATAGTTCTCTTAAAATTCTAAGAAAGAACTAGAAAATATCCATTTCTTTCATGTTTAAAAGAGAGCTTCTTAGAGCAAATTTTAAAAATCAGATCCCTGAAAAGAGGCAGAGGAAGAGGCTTTCAGTTCTGTAGATCCATTTATGAAAGACTATAGAACCATGTGCAAATTAAAATAACTCTGAGGTATACTTCACACCTATCAGATTGACTAATATGACAAAAAAGGAAAATAAAAAATGTTGAAAGGGATGTGGGAAAACTTATCCCTGTTGGTGGCATTGTGAACTGATCCAACCATGTTCAACTTCAAAGGGCTTAAAATTGTGCATACCCTTTGATCTAGCAATATCATTACTAGCTCTATATACTGAAGAGATTTTTTTTAAAGGGGGGAAAGGACAAAAATATTTCTAATGTCTCTTCCTGGAATGGAAATTGAAATTTGAGGGGATGTCCATCGATTGTGGAATGGCTGAACAAGTTATGGTGTGTGACTATAATGGAATACTATTGTGCTATAAGAAATGATGAATGGGAGGATTTCAGAAAAACTGGAAAGACCTACATGAATTGGTTTAGAGTGAAGTGAGCAGAACCAGAAGACCATTGTACACAGTAACAGCAATATTATATTATCAACAATTGTGAATAACTTAGCTATTCTTATCAGTACAGTAATCCAAGATAATCCCCAAGGACACATGATGAAAAATGTCATCTACCTTCAGAGAAAGAATTGATGGAGTCTGAATGCAACCTGAAACACTATATTTCACTTTCTCTCTTCATTTCTTTTATTCTTCTCTTCCACAAAATAAGCAATATGGAAAAATGTTTTATATTATTGCACAAGTAAAATCTATATCAGATTGCTTGCTATCTCAGGGAAGGAGGAGGAGAAGAAAGGACAAAACGGGAGAATTTGGCTCAAATTCAAAAAAAAACAAAGGCTAAAAATTGGCTTTACATGTAATTGATGAAAAAAATATTATTAAAAAGCTGGAGAAATAAAAATAGATTGCCTAATCATCCTCTTTTCTTCCTTTTCTCTTTTTCGGTGGTGGGTGGCAATCCTATTGCTAACACCCCTTTTCCCTCCTAACTCCATACTCTCATTGAGTTTTTAAAAAAAAACTATTTTAACTTTAATATACACAGTCAAACAAAACAATTTTTAATTTTTCCACATTAGACATGAACAAAAATGTATGTCTCATTCCAAATCTTAGAACATTATCTCTTTTTCAGGAGGTGGGGTGCATACTTCATTGCTGCTCCTCTTAATTTATGCTTATTCATTGTGTTGCTCAGAATTTTTAGATCTTTCAGAGTTGCTTTGCTTTGCAATGTTTTTGTTATTGTAAAAATTTTGATTTTTTTCATATTCTACATCAGTTTATGCAAATTTTCCCAAGTTCTCTGAAACTATCCTTTTAATAATTTCTTGTAGCCCAATAATATTTCATTATATTAATATGCCATAATTTCATTAGCCATTATCCAGTTAATGGTCACTCTCTTAATTTCCAGTTTTTTAATACTACCAAAAGAGCTAATATAAATATTTTTGTACTTCTGAGTCCTTTTCCACTTACTAAAAATCCCTTTCATGCATTTAACCTAGAGTATCTCTGCAAAGTTTATTAACTTTCTGGGTATAGTTCCAAATTACTTTCTAGAATAGCTGGAAGAATTCATAGCTGCATTGTAGTCACAGTGCCATAATTACCCAGGGAACATGTTTTCTTACAGCTCCTGCAGTAATTGTAATTGTTTTGGTCATTTTTGCCATTGAGAATGAGGTTGAACCTCAGAGTACTTTTAATTTACATTTCTCTAGTTATTAGTGATTTAAAACTTTTTATATGATTATTGACAGCTTGGATTTCTTCATATATTTTGATCATTTATCTTTTGGGGAATGGCTCTTGATGAATTTTGTTTCAAAACATCATTAAAAAATCCCAATTTAATTATAAATGGATAAATTCAGGAACCTGATCCAAGCCTGGCATGATGACATAATATAATAGTGACTGAAAACTTCACTCCAAAAATCTCCTGGGACTCTTTCTTACCTAAAAAAGGACAACTGAGAAATTCTTGATTTGCCTTGATAACCATATAATTTGTTCAAAAGGTACAGAAATGACAAAAGAAACTGTTACTTTGGACTTGATTATTACCAATGAGGAAGAACTTATTGATAAATCAGAAATGATAGCAATCTTGGGAGAAATGAAATACTTTATTTTAGAGTTCATGAATGAGGACAGAAAATTTAAGTGTAATCTAATGATTATAGGTTTTCAGACTGTAGAGAATGGATTCATGAGCTTTTCTTGACTAATGTTCTCCCCAAGAGTTCAAACCAATGTGGAATGAAAGCTCTTGAAAATAAAATTCTGTTGACAAATCCAAAAAATATCCATTGAGGAAGAAAAGGGGAAAGGGCTTAAATGGATCAATATGGATGCATAAGAAAATCATTACACAACTTAGATTTTTAAAGTACATATATGGAATATAGACACAAGGGCAGATACTTGAAGATGGATGAAAAATCACAATATGGTTCTGTGAAAGCATCAGGAACAAAAATTCTGAGTCTGTCAATGAATGCTACAGACAACAACGGATGATTTTTTTAAAAGCTATGTTGAGGAAAAATAAAATATTTTTTAAGATAGTACTAATTCTTCAGGTGGAAAAGACAATAGTAATACAATATAAAGAGGTAGAGACATCACTCAACTACTATTTTCCTTCTGTCTTCTTTATCAGTGAGAGGTGGGATCTTTAGTCTGGAAAAATTCAATGAAATGATTCAAATGAATGTGAAAGTCAAGATTGGTGAGAATATTGTGGAGATGAACTAATTGGATATTATTGTTCAGTTGTATCCAATTCTTCATGATTCTGTGTGCTGTCCTTGGAATTCTCTTGGCAGAAATACTGAAGTGGTTTACCATTTCCTTCTCCAGTAGATTAAGGGAAACTGAGGTCCAGGGTCACATAGCTTGTAAGTGTCTGAGGTCAGATTTGAACTTAGGTCTTTCTAACACCATGCCCAGAACTCTATTTCCTGAGATGGCCGGCTGTTTCAATTGGGTATACAATATACTTAACATAATAAGTGCTATTGCTGAGGTACCTTTTAACACTGAATTGCTCAATTTGGCCAATGAAGGGATTCCATCTAGGTATTGCCTTAATAAGGGTATCCCTCAGAGGTAAACTGTATCAACCAATGGTAAAATCACAGCATTTGAAAGAACCATAAAATGGATGGCATAAACTAGATACAGATCAACATCTCACACCATATACCAAGATAAGGTCAAAATAAGTCATGATTTAAACATAAAGGGTGCTACCATAAGCAAATTAGTTTACCTGTTAGATCTATGGATAAGGGAAGAACTTATGACCAAAAAAGAGGTAGAGAGTATTACAAGAGAAGAAAATGGATAATTTTGATTGCATTAAATCAAAAGATTTTCAATGCTGTGTATTGGTTCCAAGGCAGAAGAGAGGTAAGGGCTAGGCAATGGGGGTCAAGTGACTTGCCCAGGGTCACACAGCTGGGAGGTGTCTGAGGCCAGATTTGAACCTAGGACCTCCCGTCTCTGGGCCTGGCTCTCAATCCACTGAGCTACCCAGCTGCCCCCTGATTTTTTTTTAAAGGAAAGAAGAAAACCAAATTACCGGTATTGAAATGAAAAGAGTGAATGCCTCACTGTAGTGAACCTTCCATTACCTCATGGGAATAGAGTTCCTCTTCCCACGTGTTTGTGACATACCATTCCTGCTGAGTATGCCAAAACATAGAAATCTCAGTTCAAGGCTGCATAAACAGTTCCAAGATCTCCTGAGAATGGGTTAACTCCCCTGTTCACATTCTGGGGAGGATAGATTGTTTCTCTCCAGAAGAGCTTTAAATCTTGTGTGCTGCATACAATAAACATTCATTATCCCTGCTTTAAAAAAAATTAAAAGATTTTGAAAAAAAATGAATAACTGTAAAGGTAATTTTAGGGTTGTGATTTAATCTAAATTAATTTGGTTGCTAGGGAAAATCCCAAATAAAATACCCGTCAGTTGGAAATTTATGGTGATTTTAATTAATATAGAGGGAAGGAATTAAGAAGGGAGAGAGAGGATTTCTCCTGCTTGGCCTTTGTCAGGGGGAGTTCAAAGACCTCCGCCATGAGGTCTTTGAAGAATATTAGAGGCTTTCCCAAGAGGATAGTGTTTGGAAGGTAAAGGAGGAAAGAATCAGCCTAAACTCTGAGAGAGCTCAGTGAAGATGCCTCACCTGAACTAGGCTACTAAGCTTCTCCCAGTATATTATCAAGGAAAACTCACTGCCAAAACCAGATAATAGCTGCTGCCACGCCAAGATGCTGAAACGCTCAGCAAGCTGCCGCCAGAGCCACCTCTCTGCAGAAAGAGACCAGAGAGAGGAAGTGACATGAAATATATAGACGGCTTTTACATCACTTTCTTGTGTCTCACATGTACCAATGGTAGCGTAAACTTGACTTAGGACAGCCCAGGGGTCTGTCAGTTGTTTCTGATTTGTCATTTGCTAACACATGTCTGTCATAGGCAATCCTCCTAAATACTTAATTCTTAAGTATGGGTGTAGACATTCTTGTTTTTGTTAGACTAAGTAGGATGGAGTAATCTAAAGTTCACACAATACAAGCAGAATGAGAAGGAAAGCAGAAAACTGGGAAAGAGGGATTTTACCATGTCTCTGACAAAGGATTAATTTCTCAAATATATTGAAGACTGTCAAATTTATAAGAATATAAGTCATTTCCCAATCGACCAATTGATAAATGGTCAAAGAATATAAATGGGCATTTTTCAGATAAAGAAATCAAAGCTATCTATAATCAAAGATGTTCCAAATCACTCTTGATTAGATAAATAGAAAATAAGGTACTGAAGTACTACCTTACATCCATCAGATTGGTTAATATGGCAGAAAAAAGAAATGACAAATGTTGGAGATGATAGGGAAAGTTGGAACACTATTTTATTGTTGGTGGAGTTGTGACCTGATCCAACTATTCTCGAGAATTTGGAACTATGCCCAAGGGCTATAAAATTGTGCAACTAAGTCTGTATCCAAAAGAGATCAATTTAAAAAGAAAAGATGTATTTGTACAAAAAATATTTATAGCAGCTCTTTTTGTGGTGGCAAAGAATTGGAAACTGAGGACATGGAGAAATTGAGGAATGATTGAACAAAGGATGGGTACATGATTGTAATGGGATACTATTCTACTATGAGAAATGTTGACCAGAAGGATTTCAGAAAAACCTGGACTTACACGAACTGATGCAAAGTGAAGCAAACAGAACCAGAGCATTGTACATAGTAACAGCAATACTGTATGATGAGCAACTCTGAAAGGCAGCTATTCTCAGCAACACAGTGACCCAAAAGAAACCCAAGGGCCTCACAATGAAAAATGCTATCCTCTTCCAGACAAAAAACTGATGGAATCTGAATGCAGATTAACTATGCCATTTTTCACTCTATTTTCTTCATTTAAAAAAAAATGTGTCTTCTTCCACAACATGATGAATATGTAGATATATGTTGTATGACAGCACATGGATAAACAATATCAAATTGCTTACTGTCTCAGGGAAGGAGGTAAGAGGGAGGGAGAAAATTTGGAACTCAAAATGTTAGAAAATAAATACTAAAAATTGTTTTTACATTACTGAAGGGAAAAGAGAACCATAACATGGGAAATAATCACCATTTTATACTCTTGCTTTGCTCAGACTACATCTAAAGTATATTCTGTAAGGAAGACATTGACCAATTGGCTTTTACCCATTAGTCATGACCAGAATGGTAAAGAGACTAGATGTCATGTCATACAAGAATCATATGGAATATCTGGGGATGTTCAGCCATGAATAAAGAAGATTTAAAGGACCATGACAGCTATCTTCAAATATTTGAAGAGTTGTTATGTGGAACAAGGAATAGATTTGTTCTAACTGACTCCACATGGCAGAGCTAAGAAAAATAGTTGGAATCGGCAGAAAGTCAGATTTGGGCTCAAAAGTCTTCCTAAAAATTAGAGGTCTTTTAAAGTTGAATGGGTCTGCTAGTTGGTTCCCCACCACGGGAAACGGGCCGGCAAAAGCTAGATGATCACTTTTAAGGGGCTCTTGATCACAGCTAAGATATAGGTTGGTTGGACTGGATGACCTGTAAGGTTTTTTCTTTTCTACTCTGAAATGCTGTGATTCTATAATATGTACTATGCTGGCAGTCATGCTCTTGGCCCAAACTGAATAGGCTATGCTCCAACTGACTACATCAGGGGCTGAAGAGCAGCTGTCTCAACTTGGCTGCTGAACACAACTGCTCAGACCTTTCTGCTTTGAAATGACTCTTTGAGAGCCAACATCATGGGAGGCAGACTGGCTTTGCCATGGGGTAAACTCTGAGGCTCCTGGGGAGCTGCCATCTCTGAATCATGTCTTCTAGCCTAGGGGTTGGACCAGATAACCTCTAATGTCCTTTTCAACACTAAGATTATTTTGATTCTTTGCTATCAGGTTGATTAGAACAAAGGAAGAAGGAAGTAGGCTGCCACAATAGCCCCACTTGGCACTGCCCAATGAACCAAAAATGGTAGTGGAGATGAGCTTTATCTTTATGGAAAATCTGAAAAGCTGGGCAATTACTAGGAAGGAAAAGACCATACTATGGTAAATCATACTATGGTCTCCAGTACAGTTGAAGGAGAAAAAAAAAACTGTTAAAAGGATAAAATCAAAGGTGTTTGAAAGGAGTAACAATAACTTACTGATAGAATATTTTAATGTTTACAAAATAGCATGTCAGCAACAACATTGTGAACTAGTAAGTATATGTATTACTATCCCCATTTTACAGATGGGAATTGGAGTATAAAGAGATTAAAATGATGAGTCTACATTAAAGTAGACTCTTGAATTCTTGTCTCCTGATTCCAGGAATAATATTCTTTCTATGTTCACTTGTTCTCTTGTGTGAGTAGTAAAACTTATGAGCTATGTGTATAAAAATGTCATAGATTTCAGATACTTTTCTGTAACAGTTGAGTGTCTATATTATATAGTCATCTTTTCCTACCCTGGTACAAGTGCCTGAGGAAGAAAACCCTAGGGATTGGAGGAAAAAGCAAAATACAGGTCCGGGACAATAGTTCAATAATTGTTAATACCATGGAGTATTTTTTTTAATGGCAAGCAATGCTGCCAGATATAGTCGATGTATTACTTGGTTCCACTAATCCTGGTTTCTCTCACTTTAAGAATTTTTTGTTATAAGAGATAGTTTACAAAGAAAGGGCAGAGGAATAATATATTTGGAAAATAAGGTAATATAACAATAAAAGGTATCATTAGGAATGTTTACAAAGAAAAGAAAAATGATATGTGGTTCTGGTGGGAGCATGGGAATAAGTAAATGTGTTTTGGTCTTGACTCTTTCAGGATCTACTGTCTAACCTTGGGCAGGCTATCTAATTTCTCAGTCTCAGTTTCCTTATCTGAAAAGTGATGGGTTGGCTAAATAATATTGAATCCAACCCAGTTCAGTCAGACAAGGATTTTTTTGAGTGCAAAAGATGTGCCAAGAGAGAAGAAATGTGTTGTAGTGGATATTATCAAGAAGACCTAAGTTCAAGACATGCCTTTGTTACATTCTAGCTATGTGACCATGAGAAAGTCACTTAAATCCTGTCCCAAGTAATTTCCTAAAACTAGAGATTACAAGTAGATAGTCTGTATCCATAGAGGAAATTTCTACATTAAGAGTTGCCCACATCCCTGAAATTAGACATTTTGGATTTTAAAAAATGCTCAGATACAAAGTGAAAAACAGTGTCTGTCTTTAAGGAACTTATAGTCAACTAGAGGTTCTTTTTTTTTTTTCCTTATGGTTACATTCATTCCCAAGTTGTTGTTTTTTTGTTTTATTTAATTGATAAATTTAGAGTATTTTTCTAGGATTACAAAAATCATGTTCTTTCCCTCCCCTTCCCTCAACCCTCTCCCATACATGATGCACAATTCCACTGGGTTTTACAGGTGTCTTTGGTCAAGACCTATTTTCATATTATTAATATTTGCACTAGGGTGATTGTGAGAATCTACATCTCCAATCATATCCCCATTGATCCATGTGATCAAGCAGTTGTTTTTCTTCTGTGTTTCTACTCCCACAGTTCTTCCTCTGAATGTGGATAGTGATCTCTCATAGGTCCCCCAGAATTGTCCTGGATCATTGCATTGCTGCTAGTAGAGAAGTTCATTACATTCAATTGTGCCACAGTGTATCAGTCTGTGTATAATGTTCTCCTGTTTCTACTTTCACTCTGCATCAATTCCTGGAGGTCTTTCCAGTTCCCATGGAATTCCTCCAGTTCAGAGTAGAGGTTCTTAACTTTGTGTGTGTGTGTGTGTGTGTGTGTGTGTGTGAATGTTAAGGTCATGGACTCCTTCCATAGTCTAGGGAACCTGTGGTCCCTTCCCAGAAAATGCTTTCAAATCCATAAAACAAAAAATAAAGGATTACAAAATCATATTAGAATATAGTTGTCAATTCTTTAAAAATATGCAGATCTCTAACCTTGACTTGGAAGGCACCAAGATCTAAATAGACAAGTCATAAATAATAGTATTCACAATTAGTCAACATTAAAACTAAGATCAGGAAGGAAAGATGACCTTTCAAGGAAACTGAGGATTCTTGGAGGCAGATGTAGAGAAGTTGCCAGTTTGTGTCTCACAGAATACAAAATGTAAGTCAAAAGCTTTGTTGTTGGCATATATGTAGAATCAAGGCAGTAATGCGAGTCAGGAGAAAGGATGGCAATGACCTTGCCTATCTCACTTAGATTTTCTCCTTGCTCAATGTAATCTACATGCAAATTAGAGAGGACCTCAAGAGCAAAGTGAGTTTAGCAGCTCCACCATTCACATTGCCCTTGTGGGATTCTTTTTGGCAGAGTCTCCAAAATGGATGCGGGGAGAAGAAGATTCCAATAAGTGATTAAATAGAAGAAGTTAAATGGAATTTCGAACGTCTCACAGACGACAAACTTAAAATCAGTACCAGGCATAAAGAGCAATCAAAAGAGGGGAAGGCAACCTTAGCCTAGCTTTCAGAAGGCTGTTGCCAGCTGCCCTTGGCTGAAGGATCTAATCCCCTTCAGCAGGCACTGAAGACTTTGTCCCAGACAGGAGCTGGGATCCCAGCAGATGGCCACGAAAAGGTGAAGTTCAGAAAGAGACTCGGGCAACCAGGAAACCTCGCACGGAGCCAGGACGCCCTGCAGAGACAATATCAGGTGGGGATGATGTCCTGGTGAAGAGTAGAGACCTGAGCTTCGAAAAGAGCAGCAGAAAGCAGTGTGAGGCGGCATCACAGCAAGACATCAGTGGCCCTTCAGCACTGAAGGTGCGAATTTCCCTGTTTAATTGCACGCTTTTAGTGCCACAATTTCCTAGATGAGCTTGCCCCACCTGTGCCTTCTACCCATGGGTTCCCCAGTTAGGTTTGTACCGCGGTCGGGGTCTTGTTGCGCGTGTACCCTCCCACAAACGGTGAAGGGGTCGGGGGTTGTTGCCTTCTTACTGGTGGAGGACCAAAATGGCTTCACTGATGTCTTGACTCGCGTATGAATTGGATCTAAGTGAAGCAGCGCAGGATTGTACAAAGTCATCAGCCTTGCATCCATGTCCGGTGATAGGACAAAATCAAGATGACTGGCGAAGGCTTAGGCTGAAGTGGATGACCTTGGCTTCTCTGATGTCTGACCCAACTTTAAGCGCCCGTTTCAGCCGCCCTCTTGGCCATGGGAACAAATGGTTCTAATCCGCCCCTTCTGCCTGGGGAAGTCTTCACATACCTGGGATAGACACCCTAACTCACCAACTGGTTTGAGACCTATTGATTATCCTCCACCTGGTTTACTGTGCCTTTCTGCTAAGATGGTTCTCCCCTGGGCATGCTCCAGCTTCTGGGAGCCACAGGTGAGAGCTGGACAGCAGGAAGAAAGAAACCCTGAAAAAATAGGGGGCTCCATAAGCCCTGGTGCCAAAAGGACTAGTCTTTCACAAACACCCCATACGCACCACGGGGGGGGGGGGGGTGTGAACCTGTGGCAGAGTATATTTTACCAGTGTGTAGGGAGCAACGTGAGGGGAGCCTTTTATCCTTTGTTACACTGTTTGATTAAATGTCTTTTGTTTTGAATTCGTGAGTCCTCTGGCTACTTGGTAAAAATAGACACTTTGGCAATGGCCCCTATGGTTTTGGGTGGCAACTGACCCAAAGAGTGCCGAGAACCTGGGATAGTTTTGTAGGGGGAAAGCACTTGTGAGAGGAGCTATCCCAAGTATTACACGAGTTTGAGAAAGAAATGAACTCTGGGCAGCGAGATCTGTCCTGTGCAAGAAATATGACAGTCCTTTCTACCGGCACAGTAATAATAAGGGCTTAATGAATGCCCATTGATTGGACAATCTATGAAATCCATTCCTTTCTCTGCTATGTGTGCCCAAGGGAAGAGGAGAGGGAAAGCTGGATAACTTTTTTCCTCTGAAATGACCCTTACCTATCCTTCTTCAGACGTGGCAAACCCTGGCAGGAATGGAGAGGGCACGGAGACTGTGGAGGCAGGAAAGGCTCCTGGAGCTCCCAGCCCTGCTCCTATAGAGATTGTAATTAATACAATTCCCAGATCAGTTATATGCTTCATGAGAATGAGACTGGAGCTGGGGTTTACATTGCATTGTCTCTTCTGTACTTCCAAGTTCGAGGCTTTGGGGCTTAACAAGCAGTCACACCAAAGAGCCTGCCTTCCAGTTGGCAGGGATGCTTTTTAAAATAGGGCTGTAACCTTGTAAGGCCAGAGATTTTTTTTCCCTCTGATCATCTTTGGCTGCCAGGCAGGTAGTTTTGCACTTGTTGGTTTCATTTTTAATTCCTTGGGATGCAAAATAAGGGTCAGGGAATAAAGGTGACTGTGAAGCAGACAAATAGGCAAAGGTGGGAGAAGCGTTGAGGGCCTAACGGCCTAACGTGGGCACTCCGAGTCAGGCCTTAAGAAATGCTTGTTAAATTGAATTAAATCGATAATGATGCTAGAACTCATGGATTCCTCCTTCTTCCTCAGCCTGTCAGGAGAGCCCTAGAGCAATGAGGCTGGATAATTAACTCTGGTAAGCAACCAATACTTCAGAAGGTGACTGAACCATAATAAAATTCAGTCTCATATTTATTTTGTAACAAACTTCTTTCTTGTATCTAAAGCAGAATGGCAGTTCTGCAAACACAGCCCAGCTGTCCTGGAATCCATTATTAGCGATACTCTGTACACATGGAGGGGGTGAGAGATAGACGGGTACCAAAATGAAAAGGGACAGCCTGTCTGTCCGTACCATGTCACTTTTAGTCATTAAAGTATGATAATTTCACTTGTTTTTAAGTTTGGAAAAAAAGAACTTCTTTGTCCTTTTCTCTCCCCTTTTCCCCCTCCCCAATCTTCCATTTCAGGCCAGCTGCATTTTGGAGGATGATTTTCAAATCTTGACCAGCTAGAGGTAGTCATTATGGAATTATTAATTCACTGATGAGCTGATAGGGCTTTGGAGAATACATTTGTTGAACTTTAATCTAGATTCATTAATCTCTTACCTGCTGGTGTCTGCCTGTCTGATTTCTGAGGTGGAGCTCTGACTGTCTGCCCTGGGGCTGCCCTGTTCTTTCACAGCATTCTCTGTTCCCTCCCAATCACTCCATATTTTTTCATCAGCCACAATTTTCTCTCATCATCTCTCTCTCTCCCTCTGCTAACTGCATTCTCCTTGATTTGTTTTCGATAAGAAATCAGATCGCTGAGGACAGCAGGCAAAGGGAAGGAGGGAAACACCTAGTGAAAAAGTGGGAACGTGTTTATAATTGGAAGATTCTAAGATTCCTCACCCAGAACTGGGAGCAATTAGGCTTGGAAGTGGCAAAGAGTCAAACCAAGGCTTATTGCAAGGAAGAATTTTCTAGAAATTAGAGAGATCAGAATACGGAATAGTCTCCTTGGGAGGTAATGGGTCCCATTTTGGAGGTCTTTGCTCAAACTCTTCACATTTATTAAGTGCCAACTATATGCCAGGAACTAAAAAGGCAAAAACCAGCTCTTGCTCTCAAGGAGCTCAGAGTCACAACTAGGGATGGATGTCCACTTGTTAAGGCAAAATGCAGAGGAGTCTTGTTTAGGTACAAACAAAACTTGAGTAGAGGATCATCAAGGTTCCTTTCCATTTCAAGGTTCTGTGATTCTCCCCTGAACTAGAGTCCAAAATAGTTTTTCCTTGTTTTTTGATTTTTTTTTACTTTACTTCAACTAAGCCCCATTTATTTAGTCATTTATTAATGTTTTAGTTCTTGACACTTGGGCATAAGACTAGTGGCTGCTCTGACCATTTTGAATTGTATGTTAAGGGAAGGGGTGGAGAAAATACTAACCAATGCTGGCAGATATTAATGGATCTGTTTCATAAAAGCTTCACACCACATTTGGTGAGAGAAAATTAGTAAACAAAGCATATGGAACTCAATATTGTCTCATATGTTGGATGATAGTAGAGTTGGAGATAAGGAAATTAAAGTATATTGGATTTACATAATTCTCACATACCATGATTTCAATTTTTTATGGAAGTGTCTAATGAGGAAATAATGTTAAGATTTTAACTTAGGAAAGTTCTGAGCCAATCCTAAAATATTAAGATTTTGAATTGAAGAAAGAACTTTTAAAAAAGAAGGGAATTGGGAGGGGGGCAGCTGGGTGGCTCAGTGGAGTGAGAGCCAGGCCTAGAGACAGGAGGTCCTAGGTTCAAATCTGACCTCAGACATTTCCCAGCTGCATGACCCTGGACAAGTCACTTAACCCCCATTTCCTAGCCCTTTCTGCTCTTCTGCCTTGGAGATTCCAAGTCAGAAAAAAAGGGGGGAATGTAGTTGTAATGGAAATTCTTCTAGATTTAATAATCACCTTATCTATAAAATATTTAATTAATTCCACATGAAAAGAAGCAAGATCTTTGCATTAATATTAGCACTTTGGTGGGGAGAAGTATCTAAATATGCCTATTCCTGCAATAAGATGGAAGTAGTAGAAGTTAGAGAAAGGTGAATAGGGTGGGAGAAAAAACCTAAAGCTCATGACATTCTTTTTTTTTTTTAAACCCTTACCTTCCATCTTGGAATCAATATTAGATATTGGTTCCAAGGTAGAAGAGCAGAAAGGGCTAGGCAATGGGGATTAAGTGACTTGCCCAGGGTCACATAACTGGGAAGTGTCTGAGGCCTGATTTGAACTTAGGACCTCCTGATTCTAGACTTGGCTCTCAATCTACTGAGCTACCCAGCTGCCCCCCTCATGAAATTCTATAGCAAAATTGTTTTAAGTAGCTGATGAGTCAGTATTCATTGGGCTTAAAGAGTAAGGCATGCTTTGAAACACACACAAAGATTGAAACAAAGAATTTTTTAAGAGAGGTACCCAAGTGTCAGAAAGGAAAACTGAAAAAAATAATGCAACAATAAGGGCATATTTTTAAAACTGTTAGAGAAATAGCAGAAGCTTTACTCCTAACTTGAGAATGACTTAGAGAGGCCCGCGAAAGTGAGTAGATGAAGATTATGGAAAAAATGGATGCAGAAAAGTAATGATGAAATAGGAAGGAAACTGCCATTATTAGGGGCTAAAGAAACAAAGAACAGAAAGCCAGTTCCTCTTTTGGCATTATTCATATACTGCCTCTGAGGGTTGTTTAAATTGTCCAGTGGGTATGTCTTTTTTTTTCTACTGTGATCATAAGCAACTTGAAGACAAAAATGCATTTGTCTTTTCCTTTTTTTGCATCTACCAAACTAGTTAGGATGACTCTATGCACACAGGAGATCTTTGGTAATTAATTAGCTTATTAATTAATACTGGCATTTAGAAAATTTTCTGAGATTTCAATGTTTTTTTCTCTGAGTGGTGGAGAATAAGTCCTATACTTTTTATTTTCAAGTCATTGACCTAATAAGATAAATGTATATTGTCAATGTACATAGATTAAAAAAGAAAGAGAAGAAATTATAATTACTGGGACATTTAATGGGGTGTTTGAACCAAAGAAAAACCCATTGTCTGCTTCCTACCAGTAGGAATCTTTGAATATGCTATTGTATTTTTATAGCAGTTTGCATTTACATTGAGTATGTTACTATGACACTTTACAACTCATTCCTCATACCAGTGTTCTGAGGTTAGCCCTGTTATCTGCATTTTACAGATGAGGGCACAAAAAGGTTAAATGACTTGTTTAAGAACACACAATTAAACTTATTGGAAGAGGTGGGATTCAAATGAATTTTATGGCTTATCCTGCTGAGCTGAATTACTGCTAAAATGTCACTGAATTTCAAGATGTTCTTGAGACCACCATTTTTAACTTGACTTTAGTTCTTTGGCCAATTTTTTTTTTATGAGGACCTTTTTTTTCATGGTGCTGTTTGGGATATTTGGACAGGCTTCAAAAAGCTCATTGAATAACCAATTTACCAAAGTTCCTGCCAAACCAAGTTATCTCATGAAAATCCTGAGATAGGCTCTTCCTATCCTTCTACCTCTAATCTGTGTAAATATTTTTTTTTTACTGAATTATAGCTGAGAGAACTTAAGAGTTCATCTGGTCCAATCCTTCATTATATCAGTGTGGAAAAGGGAGCCTAGAGAGTATAGTTCAGTAGCCTGCAAGTCACAAGATTACAAGATAAGCTAAAGGAACCGCTGAGATTGGAACCCAAACAAAGCCCTTGCTTTGGTAGTAGAGCCTCTGTGCCCTCATCAGTAAGAGAAGTAGAGTTTCAAAGCTGTGGGCAAGCGAAAACCACGAGCTTTGAAATGGTGGACGAGAAGTCTCCTTAAAGCTACAGACATATCAAGAAGCTGACTTTTCAATACCCCAGTCTGTCCCTTGCTTCTCAGCACCTGTACCCCAGAGACAAACAATGGTCTCTCATAATGAGATCATTTTCTTTAGTTGAACCAAGATTTTATCTCAGAGATGAAGAGGTCATTTGCCCTTATATATTCATTTGTCTACTCTAATCTATGTAACTTACCCAACCTCTGTTTACTGTTTGCATAGAAAAATGGGTTTACTCATTAACTAAGATTCTTTTTTGTATACCTGGTATTTGATGGGAAGAAGCTAAGCTGGTGAGAGGAAGCTGTTCTGCTTCCCTTTAGAGTTACCAGGGAAAGTGGCTTTTATTCTGAGCCCCTAAAAAAAAAAATTCTACCCTTAAAAATGTAAAAAGCTATTCTTAGGTCGCAACAAGCAGCAGCTGGATTTGACCATCAGGGCAGAGGTTTCCGACCTTCCTCTAGACTACAAATATTTTAAGTGTGGAAGATAGATGGAATTCTAGACCCCAACTCCTCTTAGAGACAAAAGAGTGAAATGTGATAGCTCAGCCATGTCTGTGCTGGATCCTGGCTGCCCCTGCCCTTCTAGGCTCCAAAACTCTCCTCTGCTTTGCAGCAGTGACTAGTTGTCACAGTGGAATGGATAATTATCTGACTTGGGTTCTCTAGATATTGCAATTTTCACCATCATGGAGAAGAGCAGCTTGTAACAGCAAGCAGTGGGTAGGATTTTTATAGCACCTACTATGTGCCGGGCTATGCTAAGAACTCTACAAATATTATCTCATTTAAGCCTTACAATAACTCTTTGAGGCAACTGCTACTATGTTATCCCCATTTTACATTTGGAGGAATTGAGGCAGATAGAAACTGAGTGACTTGCCCAAGGTCACATAGCTCATAAGTGTCTGAGGCTGAATTTGAATTTAGGTCTTTCTGAATGCAAGCCCACAAAGCAGAGGGGTGTCTTGGACCCTAGAAGGGCAGGGGGCAGCAGCCAGGATTCAGATAGACAGTAGGCAAGCTATCACATTTCACTCTTCTTTCTATAAGAAGACTTTGGGGCCAGAAGTATATCTGTCTACCACACTTAAAAATATTTTTAGTTTAGGGCAAAGGTAGAAAACTATGACTTTGACAGCCAAATCCAATGGCTGCCTGTGGCAAACTAAGAACAGTTATTTCATTTTTAAATACAATAAATCTTTATTTTAATATATAAAATCTTTATTTTAAAATACACGCGGGGATTGAATTACTTGCCAGCTCTGGGAACAGGGAGGGAAGAGAGGGAGGTAGACAATTTAGATCATATAACTTTGGAAAACTTGGGTGGAAATTTGTTATTCCATGTAATTGGTAAAATATCTTTATAATAAAAAATAAAATAAAATACATGTGGGCTACCAGTTCTTGGGTGAATGGTCCAATAATCCAGATGCTTTTATTAGACCTACGTTGGCAAATGCAAAACAAATAGAAAATAATTCCAAGAAGCTGAGAGCATTAACAACTGGGAAATTCAGAAAGGATATCATATAACGAAAAGGTAATTCTTGAAATGCTCTTTGAGGGAAATTGGGGTTTCAGTGGACTTTTAAACTTATTCTTTATACTTAATGATTGGTTTTACCATCTGTTAGGCTTGACTATCAAGCATCTAGTTAGCACAGTGAGTAGAGCACAGGGTTTAAAGTTAGGAAGACCTGAGATCAAATCCCACTTCAGGTTTTTACTAGTTGTGTGACTCTAGGCAAGTCATTTAACCTTTGTTTCAGTTACTCCAACTAAAAAGGGAGGATAATAACAACACCTGCTTTCCAGACTTGTGAGAATCAAATAATATTTGTAAAGTGCTTAGCACAGTGCTTGACACAGAGTAGACATTAAATAAATGTTTATTTTCTTTTAACTAGGAAATACTGATATTCCTACCACTTTCTCCTCTGAATAAGTTAGATTTTTTTATTTTTCATTCTACTTTCCACAGTACTTAACATAATGAATAAAGTATTTTCAATGAATGAATAGATGAAATGGAGCAAGGATTCTCCTTGCTACTCATCATGCTTTAATGGCCAGTCTTCAAGTTTTATTATGACGGTCAGGTAAGTATCAATATGCAGCCATTTTTTAAAAAACAATTCACAGTTGTTGAAGGTTGAGTTGGGATGCTCTGAGAAGTTGAGAAGGTGAGGACATATAAAGAGAGGAACCTCAATTTGATTTCTTTCCCTTTCCCCTTCCCTCTCATCCCTTTTTGATTTCCTTCTCCCCCACTCTCCCACTCCCCAAATATGTCTCCTTTCTCCCATTCCTAAATGGCTTAGTATCAAGTACATAGAGAACTTTAACCAAGTAGACCGATCACATGTGATTCCTTCACTAATGATTATATTTTACAAAAGCATTTTAATTGAGTTTATAATGATACATCATCAGATTTGAAGTAAATTAAAATTCAGTATTGGAAAATGTTGGGGTTCCCTAGACCGGAGTACTCCTTCATGAAACAGCTGTGTTTATTGCAGAATATATATATATATATATACATATATATATATATATATATATTTCACTGCTGTCTGATTCTTGGGCTCCATTAAATACACTTTCTCTATGAATTCATTGGGGGGGGGGGGGGCTAAAAGAAGAAATAAGTAGGCAGATGTCATTTCCTGCAGTGATTCAAGGGCACTACCAGGACGAAGATGGAAAAGTCCTGAAGCTGATTAGTGCAGCTTTGTAGATGGATATTTTTAAAAATCCAGCCCTCATCATTTTTAATAGCTCCGAGAATATTCACCAGTGAAAATGCTGTAATGTGCTCTCTGATGACACTGAGCCTTCAGTCAATGAATCAGTCAAAAAGCATTTAGTAAGAGTTAACTATGTGCCAGGCACTGAGCTAAGGGCTAAGGGAATACAAATACTAGCAAAAAGGAGGGCATTCTCTGCCCTCAGACAGTTTATGTTCTAATGGGGAAGGTGACACCTAAGAGGAAACCAGGGACAGAGAAAGTAGGAAGTCTGGAGGAGTTCAATCTGGTGGGAAATGAAGAGATGGCTGACCTGAATCTCCTTCTTCAATGGAGCTTCTAGGAAGATCCTTCCACCTTTCCATCAAAGTGAGGAACCCCAGGGGCAGAGGGTACTTCTAAGGTGTGAGTTCCAGGTCTGACGTTGTTCCTGGAGCCTGATGAAAAAAGATGAACCTAAAGAATCAAAGTGAAGGACCCAAGTGATATGTGCCACTCTTCCTTTGCCACCATCTGATTTTTCATTTCAGCCTCCTTTCTTTTAGAACTCAGGTTCAAGTTAGTTTTCTTAAAACATTTAAAAGCCTCTATCTTTTTAAATTTTTTCTTTTATTTTAAAATTTCTGAATTTTCCATTACTTTTACATATGAATATATCTCTCTTTATGGGGCAGCTAGGAGATGCTGTGGATAGAGATCCCAGCTTGGAATCAGGAACACCTGAATTCAAATCCAGCCTGGGGATATGAAAACCAAATTGAAATTAGGTTTATTTTCCTGCGGTGATTAAGGAAAAGGGAAAAGAAACCATGTATTGTAAAATATTTAGAGCAGCTCTTTTTGAGGTAGTGAAGAAATGGAAACTGAAGGAATGTCTGGGGGAGGGTGGCTGAATCTGTTGTGGTATACAACTGTAATGGATACTATGGTGACATAAGAAATGACAAACTAGATGATCACAAAAAAATCTGGAAAGACTTCTATGAAGTGATGCAAAGTGAAGTGAGCAGAACTAAGAGAACACTGTATACAGTGTATGATGATCAACTGTGAATGACTTAACTATTATCAACAAGGTAAGGAACCAGGACAACTCCAAGAGCCTCATGACAAAAGAAGGATATCTACTGACATAGAAGGGATAGTTAGAATGCAGATTGAAACACACCATTATTTCCTCCATGAATTTTTCTCTAAGGTAAGCAATATATGTCCTACTTCACGACATGACAAATAAAGAAATATGTATGTATTAAAATAGTAATTATACGTATTATCTATATCAGCCTGCCTTCTTGGGAAGTGGAGTTAGGGGAGAAGGAGGGGGAAAAAAAGAATGAGATAGATTTTTGGTCATAGCTAATGTGAGAATTTGTTTCTCTTGGATAAACACATTTATTATAATTTATTACATATGTATAACAAGTCATATGTATTACATTAATACTGATGTATAAAAAAGAAATATGGTAAAATAAGCAAACAAACAGAAAAAGGGAAGACAATCCTTTCCCTTAAGTCCTAAGGATTTTTGTTTTTGTGACCCCAGAGTTTAATGCAGTCCTTGGCACATAATAAAGCTTAGGAAATGCTTTTTTTTTGTTGTTTGTTTATTCATTAAACTAATCCTTCCCATGCTTCTCTGAATTCTTCTGAATCCTCTGAGGGGAGGCGTAACCTTGACAGTGGCTACCATCAAGGATAACTGGTTCCTGCCTGGTTCTCGAACAGAGATGGAGGGGTTGCAGGACTGGACAGCAGCTGTGAGTTGGAGGACAACTGACAAAAGACAAAGTCCTCAGTGAATGAGCCCTTTGTCTTCTTCCATAATGAGGGGCTGGGCAAAGTGTTCTTCCTTATCAGCAATAAGATGAACTCAAAGCTTTCCAACTGCCTTGTCATTGAGCCCTCTGGACCACCAGCTTTTACCATCTGATCTGCCATTTGCAGAGCTACCTTCTGTCCCACTGCTAAGTCCTCTGGACCTTAGGTAGGTAGTCTTGGCTATCCATCCTGCTGATGAACCTGAAGGACTCACCGTCAATCAATCAACAAGTCTTTGTTTCTTTTTTATTAAACCCTTATCTTCTGTCTTAGAATCAATACTCTGAATTGGTTCTAAGGCAGAAGAGCAGTAAGGGTTGGGCAATTTGGCTTAAGTGATTTGCCCAGAGTTGCACAGCTAGGAAGCATCTGAAGTCATATTTGATCCCAGGACCTCCTGTCTCCAGGTCTGGCTCTCTACCTATTAAGCCACCCAGTTGCCCCCTCAACAAGTTTTTATGAAGTACTTTCTTCATGCCAAATATTAAAGAAAGACACTTTGAAGCCTCCTATATGCCTCTTCCATTTTTAGAATATAAACTCATTGAAGGCAGGGACAATTTTCTATTTTTTCATCCCCAGTGCTCAGCATATGCTTGACACATAGTAAGCACTTAATGATTCTTTATTCATTTATTCCTTATAGTAATCATTTCTTATATACTTGTACATGTACTTATTTTATCTCCCACTAGAATGGAGGTCTCTTGAGGGTAGGGATTGTTTGATCCATTATCTCTTTATCCTCAGTGCCTAATCCAGTGCCTGGCACATAGTAGGCATTTAATAAATTGTCATTGATTGAACCCCTTACATTCATGTACCACAACTTGATTGGCCATTCTCCAAATGATGGGTGTCTTTTTTTTCCTACCACACAAAAAAGTGTTGTTAAAGACATTTTGGTGAATATGAACCATTTCTCCCTCTACACTTGTATACTTGTATACTCTTTGGGAGTATATGTTAGCTTAGTTTTCCCAATGAGTCTTGGTTTCTTTGAACTCTCATCAAGGCCCTATTTTACAGCCATGAAGTTCTTATTGACTGTGGTAGGACAAGAGAAGGAAAAGCCAGGAGCAGAAACTTTACCGAGGAATTGTAGGGGCAGAGAGAATGGTCAAGTCCCAAAGCTCTGATATTTATTCATCTGCTTATTCATTCAGCCTATGCTGAGTCTCCGTGTTCTGCATTATTGTTCATGCAACCTTCCCCAAAGAGACTTGGTCTACTTCAGTGCTTCTTGTCAAGTTGGAAAGAGGCCATTTTGCTGTGTAGCTTATGCAGAACGTTTCACAAAGTTGGTTTGGGTCCAGGCAGGGTTTTCATACAGAAGAATAATACCAGGGACACTGGAATGGGTATTGGATGTGGAGTGAGAGGAACTAGATTTAAATCCCAGTTTTGTTATTTACATCCTGAATGGTCTTGGGATCATTTGAGCTTTCTGGGCCTCAGCTTCCTCATAAATAAAATGATGGGGATGGTTTAGATGATTTCTCATCCGGATCTCATCTATGATCCTATGACTATGGCGAATGAGGAAGAAAATTCACTCTGTTGTTGGCTTGACTTCTGTTGACTCTGAGGTGGAGTTTGATTTCTTTTTTTTTTAAGACTGGCCTATCTTTTCTCCCCTTTCAAGCCCTGCAGTAACATTGCTGAACTCCTTACGTTTTGTCTGGTTCTATGAACATACCTCACTTTACACAGTAGATGGATTCCTGAAAAGTTGTACGCAAGTTTTAAATGCAATAAAAGTAGCAAGGATTATAATGAAGAGAGGGAGTCAGGAAGTCTCTGGTTCTAGCCTTGCCTCTGACAAACATTAACTACATAACATACATAGTGGAAAAGTCACTTTCATTTCTCATTGTCCCCCGACAACTCTCCAAGAATCTTCCTTACTCTCCAGTCAGTTATGGAGACTGCCCATCTATGTCAGTGTAGGGAATTTCATCCTAGAAATAAAATTACAGAATGAAGTTCCCTTGCCCTTCTCCTCCGCTGCCCCCACAAAAGGAGCTTCTCTTTCAAAGAACTTAGCTTCTTTAGAAGTGAATCTTTCTTGTGTGACCCTGGGCAAGTCACTTGACCTCCATTGCCTAGCCCTTACCACTCTTCTGCCTTGGAGCCAATACACAGTATTGACTCCAAGATGGAAGGTAAGGGTTTAAAAAAAAAAAGAAGTGAATCTTTCAATGAAGTGGCTAATCTTTTTAATATGATCACATACATTTTAACTTACGGCTTTATCATATTGAGTATGCCTTCTATGGAGGTCTTACAGAAGGATATGGATAAGAATAAACTAAGTTTATAAAAAGTAAACTAATTCTTATAAACCAAAATTTATTGAACAAAATGGGATTAGAGGAACCACAATATTCATAGATGAAAAGAATAACCACAATGAGATGAATGAAATCACAAATGCATCCAACAAAGAGACAACTATTACAGTTAGGTGGTGCAGTAGTTCAAGCCTAGGTCAGGAGGACCTGAGATCAAGCCTTGCCTTATACACTGACCCTAGGGATGTCACTTAACCTCTCGTGGCTGTTTCCTCATCTATAAAAATAATATTCACCTTGTGAAGATTAATTGAGGTAACATTTGTAAAATACTTTGTAAATATTAAAATTATCTATGTAAATGCTTATTGTTATTATTATAACATAGACAGCTAGATATTGTAGTGGGTAGGCCTGGAGTCAGAAAAACCAGAGTTCAGATGTGGCCTTAGACACTTTATTGACTGTGTAACCCTGGGTAAGTCACTTAATCTCTGCTTCAGTTTCTTCATCTGTCAAATGGGGATAACAATAACACTTTACTTTCTTTCCAATGTTGCTGTGAGGATAAAATGCAATAATATTTGTACAACACTTTGTAAATCTTAAGGTGCTATACAAATATTCATTTTTTATTGTCATTATAATTACTAAAAGTGATTTTTTTTAAAAAGCAAAGTTAAAAGGTCAGTTGTGGCTACAAATGGTATAGAATTATGATATGTTTGCCTTTTTCTGGTGCTGGGAATGCCAGATTTGAAGGCCTTTCTAAGTAGCTTTCAAAAATAGCTGTAGCCTCATAGACATTATAAACCAACCAGTTCAGTTAGAACTGCAGACGGTGTTAAAGGTCAGTCCTAAAAGCTTCACCTGAGTTGGAAAAGCTAAAATAATCAATAATTAACACTAGGCACATCTTGCAAGTCCAAATTCCTATACAGTCAGCAAAAAAGAAAAAAAATCCCTTTTTTTCTTAAACACTAGAGCTACCTTTAGAAAAATTCAACCCAAGAGAAATAAAAACATCATTTGCAAAAGAATTCATAATAATTGGCTTCAATGATGAATATGGTAATTGTTTTGATGGAATTTTTTTGTTCCAGGCAGCTTTTAATGTCTCTCCCCAGTCTTTTAAAAACAGCTAAACAATCTTATCCACCAGACACTCTGCTCCTAATATCTTAGAATTAGCTATGTATGTGATCAAATTGAAATAAAAATAAAATAAAATAATAATTTTTTTTGGTCTTTGTTTCAGGCCAGGCATATACCTATGTCAGTCCTTATGTCCCTTCTACCTAGGTAAAGGGATCTTTAAACACCATCATACTCATATTGGGCCTCTCCTGGACTACAGAGCAACCTACAGGGCTCTAAATCCTTGTGTCTCTCAGGCCAAGGTAGGATCATAAATCTAGGGGTGGAAGGGAACTTCAGAAGTCCCCTTATTCAAACTTTTCATCTTATAGGTGAGAAAACTGAGGACTAGTACAAGAGATAATGTGATTTACCCAGGATAAATCTGAGTGCCAAAGAGGTTTCTATCCTAGATCAGAACCAAAGCTTTTGGCCACTGCAACCTAGGCTCTGCCTGGCCCATTCAACTTCCCTGGAAAAGTTCACATAATCCTTTTAGTAGGTGGGCCTTAGGGAACCAGTTGATTGTGTATCCTTCACTCCCCACCCCACCTGCTTCTTGCTCTTCCTCAGTTTCCTGCTTTTGGCCTCAGACCTGCTGTCTAGTCAGCAGGCCAACAGTGCAAACAGTAAAGAAGGAGCTGCCTGAAGAAACCCTGAAGTCCAAGTTAGAAAGTAGGGCCAGAGGAGGAGAGACATGAAGAGAGATTAGGTGAAACATTAGCCAAGTCCTCCTGGCGCCCCTCCAGGGTCTTTCAATGATTTCTTTATGTGCTTTTGAGCTTATTTGGCATGAAGGAAGACACACTATTCTAGGAGATTTCACAAGATTTGCCATGCTACAGTTTTAAACAGATGTGAACTCATCATCAGAGGAAATTGATGTTTTCACCATCCCCTCCTTCTTCATCTCTCCTTTGGGGGCTACAGTGAACACACACACACACACATACACACACACACACACACACACACTCTAAGCAAATGCATCAAAATGATGAGGTAATGCTTTAAAAATAATAAAAGGTGGTTATAGTGTGGAAACCTTTCAAGTTTGGGTTCATTTTGTGAGTATGAAGAACCATATGTCAAATCATATGTTTTATTGGAGGGAATCAATCTACTGCATAGGGACAGATGAGGCATTAAGCCATATAAATGGCACTGCTCTCATAACACCAGATTGAATGTTTCAGAGTTAATTATGTGACTTGGCCAGTCTGGAGAAAGGTACCTTAATGATATCTTGACTCTTCACTTAAGTCATCCATGCAAATTAGTCCAGTCTCTAGAGATCTGGAACTTAAAAAAAAAAAAGAGAGAGAGAGAGAACAAGTTTAAGAAGAATTACCTTGTGAAGTTTGAATTCTAATAAAAATGGAAATATAATGCCTTTCCTTGGAATTCTGGCACTCATTGAACTTAGATGAAACATTATTAGGACGCTCATAAATGTGGTAAGGACATGTAGCATTTCAGACATAGATAAAAATGTTATTGAGCAGCTAGGTTAAAAAAATCCATCTAAGATATTTTTAAAGTACTATATGTAATTTGATGGATTAACTTCAAGAATTATTTTGGTGAGATAAATTTGTTACTGGATCTATGCTGTCTTGGCAAAATGGGCCATAGAGTTCTTAATCAAATATTTATCTAAGACAGCAAAGTGGTACCTTTAAAGGAGTGACAGAAAAGGATTCAGAGGATCTGGGTTTTAATCTCAGCTTTGCCACTACCTGTGTAACTTGAACAAGTCATTTAACTTCCTGGGTCTTAGTTTCTTCCTTTGTAAAATGAGGAAGTTGATCTAGATGGCTCCTAAGATTCCTTCCAGCTTTCAAAGTAGGAATATGTTGGCTACATTCCTCTTTTGAATTTTTAAAAGAAACCTAGGAAGGAAATCCATATAGGATGAAGAAGATTATACCTGATAAAATGGGAAATCTCTTCCCATTCATACTTCATAAAGTCTCTAATTTGTCAGCTTTCTTTTCCCCTTTTTCTTGTGATCTATGCTATCAAATAGCAAAATGTTTCTTTAAGCGTGAGATCCAAATTTCTCACAGTTCCCATCTTTGCCTTAAATGGACAACTTATTCACATGGGATCCTCTTGTCATTAAGCAGAAGGCACTGCCAGGGTGATGCTGAGATAGTGAGTAGGTTGAGATTTACAAGCACCAGATATATTCCTGTACTAAATTCCTCTAGACAGGCTATATAGCAGCCGTCTGGCATTGAGCTCAATCACAGGCATGTTTCCCAGTTGGGAAACATTATTTCATTTAAGAAATCTTCTTTAGAGAGCGTACAAATCTTCATTCCGAAACTTGTAGTTCACAGGAGTTCATATCTCAACATACTTCAGCCAGCCCTACATTATTCATAGATAGAAGAAGAGATGAAAAGAATATATATTATTAAAATCTAGCTAACCACCCAATTTAATTAGTGTCTTCATACTCCCTCCTTAACCAATTTTTCCTCTCAGAAGTATTAAATGATAAGGAAAATATACCAATTTAGGTTTTGCCTTCTGAATATCCTCACTGAGTTTCTAAAAAATATCAAAACCAGCAAATAAAATAAGACTATGGATATTGACAACCTAATTAAATTTCAGATAATAAGTAATGGATAGATAACTGAAATTTTAACCAAAAACTTTTTGTCATTTTTTAATATAGTATCCTCTTCAAGATACTTATTCTATGTAAGGATAATTTTAGTGTTTTGACTTAAATCTAAATAATTTGGTCACCAGGGATGATTCCCAAATAATAAAATACCCAAGTCAGCTGGGAATTATGGAGATTTTAATTAATATAGAGAGGAGGAATTAAGAAAGAAAGAGAGAGAGAGAGAGAGAGAGAGAGAGAGAGAAAGAATTTAAACTGCTCTGGCTCAGGTTGAGCCAGGCAGTGGTTAAAGGCCTCGGCCAAAGTGGCCTCCCTGAGCCTAAGGGTAAGGGAGTCAGTCTTATCACTCACCACAAGACCCTCTCCAAGCTGGGTTCCAGTCCTCCACTGAACTCAATCAATCTCCTGAATAACCTCTTGAACTGACTTTTAGCCTTCTTTTAAAGAGAATTTTCCCTTATGTCACCTCCCCTAAATTTTTATACCTACCAATCACAGTACATGCTTTTTTCCAGGACTGCCCATTCTTAGTTCTCACCACTCATTGGTTCTCACCTTCTCTGGTTAGATTATATCTTCTAAGGTACTTCATACTTCTTTATTAAGCTTACCTTTTGTGAGTTACTTGACCTTTTTGTGATTATAACCTTTGCAGGTACTTAATACCTTTTTGTGTTAGATCTAAAAATAGACTTAGTTTAAGATTCTAGCTTCACTATAAGGTATGAGTTAAGTACTTTCATTGTTCAATCAGGAGTTTACAACTTTTATCTTCCCCTAAAGTATGTCTAATTAGGGTGGAGTAATTTTAAAAGTTCCCAAGACATTCCTGATTCTTGTTAGACCAAGAATCTCCATTGTTACAATAAGGGAATAGCTAAATAAAATCTTCTAAAGTACAGTCTGAGTAGTTTTTAAGATTCACATCTATCAACTTTTATTTCCTGTTTGGTTCCCCTGAGAATGACTGCCTTGGTTTAAAAGTATTTTCTGGGTTCTCACTAATCAAACTATAGGTCATGAGCCCTCATTGGTGAGTTTACCTTTCATAAGCAGTCAGAGGAAGAAAAAACAAGTATCCTTTCAGATATTTAATGTCTCTGGGAATCATAGAGAGAATAAAATAAGACAAACACAGGTCTTTGGTAATGGTAGTATTTTGTTTCAATGGTCTCATGAGAAAAAAGGAAAAAAGAAAGAAAAAAGTAATACACCAGGAAAGAAATGAAGAGGGACTTACTATATCTCATAATTGGGATATTTGAGAAGAATAAACAAACATGGAGGATGGTATAAAGTAAAGTTAGTATCACATAACTTGGACCATTAACTAATACAGAAAAGGGACATACACATAAACATAAAAAGAACTTTGTATATAAATACATTCAACTCAACAGTAGGAAGAGTGAAACATCATAGAGAAAACAAACTTTGACTTTGGATCACAAAGAGGACTATTAAAAATAAAGAATGAAAATCTAAATACCAATGATTAAGTCTGGATAAGATAAAACAAGAGAAAGGGTAATAAAGTAGAAGGAAAATGTTTCCATTAGAATTATTAGTGTGAACTATTTTTTTTCTCCCTTATGACCCTTTTCCTTAAAAAGATTGAGTGGAGGGGGCCTAGCCCTTACCACTCTCCTGCCTTGACATTGATACACAGTATCGATTCTAAGATATTAAAGGTTTAAAAAAAGAAAAGAAAAGATTGGATGGGAAGAAAAGAGAAAAAAGTAGAACATAATATGATGGAAGGAAATGAACAATCACAACTATTAGCTTCCATCTTGGAATCAATATGATATATTGGTTCCAAGGCGAAAGAATGGTAAGGGCTAGGCTATGGGAGTTAAGTGACTTGCTCAGGGTCACATAGCTAGGAAGTATTTAAGGTCAGATTTGAACCTAGGACCTCCCGTCTCTAGGCCTGGCTCTCAATCCACTGAGTTACCTAGCTGCCCCCTAAAAATATATTGTTTAGAAGGAACACACTTGAAACAAACATTCACAAAGAGGTAAAATTGAGGTTCTAGAGCAGAATTAACTATGTTTTAGATGAACTAAATAAGTAATAATAATAATCATGATCTTACACAAGGTAACAGCAAAAGTAAAAATGGTCAAAAGGGAAACTACACCATGTTTAAGGACATAATTAATAATATCATTACTTAATATATGTCCCCCCGCAACATTAGAATAGTTAAAGAAGAAGTTAATCAGGTTACAGAGAGGAATAGACAACAAACTCATAATACTTGGGACTTCAATGTGCCCTTTCAGGTCTAGAAAAATCTAAGCAAAAAAAGAAATCAGGACCTAAATAGAATTTTAGAATAGTTAGATGTGATAGATGCCTGAAAATTAAATAAGATCAGAAAGGAATAACATATTTCTTTACAAAAATGGACCATGTGTTAGGGCATAAAACCCTCAAGAACAAAAAAAGAAAATGATAAATATTAAACATATTATACTAATTACAGAGCAATAACGATGATGATCAATGCAGGGCATTTGAAGAATGCATTCAAATTTTAAATGGTAACTAAATCATTTAAATCTAAAGGATGGTGAGTCAAAGAACAAATTATATAAATGATAGAAAACTTCATCAAAGAAGATGATGAAATAGCACACAGAAACTTTTGAGCCAAAGCAGTGCTGAAGGAAAAATTTGTATTCTATATGCCTTCATCAACAAAAAGACGAAGAAAAAAATGTTTTTAAATTTATAATAATTTTAAATTTATAAAATTTAAAATATAAAAAATAAAATGTATATAATACATTTTTTTAAAATACTAAAAAAGAAACAAATTCCAAAACTCCAATTAAACACCAAAGTAAGTATCCTGAAAATAAAAGAAGAGATTAGCAAAGTTGAAAGCAAAAAAAAGAGTAAAATAAAATTAGGAATTAAAAAACCTAATAACTTAGAGAAACCATTTGCTAATGATTTCATAGAGAGAAAAACCAAATCCACACAAAAAATTGAAGAGATGATTTTAAAAAACAGGAAATAAAAGAAATTGTAACAAAATATTTTTTCTAATCATATGCCAAAAAGTTGATAATAAATGATATAGATAAATATTTACAAAAGCATAAGATTTCCAGGTGACTAGAAGAAGAAATAAAACATTTTTATAACCAAATTGCAGCAAAAGAAATTAAACAGGCTATATATAAATGGACTTTCAAAGGGGAAAAAAACCAAAATCAAATGGATTTGCAAGTTAGTTCTATCAAATGGGGTATATGGGGTGCTCAGGGAGGGGTAGTATCTCTGGTATGGAGGGCTTGTCGTGCCCTCCTAGGGCAGCTCTCCAGCCTCTGACCCTCACCTGACACCCAGCTCTCACTTGTGGCTCCCAGTAGCTGCTAGCATGCAGCAGCGGCCACACCTCGGGCAACAGCTTCAACAACCTTGTGAGGGTAGCCATCGGGTCGACCATGGTGAACCAGGGCTTTGCTCACCCAGCATGGAACAGGCAGAAGAAACCAATAAGAAGGTTCAACGGCTGAGATGGCGACGCAGCAAAGCACTGTGGAGTGCTTAGGGCATGTTGGAGCACAAAGGACAACACGGCCATCCAATACAGCTGAGGAAGTCTCCAGGTATAACGACTTTTCATGCCAATGGACCCAGGCTTCCAACACCAAGAGAGTGGGACTGTCTCTGTGCATTGACATTTCCACTTAAATCTTCATGCACAAGTATCTTAGTGCACAAAAACGCACAAAGACAATTGTCATCCTTGGTTACCGAGAGACTACTACTACTACTCTATCAAATACTTGAAGATCATTAAATTATTATACTCTATGAACTCTTTTCAAAAATAGGAAAGGAATAGATTCTACCAAATTTATTTTTAATAAAATAATAGTCATTTACTAAACCAAAGTGAGATAAAAGCAAATAAAGAAAAATATAGACTAATATCCCTAATGAATACTGATCAAGGATATTGAATAAAATATTAGCAAAGAAGTTATAGCAACATATTAAAATATTATACACTATTACTTGATTGGATTTATACCAGAATATAGGATTGATTCCATGACAGCATAACCATAAATATGATAAACAATGTTAATAAAAAAACAAAAGCCACATGATTATGTCAAGAAATGTGGGAAAAGACTTTTGCAAAACACTAAAAAAGCCATAAGAATAAATGTTTCTTTCATTGATATTATGCAATTATGGGAAATGCTAGAAGCTTCTCCAGTTAGAACAGGAGTAAAGCAAAGATGTCCATTATCACAATTCATATTTAATATAGCTCTAGAAGTACTAGCTCTAATATTAAACTAAGTAAGAAATCAAGGGAATAACATGGGCAAAGAGGAAATAAAAGTATTGGTTTTGCAGATGATGTGGTGGTCTACTAGGTGGTGCAGTGGATAGAGTATCAGGCCTAGAGACAGAAAGACATCATCAACAATTCAAATCTGGCCTCAGACATTTACTAGCTATATAATCCTGGGCAAATCACTTAGCCCTGTTTACTTTCATTTCCTCATCTGTAAAATGAGCTAGAGAAGGAAATGGCAAACCATTCCAATATGTTTGCTAAAAAAACTCCAAATGGGGTCACAAAGAATCAGACATAACTGAAAATGACTGAACAACAATAATAAAAAGTATGGTCTACTTTAAGAATGCTAGAGATTTAATTCAAATTAATTCAAATAATTATTATTTCAGTAAGGTAGTAGTATATCATCAATCAATCAATCAATACATCTACTATGTGTCAGGCACTATGCTAAATACTAGAGATAGAAAAAGAAACAAAAGATGGTCCCTGCCCCCAAGGAATTTACAATCTGATATAAAAGAGACCCATACAATTCATCAACCTTCTCTATATTATCAACAAAACTTTAATCAGGAAGAGATAGAGAAATTCCATTTAAAAAGAAACTACTAAATACATAAAATATATGGAAATTCACCTGAAAAGACAAAAGTTATATGTCTAAAACTATAAAATACCCCAAAATATAATAATGCTATAATTACAAAGATATCACTCATTGTTGGGCAACACAAATGTAATAAAAACAATGCTACCTAAATTAATATACTTAGAATATGCCATACCAACCAAACTAGCAAAGAGCTACTTTATAGCTCTAGAAAAAATAATTTTAGAAATACATCTGAAGTACAAGAATCATGTAATCATGGAAAAAATATTTAAATAAAAATTAAAAAATAAGATAAAAATAAAAATGCATCTGGAATAAAGAAAAATCAAGAACCTAAAGTGAAATATTACCCCAAAAAAGATGAGAAGGAAGAGGGCCTAGAAGTTCCAGTTCTCAAACTATATTACAAAACAATGTTCATCAAAACTATATGGCAGTGATAAAAAAAAATTTTTTTAAAGAAAAGTTGATCTGTGAAACAGATTATTTATAAAACATCTAAAATCAAACTAATACTGTAGCATTGTGTTTAGTAAGTCCAAAGACTCCAATTACTAGGGTAAAGAATCATTATTCACCCAAAAAAAAAATCTATTGGGAAATGTAGAAAGAAGCCTGGTAGAAATTAAGTTTAAAAAAAAAAACACATTATACCATATATCACAATAATCTTTAAATGGAACATGACCTGGATGTAAAAACATCACATCTTAAACAAATTAGAAGCACAGAGAGGGAAATATCTTTCTTAACTGTGGAAATTGAAAGAGTTCTTTACCAAACAAAAGCCTTTTAAAGAGGATCAAAAAAGACCAAATGAAAAATTTTGATTATATAAAATTGAAAGTTATTCACACCAACAAAATTAGTACAGTTTATATTCAAAGTAAATATTCAGTTTACTTATTGAATTTACAATACACATTAATACTCAAAGTAAAATAATTAACTAGGAAAGAATGTTCATAGCAAAATTATTTGATTAATACATATATAAGATAGGAATTCATATAGATCCATATGGCCAAGATTATAAATCTATTGTGTCTGAGGTTGGATTTGGACCTTCCTGACTTTGGACCTAAAGATTTCCTGACTTAAGGCACAGTGGGGAATTGTACAATTCCCTAATAGTTAAATGGTCAAAGGATAGAAAAAGACCCTTCTTAACAAAAGAAATTTAAGTTAACAACTTCATGAAATAGTAGCTAGGTGATGTAGGAGATTGAGTGCTGGACTTAGCATAAGGGAGCATAGTATTTGTTCAGTAGTGTCCAACTCTATGTGACTTCAGATTTTCTTCAGCAAAATCTCTGAAGTGCTTTACCTTTTCCTTCTCCAGTTCATTTTACAGATGAGGAAAGTAAGGCAAACAGAGTTAAGTGATTTGCCCAGATTGGGGGGGGGGGGGGAGAGAGAGAGAGAGAGAGAGAGAGAGAGAGGGAGAGAGAGAGAGAGAGAGAGAGAGAGAGAGAGAGAGAGAGAGAGAGAGAGAGAGAGAGAGAGAGAGAGAGAGAGAGAGAGAGAGAGAGAGAGGAAGAAAGACATCAAATTACTAAAACTCAACAGTGTTAACTCTCTGAATATCACCTGTATCTATGGCAAATTGCAGCCCAGGCAGAACTGCTACAAATAATACTTGGCCCGGTTTCTTTCTTAGCCTTGGGTGTTTTTTTTTTTATTCCACATTTATCTCTGTAAAGATGAATCAGAAGACTGTTCTGCAAATATATATATGTATATATATGATACCTATGTGATCCATCTTCTTCATATATAAGCATATATGTCTGAATAATTTGTATTCTCTTTTTAATTCCAAAATTACTTGAGATCCTTAAGATTTAGCCAGCAGCACAGTGATCTCTTCAGCACCAAGAGGATGTATTTAAGCAGTAATGTTAATAGAATTAGCCCGTTGTGACTGGATAACAGTTTGCAGTGGGGAGATAATTACTGAGGCAAAGCTGAAGTATTTATTGAAGATAAACATTGAGGCAAAGCCCAAGATGTTTATTTTCCATGCTGCAGAGCATAATCTTTCTTCTCCCACTGTATAACTTCATTAGCATCACTACCAACCCTGAGCCACACGATTTCACTTAAAGCAACTACATTCAGTAACCCAAACATACATGTAATTACAAGCGAAGCTGCGCTCTTCCTGCAGCCAGCGATGGGATGTTTTGCTCTTAGAGAGAACGGCAAACAAATGGTTCTCTCCCAGCCAGTTCTTTCCCCAAGTGCGATAACATCGCTTCTCTGCTCAAGGGGCTTCCACTCTTTCTAAATGCTGCTATCTGATTGTGAGACAGGAGTGGGTGGAGTACTGCCGACTAAAGTAGAAAATTTGCCACTGTAGAGGGAACAATAACATTAGAACGCTTCAGCCTTTTGAAAAATAGGCAATGCATTTTCTTCCTTTACCCCCAAGCTTGTGGAAGACCCTTCCCTCTCCCTACCCTTACTCCCCAGAGCCATTCCTTGGAGAGAGGACTAGAGAACAACGAATTGCGGAGGGTTCCCAGATTGGCTGCGAGGCTGGAAGAAGGAAGGACTAGAACCTTTTAAAGAGGAGGAGATTTCTGACCGACTTTCTGGCTAAGGCTCTCCAGGTAGCAAGTTGTGACGCCAGGAATGGACAGGGCAGGACAAGGTCCTTTCTCTGCCCTGGTGTCAAGGCTATTTCACTCTTTGGTGTCTGGCACCAGGTGCCAGGAGACTTAACCAGGCTAGTTGAGAGGTGGGTGGGGTAGAAGAGAGGAAGGAGAAGAGGGAAGCTGACCGCCTTGCTTATCTCTTTTCTGTTTCCTTCCTTTTGTATCAGGGACTGGCACATGTGCAGAGTACAAAGTGCCTCTGATTATGTTTCTTTCTATGGAGAGGCCAAAGAGTCGGCTTCTGGGAAGTTCTGATGATTTGTAATAGAAGTGCCTCGCATAGACCGAAATTCCCAAACCGGCTCCTGTCTGCCGACCACCTGGCCAAAGGCTGCCTCTTTCAGTTGGTTGATAAAGCCAGGAAGCTGGGATGTTCGGATCCTGGGATTCCTGGATGCCACCTTCCTGACCTCTCAAACTGGACAACCAGAGCCTGCAATCCCCTCACCTAGAACAGAAAGAAAAAACAAATGCCCAGGTCAAGGACTTTTCATCTCTCTTGGCGGCTCCACTGGAAGCACTGTTTCTTACCCGGTACAGGAAGTAAAGGAAGCCGACAAAGAAGGGATGAGGCGACCAGCTAAGGCTTTTTGAAGTTCCCGTTCTGTGACTAGCTGAAAAAGGTATCTCCTAACGGTGTAATTAGCAGATCAGAACCAGTGACAGAATGTCTACACGGGCTTCCCAAGGCAGTTTCCTGATACTCCACAGAGTAGCCTCCTGAGTCTCTGCACCTAGGGAGATGCTGTCGGAGCCACTGTGCCTGCATGCCCTTTCCTGTTGCACCTTGAGTAGGGGTGCTTGGGAGTTTTGAAAGGTCTGAAGAAATACTATACAGTACTTTACTTTGTACATATTTGTTTGCACATTGGTACCCTCTTAGATGGTAAGCTCCTTGAGGGCAAGGACCATCTTTTGCCTCTTTCTCTCTCCCCAGAGCTTAGCAAAGTGGCCAGCACATAGTAGAAGCTTAAGAAAAGTTCACTGATGGGTTGATTGCTCTGGTGGCAGTACCTAGCAAAGCAGTTGTGGCTGGAACAGTCAAACTACCATCAGTGAGAGATGCACTAAAAAGTCAAGACTGGCTATTTGATCAGATGATGCCCAGGATCAAAACTGAACTTTTTTATCACTGCTCTTCAAAGCTCTCCCCATTAACCATGTTTTCTGTCACCACAGAGCCATCTAGAGACAATGTTTGAGTCTCTAACTCTTGCCCTACTGGCATTTCCTCTCTTGCCTAATCCTCTTGCCCTTTCAAGGTCTCTACTTTCCAGTAAATAAACCACGGTCATGTCATAACAAATTTAGTTTAACCTTCTCTTAACTAGCCTTCCAGATTTCTCCCCATCAGTGATCTTTCAGGGTCAAAGTTGCACTGATTTTGTTCAGACCTGAGACTGCCTGATACTCTTAAATTGCTTTGTATTGAATTTATTCACATCTGACTTAGAAACCCTTTTCCTACCTTTCTCTTCTTTTTTCTATTACTACCTTCCTCCTTTCTTTCTCCTTCCATACAACTCAAGCAGAAGAAAAAGGGCTAAATTTAGAGTCAGAAGACTGGAATTCATTGGTTTTGTCATGTCTGACCTACATGACTTTTGGGCAAATTGCTTTGTCTCTAGATCTTAGTTTTTCTTATCTGGAAAAAGATAGATATGGGGCAGGTCAGTGGATTAGAATGTCAGGCCTAGTGTGGGGAGTTCACATCTGGCCTTCCTAGCTATATGACCCTGGGCAAGTCATTTAATCCTTTGCCTCTCTTCTGACTTAGAATCAATACTAAGAAAGTAAGAGATTGGGGGTGAGGGAAGAGAGTTGGGTTAGAGGATCCTTTCAGCTATGATTCTATAACCCTTTATTGTGGTAAAGTCTTTGTTTGGGGGGGGGTCCTATAATCTCATGGTATTATTTTCTCTTACCTGATACTTCCCATCTCTGGCAAGGTCCCTTAGGATCATTGCATCAAACCGCATCAAATCATGATGGTAGAGTGGAGGGGAGCAGAATAGTCCAATCCCTATACAAGTACTCTAGAAAAGATCAAAGATGTCAGATCAAACAGTGATTAAGAAATAAAGAGACCAGCTTAGGTTGTCTAAAGGGGAAACCCAGAAACCTTCAGGGACTAAGGAGGGGACTCAGTAAGATGAGTTTAGGCAAGTCAAGTATGGCACTCAAAGCCTTATAGCCTTGAAACTCTCAGAGCCTTACAGCTTTCTAGCCAACAATACCCAGGGCAGTCAAGCATGGCCTGGACCAGAGGCTAGATAACCAGAATGTATTAGCAAGGAGGACCCAAGATAGTTAAGCACCTGAGGAGCTCTGGCCCCAAAGTGGGAGCCAGGAGCCAGCAAAGCAACCATGCTCTTCCTCAGAGAGAGAGCAAAGGCTCTGACAGCACTAATCTGGCATATGCCACCTCCATTGGCCCTGAAGACATCAATAACATTCCCAGAGAATAAAGATGAACCTGAGACCTGCCAGTACTGTGTACAGAACAGTCCCCAGCAGAAAGGAAAGTAAATGGTAGAACCTCAGATAACAAAGATGGAAACCAAACAGGAGCTAACCATGCTGAGTATAGAGGAGCAGTTGGATTCTGCCTCTCACAAAAAAGTCTTAATTCAGGTCCAGTAAAGTTAGAAACACTAACGAACAAAAGAAGGCACTGATAAAGAAATGTTATTCATACAGCAACATCTATGACACAAGCCTAAAGGAAGAGATGAACAAACCGCACAACTGTTAAAAATTATAATTGAATAGTTTTATAAATAGATTATATTAAACATTCAAAGAATAATTAATTCCAATATTATATAAACTCCTTATAAAAGTAGGAAAAGGGATCCTATCTAATTCCTTCTGGGATGCAAATATGGTCTTAATACCTATACCAAGGAGAGACAAAATGGAGAGAGAAAACTATAGACCAATATGCCTAATAAATATTGATGCAAAAATATTAAATAAAATATGAGCCCAGAGAGTATAATGACATTTTTAAAAGACTATATACTATGACTAGGTTGAATTTATAATAGGAATATAAGATTGACTCAATAACTAAAACTTTCCTGAATATGATAAATTACATATGTCTAAAGCCAAGGGCCAATGTTTTATATAATATAGAAATACTAGAAGCTTTTTCAGTAAGAAAAGAACAAGGATGTCCTTTATCACCACTATTTTTTGGAATAATGCTAAAAATGTTGGCTATAGAAATAAGACAAGAAAAAGAAATCGAGATAATGTAGGACAAAAAAAGAAACAAAACTATTGCTTTTTGGAGAATAAATGGATATTTATTTAGAAAAACCCTGAAGGGCAGCTAGGTGGCTCAGTAGATAGTCAGGCCTGGAGACAGAAGGTTCTGGGTTCAAATCGGACCTCAGACACTTCCTAATTGTGTGACCATGAGCAAGTTGTTTAACTCCACTTCCCAGCCCTTACCTCTGTAAAGATAGAATTAACTCTCCCTTTGTCTATTTTAGTTAATCTAATCAAGAACTTAAAGTACCCCTACTTAGTAACTAGCTTACCATTAGGTAAGAGAGCTAACAAGTCACTTACTAGTTCACACCCCCAAAGACCACAAGTACTGCCCCACCTTGGGCAGTGCTAGGTAAATTGAAAGACTGCAATTGGTTCCTGTAAAGAGGGGAGAAACAGGAAGTGAGGTATAAAAGGGGATATAAAAGAAGAGACCAACATGGTTTGGCCTTTTCCCTTCCTTGGCTTTTGGAGAGTCTCTTCCCTTGAATTCTGCATCAATGAGCAGAGCTGCAGAGACATGCTTTTCCTTGGAATCCTTCTGTGTTGGTGGAACTCTAGCTGAAGACTCCACTGGGACTTCTGGTTGAGGACTACTGGGAAATCCACGTGGAGATTAGGACTTGGGGAAGCCCCTGTGGGGGGACTTCACAGGAGCAGCACTTAGGGCTGGTAGGCTAGACCAGGATTTGTCTCCTTTCTATATTTCCTAATTTCACTATCTCTATCTTATTGTAAATAAAAGCTGCTAACAGTCATTTTGACTTCGGGATTAATATTTTATAACTGGCAACCACTTTTATAACTCTCATATTGAGTCAAAACCTAAATTTAATTGTTGCATTAATTGACTAACCATGAAGTTGGAAAAAGTACCCTCATATTTCTAATTAAACTATCCTAATCAGTTCTGAGTAGCTAATTCTAGAGTTAAAAACCTATAGCTTTTGATCTGTTTGCTGCACTGAAGGGTAAGTCCTAAATCTTTTTTTTTCCCCCCTTAAACTAAAAACAGCTGAACAACTAGCAATTGCTTGCTGCTGCCAGGTAAGCTGGGTGCTTTTTCTCAAGTAACAATTAACCAGCCCTCAGGGCTTCACCTGGGGAGATGCTTCTACCCCACCCCTTGCCTCAGGGGGGAAGCAACCCTGCCCCCACAAGCTTCTATCTAGCAGCCCAACACTCAGTATTGATTCAAAGACAAGAGTTATTTAAAAAAAAAACAACTTTAAGCTGTCTATTGTCAATGCCTCCACTTGCCACCCCTCAACCCTTTTCGATCTGATTTTCAACCTTATTACCTGACCTTATTATCTTTCAAATTTGTGAATTATCACTTGTCTTAACTCTGCAGTCTGACTTTCAACCAAATCATTCAACTAAAACTGATCTCTTCAAAGTTATCAGTAATTTCTTAATTACCTGAATGATGCCCTTTTCCCATCCTTATCCTTCTTGACACTGGGGACCACCATCTTCTTGATACTCTTTTCTCATTAGATTTTCATGACCCTGTTCTCTCCTGTTTTTCCTCTTTCCTGACTGAACACTCTTTTCCAATCTTGATTGCTGGATCTTTATCCAAGTCATACTTATTAACCCTGGTGTTCCCCCCACCTCCACCTCTTCTTCACTTTAGATAGTTTATACTAACTTGATTAGTGATCTCATTAGCTTCCATGAATTCAACTATTATCTCTTTGCAGATGTCTCTCAGATTGCCTAGCTCTAGCTTCTCTTTTTTACTTTGAGTCTTTCATTTTCAACTGCCCATTGGGCATCTTGAACTGGATGTCTCATAGATGTCTGAAAGTCAATATGTTCAAAACAGAATTTATTACTTAACCCCCAAACACTCACTTCTTCCTGACATTCCTCTTATTGTTAAGAGTACCACAATTTTTCCAGTCATTGGGAGGTGTCATCCTTGACTCTCTACTCTTTCTCTCCCATATCCAAACCATAGTCATGTCTTGTCACTGCTAACTTTATATATGTCCCCTTATCTCTTCTAATACTGCTTCCAAGAGGCAGAGCCAAGATGGCAGCACAGTAGTAGGAGCCTTCTGAATCTCCTTCCAACCAGTCATTACAAATCATTTCAAGGACAGAAATCAAAGTTGGACAAGTAAGAGGGCTCTCCCACTGGAGGCAGCCTTAAAGGTAGGTAGTGTTTGGGGATTCCCACACTATAAGGGGGCAAAATTGCACTTATTAAAGTGCAAGCTGATCACTCCTCCCCCACACTATCTACTGCACCAGAGTCAGAGGCCAGGACAATCTCTAAATTCTTGGATGCTGGCTGAAAGCACCACAGACTTACCCCTGAGGGCAGTGCAAGGTCTTGGCAGTGAGACTTGAGACTGGAGGCTGAAGAGGTCAGAGCTTGGGCAGCAGAACTAGGAGCTTGGGCAGAAACAAGGCTGGCCACAACTGAGGCAGCAAGGGCTGGAAAGATAGCCTCAGGGCAAAACATATTAAAGCCTACTACACAGAGAAAATCACATTATCTGCCCTCATTCAGGCTTCTATCTGGGAAGGGAAGATACCACCAAGGCAAAGCTTTGTGAGACAGAAGCTAAGAAATCAATGCCCCCCAACATGCAGGAACCGTAATCCACTAGTGTCAAAAGGAATAAACAACAGCAAAAAAACAACAACAAACAAACAAACAAAAAACCCCTCTAATATTGTTTCATGTCCTCATCACCTCACTCCTAGACTACTGCAGTAGCCTGCCACAAGTCTTTCTCCTCTATAGTCTCTCCTCCACTCATCGAGCAAATTGATCTTCCTAAAGGATGTCTGACCATGTTGCCAACTCCAGTGGTGCCTCCAGGATCAAACAGAATTTTCTGGTTGGGATATAAGGTTTTCTATCACCTAGCTCCTTCCTATTTTTCCAGTGTTCTTATACCTTAACTCTGATCCCATTGCCCACACACATACACTAAGATCTAGTGACACTGATCTCCTTGTCCTTAGCACAAGGCACTCACTCCATTTCCTGACCTGAGTGATTTCACTTGTTGTCCTCTATCCTTGGGATTCTTTCCCTCCTCATCTCTGGTTCTTAGTTTCCCTGACTTCCTTTAAGTTGTGGCTAGAATCCCACCTTCTTACAAGAAGTCTTTTCAATTCCCCTTAATGCTAGTACTTTTCCTTTGTTTATTATCTCCAACTTATCTTATAAATGCCTTCTTTGTACATAGTTGTTTGCAGGTTCACTCTTCCATTCAACTGAGTTCCTTGAGAGTCTTTTCCCTTTTTTGCATCCCAGTTCCTAGCATAGTACCTGGCATTCAGCAGTCACTTAATAAATGCTAGTTGACTGACTGAGTAATTTTTTTTTTCCTCTCATCCTTCTAGTCCTTTTCACTGCATTTAACACTGATCATTCCTCTCTCCTGGATACTATCTTCTCTTCGGGTTTTGATAATACTTCTCTCTTTAGTTTTCTTCATTCCTATATAACCACTTAATCTCCTTTGCTGGGTAGTGCCCCATAACTGCCCATGTTCCCCAAGGCTCTGTTCTGGGTCCTGTTATCTTCTCTCTTTGTGGGTAACCTTCTCAGATTCCATGAATTATCATCTTCATGTAAATGATTCAGACGGCCATGCTTATTTTCTCCCTTAAGCTTTAGTCCTGTCTTACCAACTGCCTCTGGGATATTTCCACCTGGATATTCCATAGACATCTGAAAGTAAACATGTCCAAAAAAAGACCTTATTATTTACACTACCCACCCTGTTCAAAATGTGCCTATTTCTGTTGAAGATACTATCATCCTTCCAGTCTACCATGTTCATAACCTCAGTATTACACTTGGCAGAGTTTCCTTCACCCCACAAAACCAACCCATTGTCAAATGTTGCTGTCCCTTCCTTCACATCTCTTGAACCTGATCCATTCTCTCTACTCACACAACCATTCACTATATCATTCGTTCAGGTCCTCATCACTTCTAGACTATTCCAACAGCCTCCTAATTGGCTTTCCTACTTTTACATCTGTCTGCACTCCAGTCTGTCCACACAACTACCGGTGATTTTCTTTCATCACAAGTCTGACCATGCCACTCCCCTCTTCAATAAACTCCAGTGGCTTTCTATTGCCTCTAGGATAAAGGGTAAGCCCCTCTGTTTGCCTTTTAAAGCTCTTTACAGGCTGACTTTGTCTGTCTTTTCAACCTCATTGTACTTTACTCCTCTCCCAGCATTCCTCAGTCCAGTTGAACTTGCCATCTCTGTTTCTCATATGTGGTACTCAATCCATCTCTTCTATGTTGGCGCCTTTGCAAGAGCCACCTTCTCCAATCCCTCCACCTCTGCAATGCTATTCTTCATCACCTTGGCCCCATAGGATCTTTCCTTAGGGACACACCCAAGCATTCCCTTCTACATGGAGCCATTCCTGATCCCCTCCCCATCATCTAGTGCTCTTTTGTATTTATGCCTATCCTCTTAATATTTATTCTGTATATACTTACGTCTATACTTGTCTCTCCCATTAGTACATAAGCTTCTTGAGAGTAGAAATTGTTCTTTTTTTTATTTGTATCCCAATTATCTAGCGCAGTGATTGGCATATAGTAGATGTTTAATAAATGTTTGTTGATTGATTGAAATGTTCAGTTAAACAAGCATTTATCAGAAATATTTATTGTGTACCAGGCTCTATACTGAGGGTATGATTAGCCACAGGAGAGAATAATAAATATTCATTCAATTCCCATTTCTGGAGCCTTTTAAGTTCTACAGAGTTTTTTCCTTACAACCACTGGGAGGGAAGGAGTATAAAAAGTCTCCTCCCGACTTAACATAACTGAAGTGAAGTGATTTACCCTCTGATACAACTCTAGGCAGTATTGGAGCCAGGATTCAAACCCAGGTCTCCTGATTTAAGTTACAACTTCCTTTCAGACCTGCTGTACTGCCTGGTGTTTGCAATCTATAACATCAATTTTAAAAGTATGGAGGAGAGGCAGCTAGGATAGAGAGTGGATCCTGAAGACAGGATGTCCTGGGTTCGAATATAGCTCCAGAGACTTCCTAGCTTATGTAACCCTGGACAAGTCATTTAACCCCAACTTCCCAATTCTTACTGCTCATCTGTCTTGGAACCAATACTTAGCATTGATTCTAAGACAGAAGTTAAAGATTTTAAAAAAAAATTTAGTGTGGAGGGAAGAGGGATTGAGGGCATGGTATGGGTGTATGGAGTCAGGAGGAAGATGTTCAGCTATAGAATGTAAAACTGGTAATAAAATTTTTCAAAATGTTCAAAAATAAATTTTTTTCAAAACAATTTTTAGTAAATGTAATAAAGGGATAATATGTTGCAATAGAAAATACTCTGGACCCAGAGTCAAAGGATCTGAGTTCAAACACCAACTCTTCTACTCCTTGCATGGACAAGTCACTACTCCTCTCCAGGACTCGGTTTCTCCATCTGTACAATAATACTGTTGGACTAGAGGGCCTCTAAGTTCCCTTTTAATTCTAAATCAATGCCTCTGTGAAGATGAAAGACAAAGCTTCATTAACCTGTTCTTTTAAAATGTCTTCCCTATAAATCACTGAGTAAGCTGAAGGCTTTGGAAAGAGGTAAAGTTTAAAAAAAAGGCATCCTTTTCTTATCTCCCTCTGGGGCTAGCAAGACTCTCATCAATAGAGAAACAAGATTTACCCACAGGTAAATATGATCTACTCTAAGATGTCTGGGGAACTGGAACATGCCTCATACTTCCCTGCAAATATTGCATGGCAACCCCCCTTATCCACCCCCATGTCAGTGACTCAGTTACACTCTCCCATCCTCGGGCTTGTGGAAAAAAAAGTCTTATTCCCAAACCCATGTCATGATGACCACAATTGAAGCAACATTTTCCATGTGAAAGTGTCTCAGCTATTCTGTTCTCTCACATTATTGTGTCTGCATGATAGCACGAGTTTACATGTTTCCCTTTTGTAATTTCAAAATACAAAAGGATAAAGCAGATGAATGTCAAAAATGATTATATGAATCCATGTTGATTTAAAAAAATGTTTTTAACTAGGGGAGAAAATGGTCTATATGTTGTGAAGTATGAGCCCAGGATTGCCTATCTTTACCTTTTTCAAAAAATTCCCCAAGACAACAATGACCACTCAATTGATCAGGCATATTTCTTAACTGTCTCTGACATATCTGGTACTGTGCTGGATACTGCTGTTAGGAGAACAAAAAAATAACCTGATCCTCACCTCAGGGAGCTTTTATTCTACTAGATGAAATCGACATTTTCACAGATAAGTAAATGCAAAATACATACAAAGGAATTGAGTGGGGATGGAAAGTGTCAAATTAATGATTGCTTTAATAAGTATAAAGGAAATCATGTACATTTTAATTTTTTTAATTATGTATTTCTTTATTTCCTTACCAAGGTTTCTAAAGAGTTCCTTTTTTTGATATCATCAAAGTCAGCAAAAAAAAAAAATGCCTGGCAAACATATTCAAAACTTCCTCTCTTTCCCCAGCCCCTACATATCCCTATCCCAGAAAAAAAAAAAAAACTAGCTAAAAAACAAATCGTGTTGGTCAATGGTTGTGTGTAATTAAGGAAAGAGTTGGTGACTCACTGAATACCCCAGTAATTGCTTTTAGGCTCCAGTTATATATAACTGCTTCATTAATTACATTCATATGAAAACAACAACAACTTGAAATTGTGGGCACCGGTGGAGTTGGAGAAATAGTATAAAATTGTAGATATCGAAGCATGGCAAGAATTCAATTAAAGACTATTGTTACCCAAGTGGTCACACTCAGGACAAAGAATTTGATTTACAAGAATAAATGCCAAGACATCTAGTGGAAAGTACTTCCCAGCAACAATATTGGCATTTCTGTGCCCTGTGGGTCTTTTTAAACTTCATCATTCATCTAGAAAGATTTTCTAGTGATATAAAACTATAGCCTGGCATAGTTAGCCTTTGAGTAAGGAAGACCAGAGTTCTAGTCCTTCCTCTGATATAGGCTGGCTGGCTGAACTTGGGCAAGACTCTCTAAGCATCCTCTAAGATTATCAATTCCAGATGAATTGCTGGTCTACACTAATGGAGGGAGTTTCCACACTAGAGATTCCTTATACTAATCAAAGCTATGGATAATAATAATAACAAATAATAATAAACATGATAACTCTGCTTTGGAAAGGACTATGATGAATATGGAGAAGGAAATGTGGATGAAGATTACATAGGTGAAAGCTTTCTCCTTGAATGAGACCAGAAGTGAATTAGGATGGAGATGAGGGCTTATGACAATTATTTTGGGAAATAAGACCTTTCCTTACAAAGACGTATTCAGAAAAGTACTCTTCTAGGTAAATATTTTCTCCACCCTAATATTATTATAAAAAGTTCTTATGGCCAGAAGATTACATATTCATAGTTGAAAAGGTCCTTGGTCATTGATTCAACGTATTATTTTTCAAAGTCAAAATGACCTTTAATAGCTTTTATTTAGGAAAGAGTAAAAGCAGAGAAATACAAAAGGGAAGAGAAGACATTAGCCTATCTAACTATATAGTGCCCTGGTACTCCACACAGCCAGTACTTGTTTATGTTCAATAGGAATTAAACTCTCTCCAGAAGACAGGAAGGGGAAGCCAGCTATCCACTCATCCAAGTTCCCTCCAAGAGGCAGGTCAAGATGATGACTCAAGTTGAAGGTGACTCCTGAGGTTGACTTTCTTCTTTGAGCCAACCTTCTTCTTGAAGCTGACTTCCTTCTTGAAGTCAACTTCCTAGCCCCAGAAATTCAGGCCTTTTATAGTGATTCCTTGTCCCTTCCCCTTTTCATAAGGACCAATCACAGCTTCCAAATTGCCCAGCACTACTCAGGTGGCAGTGTTTGTGGAAACCACTTCTCACTTTCTGGAGAGGTGAATACTCATCAAAAGTGTTCACAGATTCCTGGCTGATTATGTTGTGAATTCTCATTTCCTGGCTGATTGATTTGAAAGGGTGGAGAGATCCTCCACCTATTGCTAAGTAGGGTATTCAAGCTTTTGTTGATTCAATTCAAAAGTAGACAAAGGAGTGTTAATCCTGTCTTCACAATCTAGTGAGGTACTAAGTAGGGGTACTTAAGTTATTGTTAACCAAGTGTTTGGAATAGACAAAGGGAATGAAGGATTCCCTTTCAAAAATATAAACTCAGAATAGTCAAAAAAAACAAAGAATTCCCTTTTCACATCTTTACCAAGCAAACCTCAAAGGAGGTCATGATGAGTTGGACACAACTGAACAACAGCAACCCAAGACCAGAGATGTCAAGGTAGAAGGGACCTCAGAAAAGATCTGGTCCGACCCACCCCCATTTTACATATGTGGAAATGGAGACCCAGAAAATTTAGTGACTTACCCAAGGTCACAAAAGTAATGACAGAGTTCCATGAGATTCGACTCCAAAAGTAGCTGCCATTCCAGGAAGAAAATCCATTCATTGGCAGGCAGAATGCATGTTTCAAAGAGAATGAAATTAAGTGTATTTACTAGCATCGTCCTTTCACTTTACTGATCTTCCTTACTATCCACTTTCTTTCATTCATTTCTCACCTTCTAGAACATATCCATCCAATTTCCATCTACCACCTTCAGGCATGAGGTCTTGTTACTTCTCTACCATCCTCTTCATCATAAGAAAGGCTGCAAAGCAAGCCGCTTGGTTGTTCTCAGTCTGTTTCCTCATCCATAAAATAAGATGGTCTTGGTTTCACAGGGTTGTTGTAAAAGTCAAATGAAAATATATTTAAAGTGCTGTGTAATGGCTAATGTGAAAATATGTTTTGCATGACTGCATCTGTATAATAATATAAAACTGAATTGCTTGCCTTCTTGAGGAGAAAAGAAGGGAGGAAGGGAGGGAAGGAGAGAATTTGGAACTCAGAATTTTTAATAACAAAGGTTAAGGGGGCAGCTAAGTGGTTCAGTGGATTGAGAGCCAGATGTAGAGACAGGAGAACTTCGGTTCAAATGTGGCCCCAGACCCTTCCTAGCTGTTTTGATCTTGGGCAAGTCACTTAGCCCTTACCACTCTTCTACCTTGGATCCAATGTATAATATTGATTCTAAGATGGAAGGCAAGGGTTAAAATACTTTTTACAGTAAAAATAATAAATGTTAAAATTGTTTTTCACATGTAATTGGAATAAATGAAACATAAACATTTTAAAGTGCTATGTTTTTTGCCAATGATTATTATTGCTGCTATTATTAGCATAAACATTAGGCAGCTAGCCTCATCAATGAATGTACCTACCTTCCAGGGTTACTGGGAGAGTCAATGAAGATAGTATATGTAAATTGCTTTGAGAACCTTAAGAAACTATGTTTAAATGCTTTTTGAGTTCAATCATTTCAGTTGTGTCCAGTTCCTCAAGACCCCATTTGGGCTTTTCTTGACAAAGATACTGGAGTAGTTTACCATTTCCTTCTCTATTTTACAGATGAGGAACTGAAGCCAATAGGGTTAAGTGACTTGTCCAGGGTCACACAGTTATTAAATATGAGGGGCTGGACTAGAACTTGGGAAGATGAGTCTTCCTGACTCCAGATCTTCACTCTAACCACCATGCTACCTGGCTGCCCTTATTTAAATGCTAGCATGGTGTTAATGGAGAAAGCAGACTTGGGGACAGAGAACCAGGTTTCTAATCCCAGTTCTGCAATAAATGATGTGAGTGTGACTTTGTACAAGGCAGACCACCTTTACAAGTCTCAGGTTCCTTATCTATAAACTAAGCCTTAGATGATTTCTAAAGGCAGTTGGTACAGTGGATAGAGTGCTGCCCCTTGGAGTCAGAAAGACATGAGTTCAAATCTGGCCTCTGACACCTACTAGCTGTGTGACTCTGAATAAGTCTGTTAACCTCTGTTTGCTTTACTTTCCTCATTTGTAAAGCGGGACTAATAATAGCACCTATCTCCCAGTGTTGCTGGCAAGATCAAATGACATAATATTTGTAAAGTGTTTTTCAGACCTTAAAAAGCACTGCATAAATGCTAGCTATTATCCCCTTTAGAGTAAGAATCAGCATTTGTCAAGTGCTTTATGGTTACAAAATACTTTCACTACATCAAGCAACTCATTTGATTAACATTATCACCATTACAAATAATTAGGTGGTTCTTTCAGTAAGATGTGGCTGGTGGTTATTTGACTGAGAATGATTATTAAGTGAATAAAGCTGAATTTAGCTATGTCTGAGATGGAGTTATTGGATAGATGATATGGAACATAGTTTGAGGGAAACAGAGAAGTTGGCATGGGGACTATGGCATACATGGACCAGCACGTAGAGGGCTAGTTCTGTGTGTAGGTAGAATGGATGGTTATCTTTGGGATGTGGTGTGAGAGACATCATGAGATCAATTTCCTCTGACTTATCCCAGTGCCTGCTATCCTGACAAAATGCCAATGTGTCACCTTGGGGGGGATAAAAGGCTACTATTCTACTATTGTCCATTTTCATAGGCAACCATAATAATTCACATCTGCATCCCACTCTAAGGTTGTCAGGTAGGTGGTATGAGCATAATTATTACCAATTTACAGATGCAGAAACTAAGGATCAGAAAAGTTAAATAATATGTCCAAGTTACATGGTTAGAAGTGTCAGAACCAGGATTTCATAGGATCACCATCGCCAGCCTTCCTGACTTTTGCACTGCCATTGGACTTTGATGGCTCTGGAAGAGAACATGAGGTTGATGACTTCATGCATCTCTGCCTCATGGAAACCCAATTCACAAGCAAGTCAAGACTGCACCCCATGATGTCATTGATCCTTTTCAAAAATGAAGGATGAACAAGACCAGGAAAAGCTTTTAGCTGTTATCTGGTAGAACCTCTTTTATATCTGTAAAATGAGAGGCTTAGACTAGATGATTGAAGAATATCTATCTCTCATCTCTAAAACTATGGTCTTCATATGTTCATAAAAGGTAAATTATGTAAAAATTAAAATTAAACCTCAATAATAAAAAATATATATTTTAAGGGATTTATTAAGGATCATTAGAAATCAAGGAATAAAGAAGATACAAAATAAAGACCATGTGCCTGTTGTTGATTAGCCAATTTAAAATCCCTGTGCTTAGCTTACCACCACCACCAAGCTCGATGTCATCATGCCAAAGAGAGTGCGGGACCCTTAATGTCCTTGCCTAATATCCCCTGTCTACAGGAAGTATGTAACAACAGGAAGTCAGTGGGCTCTCTTGGAAATGTAATTCTTTTTTAGGGTAACAGATTTTCAATTATACAACTACCTTGCTATAAATGCAATACATCTATGCTAAAAGGATTCAGAGTAAGAAAGAAGAAATAAGTGAATCTTTCTGAAACCAGTGTTACTAATGTGGTCTTGGAGAGTGTAAGCTATCAAGGAAGCCATGTTTACCCTTCATAGCCTTGAAACTTGCACATGACATAGATAGGATGTCCAACTTCTTGATATCCTCAATATAAAAGTCACATTTCATACTGAATGACAGATGACCACTGCAAATGAGGTTCTTGAGAACTTCTAGGTTGCCTGCCTAAATATCAGGCTAACTCCTAGATATGATTCAGCTCTACTCAGACTAACACAAATTGAAAATGTAGAAAAGCTTTATGGTATACTGAAGTTGAATAGGATGGGCAGAAAGAAAATACATGACACATACATTGAACCACAATTCTGATAGTGGTGGATTGTGGGACCACAATAGCCCCAAATCATCTCACTTGACTTTCAGTCACAGCATTTGTTGAGTTAAAGCTAGAAAGTCCCTTGGAAGTTGTCAAGTTCGGTCTTCATTTATCAAGAACCAAAAAAGTTAGGTGACTTGCTCAGGGTCAGGTAGTAAATGGCAGATGGGATTCAAGCCCAGGTCTTCTAATGACAAATTCAATATTCTTTCCACTGTTTAGTTACTAGGGGAAAAAAATCTTTCTGAACAATGCATGTGCCAGTGGCACAGTAAAGCCAGTTCTGCCATAGTGAAAACAAACTTAAATTTATATTTTTAATAATTTTATTTTTTCCTAATTACATGTAAAAACATTTTTAAAAATGTTAATTTCAACTTCTCTCCCTCCATCTCCTTCCCACTTCCTTAGATGGCAAGCAGTTTGATATATGCATTCATACAAAACATTTCCATATTAATCATATTATAAAAAAAAAAAAACACCAGAGACCAAACAACTAAACAAGAAAAAATTTAAGTATGCTTCAATCTGCATTCAGACTCCATCAGTTCTTTCTCTGGAGGTGAATAACATTTTTCATCATAAAATTTTTGGGAATTGTCTTGGTTCATTGTATTCAAGCTTAAATTTTAAAAGAGCCTTTCCATGCTCACAGAGTGCTGGCAGGAATATGCTAGTAAATATTTAACAACCAACTCTCTAAAAAAATTACACTTTTAAGTTTAATATGAATTATTAACATTTTCTCCATCACTAGTCTAGACAATCAACAAAACAACAAATCAAGCCCTGATTTGCGGAAGTTGCCAATTTCTATGGTGGAAATGCTCACATTGAAAATTTAACAATTGGTTCTCATGAGTTGGTTTGAGCTGGCTCCAGCATGCTCCTGGCTGCTGGTGATGTACAGATAGAATCCTGTACATTATCACAGATGCTCTCATAATTGCTTGTTTCTACATAGCAAGTCCATTTCGATGTTCCAGACCCAAGTACATTCTGGTTTTGTTTTTTGTCTTTGATGGAACCTACAATGAATTCTTTTTGTTTTTTTTTTAAACCCTTACCTTCCATCTTAGAATCAATACTGTGTATTGGCTCCAAGGCAGAAGAGTGGTAAGGGCTGGGCAATGGGGGTCAAGTGACTTGCCCAGGGTCACACATCTGGGAAGTGTCTGAGGCCAGATTTGAATCCAGGACCTCCCATCTCTAGGTCTGGCTCTCAATCACTGAGCTACCCAGCTGCCCCCTACAATGAATGCTACTCAATAAAAATCGCTTCGTATCAGAGATATTCATAAGTACAATTTATCATAGCATGGCAAATCTAGAGTTAAGATAAAAGGAGATAAATGTTTTGGAAGTTGGATTTCTTCAGAAAGTCTTCAGGTAGCACAAAGGAAGGGGGGGAAATCTATTTGCATGAGAGGGTTGGCAGAAATTTACTAATTGTGGATCAAGTTCATTTGAGTAACAGAGTGGGCAGGCACACACACACACACACACACACACACACACACACACACACACACAAGAAGAAACCAAACAATCCAGTTGGTTAAATCTGGAAAGAACCTAGAGAACACCCCTAGGAATTATTAAGTCTGAAAATTCAAGTTCTTAGGAACCCAGGAAGTGCTTTAATGATAGCTGTTATTTGAAGGCAGGAACAGTTAATGATAAAGAAGCATATATAAGATGGCAAGGTAATAGGGGCCAGCTGGGTGGCTCAGTGGATTGAGAGCCAGGACTAGAGACACGGGAGGTCCTGGGTTCAAATCTGGCCTCAGACACTTCCCAGCTGTGTGACCCTGGGCAAGTCATTTAACCCCCATTGCCTAGCCCTTACTACTCTTCTGCCTTGGAGCCAATACACAGTATTGATTCCAAGATGGAAGGTAAGGGTTAAAAAAAAAAAGATGGCACAGTAGTTCAGAAGACTGAGCTGGAGAAAGGACAATACACTAAGCCCTTTACAAATATTGTTTCATTCAATTCTTACAATAGCCCTGGGAGTTAGGGGCTATTATAACCCCCATTTTTCAGTTGAGAAAACTGAAACCAAGAGAAGTTAAATCATTTGCCCAGGGTCACACAACTGGTAAATATCTGAGGGCAGATTTGAACTTAGGTCATCCTGATGCTAGGTATATTACCCTCTCCACAGAGATACCTAGCTGGGGATGAGAAGACCAGAAGAGGGGCTAGCTAGCTGGTTCAGTGGATGGAGAGCTAGACCTAGAGGCAGAAGATCCTGAGTTCAAATGTGACCTCAGATACTTCCTACCCATGTCACCCCAAGCAAGTTACTTAACCGCTACTACCTAGCTCTTACCCTGATTTTGCTTTGGAACCAATACATAATGTTGATTCTAAGATGGAAGATATGAGTTTTTAAAGAAGAGAGAGAATACAAATAAATGATCAGACTGCTTCTTGTAGTACATGGAATGATGATTAAAAAATAAGAGAAAGTATGTAGATCTATTCAACTCATAGTTTTCTCTCCCCCTCCCCCTTTGGATTTCTAAGCTTCCCAAAAAATCTCATTAGGCTAGAGCTATTATTAGTTGAATCTAATGAAAAGAAACATGGAGGGAGAGAATGTGGAATAGTCTGTAGAGTCGTGAGCTTGGTCATGAAAACCATCAGTTATGGTGATAATGATAACCAAAACCAGCCTCGTGCCACCTTACTAACTGTGTCAACATGGACAAGTCACCTAAAGTGGATGTGCCTTAGGTGACTCCCAAGGACTTAATAACTAAGCTACCAATGCTTGTGATCTGACTGATGGAAAGAGTTCCTACCCTACTGGGATCATAGATTCTTTGAGCATTCATAGAAATGCAAAACCCTCCATTTAGATACCCAACTGCTTGGGTTTAAAAAAATCAACTGAATAAATACAGAAGAGGGGAGGCATGGATAAACAGTGGTTCAAAAGACAAATATCTGGGAATTTAAGTGGCCTACAAGTTCAATTGTGAATCAATAGGGTGGCATAGAAGCCTTGGCCTGATTATAAAGCAATGTAGTAGAATGGAAAAAGTTGATTAGGACAACTCTAATCAATTCTTTTTCCTTTCAACCCTATTCACTAAAATCACAGAAGATAAGAAAGCAAGTAAAAGAGATGATGAAGCATTAAGTTCTTATATGCAGTACCAAAATATGTCTACCCTCTGTTGTTTATTCACAAAGTGCAAAGGAATTTTTTAAAATCAAAATAAAATAAGAGTGAAGGCTTTCACAGGATGGACAGTGATCAGTCAAATCCCTATAGGCTCTTTTAATCCCAGATGAGTGACTCTACAGAGATTCTGTCCTGGGAGACCTCAAGAGAAGGAAAGGTCTGGCATGAGGTCCTCAAGCAAAGGAAAAGGACATTGGGCTTCCTTGTAGTGCCAGAGTAACATGTTCTCTAAATATATGAGTTTTTATTCTAAGTGTGTATACATTCTTCCAATTGACATTTGTATATAACTGTGGTCTGTGGTGGGAATTATTTTTACAAATGTTGATGTTTTTATCTCAGTAAATGCCTTTGCTTTGGGCTAATTGTGTCCTTTGAGTGACTATTAAAGATAAGTGCACAGGTAGGGGCTTATGAGCTATAGGTTTTTTTATTTAAAATTTTTTTATTGTCATGCAAAACACATTTCCATATTGGTCATTGTTGTCAGAGAACACTTCCATGAAACCAAAATCCCAAAATAAAACCAAAGATACACTGCTGGGAAAGATACCTCCCACAGTTCTTTCTCCGGAAGTGGATAGCCTTCCCTGGCATAAGTCTTTCAGGATTGTCCCTGATCATTGCACTGCTGAGAGTACAAGCTAGAGTTTTAGAAGTATTTGCTCGAAGAGTGCCTTGAACTTTGGGTAGTTTCCTGCCAGGCATCCAACCTTTCAATGTGAGTCAGGAATTGGGAGCAGCTCAGAGAAGCAGTGAAAGCAGAAGAGTGTTCAGAACAAGAGAGATGATAGCTCTGTTGTACTCTGCTCACACAGGAACATAGTTCAGTTTTTGTTGTTGTGGTTGTTTTTTGTTTTTTTTAGGAAGAAGAGAGATAATCTGGACCCTGTCCAAAGGAACATTACTAGGATGGTTGGAAAATTGTAAACGAACCAGGGATGTTTGAAGAAGAGGAGATATTGGGGAGGACTCTCCAATAAGGTATTTTTTTTTGGTTAGGTATTTTTTTCTTGACCCCAGATGGAAAAACCAGAAGTGATAGAATTTAGGCAGACTTCAGTGCAAAACAAGGGAGGCTTTCCTAAAAGGGGGTGTCTGAAACTGGATTGGGATGTACTGAATTCCCTCCATCATCACTGGATGACTATTGTCAGGAATATTACAGAGAGGACCTCAGCTCAAGTAACACTAGCACTCTTCCAGCTCCGATAGTCTGGAAATCATTTTAAATTCAGTTCACAGCAACAGCTATTTATTAAATAAATGCCTACTACGTGACAGGCACTATCCAAGGTGCTAGAGACAAAAAAAAAAGTCCTCCTCATACAGTATATATTCTTTTGGTGGAAAACAAGATATACACAGAGAAGTAAACAAAATATGTTGGAAATAAATATAAGTTCACAAGGATGTGGAAGAATATTAACAACTGTGGACATCAGAAATGGCTTCTTGGCCACTTGAGCTGAGTCTTGAAGGGAGCTAGATATTTAAGAGATAAAGGTTAGGAGGGAGAGCATTACAGGCATGGGGAAGTGGGAAAGAATGGAAAGGGGAAGTTTGTGAAAAAACATGGAAAGAGGAATATTAGATATTTACTGTGGACATAATTTTTATTTACCTGTCTATGTTCATATTGTTTCCTCCAGTAGATTTTTAAAAAACTCTTATCCTCTGTCTTCATATAAAGGACTGAGCTAATTAATTATATGTATTTCACCTTTCTTTGTAACCCTAGTACTTAATACAGTACCTGGCATACAGTAAGTGCTTACTAAATGCATGTAGACATGCCTTTTCTTTGTAATCCCAGTGTCTAGAATCGTGAATGGCATGTATATTTTCTGGACCAGATCTACAGTTTGTTAGGGGTAAAATTTTGGGTTGAGACTGAAATAATTATATTAGTGGTCACCAGGGATTTAAATTCAATCCCAATAAAATACTCAGGTTAGTTTGGGATTTTTATGGTTTAATTACAATAGAAGGAAGAAATTTAGAAGGAGAAGAGAGAAAGGGGTATAAGATTTTCTCCAGCCTAGCCTAAGCCAAGGGAAGTTCAGAGGTTTTGGCCAAGGGGCCTTCTCAGAAGATTAAATCTAGTTCAGCTTCCAGCCACTAGGTCTCCTCTGAGATGAGGGTCCTCCTAGGAGTATAGTGCTTTTTAGGAGGTCAAGGAAAGGAGGAATCAGCCTTACCTCTCACCAAGGTCGCTCAGGGAAGACGCCTCACCTAAACCACACTACAGAGACAAACGCCACAAGCAAGCCAAAAAACTGCCCAGAGCTCCCAATGCTGCCACGCAAGCCCAACACCACTGAGAGAATGATCACAGGAAATGATGTGAAATATATAGGCAGTTCTTTACATCACTTCTTATGTCTCACATGTACCAATGATGACTTAAGCTTGGCTTAGGACAGCCCAGGGGGCCAGTCAGTTGTTTCTGATTTGTCACTCGCTAGCACATGTCAGTCATAGGCCATCCTCCTCTACAGTTAGTCCTTAAGTAGGGGTGTATACATTCCTGGCTGCTAGAATTCTAAAGACTAAGCAGGGTGGAGTAAATCTAAAATTCACAAGTTTTATTGGTATATAGAGTTACTAGTGAAGAAAATTCCCCTACCAGTGATGATTGGGCACTATTTTGTAACTTAAAGTTCTAGGGAATTGCCTGGCACACTGGGACATTCAGTAGCTGGTTCATATTCCCATGGCCACAGTCATAGAACTAGTCTCTGTTAAAGGTGAGACTTGAATCCAAAGCTTCCTGGCTTGGAAGCTGGCTCTCCAGCCACTGTGATGCCATCTTTTTAAACCTAGCACCTTGCATAAAGTCTGGTACATAGCAGAAACTTAAGAAATTCCCACTGAATTAATACCAGTACAGAGTTACATAAACTTTGGATGATTAAATTATTGTGAAAATTAATTTATGTGAAATTTAGTTTCTGGTGAAAATTATTCTATCTAAGTGATAGAAAAATAGAAAGTTAAAATTTTTAGTAACCTTCAATATCATTTAATCTAATCCCCCCAACTCACAAGTTAAGAAACTAATCATTATCTCTTGCCAGTGCTAGAACCCAAATCTTACTTTGTATCCAGTGTTCCTTCCACGGCCACCTGTCTTATTCAATTTAGCATATCCCCCTTCACCTAGCTCAGTGCCATGCATATAGTTAATGCTTAATAAATATTTATCAAACTCGGGGAAACTAGGTGGCTAAGTGAATAGAGAGCCAGACCTAAAAATGGTGGGGAGGGAGTCTTGGGTTCAAATCTGACCTCAAACACTTTCTAGCTGTATGACCCTGGGCAAGTCACTTAACCCCCAATCGCCTAGTCCTTATGGCCCTTTTATCTTGAAACCAATACTTAGGGATAATTCTAAGATGAAAGATGAAGGTTTTTAATGAACAAATATTTATCAAACTGACTTAAACAGGTCCACTGATCAGAATTTGTCTATTAGACTAACAAGTTATAACGAAAAGCAGAGTGCCACATTCTGATTAAGATGTACACCGAGAGTAATGATTTAATTTGGAAAGACCTCAGTTCTTATTCTGAACCCAGTTTTACTAGTTCTGTAACCATGGGCAAATTGCTTAAGTGTTATTTCTCAGTTTACTCACCTTTAAAATGGGGATAATTATACTTACACTAGACTTTTTTTTTTTATTAGGATTGTCAGATTGGGGGCAAAAAGTTATATTATCCAGGAAAGGCAGATCTCCTGGAGTTCCAACATAAGGGTTCCTTTGTAATATGGATAATAGCTTGATACTACTAGACCCCTGCAAACAGAGTCCTAAAAGACCAATCGCAATACATTTTTACCTTGGTTCTGAGAGCAGAGACAATGACAGTGCCTTTGCAGAGTATCTGTGGCTTCTCAGAAAATGCAAGGGCAGCTACCACGAGATCCAAGACTTGTTCTGCCTCCTCCTAAGTTCCTGGCAGTTGGGAGAAGGGCCTGGGGGTGGAGAGAGGCTTCCTTTTAAGTAGCACCACAGGCTCAGGGGTTCCACATAAATCATGAGCATTTTCCTAATCCCCAAGTATCCTATAAACAAAGATAGTATTATCTATGCAGTTTTCAAAATCTTGGCACAAAATGAATTTTATTGCGTGTAATGAATGGGCAATAAAGGGGTGACATCCATTTACAAAAATATTTGTGGGTGTTCAATAGGGGAAACTCAACTGTTTAGGGAAAAAAATCTAGTGTTTTTTTTTCTCACTCCTTTTAAACTCACATCAGAATTCTAATAAAGTGGCATGTATGAATGTGGTAGAGCGTGAGCTTTCAGCTTTCTTATTGCTGTTGTGCTGATCCAAAATGGGGTTTTAAGAAATAACTGTTAACCCTCAAAGCTTCTTTAAAGACTTCCTGGCTCGAGCAGGCAGAGAATAAAGTCCCTTTCTTCCAGGCTCAACTTCCCTCTCCTGACTTCTTGTTTTAATGTTCCTTCTCACTGCAGCGGTGGCCCCCCTCAGTTACTTTGCCAATTAAAGATGAAATCAATGAGTCTCACTGCTAAATCTAACTCTGTCCTTTAACTTCTGCTCGTAGGTGAGGTGGTGTCGTGTGTCAGAGGCAGCAATAAAGAACTAAAACAACCAGAATTAAAGGGAAAATGGGATGACTGTCAGGATGCTCAGAGATTATTACAGTGAATTAAGAAGGAAGTCTAAGACCGTATGCAAATATAAACTATATTTTTCATTTCATTATATTTTGGCATCAAATTGAAAAGCCACTTGTTGCACTAACGACCACTGTTAGCGATTTCTTTTTAAATGATAAGCAGAAAACTGTAACAGATGATCAATCTCAGAATCACAGACTCTCCCAGTTGGAAGGAGCCACCATGGAGGCCATACCTGGACCAGAATCCTCTTTACCAAAATTTGATGAATGTCTCTGCTTGAAGACCCCCAGGGAAAAGAATGCTTGAAGACCTCCCAAAGCAGCCCATCAGACAATACCAACATAGAAGAGCAGAAGGACTTCACTGGTCCCAGACAAAAAACACACAAATGTATATGCACTATTCCCCGCTTCCCCATACACAAAGGCAAGAAATGAAATAAGTCATCAATTAAACTTCAGCTTTTAATTTTGGAACCTAAACATCGACTACAGGTGGAATGGGACATTCTCCAAAAATAAAGCTTTAGTCAAAATCCTGAAATTGTTGTCTTTGTTTAGTCATTTCAGTCATACCCAACTCTTGATGACCCCATTTGGGCTTTTCTTGTCAAAGTTGCTGCCATTTTCTTTGGCTCACTTTACAGACGAGGAGGGCAAACTGGGGCAAGCGAAGAATATGAAACCATTTAAACTCAGGAAGATTAGTTCCTGACTCCAGGGTTGGCACTCTATCCACTGTGTCACCTAGTTACCCTAACCCTTGTAGTAAAATCCTATAAAAGTTATTATTTTAATGTCTATTAATAAACCACATAAGGTTCATTAAAAAAATGACTTGGGTCAGGGTTCCTTGCAACATAGTTTGAGAGACACTGGTACAAAGAATGAACCTAAAGTCAGAAGATCTAGGTTCAAATCCTAATTCTACTTGTTTATTAGCTATGTGGCCTTGAATAGATAATCATACCCTTTTTTATTTAATTGTAAAATGTGGATAAAATTTATATTTGGTTCCTTTACAGGATTTTTGTGAAGGTCAAATAAGACCATGTACTTGAAAGTACTTTAAAACCATAAATGTAAGTTATTAATTATCATTATCATCTTTAAGGCAAATTCTTCTTAGAATTGATAATGACTAGACCTTAAAAAAATGAAAACACTGCACTGTTTTTGAAGAAGATAACTTAGAGAGGCACCATCCACTTTATTTTATTTGTGTGTTGCAAAATAGTTTGCTGCAGCTCATTCCATCTCCCTCCCTCCAACTCACCCCCCAGGGGGGAGAGGAGACTCTTTAGCAGAACTGACTGACCTGAAACCCATCCATCAACTCAAGCCTATTAAGACAATAGCTAAAGCAATGTTGGGAAGGGAGGGATTGAGCCGTAGCAACATTTCAAGAGTGTGCAGTTAAAAAACCTTGCAAGATGGCAAATTTTCTCAACTGGATTGCTCTTATCTGCCTACTTCTGCTGGCAGGATTCAGGAAAGCCATATGAAACCCATCCTGGGTGGTGCCCAAAAAACATTGTTAATCATATCAGATCTAACACCAAACCATGTTCCATCGTAGTCAGTTTTCTGCTTTGTAATTACTTCCCACAGGGCCTCCATTCAGGATCTGCCAAGAGAAGAAACAGGGGCCATGCATGAACCATCTAGTTCCATGCCAGAGAAGAGAGGACCTAGGAGCATGAGCTAGCGTAAAGTGGGGGCAAGTGCAAACTGAGAATTCATCAGCTATCTAACAATTCAGCTTCAGACGTGGTTACAGAAGGGGGGAGGATGAGAAGGGCTTCCTGTCTCACTTTTGAACCAAAAGGAGACAAGAGTATCCAATGGAGATCCAAAGGGAGAGGGGACAGGACCAATGGAATGTTTTCACCTGGGGAAAAGGTCCTTAGAAGGTGGTGACTACCTTCAATTAGGAGAAAGAGGCTGTCTGAATGGGTCAGAAAGAAAAACAGAGGGGCATCATGGGAAATACATCCCTAGAGGATATGATCTTCTCCTTGGGATCGCCTTGTCTGACCTCTGCCCTGCCCCAAGGAGGCGAGGGCTAAACCTCCACCCTAATTTTTGTCCCCAGAACATGCCGGCCATTCTTCTGCCTACAAACTTTTGTTTGTACTGTTATTCCCTTTTGGCTCTGTGAAACGTTTCTAAAGTGTTTACATTTTTTTGATGAAAGCAAAACAAATAAAAATTCTTTCTAAATGTGGTTTTTAAATTACTGTTTTAGACTGAAATTTTTCTTACACGGTTTCTCTAAAATGTTCTTCCTCTTCATTTGCTAAATTCCTCCTCATCTTTTCACTCCAGTTCAGGTCTAAATACTCCAGGAAACCTGTTTCAACTCCTTTCTAGAGTCGTAACAACTTTTCTCCTAAGAACCTCACAATTCAATTCAATTTAATTCAACCATCATTTGATCAGAGTGCCTGCCTATAATATGCAGGACACTATACTAGGTGCTAGAGATACAAAGGGAAAAACTGAAACTCCCTGCCCTCGAGGAGCTTATATTTCACAAAGCATCTTTTTGTGCCTCTGTAATGCATTTTTATATCATAATTAGGCTTTTGGATATCATCCATTCCCTTCTGACTCTAAACTCTGAGAGGAGGACTATGTTTTGTCTAAGCTTTATATCGCCTCCCTCACTGGACTTGGTAGGTACTTAATAATGCTTAATGAATTGAAAATATTTTTTAAAGATTTAAGGCCTAGGATTAATATGAACTGAGCTCAACCCATTATTAATCAATAAACATTAAAGACCGTCTATGTGCTAGATACTGTGCTAAGCACAAAAAGAGAGAAAAGCCAGTGCCTGCCCTCAGAGAACTTACAACTTAATAGAGGAGACAATATGCAAACAAATATAGACAAATTGAGTTTTCCTCAATATAAAGAAGAATAAATTAACACAGGAAGGCAGTGAAATTAAGAGGGGTTAGGGAAGGCTTCTTGTAGAAGATGGGATTTAAGTTGGGACTTAAAGGAAGCCAGAGAGGTCACTAATTGGAATTAAGGAGGGAGAGTGTTCCAGGAATGGGGGACAGCCTACATTTCTCTAGAATTGTGCCTTTAGAATTGATGTCTGTGCTGATGACCTCAAGACCTTTCCAGATTCTGAATCATCAAACAAACACCCCATCAGAACAGGGTATACTCTACATATTTAGGTAGGAAAAAAAAAACTATTGCATTTTAGAAAGATCATTAACAGAAAGGAGTGAAAGAGTTTTCTATTTATCCTTTAGTTCTCCAGAAAAAATAATTAGGAACACTCCTCAAGCATCCCCATTAGTTGAAGCTTTACTAGGGTAGAAAATAAATTTTGATGGGAATCCTTTTAGACTGTATTATATATTTCCCTGACTTTTTTCCACTCATGAAATATATTACATATCTTATCTTATTGAACAAAACTGAAGATGTTTTGTCTTAGTACCAAATAGTTTCAAAAAGTTGTGCTTTTCCATTTGGTGATTCTGCTGTCTCCTTTCACACTGGAAATTGTCCTTTTCCATCTGCTTTTAACAGCAAACAGTTCCACCTCCGCCTTTAAATTCACACATCATTCTAATCAATTAACAAACACGTCTTAAATGTTGACATTTGTCAGATTGTGTGCTTGGCATTGAGGACACAAAGAAAGAAGCAATCACTACTCACACAAAATTCACATTCTAGTGGGAAACAACAAGGACATGTATAAACAAAGAAAGGCTGAATATGAAGTGAATAAATACAAATAAATACAAGGTAGTCAAATCTTAGGTAGTTTGGGTAAGGGAGTTCTAGCAATTGGAAGGATTAGGAAAGGTTTAATGTGATAGTTGGTACTGGAGCTATGTCTTGGAAAAAGGGAGGGATTCTGGGACCTGGAGGTGAGAAGGGAGTACATCTGAGGAACGGACAGTAGCTAGTACAAAGACACAAAGATAAGAGATGGAATATTATATGGGAAGAACAGGGAGAAGGCCATTTTGGATGGATCACAGAATGGCAGAGGAATAGTAATATCCAATGAGTCTGGAAGGATAAATTGGTTGTATAGGACTCGAAAAGCTAAACAAATGAGTTTTTATTTCATCCTAGAAGCAGCAGGGAACCACTGAAGTTTATTATGTAGGAAAGTGACAAAGTCAAATTTCTACTTAAGGAAAATATATTTGGTAGCCATGTGGAAGATAGATTGGAGGAGACAGACTATTGAGGTAGGGGAATCAATTGTAAATCTGCCTCAATAATCTAAACAATGAGTATCTGAATTAAAGAGATATTTATGTGAGGAGTAAGAAGGCGGTCAGAAGTGAAAGATGTGTTGGAGGTATAAATGGCAAGATATAGTGATTATATGTGTGAGGTGAGAGAGTGAAAGGAGATGGGGACAATAAAAATTAGAAGACTTATGGTGACTGACAAAAATGGAAAGTTTGGAAGAAGAGTAGATTTAGGAGAAAATATTTAAAGTTTTGTTTTGGGCATGTTTGGGTTTGAGATGCTTCTGGAACACCCAACTGGAAAATCAAGATCAGTTTCTATGCAGGCAGTCACAAGAAACATCTCAGTCAGTTTAAGGTGAGAAGGCAGAGGAGTAGTGAGGAGAGAGATGAATAATTAATACAATATAATAAAATAAAGAATTTAATAATTAATAAAGAAACCCATAAGCTAGCCTCTTGGGAGCAGATGCAGTCCAACTTCTCCAAATGGAGAGGGAGGGGAATTGCCTTCCAGATGTACTGATCAAGTCCTCTTTTGGTTTCTTTGTCATTATTCATGTTTTTGTTCCCTTCTACCTACCTTCTCTTCCAGCAGTTTGCCAGTACGTGAGGAGATTTATCCAGAGGTCCTCCTCAATCCCCCTATTCATCATCATCCTACTTATGTCTATACAACAGCATCTCTTCCATGTTTCCATCTATATTGCACATGGAATAATCATTCAACAAACATTTATTATGTGGCTAATATGTGCCTAGCACTGTGCTAAGTGCTGGGAATACAAAAAGAAGCAAAAGGCAATCCTTCCCCTCAAGGAGTTTATATGCCCTAGAGTGTTGTTATTCTCACCCATGGGCATTCTAAATATATCCTTAACAGAACTTTCATGAAATACCAGAGAGGGCATCCAGGAGGAGAGCATGGTCAACAGTGTCAAAGGTAGCAAATAGGTAGAAAAGGATTAGGACTGAGAAAAGATCATCAGATCTGCCAATTGAGAGATTATTGATGGGGCAGCTAGGTGGATTAGAGATGGGACATCCTGGGTTCATAGCTGGTTGTGTGATAAGGGCAGGATTTTTTTTTTGGCTCAAAATTTCTCTGTTTATTAATATCAAGTGGTCATAAAATAAGAGTAAGAATATCCACAAAGGTGTTTGCCACCAGCATAGGTGATATCTAGTACAGTTTCCAAATGAAATAATTCTTTATAGATGAGGTCTTCAAGATATTTATTCTTTCTGATAAAGGGCCTCCTGATACTTCTCCTGGCAGGTGGTATAAAGCAGATTGTAACAAGCCTCAGAAAATGGGAGAATCTTCTAAGGGAGATCCAGAAACATTCAAAAGGGGAAGGGTCTGTCTATTTAGGAAAAGCCAAGCAGAAGAATAATTCTTTTTGTTCAGATTCTGCAGTTGTCTAGATGTCTCTATAATCCAATTGGATCAAGAACCCACAGAGCTGATCTGTGTGCCCCTTCCATATGTAAGCAGTTTGGTTTCTTGAATTGGGTTGGAAGCACAGGTGTTTTGATTTGTAGGTGAAGGTCTGGTTTTTTGTTTTTGTTTTTGTTTTTTTTTTAGAGGGAAAGTCACTTAATCCAAATGTCCAGCCCTTTCTGTTCTTCTGTCTTGGAACTGATAATATCAATTATAAAATGGAAAGTAAGGTTGTTGAGGTTTTTTTTAAGAGAAATTATTATTAATTTTGGAAAGAATAATTTCAGTTGAACGATGAGATTGTAAGCTAGTTTCAAAGAACTGAGGAATGAGTGAGGAGAAGAAATCAAAGCTGAGAAAGAGAAGTGAGATGTTGAACAACAAATAGTGTGAAGAGATAGTAGGGCTTAGTGAAGATTTTTGAAGTATGTTTGAACACAGTAGGAAAGAGTCCACTAGTTAGAAAGGGTTAAAATTAAAGATGGAACATGGGAGGAAGAGGATAATTGAGGGGACAATCTACTTAAGAAGCTGGGAGAAGATGGTTTTAAGGACACACAAAGAAGAACTGGCCTTATCCAGAAGAAAAACCACCTTATTTTCAGAGATTTGGGAAAAGGAAGAGAGAGTAGTAGATGATGTCAAGTTTTGAGATAAAGAGAAAAAGAGGGAACAGCTAACTAGTTCAGTGGATTGAGAACCAGGCTTAGAGATGGGAGGTCCTGGGTTTAAATCTGGCCTTGGACACTTTCTAGCTGTGTGACCTGGGCTAGTCACTTGACCCTCTACCCCCACCCCATTGCCTAGCCTTTATCTTTTCTTTTTCCTTGGAAGAAATAAAGTGTTGATTTTAAGGTGGAAGGGAAGGGTTTTAAGGGGGGCGGGGAAGTAGAGAAGAGGGAGCTAATAATAATAGATCTTGTCTGAGAATCTCCATGCTGCTTGCATAGAAGATAGCATATGGGGTTTAGGATAATTTATTTCCATGATTCTCCAGAGCTTTTTTTGTTTACTCCTGAGTTCATGGTTGCCATGAGACCCAGGTCACTGAGAAAGCCAGAAGTCTAAAGTCTGGGTAAGTAAGCATTACTGAACTTGCCAGATGTTAAGCAGCAGCCCAGCAAACTTTTTTTTAGTAAATTAGTAAATAGCACCATATTGCCATCATGATAGTATTAGTGTGGCATTGCAAAGTGAAATGGAACGAACAATATGGGCCAAGCCTGTCTGTGGGGACTGCTTGCTTTTACCACTGAGAGATGCCTGGGTCCCCTGAGTTCAATGATTCCGACTGGGAGCAGCCAAATCAAAACTCATTCATGGAAAATGGAAAAATCAAGACTAAATTCCAAGCATATTCTCCCAGAAACTGAGTGAATCAGTAGATCAAGAAACTCATTCAGCCCTACCACTCTTTGTCTATTCTTTGAACCTCTGCTCAATCCTGGTACTGATGTCCATAAATGGCATGGCATGGTAGGAAGAACACTGGAACCAATCAGGAGAAATGGGTCTGAATTCTGGCTTGGCTATGTAATACCTGTGTCATTTTTGGTATCTACCTTTCATGCAACTCTCACCTGTGGCTCCAAAAAACTCCAACTCTCATCAACGGCCAAAGTGTGATAAAAACGAGTTAAGGGTAACTGACAGACATCAAACGAGTCAGTGAGTTATGGGGGTCTCTGCCCCAAGTATGTGAGGACTTCCCCCAGAGGAATGGGTAGAAGAGATCAATTTGTTCCAAAAGTTATGTGGGTACCTGAAGCAGGTGCTAATAGAGCTTGGTCAGACTCTGAAAATGCCAGGGTCATCCACTGCATCCTTGGCCATCCATCCCCAGTTGTCCTGATTTTTGTCTTGCCGTTGGACTTCATTCATGACTCCAGAAAAGAGAAAGAGGCTGACAGCTTTATGCAATTCTGTGTTACTTAAATCCAATTCATGGGCAAGTCAAGACATCACCCCACAATATCTGTCCCCTTCTAAATGAAGGACAAACAATATGTGTATATTGCTGATGGCAATATGTTGTACCTTATTTGTACCTACCACATAGTCTTTGAGTCACCATGACTTGAAAGTGTATGATCTCTAAATTTGGAGAGTCAAGGCAATCCCTTTTCTTTCTTCCTTTCTTTTCTTCTTTCCTTCCTTCCTTCCTCCCTTCCTTCCTTCCTTCCTTCCTTCCTCCCTCCCTCACTCCCTCCCTCCTTCCTTCCTTTCTTTCTTTCTTTCTTTCTTTCTTTCTTTCTTTCTTTCTTTCTTTCTTTCTTTCTTTCTTTCTTTCTTTCTTTCTTTCTTTCTTTCTTTCTTTCTTTCTTTCTTTCTTTCTTTCTGTCCTTTCTTTTTCTTTCTGTCCTTTCTTTTTCTTTCTTTGTCCTTCTTTCTTTCTCTTTCTTTGTGTCTTTCTTCCTTCCTTCCTTCCTCTTTCTCTCTTTCTTTTTCTTTATCTGTCTTTCTATCTCTCTCTCCCTCTCTCTGTCTCTCTCTCATGCATAGAAGAAAGCATATGGGGTTTAGGATAATTTATTTCCACAGTTCTCTAGAGATTTTTTTTGTTTTCTGAGTTCATGGTTGCCAATGGATCTGGTCTCTTTCTCATCTTCAAGACTATCATTGAATTTTCCATCCCCCTTTCCATCTAACTAGGTGTCTGACACTAGCTCTATGACCTTGTTTAGATAAATTAGTTCATGACTCTGAATTTCAGTTTCCTTATCTGGAAGTTGGACCAAGATTCCTTCCAGCAACAAAATTCTGTGTCTCAAAGCACAATAGTTCGTGCCCTTTGGAGAGGGAAATCCTTGATGCCGATGTTTGCATAGCTCAATAAGATAGGAGGTTTCTATGATAATGCCCTCTTGAAGATTAATAAATTGGACAGAGACTTTGTATATATTGTGTTTATGTGTGTGTATGTATGTATGTATACATACATACAAGTTAACAAGCATATAGTATATATGTCAACAATAATTAAATAATATATATGTCAACAAGTATATAGTTGATTTATATGTATATATAAGTCAACATAAACCAACTGAGAATGGTTTTTGGAGCTTTGAATGTCCCCAAATTGGTCACTAGACTTGTTTGTAGCAGGCTCAGAGATGCCTGAGCTTGCTTGTAGCCCAAGAAGTTATGTTCAGATGGACAGGGTGGACGATGGTGAATTTTCTGGCATGGTCACAGGGCAATTTCATGTCAAATTCTCAAAGTTGCTTAGAAAATCTAGGCAAAGTCAAGCCCTGTATTTTGACATTATATATCCTGGGTACATGAAAGCAAACCAGCTGCTTGACAGCTGTGGAAACAAAGACCAGACCTACCATTAAATAGTCCTCCCTTTCATATGAACTACATTTTAAACAAACTGTGCTGCTAGCTGTTCCCCAAATTTGATGTGTTGGCTCCCGCCTCTGAATTCACACAGGTCACCTCCAAGGTCTAGAACAGCCTCGATCCTTATCTTTATCCCAGAATCCTCTTTCATCAAGGCTGAGGGGTCATCTCCCCTTTGAAACCTTCCCTGATCACCCTAGCATACGGGTCCTTAACTTTTCTTGGGTCATGGAACTCTTTGGCTGGGTGATAAAGTCTGCGGTCCCCTTCTCAGAATACTATTTTTAAATGCATGAGTTTATAAAGGAAACTGATTGGGGTAGGTAGGTGGTACAAAGATAGAGCACTGGACCTAGATTCAGTAAGATTTGGGTCCTAATACAGCCTCAGATACTTAATACCTGATGGCACGGGGCAAAGCACTTTACCTCTATTTTTCTTAGTTGCCTCATCTGTAAAATGGGGTTAATATTAGCAAATGAAATAATATTTATAAAGCACTTAGCATGGTGCCTGCTACAGAGCATGTGCTAAATAAATGCCAGTTATTATTATTATTAATTAAATTGAAATTGTTTTAAAATATCAAAATATTTTTAAAGCCATATTCATGAATCCTAGGTTAAAAACTTCTGTAAAGGGAAGTTGGTGGCTCAATGGATTGAGAGCCAGGCCTAGAGACAGGAGGTCCTAGGCTCAAATCTGGCCTCAGATACTTCCCAGTTATGTGACCCTGGGCAAGTCACTTAACCCCCATTGCCTAGCCCTTACCACTCTTCTGCTGGAACCAATACACAGTATTGATTCTAAGATGGGAGGTAAGGGTTTAAAAAAAAAAAAGAACCTCTGAAGAAAGTGTTCTTTTCTATTTTAAATTTTCCTGCAGCACTCAATTTATACTTCTCCTTTGCTCCCATTATCCTCCATCATGCATTTTGCTGAAAGAAAGTATACAGATCATTAGAATCCCTTCCATTTGAATGTAAGCTTCTTGATGGCAAAAATGGTGTCTTTGAAATTTTTTTTTTGTATTCTGAACATCTAGCCAGGACTTTGAGCCTATTAGGTGCTTAATAAATATTTAAGGTCTTTCAAAAAGGGGGGAAATTACTTCTTGAAAACCAACGATAAATCTTTTCCAGATGTCAAAAAAGAATAAACCGCCATTCACTGTTGAGTCTGGTAAGCAGGTTTTCCCAACTTGTTATCATTTACCCTTCTTACCTACCTTCTCTGACATTATCATCTCTGATGTTATCGGCTTCTCTGTTTCCTCTTATTCCTGAAGATAGCCTGAAGCCTTGCAGGAGGTGGAAGGACAGGTTTTCTAAACAAATACTTGCAGATTTCTGCCCATCCCAGATGACACAGAGAAAGCCGCTGCTTAGGTGGGTACTTTGTGTATGATTCTGAGAAGTGAAACTTATTATCCATAACATGGAAATGGCGAACAAGCTGAGCATCTTTCTATCTCCTCCCATGTTGGCTTTTCCCAGTGTTCATTATCTTAAATGAAGCTCATCCATAAAAAACAAGATCACCAAAAAAGACATTCCAGAGCCAAACAGGAATAATTTTTGATTACCTACACCAATGTTCCCACTTCTTTGATCCTCTCGTCTTCTCATCCCTATCCCTCAGTGCTATAGAGATTTGGAGGGGACGTGAGTCAGCCCCCTTTATTTTACAGATGAGATAACAGCTCATTAAAAGTTCACATGCAGGGACACCCTGACTTCCAGACCCTTGATGAATGAACACTTGTACACATGAATGGCCATCCAGACTATGCTCCAACAAGGGTTAGGGTGAGTTTTCCCTAGAGTGTTGGAGAGGAAGAAGGCTTTCCCTGAGTTACCACATTCCAGATGCTTCTCCAGATGTGTTCTATGGCTTTTGCTCATAGAAAAGCAACAGATAGTCCTGAAACAATATTAGTGTAATAAAAACAGGACTGCAATAAACAAAATTGTGTCATTAATCATGAGTGTTCTCATTGATATGATACTTTACAGTTTAGAAATGACTTTCCTCAAACTAATTCGTGGAGGTAGATAGTACAGAAATTGATATCACTATTTTACAGGTGAGAAAAATGAGGTTCAGTTAGTGGTAGAAGTAGGACTCTCAGTCAGTGATCCTGACTTCTAGTTCAACATTTTTTCCTATATCACTTTCCTTCGTCTCTTAGTATATTATAGAAAATGCAATGTATTAGAGAATAAAGTGTTGAAGTTGAGATCAGAAAAACCTTGATTCAAATCCTGATTCCAGCATTTACCAGCGGTGTGATTCTGAGCAAATCAACTAATCTCTTTGAATCTTAGTTTTCTCATAACTCACACAATTATAGTGAGGGTCTGTAGAACAACTTGCAACTATGAAAATTCAACATAATTGTCTGTTGTTATTATTAGTATTATCTATATCTATTAGTATTATCTATCTATCCATTCATCTGTCCACCTATCCATCTCTTCATCTATCTATCCATTTATCTCCCTATCTTTAAAAAGGAATATAACCAAAGCTCCAGAGCCCATTAATATGGATTCTCTCCTTATTCATGGAGGCCAGTGCTCCTTGCCTGTGTAAGGGATAGGGCAGTGAGTCAGTGTTGGTAAGAGAGTAGAGAAGAAAAACCCAATCTCTTCAGTCTTGATGAAGAGCCTTTCTGGCTTCCAGCTTCATGAGAGAAGATGAAGAATGCCAACCCCTTTTTAGGTGGATTCAGGAAGAGAAAGAGCTGGAAGAAGCTGACAGGAGAGAAGCTAGCAGAAGCTATTCCCCCAACTCCAGTTCGTTATACTAGAGACTTCAAGGAATTTTTCTCTTTGTTGAGAGCTGGTCCTCCCTCTTGGTAGAGCTGAGTTATCTTCTAATGGGAGAGCTTCATCACTGTGTCTGGCATACATCCTCCTGCGTATACCATCTCTGGTTTCTGTTTGGGTATTGACTTGGAGAAACGGATTTCTTTGCCATTTTCTCTGTGTGTGTGTCCTTTGTGGAACATGGAAACAATAATTAAATGATTAGTACGGGGCCGGTTTTAAGATAAGACATATGGATTGCTTGAGATGTACAATTCTGTGAAAAATCCTTGAATCATCCTTAGAACTGTAAAGATTAAATTATATCTCTAATAAAAATATTATATTTTATGAGGTTTATTAAGGATTATTAGAAATCAAGGATACAAAATAAAACCCACGTGCCCATGGCTGATTAGCCCATTCAGAATCCCCCATGCTTAGTTTACCACTATACTTGATACATCATTGCAAATGAAGAGAAGAGCACGTGGGAGGCATTGTTGCCAGTTAAATACCAATTGTGATCTCACCAACGTGGGGACTCAGATGAGATTATTGGGAATTCTGGGAAATACCAAGGACTTCTGGGGATTGAAGTTCTAGGGTTCAAAATCTCCATTTTTACAGAACTGAATGTTTTTCTGGTCCTTGGTAAGGGTCTCTTTAAATAGCAGGTAGAGGAGGTCCAGGTTTCCAGCCACACAGGCCTAGCTTCAAATGATATCACAAGATTTTCTCCCAATTTCCACAATTGGATAAAGTTTTCTTGTAGGTCAAAAGCTGGACTAGAACCATAATTGAATAGAAAGGGAACTGAACAAGCTCTAACATTGAGTCATATGACGTAGTCAATGTGGTTCACTCAATTCCCATATAAAGGAGCAGACAGATAAAATTCTAGCCTGGTGTCCCCTCTCTAGGAGAAGTCAGGGCAGCTAGATAGTATAGTAAATAAAGTGCTGAGCCTGGAGTCAGGAAGATATTGTTTTCTGAGTTCAAACCTGGCCTCAGACACTTACTGCAGTGTGAACCTGGGCAAGTCATTTAACCCTGTTTGCCTCAGTTTCCTCATTTGTCAAATAAGCTGGAGAAGGAAATGGCAAATGATTCCATTTTCTTTGCCAAGAAAACCCCAAATGGGTCTCCAAGAGTTGGACACAACTGAAATAGGAGAGATCAGATAAATCTGGAAATAGTGGTAGTCTCTCGGAAGCCGAGAATGACGATTGTCTTTGTGCATTATCATCTATTGGTGTACCCTCATGTGGCTTTGGAGTCCAAAGATTGAGGTGCAGAGTTTGTGGCACATGGGGCATGGGACGCCAGTTGTTACGGGAGGTGCGGCTGTGGCCTGGTGTTGGCGTTCACACGCAGCGGCAAGACGTCGACGTCGCTCATCTTCAAAGGTGGTGGCGGCATGGTGAATGTGGGTTCACCAGCTGCTTCTGTCAGAGGCAGCGAGTTCTAGTTGCTTTGGCGTCATGCCAGCCCACTTCAAGTTGGACTTTAGCTGATCCTTGAATCTTTTCTTTGGTCGGCCTTGTTTCCTGAGTCCAGCTGACAGTTCACCATAGAATAACTGTCTTGGTATTCGCTGTGGGTCCATGCGGATGACGTGTCCAGACCATCGTAGCTGGGTTTGGAGGACCAGGACTTCAATGCTGGTGGAGTTGGCTCTGTCGAGGACTTCCTGGTTGGTGATTCGGTCCTGCCATCAGATCCTCATGATTGACCGGAGGGAGCGTTGGTGGAATTGCTCCAGCTGTTTCATGTGCTTTGTGTACAGTGTCCATGTTTCACAACCGTACAGGAGCAAGCTGAGGACCACTGCGTTGTACACTTTGAGCTTTGTCACAGTGCTTACACCGCTGTGTTGGAGGACTTTGGAGCGCAGCCGCCCAAGTGCCTGGCTGGCCTTTTGGATCCTGGCATTGATCTCGTGGTCTAGGGACCCGTCGTTGGCAATGGTGCTTCCCAGGTACTTGAAAGTGTTGACATTAGAAAGCTACGTGCTGTCGATTGTAATGCACGGCTGGTTCGCTGGCCTCCCTGGTGCAGGTTGGAACAGCAACTCTGTTTTGCTGAGGCTGATAGTCAGGCCAAACAGTTTTGTTGTGGTGGAGAACCTGTCCACAATGGTTTGAAGATAATTTTCTTGGTGGGCCATGAGAGCACAGTCATCTGCAAAGAGAACTTCCAGGACGAGTCTCTCTGTTGTCTTTGTTTTTGCAGTCAGATGGCGAAGGTCGAATAGTGAGCCATCCAGTCGGTATTTGATGTAGATGCCCAGGTCTAGATCCATCACAGCATGTTGTAATACTTGGGTGAATAATAGGTTGAATAGTACTGGAGCGAGGACACAGCCTTGTTTCACTCCTTTGGAGATGTTGAAGCGATCTGAAGTCTCTCCACCAGATAGGACTTCCCCTGACATGTCGACATGAAAGAGCTGGATCAGTTTGACGAATTTTGCTGGGCAACCAAGCTTGCTGAGGATCACCCACAATGCATCTCTGTTCACTGTGTCGAAAGCCTTTGTCAGGACTATGAAGACAATGTAGAGACTCAGGTTCTGCTCAAGGCATTTTTCCTACATTTACCTCACTGTGAAGACCATGTCGATGGTGCTGCGATCTGGTCGGAAGCCACATTGTGATTCAGGCAGGTTCGGCTCTGAAACAAATGACAGGAGTCTGTTGAGTATAACACGGGCGAGGATCTTTCCAGCAGTGGAGAGTAGTGAGATGCCTCTGTAGTTGTCACAGGCTGCTCATGAGCCTTTGTTCTTGTATAGGGCTACGATGGAGGCATCTCTGAGTTCTGGGGGCATGTCTCCCTCTTCCCATATGCTGGTCAGCACTATGTGGAATGCCTGGAGCGCCTTTCCATTTAAGGCCTTGTACACCTCGGTTGGGATCCCGTCTTTACCGGGTGCCTTGCCTGCACTCATTTGTTTAATGGCTTTTTGGACTTCCTCTATTGAAGGAGGGACGTCAAGTTGTTCAATGGAGCAGTTTTGGGGGATCTGGTCAAGGGCGCTTTGGTCGACTGAAGAGGGTCGGTTGAGAAGCTGACTGAAGTGTTCTCTCCACCTGTTGCTGATGCCTTTTTTATCTTTTATGAGAGTGTCACTGTCAGAGGATAGCAAGGGAGTGGTGGTGGGTTTTAATGGCCCATAGACAGTCTTGAGGGCACTGAAAAATTGTTTGTAGTTTTTCATATCAGCAAACCGCTGGATTTCTTCTGCCTTTTTTTTCCCACCATCGGTCTTGCATCTTCCTGATCTCACGCTGCGCCATGGCTTGGAGAGACTTGAATCTTGTCCTTTTTAGGAGCAGAGTTTGGGTTATTTTGCCACTCCATAAAGGCTTTGTTCTTCTTGCTCAATAGGTCTTCAATAGCAGTGTTGTTCTTGTCGAACCAGTCCTGGTGGTTGCGTTGTTTTGGGCCTAGGACTGCCTTTGATGTTTCCTTCACTGCATCTCTGAACTGGGTCCATTTCTCGGTTGAGCTTCCAATGAGTGGTCCCTTGGCAGACAGCTTGTTGTCCAGGCAGGACTGGAATGTTTGCAAATAAGATGGATCTCTAAGAGGACTCACGTTGTAAAATGTGCGAACTGTCTGGGCGCGTTTTGGATGGTGAGGCACAATGCTCATTTGAAGAGTTGCTCTAACCAATCTGTGGTCTGTCCAGCATTCAGCTCCTCTCATGGCTCTGGTGATCTTTACATCCTGGATGTCTCACCGGCGTACAATGATGTAATCAATGAGATGCCACTGTTTTGATCTTGGGTGCATCCACGTTGTTTTATATTTGTTCGCCATTCTGAATACAGTGTTCATGATGGTGAGTTCGAACTCTGAGCATTTGCTGAGTAGCAGTAGGCCATTGTTGTTCATTTTTCCCATGCCGTGTTTGCCGAGCACTCCTTTCCATCTTTCATGGTCCTGGCCAACGCGGGCATTGAAGTCTCCCAGTAGTATCAGCTTGTCATTTGTGGGCACTGAGTGCAGGACGGCACTCAGGTCAGAGTAGAACTGCTCGATGGTCTCCTCTGTGCTGGTCAGTGTAGGTGCATATGCGCTGATGATTGTGGCATACCGGTCTTTGCTGAGAGGCAAACAGATCTTCATGAGCCTCTCTGATGCTCACAGGCAAATCTGGCATCTGTTTGAGCAAACTGGTCTTGATGGCCAGGCCAACACCATGGATTCTGTCTTCATTTGAGGCTCTACCTTTCCAGAAGAAGGTGTATCCAGTGGTGGGTTCGCTGAGTGATCCCTCTTCTGGTAAGCGTGTTTCGCTTAATGCTGCGATGTCGATGTTATATCATGCCAGTTCTTTACCGATTAGAGCTGTTCTTCTCTCAGGTCTTGGGGTATTCTCTCTGTCAAGTAATGTTCTGATGTTTCATGCTCCTAGTAGGAGTTTCTTTGTATTTTTTCTTTGATTTCAATCGCTTAAAGGGGATGACCTGCCAGCCACAGTGTGCTGACCGGGTGTTTGTAGGGCAGGCAATGTTTGGGACACTTTTTCTAGTCCCCTCCCTTGATTAGGGTGAGCAGTGCTGTCCTAAAGAGGGCTGCTCAGTCGCCCAGGATGCTGCCGAACGTCCCTGCTGCCCACAGGGCCGAGCGACCACTGGTCTGTGGGCCGCCTACGTGCAGGATCGTGACTACAACTGCCAGTGGTCACCTCCACCTGTTGTGTTGCCACTCCCCCATTGCCGCAGGTCTTGAAGAGGGTGGACGGGGTTAGGATAGATGAGTGTGCACAAAGATACTTGTGCATGAAAGAGATTTAAGTGGAAAAGCCAATGCACAAAGTCCCACTCTCTTGGCTTTGGAAGCCTGGGTCCAGGAAATAAAAGGAATCTGGAAATAAAAGGAGTTTATCAAAGGGAGATTAAGGCTTTCAGATAAGAATTAGAAAGCCATTAAAGCAAAAGAAAAGAATTATACTTGAGGAAAAACAAAAGGCCAGGGGACATCCTTTTTTAAGGAAAAGAAGCAGCATGAATAGTATAAAGAAGGCTAGACCTGGTCTTTCAAGGGTCTCACACATTATCATTATTAGCTGTGTGACCATGGGAGACTTATTCCCCCCCCCCCCCCCCCGAAACTCAGTTCTTTCCTCTGACAAACAAAGATAATGTTTGCAATCCTGGCTTCATAATATCCTTGTGTAAACCTCAAAGTGTTTTTGTAAATGTGAGTCATTCCTATGTGAGCTATGGCTAAGTAGGGAAGCAGAAGCCAGCTAGTAGAATAGAGACTTCTTGGGGATCCCAGCAGGAGGAGGAACCTTGGATGGAGTACAAGGAGAATGTGAATACATAAAGGGCATAGGATCCTCTGAGAGCTAGAGCTTGAAGATGCCTCAGTGACTAGTATATCTCCTTCATTGTACTGATGGGGAAACTGAGGTACAAGGAGGTTAACCACCTGCCTAACATTACACAGGTAGTAAGCATCAGGGGCAAGATTAAAATCCAACTCATCTGATTCAGGAATCAGTGTTCTTCCCACATGGTACCATCATGTCTCTGACAGCAAAGATCTCCAGGATTTTTTTTTTCTCTCTGAAGCAAAGTTATACTTTTTATTTAAATCTCATCATCTATACCTTCACTAGCTTTCCTTTTATCTTTCACCAAATCTAGGAAGATCCAAAAGCTCCACTATTTACCCTTCCTTTCCTCTTCTTTCTTTTCATTCTCTCCATTCTCATAGGTTTAATGATCACCTCTATAGGGTTGACTCATCAACCTTCTTTTCCTTCCTTCTCATCTCTCTTGAGTCTCAGGTCCACATTTCTATTCCAATGTCCTGCCATCACCTCAGACACATCATATCTGCAACCATCTTCGTTATCTTTCCCTCAAATCAGCTCTTCTTCCAAACTTTTCCCTTTCTGTCAATGGCTACGCAGGTTTGAATACCTAGAATCATCCTGGGCTCAATCTTTTCTTTCATTTCAAAATGAATTAATCACCTACCAAGTCCAAGATACCATTCTCTTAGACTCTGGGGATGTGAAGCTTTTTTTAAAATGATCATCCCTGCCCTCGAGGCGTTTTCCATCTAGTTAGACATAGAGTCTTTCCTATGGTGTCTATATAAACGTATTACTATACGCTGGCCATCTGTAGATGCACTAGGTTGTTATTTATCACCTGTGTGACTATTTCCTTCTTTTTTTTAACTAATATTTTATTTGATCATTTCCAAGCATTATTCATTAAAGAAAAAGATGATTTTCTTTTCCTCCCCCCCACCCCCCATAGCCGACATGTGATTCCACTGGGTATCACATGTGTTCTTGACTTGAACCCATTGCCATATTGTTAGTATTTGCATTAGAGTGTTCGTTTAGAGTCTCTCCTCTGTCATGTCCCCTCAACCGCTGTAGTCAGGCAGTTGCTTTTCCTCGGTGTTTCTACTCCCACAGTTTGTCCTCTGCCTATGGATAGTGTTTTTCTCCTAGATATCTGCAGATTGTTCAGGGACATTACACCACCACTAATGGAAAAGTCCATTACTTTCAATTATACCACAGTGTATTAGTCTCTGTGTACAATGTTCTCCTGGTTCTGCTCCTTTCGCTCTGCATCACTTCCTGGAGGTCGTTCCAGTCTCCATGGAATTCCTTCACTTTATTATTCCTTTAGCACAATAGTATTCCATCACCAACATATACCACAACTTGTTCAGCCATTCCCCAATTGATGGGCATCCCCTCTTTTTCCAATTTTTTGCCACCACAAAGAGCGCAGCTATGAATATTCTTGTACAAGTCTTTTTCCTTATTATCTCTTTGGGGTACAGACCCAGCAGTGCTATGACTGGATCAAAGGGCAGACAGTCTTTTAGTGCCCTTTGTGCATAGTTCCAAATTGCCCTCCGGAATGGTTGGATCAGTTCACAACTCCACCAGCAATGAATTAATGTCCCTACTTTGCCACATCCCCTCCAGCATTCACTGCTTTCCTCTGCTGCCATGTTAGCCAATCTGCTAGGTGTGAGGTGATACCTCAGGGTTGTTTTGATTTGCATCTCTCTGATTATAAGAGATGTAGAGCACTTTTTCATGTGCTTATTAATAATTTTTATTTCTTTATCTGAAAACTGCCTATCCATGTCCCTTGCCCATTTATCAATTGGAGAATGGCTTGATTTTTTGCACAATTGATTTAGCTCTTTATAAATTTGAGTCATTAAACCTTTGTCAGAGGTTTCTATGAAGATTTTTTCCCAATTTGTTGTTTCCCTTCTGATTTTAGTTACATTGGTTTTGTTTGTACAAAAGCTTTTTAATTTGATGTAGTCGAAATTATTTATTTTACATTTTGTGATTCTTTCTGTCTTGCTTGGTTTTAAAGCCTTTACCCTCCCAAAGGTCTGACATGTATAATATTCTGTGTTTACCCAATTTACTTATGGTTTCCTTCTTTATGTTTAAGTCACTTACCCATTTTGAATTTATCTTGGTGTAGGGTGTGAGGTGTTGATCAATTCCTAATCTCTCCCACACTGTCTTCCAATTTTCCCAGCAGTTTTTATTGAATAGTGGATTTTTGTCCCAAAAGCTGGGATCTTTGGGTTTATCGTATACTGTCTGGCTGAGGTCGCTTGCCCCCAGTCTATTCCACTGATCCTCCTTTCTGTCTCTTAGCCAGTACCAAATTGTTTGGATGACTACTGCTTTGTCATATAGTTTGAGGTCTGGGACTGCAAGGCCCCCATCAATTGTGTTTTTTTTTTTCATTATTTCCCTGGATATCCTTGATCCTTTGTTATTACAAATGAACTTTGTTATGGTTTTTTCTAAATCAGTAAAGAATTTTTTTGGGAGTTCAATGGGTATGGCACTAAATAGATAAATAAGTTTGGGTAGAATGTTCATTTTTATTATATTGGCTCGTCCTATCCATGAGCAGTTAATGTTTTTCCAATTGCTCAAGTCTAGTTTTAGTTGTGTGGAGAGTGTTTTGTAGTTGTGTTTTTATAGTTCCTGTGTTTGTCTCGGGAGGTAGATTCCTAGGTATTTTATTTTGTCTAAGGTGATTTTGAATGGGATTTCTCCCATCATGTTCCATGCCTTACGGTCATTCAGAGTGGAACTTGCAAGGTCTTGTGTGACCCTGATTGGCATTCCTTTATATCTAAATTGTCTTTTTCTGGCTTCTTGTAAGATTTTTTCTTTTGCTTGAAAGCTTTGGAATTTGGCAATTACATTCCTGGGAGTTGTCTTTTGGGGATTTACTGTAGAGGGTGTTCTGTGAGCTCTTTCAGTGGCTGTATTGCCCCCTTGTTCTAGAATCTCTGGGCAATTTTCTTTGCTTATCTCTTGTATTACAATGTCAAGTTTGCTGTTTATTTCTGGCTTTTCTGGTAGTCCAATTATTCTTAAATTGTCTCTTCTCCCCCTATTTTCCAAGTCTATGACCTTGTCGGTGAGATATTTTGTGTTCTCTTCTAATTTCTTGGTCTTTTCGCTTTGCTTTATTAATTCTTGCTCGTTTTCTTCCAGTTGGCTGATTCTGACTTCTAAAGCCTGGTTTTCCTTTTCAGTTTGGTGAAACCGGTTTTGTAGATGCATGAATTTCTTTTGCATTATTTCCCACTTTTCCTCCAAGAAGGCTTCCATCTTTTTGATCATTTCCGATTCAAATTCTTCATGGGTTTGTGGAGAGTTGCCATTTCCTTTGGAAGGTTTCAGAGCATTTGCTTGTGTTTCCTCTTCTATCTCCTCTGTATTTTGTATTCTTGCTCCATAAAATGTGTCTAAAGTCGCCCCCTTCTTCTTGTTTTTCTTGGAGTGTTGAAGCTTTTCTGTGCTGTTTGCCATCTCTATCTGAGTGGGGAGGTCTAGCTTTTTTTTATCTCTGTCTGGTTTTCAGAGGCTTTAGCCCCAGGCAAATTGTTCGTTCGAGGGTGATACTGCTCTCAGTTCCCTCCCGATGCTTCTTCATTGCCTTACTCCCATGCTCTGAGCCTGGTTTGCACTGTCCCCGAGGTATCTCAGAGCCTTTGTGGGCCAGAGAGGCCTGCACTCTGAGGGGGGGGGGGGGGAGGGGCCGAGGCTTCCCAGAGCTCTGAGGGCTCCTGATAGGATTAACTTCCACTGGGTTGAATTAAGTGTGTCTTAAAGCAGGGATCTTCCCTGAGACTTGGATGGAAGGATCTAGCCAGGGGTCTACAGGCTCCCCTCTGTCTTTCTCTGTTTCCCTGCTGTCTAAGTGCCCCCGCGACTGCCTTAGGTTGTTTTCAGGATGTGGCCTTCAGAATAGCCAGCCCTGGGGTCCTTTTGCTGGCTCTTATGTTCCTGCTGCTGCCTCAGACTCAGCGCTCTGGGTTGGGGGGATGGGTCCTGGGACCTTCCTTCTGCCTATCCCTTGGATCCGAGTGATCTCGGGTTCTGGCTTTTGGGGGGCCATACCTTTTGATCCAGGTCCAGGAGGAGGGTTCCTGGGATCTATCCTGTTGTTTGTTTTGAATTTTGGTGTCCTAGGAGCATAAAGTTTGAGATCGGTAAGGAAGGGGTTTCCGGAGATCCGAACTTTAGCTCTCTCTAAGCCGCCATCTTGACCGGAACCTCCAACTATTTCCTTCTTATAAGGTCCTCCTCCAGTATTTTATTTGGTGGGGAGAGCCTGGCTTCTCACCCCTGACTTGAAGTTCCCATTTTGCTAGATTCTAACCATGGGTGGACAGGCTTTGCTGAAAGATCTGGTGATTAGTATCTGCTGCCTGAGGACCTTAAGTTAAGCAAAAGCATCACCAGAAGAAGGCCAAAGGGGATACTGGTTTTCTTCATTTTGATGCCTCAGGAAGACCATCTCCAAAGGCACTGAGATCTTCAGTAAGGGAAGAGTGCTCACCCTGAGGAAATCACAGGTCCCATAAGTGTGAAACTGAGTATGGCGCTCTTATAGCCTTCCTATTAGTCATCAGCTGTCCTACAGTCATTTCATCACATTCAAGAACAATAGTTTAAGAAAGCTACTGCAGGAGGGGTAAAGGTCATCAAAGTGAAGTTCCAAGATGGTGGTGTCCCAAGCCTTGGCAATGGTGGCTGCAAAGGTAATGAGCTTATGGTAGGTATATCCATATGTATGCAGTCTCTTTAGGGGGCAGGCCTAGAGATGGGAGGTCCTGGGTTCAAATCTAGCCTCAGACACTTCCCAGCTATGTGACCTAGCAAGTCACCTAACTCCCATTGCCTAGCTCTTACCACTCTTCTACTTTGGAACCAATACACAGTGTTGATTCTAAGAAAGAAGGTAAAGGTTTTTTTAAAAAATCTCTCATTTGTTGTCTCTTATTCTATCCTTTTTACCACCCCCATCTTTGAAGAACAGCATAGTGGTTATTGTAGGCAGATTCATTACCAGTATGCTATGGAGGAGACTGAAGGAAAGGTAGCATAATGATCAAGCCAATGTGCATAGCATCTTTCTTAAAACCACCCTAAGATGTCAGAAGACATTGGTGCCATTACGTTCCTTTGATAGTCTTATTTATCTTGTAAAAGCTAACACAAAGATTTAAAAACAAGAATTTGCCAAGTGGCAATCCCTTCCCAAAATATTTCCACATGCTTTTTCCTGTACCATGAAACCTGCTAAAGGATGCAGTGGATAGTTCCTGAACTGCAAATTGTGCCTAAACGTTCCAGAAAGGGATTAAACTGAACTTCTTGCTGTCCTATAAATATTTCAATGGAAGGTCATAAACTTAAGGGGCCAAAAGGGCCTGGAATAAAATAATCTGCTCCACAATGGTTTACACTAATTAATAACCATCAGTGGAAAGCAGTTGGTAAAACACTTGGCCAACATAGTCACCTTTGAGTCATTTAATGTCAACTAAGAACAGAATCAGCCAGGGAGAAAGGGATTTCACTTAGGAAAGAATGAAAATTAAAATTTGCTTTTTATCAACTACAAATCACTTAATGCACAGAAAGGGGTCTTTATCAAAAGGTGTATTTACATGTAATGAAGGGGTTCCTTTGACTCAAATGAGCACAAGGAGGTTTCTTTCAACTCTTTTTCAACCTCCTTATATGTTTCTAATCAATAGAGGGAAGGGAGGAGAAAAGCAGGTCAACTGGATGTACTTTTAAGTTTTATTTAAGCATTGCAGAGCTTTAAGAGCTCAAGGGTGAGCACTTCTATTTTAAGTTCTATTTGGTCATGAAGGCTTTTCTGATAATTTATTGTTTTGAGTAATGAGCCATTCTAATTGGAGCCAGTTACATAATTATTGCTGAAATCCAACTGTGGATAAATGAGAATTCTGCTGCTAAGTATAACAAGCCCTCCTTATGCTTCCAAGACTGGTTTCAGTGATTTCAGATTAAATACCTGTCGCATTGGAGGACACGTTCCATTCTTTCAAGTCCTGTCTGTGAGGAGGCTACAGGATTGCTATGTTGTTGGTTTGTTTTTTTTTTTTAAACACCAGCCTAATTAATAGAACCCATAATGGGCTCAGCTTGAAATTGTTCTTGAAAAACATGTGGTATGCTGAAATATGTAACATATCAGCCTACAGGTTACAACAGGGGATTGTGGGTTCCTCCACTAGGGAGGTCTTGAAAAAGATAATAGAGTCTCATCTGTCTGGGATGGTTTAGGTGTGGTCTTGCCTGAAGGCAGAAGATGGACTTAATGACCTTTCCAAGTCCCTTTCTATTCCTTTTATTTTTTAATTTTCTTTATGGATTTTTTTTAAAAAATGTATTTCCATAGATGATATGTAAGTTGGTGTTATTACGGAACTTTGAAAAAGAGGACTTGGGTTCCATTCCCTCTTCTAGCTCTTTTTAATTAATTATGTATCCTTAAGCTCTAATCTCTCAGTTACACATCCCATAAATTCTAGCCATTGTTATGGTTGGTCTGGATCCTTGATTTCACTAGGGTAGAGAATTCCAATAAGGAAAATCTCTTTATACTGATTAGCAACTCTTCTGCAATTTACATTCTTAAAGAGTGGAGGAGCAACTGAGAGATTAAAGGAATTTGTCCAGGGTAACATAATGAGTATGTGCCAGAGGAAGGAGACTTTCTAAATCCAAGACCTGGTCTCTATCCACTATGCACTACTTTTTCTTATCATCATGATATTGTCTGTGCCCAGCAGGGCAGTTTTGACTTAATTTATTAGCCAGTCAGTCAAGATAAACATTTGTTAAGTGTTTATTATGTGTACTAATGGCAGGAGATAGAAGTATGAAAAAGAAAAGCAGCCCTGGACTTCAAGGAGTTTATAATCTAATGAGGGAAGACAATATACAAGAGGAAGCTGAAAAGGGGCAGGGGGAGGCGATAGAAAGGTACCAAAACCTAGGACAAAGAAAGTGCAGCCATGTGGGAAAGAGCACTGGCAGTTTTCTTCAGATATTTGAAGCTTATCATCTGGAAAAAGTTTTAGACTTGTTCATCTTAATTCCAGAGGGCAGAAAATTGGGAAGTTGAGTATAAGAAAACCAGAGAAGTAACAAAGAACCAGATTGTAAAGAGTTTTAAATGGAAAATTAAGAATTTTACAGTTGAGCCTTGAAGTAAAAAGGAACCAATGGGACTTATTGGGGTGATATGGTCAGACCCGAGCTTAAAATATTTTTGACAGGTGAATGGAGGAAAGACTAGAATAAGAAGAGATCTAAGTCAGGGAATCCAACCAGAAGGCTAATGCAATAGCCCAGGCAGGAAGTGATGAAGGATTACATCAGGTTGGTAACTGGGTGAGTGAAGAGAAGATTTATTCAAGAAATGGCAAGGCTTGGCAATAGATTGGACAGATGGGGTAAATTTATGAGAGGAATCAAAGTTGGCACAGAGATAACTGATCCCATGGGACCTGATGGAATCACCAATTGAGAAAGAAGAGAGCGAGAAGAAAAGAGGGACCAGGACAGAGTCCATCATTTGAAGGTAGGACCTGGATAAAATCCAGAAAAGGAGACTCAAGAGGGATCAGTCAGACAAGAAAGAGAAATAGGAAAAAACAGTGTGATGAAAACCTAAAGAGGGACGATCAACAAGCAAAAGTTGTAGAAAAGTCAAGGATAAAAATGGGAAAAGGCCATGAGAAGCTTATCACCCAGGGTTACATAGGTGTCAGGGCTCGAATCCAACTCTTGACTTCCAGGCCAGTATTCTCCCACTTGATTCCACAGACTCATTTGGTGAGATTATAGCTTGGCCGGTATTGAATTTCTTTTCCACTTTCACTTCTGTTCAGTTCTCAATTTTTAAGAGTACTAATGAGAATTGTTAAAATAATATTATAATAGTAAGGTACCTTTAGAAAGAAAGTGTTTTGACATTGGATGAAATGATACTTGGGCATGAATTTCAGGGAAATTTCCATTTTTTACATGAATTTTTATTAAGTTTTTTGGTTTTTTTGTCATATACATTTCCAATCATAACCCATCTTCCTATCCTTCCCAGAGAGCAATCCCTTATAACAAAGAATAAAAAAGAGGAGGGGGGCAGTTAAACCAAACAAACCAATCCATTGAAAAAAAGTCTGACATCATATGCAGTGCTGTATACCAAGAGCTCTCTCAGCAGAGGAGAGGAGAGGGCACAGTCTTAATTTGCTTTTTAATATTTGGGGACCAAGAAGGATATTTCAAGTACTCTTTTTGTTTTAATCCCTTATCTTTCAACACATAGTATTGATTCTAAGGTAGAAGAGCAATAAGGGCTAGACAATGGGGGTCAAGTGACTTGCCCAGAGTCACACAGCTAGGAAGTGGCTGGGGCCATATTTGAACCCAGGATCTTCTGTCTCTAGACCTGGCTCTCAATCCACCGAGCCACCTCCCTGCTGCCCCCCACTCTCACCCCAGTGTTCCTCTCTGTTCTCCAATCATGACCAAGAACACATTGATTTTTAAATAAACAGAAATAAACAGGAAGTTGCCCTTTTCTTTAGGGAACTGAGTCAAAATCCAACTTTTTTGTGGCTGGTTTTATGTAAATGCTCTCCCTCCCGTTCCCTCTACCACTTAGTTCAGAAATTACTCTTCAATCAAATTGCTCATATTTTTCTTTCCCCCCAGGCTGGCTGCAAAATGCCATCTCCTCCCCTCTTTACACGGAAGCTGATTTGAGAAACACCTGTACAGATTCTTAAATGCTTTTTTCTTATTGTCACAAGGCAACATTTTTTCCCCTCCTGGGCTCAAGACAATCCCATAGAAATACCTGACATCAAGGCTGGCTTCAGGCAACTATAAATAATTTCTTTATCCGCCACCAAATGCAGGTATCTGGAACTTGGTTTATGTAGCCTATTAATCATTACTTAGCTAAAGTGAAAACAATAGATGGGGCAAGCCTGGACAGAAGCTTCTTTTGTGGAGAGGGAAGCTTTTCTTGCCTATTTATGCAACTACCCATATTTGGAAGGAATAGTATTCCAGGAAAAGCCTCTGATTAAGGACTCCAAGATCCTCTGGGAAATTTCAACAGACTCTCTTGTGTGGGGAGGCTTCCTATGCAAATGTCACCCCCAAAGTCCTGAGCAACAGCTGGTTTTCTTTTCCATTTACCTTTCTTTCAGAATATAGATAAAGATGGAGAGATTCCCAGAGTAATCCAATGTCAAAACTGGAGAGCAGGACCTGAAAAAAAAATGTATCTTTGTCTTAATATTTTAATTGTAGCTTAGCCTTGTCACCACTCAGGACCCTGGGGCAAGGAGTCTTCACTGATCTAGTATCCTGCCCCTTACCATCAAGTCACAAGGGGCTCTACTCCCTTCCTATTATTTCCAGACCCAGCTTGTCATTTGAGGTATTCAAACCCCAGTGGTCATTTTTAAACAGTTTAATGATATATATTGATAATGATATATATATTTCTATATATATATAATGATATAATTATATAGAAGCAGAGTAAAATCCAAAAGCCAGTCATTTGTTTCATAAAATGGGACATTGCAATACCCTTTGCATCCAACCCCCTAGCAAAACCATTGCCCACATCACAGACAGTGAAGGGGGGAAGGAAATCACTAAATCTGGCGTCCAAGGACCTAGGTTCAAGGGCTACATTGTCTCCTTACTACTGGTGGTACCTTAGATAAATCCCTTCAACAATCTGTATCTCATGTCAGCCATCTGTAAAATGAGGGGACTGGGCAAGCTGATTTTTAAGGAATCTTCCACTTCTAAATCTGCAGTGTTTGCAGGGAAGCACTTGAAAGGAAATCCCTTCGTCATTACCTGTAGTGGTTCCTATAGACTCCATTAGACAATCTGTGTGAATTGCTGGGACCTAAAAATATTTATCACCCAGAGGTTGGTTTTCATTCTGTCCTAAGTTAGCCAGGGCTGGTCCTAGACCACAGACATCTAGTCTACTCTGCTAATTATTTCCTATTCATCCTGTATATAGCTTGTGTGTGTGTGTGTATTATCAATATATGTAATATATTAATATATTTTATTTTAAACTAGATTAATTATATTAAATATTTATTCTATATAATATATGAATATAAATAGATAATACATATAATTAACAATATAATATAATAAATAATAAAATTAATGTAGTATATTATTGATATGTATATTTATTATATATGTACAATATAATTAATAATTAATGTACATACAATAAAATAATTATTATTATATTATACATACATAATAAATATGTATGTAATAAATGTATTATGTTGTATTGTGTACATACAATAATGTATGTAATAAATATATTTCTATTAATACATTTAATAATATTCAGATAGATAGATAGATAGATAGATAGATAGATAGATAGATAGATAGATAGATAGATAGATAGGTTTCATACTGTCTCCTCCATTCTATTGTAAACTCCCTAAGGTCAGACACTATCTTTTGATTATTTTTCTATTCCTAGGACTTAGCACAGTGCCTGGCACATAGTAGGATTTTAATAAATGTTTTTTGATTGGCTTATTGATTACCATGATAGCTTACTCAAAGCCTTTCTAATTTTGCATTTGTTTTGTATTTTGTACATTTGTTTTTGTATTTGTAATTTGTATTTGTTTTCTAGAACCTTCATTCCACTGACTTAGAACTGATTCTCCTTGTTGCTATGCTGAGGTATTGAAGAAAGAATAGAAGAAGCATACTGCATTTTTTCACAGTCTTTGTATTCTATAACTTAATGTATTTTATTTTAATATCTCTTTTGATCCTTATTCCAGGTCACATGTGACCCTGAGCAAGTTACCACTTCCCTGAGCCTCAGTTTCCTCATCTGTAAAATGAGGAGGCTGGACTCAGTGGTCTATAAGGTTACTTCGTCTCTGATCCTATTATCCTCATGAGCTATATCATAGGCTAGAAGAGACCTCAGAGGCCATGAACCTTGTCTTAGAAATGGCGCATAGTAGGCATTTTATAAATATTTATTGATTTTTGGTTGACTGATTGAATCATTGGTTGCCTAACATCATAAAGTGGTCAAAGATCCTAGACTCTAATCCTGTTTCTGCTACTTACAGAGCATCTATTATTCCTGTGTGATGGGGCAAGTTAATAAATTTTTCTAGTCCTCAGTTTCTCTAGAATTAGGTAGTTGATGTAAATAATCTTTAAATGCTTTTCCAGTTTTTAATCCTAAATGTTGTTTGTACACACTGTACAGATAGGGAAACTGAGACCACTCTAATTTTTAAATAAAAAGCCTTCATTTCAAACACTGGTGTTAAAATACTGATATTAATTCCTTGCATTTTTAGGCTATACTTATTTTCAAAGGCTTCCCAAGTTTTATTTACATCAGTTGTTTCACTAGAACCTCACAAGAACTCCATAAGGTAACAGGGCGGGATATTATTTAATTTCTTTTGTTTTACAGATGGAATGCAGATAGGTTAAATAATTTATCTCAGGGCATGCAGCATCTGTTGGCAGAGCCTGAATAAGAATTCTGCTACCTGGGGCTTCCCATTCTGAACAAAATTCTTATGATCTGAAAATTAGGTAAATTTAGACATAAAGATTATGAATCAAGTTTATTTATATCCTGTTTGTCTGATTCTCACCTTTCTCCTCTGAAAAATGGGAATAATATTATTGGTACTGCCTTTCTCCACAGATTTACATGAGAAAGGTACTACATCAACCTGAGAGCACTGTAGAAACATGAATTATTATAAGTGTTAACCTTAGAGTTGAACTTAAGACACCCTCCCAAACATTAAACAGTTATTCATAAAAATAATAGTAAAAAATTTGGAATTATACTAAGGCTGTGCCCTCTCTGTGTCAAAATATTCAGCAAAGAACCAGAAGCAGTACAGGCACATTAATTGGAGTTTAGCAAACAAATAGGGGCATATGAATATAATGGAATATATTATTATGCCACAAAAATGACTAATGTAAAGAATTTAGACAGCATGGGAAGATTTAGAAGAACTGAGATGGGGTGACATAAGTAGAAGTAGGAATATAATGTATAAAATTATTACAATAAGGTAAATAAAAATGCAACAAATACACTGATTATAATAACCAATCTTGGCAATGAAAATGCACAGGGAAGAGTTGAGAAAACCTCCCTCTCTTCACTACAGAGGTAGGGGACAATGGTTGTAGAATATTGTATATCCTGTCACAAGAGGTTGGTGCCTTGATTGATTTTAGCCAAATTGTTTTCTTTTCTTTTAAAAATCTTTGTTACAAGGGAAAACCACTGGGTATGGGAGAGGTGAGGGGTATATATTTGGACATTAATGTGTTGTTCTTGTCCAGTTGTTAAGTCATGTCCTATTCTTCAGGACCCATGGGCCATCACATACAGGACTTTCTATCCTCCTCTGCTATCTCTTGAAGTCTGTCCAAGTGGATATTTGTTGTTTTCATGGCACGATCTATCCATCTCATCCTCTGCCATCCACACTTTCTTTTGCCTTCAATCTTTCCCAATATCAGTCTATTCCAATGAGTCCTGCCTTCTCATTAGGTGGCCAAAGTATTTAAGCTTTGGCCTTCTAGTGAATTAATTTCTTTAAGTATTGACTGATTGGATCTCCTTGCTGTCCAAAGAAATCTCAACAGTCTTCTCTCCAGCACCACCATTCAAAAGTGTCGGTTCTGGGGCATTCAGCTTTCCTTATGGGAAGGCATCAATAAGAAGAGATAAAAGCTTAAAATAATAGCTTGTATGAATAGAGCCCTTTATACCTAGAAGACAGTTTCATATAAATTCTTTATTTGGTACTTACGATTACTCTGTGAGATAGAAAGCAATAATAATAGTAGCTAACATTTATATAATGCTTCCAAGTTTAAAAGTTTAAAATTTAAATTTAAAATTAAATGCTTCACATATGGAATTTCACTTATATATGTAATTTGCCTAGATTCTTGCAATATCTCTGTGAAGGAAGTAGGGTAAGAACTATTATCCCCCTCATTTTATAAATAAGAAAGTAGAGGCTCAAGATAGAGTGACATTTCCCCTTTTCTCTGTCTCTGTCTTTCTCTCTCTGTCTTTCTCTCTCTGTCTGTCTCTCTCTGTCTCTGTCTCTCTCCTTCTCTCTCTTTCTCTCTGTCTGTCTCTCTGTCTGTCTGTCTCTCTCTGTCTCTCTCTCTTTCTCTCTCTCTATCTCTCTGTGTCTCTGTCTGTCTATCTGTCTCTCTCCTCTCTCTTTCTCTCTCTCTGTCTGTCTCTCTTTCTCTGTGTGTGTCTGTCTCTGTGTGTGTCTGTCTCTGTCTCTCTCTCTGTCTCTGTCTCTCTGTCTGTCTCTCTCTTTCTCTCTGTGTCTCTGTCTCTCTCTCTCTCTCACACACACAGAGCTACACATACCTCCTGGATCTACCAGGAGGAAGGATGAAAAAAATCATCCTTTCTTAAGGAAAAGCCTGTAGAGTGCCTGGGTTTCCCCCAGCTGTTATTTGCCCTTCCATGTTCACTTCCTTTTCCTCCATTCAGCCTTACAGGGTCTAGGCTTCTCACAGTAGCACAAGGGTAGGGTGTAGAGGGGGTAACTCGGACAAAAAGAATTGCCAGTGGATTAGCAACTGGAAGAAAACCTGTTCCTTATCTATCCTCGTACTTTCTGATTCCAAGATCTTAGAGAAATCATTCTTCTAAGACATCCCACAAAGTTCCACTTGTCCGACTGCACGTGTTCCCATGCCAAGAGGAGGGGATAAGACTGAAGGCAGACAAAGCCCTGCCTCTTCCCCCACAGCCCTCCCAGCCCCGGAACTGGACAAGCTCAACCTGGCCCCTTCGCCATCTTTTGTGGAAACTGTCCTGGGACTGCTTTGCTGCAAGCCTGAGCTCAGACGTTCAATTAGGCAAGGTCAAGAGGGTCAGGGCTGGGAGCGGAGGCCTGAGCTAACCAACTGCCCTCCCCAGCCCCCAGCTCATCTCCTTGTGTCCGGAGCCTCCTCCCTCCCCGCCTGCCACAGCTGTTCCCAGCAGGGGCTTTAGATCAACTGAACTGTGACCTAGAAACAGAACGAGCTGCCCTTATCTATCTGCTGAACCCCAAGCATGCCGAACCACACCCAAGCATTCATTATTCCAAGGAACTGCCAGCAGCCCGTTCATCTTCCAAATAAAGCACCTACTGGACCAGTTTGGCCAGGGAACTGGACTCTGGGTCCTGAAAGCACTGACCCAGAATCAAACTGGACATCCAGATAAAGAAGAGCTATTTCATTTCGGTTTGAGGCCTTCAAGAGCATCTTGGGAGGGACATTTTGAGCACATGGATTTGCAGGCCAAGAGGACAGATGGGGTGGGGCATGGGGGGGTGGGGAAGGGAGGAAGGAAGAAAGGCAGGAGGGAAGGAAGAAAGTTGAGAAGGAAGGAAGGAGAGAAGGAAGGGAGGAGAGGAGGAAGGAGGGAAGGAAGAAAGGAGAGGAGGAAGGGAGGGAGGAGAGAAGGAAAGGAGGAAGGGAGGAGAGAAGGGAGGAAGGAAGGAAAAGAGGGAGTAGAGAAGGAAAGGAGGAAGGAAGGAGAGAAGGAAGGAAGGAGAGGAGGAAGGGAGGAAGGAAGGAAGGAAGGAAGGAAGGAAGGAAGGAAGGAAGGAAGGAAGGAAGGAAGGAAGGAAGGAAGGAAGGAAGGAAGGAAGGAAGGAAGGAAGGAAGGAAGGAAGGAAGGGAGGGAGGGAGGGAGGGAGGAAGGGAAGAAGGGAGGAAGGGAGGAAGGGAAGGGAGGAAGGGAGGAAGGGAGGAAGGAAGAAAGTGAGCCCAAATACCCAAAGGCTTAGAATCCTCAGAGACTGGAAAGCCTAGTACCCTTTCTACTTTCAGGTACCTTCTGAAGGCAGCTAAGTGGCACAATGAATGATTGAGCCCTGAGTTAGGAAGAACTGAGTTCAAATGGAGCTTCCTATACTTACTAGCTGTGTGATCCTGGGCAGGTCATTTAACCTGTTTCCCTCAACTCTTAAAATGGGGATAATAGTAACATCTACCTCTCACAATTTTTGTAAAAATCAAATGAGATATTTGTCAGGTGTTTAGCACAGTACCTGGTAGATTACAGGAGCTTAGTAAATTCTCTTTGTCTTCCTTCTGCCTACCCTCAAAGGATGAAGCTAGAGAACAGGCACTAAGAGTGAATTAAATCCAGTCCTAAGGACCAGTCTTTAGGTATTTAATTACTGGTTCATAGAATCCACCAGAACTCCCTGCTGCCTCAGCCTCCTTGATACTCTGTTCTCTCTAGGTTTTCAAGACACCACACTCTCCTAATTCTACTCCTACACATCTGACCTCTCTTTCTTTGTGTCCTTTGTTGGATTTCCACCTAGATCATACCTTCTCACCACAGGCATCTCATGAGGTTCTACCCTGGGCCCTTTTTTCTTCTCACTATATTATTGCATTACTACATTTGGGGATCTTGTCAGCTCCCATGGATTTTATTATTATTTCTATGGTGAAGATTCTCAAATCTACTTCTCCTCCTAATCTCTGCTGACTTCCAATATCACATCTCCATTTGCATTTCAGACATCTTGTCCTAGATGTTCCGTAGACATCTTAAACTCAACATGTTGGACATGGATGCCATTGTCTTTCCCCTTATCACTTCCTCCTTCCTACCTACCTTCCTCATTACTGGAATGGACAATCCATCCTCCTCCCAGTCCTTCTGGTCCACACCCTAACATTCATCCTGGATTCCTCACTCTCCTTCTCACTCCCATATCTAACTGCCAATTTCCCCTTTACCATATCTCTCAACTGTGCTCCCTTCTCTCTTTGCCACTGCCTCTTTTCTGGTGCAGGCCCTCATCACCTGTTGTAATAGCCTGCTTGTGAGTCTGTCTGTCTATCTCAAGTCTCTCCCCATTCAAAGCCATCCTCCATCACTCTTCCCCTATGCCATAGCCAACGATTTCCCACTTCTTACTCCTTCAATTCCTTTGCTTCAGAGAAGGTATTTGGACCATTTAAGACCCCTTTTTTGTTACTATCTCTCCCCAAACTCTCATCTCATCTATCTCAGCCCTAGTTCTTTTACAGGAACTCTGCCCTCCCATGTCCACCCATCCCATTGTACTCTCAGGAATCTTCACTGTATCATCAACAAACTCACCTTCCTTCTAGATATTTTCACCTCACATTCTTCATCTCCTGGTGCTCATGGAAACCTGGCTCTCTTCAATAGTTACCTCCTTACCAGCCATTCTCTCCACTTCAGGATCCTGCTTTTCTCCAGTTCCCTCTTCACCCAACACCTAGGATATAGGCTAGGGCTCAGCTACCCTTGGCTTTCTGCTACTGCTGCTTTCACTGATCCCTCACAAGTGCCCCTTTGAATTCCCTTTCATTCCTCTCCTTTACCCTCCTCTCACTAGGTAGCCTGGATGTTGTCATCTACCAGACTATGGTCATTCTCCCTCCTTTGGGCTGAATTCACATTTCTGCCCCTCATATACTCTGTGTTCTAAAGAAATTAGCCAACTTGAAGATACAGCATGGAGCATATTAGGGGCAATGATGTGAAATCAGTCTTCTATTAGAGTAGGAGAGCAGTTGTAATGGCTCCATCATGAAGAGCTTAAAAGTCATTCAAAGCAGGGCAACTGGGTAGCTCAGTGGATTGAGAGCCAGGCCCAGAGACCAGAGATCCTGGGTCCAAATCTGGCCTCAGACAATTCCTAGCTGTGTGACCCTGAACAAGTCACATGACCCCCATTGTTTAGCCCTTACCACTCTTCTGCCTTAGAACCAATACACAGTATTGATTCTAAGACAGAAGTAAGGGTTTTAAAAAAATATAGAAAGAAAATATTAAAAGTCATTCAAAGGAGTTCATAGTCTATCCTAAAGGTAATAGGGAGCCCCTTATGTTTCTTGAACAGGGGAGTGACATGAGCAGACCTTCACCTTAGAAATGTCTGCTTAATAATTGTATGGAAGACATACTGGATTTGGGAAGATCTATTCCTCCCTTGGCTTCCTTTAAGTCTCAGTAAAAAGCCTTTCCTGATCTGCCTTAATGCAAGTGCCTTCCTTTTGAAATTATCTCCACTTTACCTATATTTCTCTTGTTTGTCCTTAGTTGTGTGCATGTTGTCTTCCTTGATCAATTGTGAACTCTTTGAGGGTAGCTATTTTTGCCTCTCTTTGAGTGCTTGGCACATATTTTCTGTTTAATAAATGTTTATTGAGTGGGCAGCTTAGTGAGTCAGTGGATTGAGAGCCAGACCTAGAGATGGGAGGTCCTGGGTTCAAATCTGGTATCAGACACTTCCTAGCTGTGTGACCCTGGGCAAGTCACTTAGCCTTCATTGCTGTGAATTTTAAAAACTATTCAGACTGTACTTTAGAAGATTTGATTTAGCTATTTCCTTATTGTAACAATGGAGATCCTTGGTCTAACAGAATCAGGAATGGATTGTGAACTTGGAAACTACTCCACCCTAAGCATCTACTGTGATTGGTAGACATGAAAAAATAGGGGAGGTGACATAAGAGAAAATTTCTTTAAAAGGAGGCTAAAAAAGTCAGTTCAGGCAATTGAATTGAGTTCGGAGTGCAATTGGATTTGGAGTTCAGTTCAGGCCTGGAGCTCAGTCTGGAAGATCTCACTCTGACAGCTTCCTTGGAGACAGTCTCGTGGTGACTGATAAGACTGACTCCCTTTCCCTTAGGCTTAGCCTGAGCCAGAGCAGTTTAAATTAATTCTTTCTCTCTCTCTCTCCTTTCCTTAAGTCCTTTGCTCTATATTAATTAAAATCGCCATAATTCCCAGCTGACTTGGGTATTTTATTATTTGGGAATTTTCCCTGGCAACCAATTATTTAGATTTTTCAAGTCACACACTAAAAATTATCCTTTACATTGCCTAGCCCTAACTGCTCTTCTGCCTTGGAACCAATACACAGTATTGATTCTAAGACAAAAGGTAAGAGTTTAAAAAAAAAGGAAAGAAAAGAAAAAAAAGTATGTTGACTTATCTTGACCAATTAGGAGGGTATTAAATAATTCAGGGAAAAGATGATTAGGGGAATAACAAAACTTGTCAAACTAATTGGATCTAGGGAAGCGAGTAAGAATGAAGAGTTAAGAGTAACCTGTAGCATCCTTGAGGAAGAAAACTTGAGAAGATGGAAGAATGGAACCCTTGACAGAAACAGGGACAAGGTTTAGGGGGAAAGCCAGTGAGTTCTGTTTTAGATATGTTTCCTTTCTGATATCATTGGGATATCCAGATGGAAATAGAGAAATTGGTTATGTGGCACTGGAGATCAGGAAGGATATGAGGGTTAGAAATCTAGATCAGGAAACTATACGGATATTAGAAAATAAGTGTTTTTTTTAATAGTTTAGAGATAAGAAGTAAAGTGAGAAAAGAACTAGCATTTGAAGCAGAGCTGAGAGAGCATGTTGATTTCAGATGTTGACAGTTATAGCCGGTTTTTCTGTGTCAATTACTCTCTCTGGCAGTTGGAGCTCCTCTCTGGCAGTTGGCAGAGACACACACTCAGAGACTCTCAGGGCTGGAGGAGGTAACATCTTTGCCTCTCTCTCTGTCTGAGGGAAAGACCTGAAAGAGCTCAGTGTTTTCCTTTCCCAACTTGGGAAACACTATTGAATATCTATTGTAGTTTTTATAGATTATTTAACTCTGAGAAGACCAAAGAAAACCCTGGTCTTTGGTTAGGACTCTGAGTCCATTAAGGCTCAGAGTCCTAACTTGGTTCTTGTTGAAACTCAATCAGCTAGCCTTTGCTATTTTATCATTTGAAGGTGAAGTTAAGAATTATAAGGCTAATAGTGGTAGTTTTATTTAGATAGTATAAATTTGGGTTAGTCAGATCAGGGAGGATTAGTGTAGCCTGTGAATCACAGGAGAAGCAGTTCCTTGTGGAACCTGGGAGTTTATTTGGGTGGATTTAGAATCCCTTAGAATTGGAAATCCTTCTTTATCCTTATATATTTCAATAAATATTTTATTTTTATAATGAGTCTCTTTAGCATCCTTGCCCTGAAGGGAATTTCACATTTGAACTTCACTTAACCACTGAGAATATGTTTGATTACCTCTATCAAAAGTATCTGAACAGTTTTGAACCTATATTGAACAGTTTTCCATCTAAATATTTTATTTTATAACTCACCATTATCATTTTTTATTTTTACAAAACAAAACCCATGACATTTCCTAGCTTTAGGACTCTGGGATTAGCTTTTAATTTCCCCAATATTCAGATTCTCGGACTCTCAAATTACAATGTTTTTTTTTTAAAGACAGTTTCTTTTTCCTGTCCCCTGAGAGGGACTGAAGATTTCAAGAGGAGAATGGGGCAACTTGACTGAGAGAGGTAGCAGAACTCTTCCACCATGGTACAACACAGTGGGGAAGGAGATAGCTAGGAATCTGAGGGGGCTACAACCACCACCAAGGAAGCTACCAAACTCAAGGGGCTAAACCACCCAGAAGGCATCTAAATGGAAGAGAGACTGTAGCTGTCTGTATTGGATCAAAAACAACTTTGGTGACACTTCCTTTCATCCCTTCTTATTCCTGTCGAGTCCTTCCCAAGGAGAATATGTATTCATTACAGAACTTATCTCTGTTACTCTAAAGTTTATATTTTCCCATTACCATTCACTACTCTTGAAAGTCTGCATTAAGATAAAACTGTGATAAACCCTAAAGTCTTACTGATCTAATAAGGTGTGGGATTCAAGGTGCTTTGTTGGTGTTCAGTTTTTTCAGAAGTGTCTGATTCTCTGTGACCCCATTTGGAGTTTTCTTTTTTTTTTAATTGAAATTTTTTATTTAATTAATTAAGTTAGAATATTTTTCCATGGTTACATGATTCATGTTCTTTCCCTCCCTTTCTCTCCTGCCCCCTCCTCCCATCAACACACAATTTCCAATTGGTCCATTTGGAGTTTTCTTGGCAAAGATAATAGAGTGGTTTGCCATTTCTGTCTCCAGCTCATTTTGCAGATGAGGAAACTGAGGCAGGGTGAAGTAACTTGCCAAGGGTCACACCACTAGTAAGTGTTTGCGTTTGAATTTGAACTTGGGTGGTTCTGACTCTAGGCCTGATGTTCTATCCTCTGTATCACCTGGCGAACCCTTAGAAGGACTTACATTAGCAAAACAAACAAACAAAAAAAAACCTAAAAACTAAAAACTAAAAAGCAAAACAAAACAAAACCCCCAAACTTGCTACTCTCTCTTTTAGGGTAATGAGATGACTAGTCCTGGACTCAAGAAGACCTGACTTCAGATGTGGAGTCAAACACTCACAAGTTATAGAACCTTTGGCAAGTCATTTACTCTTGTTTGCCTCAGTTTCCTCACCTATAAAATGAGTAGGAAAAGGAAATGGCAAATCACTCCAGTATCTTTGCTTAAAAAAAAAAATGGGACCACAAAGAGCCAGACACAGTTGAAATGACTCAACAACAACAACAAAATTCTCAAGCTCAGAGACTATGTCTTCAACTGGTTCTGCAGCATCTATGGTACTTGGCATCATGTAGAGGCACAAAACGAGTCCCCAACAAGTACAGGTTGGATGCTTCAAGATAACAAGGGCTTATCTGAAAAAATGAATGTCATCGGTCCAACCTTCTTGGTGGTCAAGGTGAGTCTGTGAGATCAGATTGGAAATAGCCATCCTCAATGCTGAGGACAAGTCCAGCCAGAAAAATAGCAAATGAGGTCCCTGAACATTTATTACTTACTGTGAAACACCCTCAGAAGTTGGTAAATTGTCTTTGGGACTGGCAAGAGACCACAAAAAGAATCCAGATGATTTGGGTGTGGGAATGCCATCACATTTCCCATATTCTAGACAGCCAGGTGATAGAGGGGCAGCTAGGTGGTGCAGTAGTTAGAGCACTTGGCTTGAATCAAGAAGACATCTTTGAGAGTTCAAATCTGAACTGTGTGACCCTAGGCAAGTCACTTAACCTTGTATGTTTGTCTCAGTTCTTCATGTGTAAAATGAGCCAGAGAAGGAAATGGCAAACCATTCCAATATCTTTGCTAAGAAAACTCCCCAATGGGATCACAAAGAGGAAGAGTCTGGCATGACTGAACACCCACAAATGAGATATGGTAGAAATAGATTGCTCTCCTCCCCTTTCCTCTCCTGCCCTCTGAGTCAGGAAGATCTGAGTTCAAACCTAACCTCAGATACTTCTGCACCATGCAGCCTTCTCTTAGTTCCAGTTTCCACATCTGTAAAATGGGGATAATCCTAGCGCCTCGCTCCCAGGGTTGTCCTGAGATACGTATAAAGTGCTCTGCACATCTTAGAGCACCACAGAAGTGTCATCGTTGCCATCGTCGTTATTCTTTTCCAAAGAGGAATCAAGTCTGGCACTCTCAGTAAATCATCGACAGGTTTGTGGTTGTTATTGCTGTTTCTGCTAGGCTCGCACAGACGCAGGTTTTCCGATGGTCCCATGAAAAATGATTTCCATTCATCTTGGGCAACTCACGGCATCTTTTTTGACTTTTGACTTCAGAATTCTAACATAAACCCTGAAAAATGAACCAAGGCCCTGAGAAATGTTTCTGGCCATCCCGAGTTGTTCTAACATGAAAAGGAAAAACAAAGTCTCCATTCTGCTCATTACAACAAGCAGATAAATACCCAATCAGAGCTGGGGCTGTACACACAGGAGGAGAGAAAAGAAAGCCACAGCTCTCTCTCTTGGTTTCCAGTGTTTATGGTTATGTAGGGCTGCGCCTAGAAAAGGAATTTGTTTCTAAGTCCAGGAAGCTTTCAGTACAAGCCAAGATTTTCCTTAAACTGGAAAAGCCTGAACTGGGGGGGTGAGGGGGTGGGTGAGGGGAGGGCGGAGGAGACACAGAGAATGTCACTTTATTCTAAACTGTCTCCATAAAAGAATCTAGAACTTCAGCAAAGTGGGGAAGCTGTCTATGGAGCTCCCTCCTGAGACCCCTCTCCCCAGGCATCTAGCATCTTTAGAGAATGGAGTATAGGACAGTGCCGACTGGGCACAAAGGGTACTGGGCATAGTAGGAGACACAAATAATAATCAGGATGATAACTAGCATTTCTATAGCACCTACTGTATGCCAGGCACTGCACTGAGCACTTTATAAAAACCTCATTTGATCCCCACAATAACCCTGGGAAGTAAATGCTTTTGTTGCCCCCATTTTACAGATGAGGAAGCTGAGGCAAATAGGATTAAGTGACTTACGTAGGATCACATAGGTAATAGGTGTCTGAGATCAGATTTAAGCTAGGAAGATGAATCTTCCTGACTTCAGGTCCAGTACTCTCTCCACTAGCAACCCATTTTCATTAGCTATCCCTAGCTAATAATAGTAGTTCTCATTTATATAGGGTTTTTAAGTTTTCAAACTAATCAATAGTGGGTGTGTGGTTGTGATCTGATCTTCACAACAAGCCTGGGATATAGGTGCTATTATCCTCACTTTACAGATGTGGAAACTGAGGCAGACAGGTTAAGGGACTTGCCCAGAGGCAGAAAGTCGCAGAATCAGAGATTTTAAGCTACTTCTTTGACTGTCAGGTAGGAAGAGCATCACTTCTATCCAAATTCTGCCCATGAAGAAGGTTAAGCAGTTACATAGTTGCTTGTGCCTCCATTCTCCAAAGAAAAGCTATTTAGTGTCTTAAACCAGGGCTGAATTCAAATCTTCCCCACTCCAGGTCCAGCACTATCTCCTGTAGTAGTACCTAATTACCTCTTAAATCTGGTCTGGATACAAGACATGTTCTAGAGGTAGAAGACAAAAGTACTGGAAAAATAATTAGATAGGAGGAGATGCAAGGGGAGGTAATGAGGGAAAGAGTTACAAACCTGGATGACTGGCTGGGTAGTGGTCTAAAAGAAATAAGGAACTTTGAAGAAGGGGGTCAGTTTGGTGGGGAAGAGGGAAAAACAATGGTTTTTCACTTTAAGAAAACTCTAGGGGGCAGCTGGGTAGCTCAGTGGATTGAGAGCCAGGACTAGAGACACGGGAGGTCCTGGGTTCAAATGTGATCTCAGACACTTCCCAGCTGTGTGACCCTGAACAAGTCACGTAACCTGCATTGCTTAGCTCTTAACACTCTTCTGCCTTAGAACCAATACACAATATTGATTCCAAGATGGAAGGTAAGGTTTTTTTTTTTTAATTAAAAAAAAAAGAAAACTTCTTAATTATTTTTAAAACCTCACTTAAAAATACTCATTGTTCACATGGATTGAGAAACAACTAAATGCATTGTGGTACCTTCATTTAATTATTAATGTATTGTTCATGATTAATGTGCCATGGGAATGATGAGTCCAAAGAACTGAGAGAAGCATAGGAAGATTTAAGTGAACTGAAGAAGAGATGCAGAAGCAGAAAAAAATATTTACAAAATGACTAAAACCAGGAAGAGAGAAAGATCAAGTCAATTCAATCAAATTTTTTTAAGCACTCCCCATGTACCTGGTAACATGCTAATCACTTGGCATTACAAATGTAGGGAAAAAATGAGTAGCTCTAAGCCTTTCTCAAGGAAGAAGAGGAGGGGAAAATACCAAAAGGAGAGCAAAGGGAACCTGTCCTATGCCTGCCCCAAAGAGAAAAGAGCAGCAAAGGAGTCGATCTTCTGGTCCCTGTATCTAGTCCAGAAGGAAGCAGAGCTGGAGAGAACTGGAGAAAGGCTTCTGGCATGTCCATCCTCTGTCCTCCATCCTTCACTTTGCAGGGTTTCTGGATACAGGGACCACAGCTGCTTGTGCTCCAAGCTGGCCCTTGCTGAAGATGCCAGTGACCTCTCCAAGTAGCAAAGACCCAAACTGTAAGCTCTATTTTTCTGTAGAGGGTCACAGTGGAATCTGGTCCTTCTTTCCTGGGCACAACTTCTAGGAGAGGCAGTTTTGTTCATGTGTGCTCCCTTCACTGATACAGATCGCAACCTCTCTGTGGTTTTAGGGGATGGTCTGCAAGAGTTTCTGTGGCTAAAAAATTTACCACCTCACCACCAGTGAGGTGATAAACCTCTGCATGCTTGGTTAGATGGTCCTCTGGATCAGGCATACAGCCTGTCACCAGGACCATCCTCTAGATCTTGCCAGGACCCTGGTGGCTAAGCCTTTGAGGATGCCATCCTGAGGGGATGGAGTGTGCTGGGTGTCAGGGAGAGGGATGAGGATGGGACCTGGGATTTTTCTGATGTGGGGAATGTCTTGTGAGGGGTTTCTTCTCCTAGAAAAGGTCAGCATCCTCTACAACTTAAAGCCTTAGAGAACACAGTGCCCAACCCACAAAAGGCACTGAATTCTAGTTCTTTACTTCAGAGTTGCCTACAGCTGTGGTGTCAAATTCAAATAGAAACTGATCGCTGCAGGTCACACACTGACTTAGAAAACCACAAATTGACTTTATCTACACTGTATTGTATTTTTCTTAAAACCCTTACTTTCTGTCTTAGTAGTAACAACTCTAAGACAAAAGGGCAAGGGCTAGGCAATAGGGGATAAGTGACTTGACCAGGGTCACACAGCTAGGATATATGTGAGGATTTGAAACTAAATCCTCCCAACTCTAGGACTGGTGCTCTATCCACTATGCCACCTAGCTGACCTTGTATTTTTATTTATTTTATAAAACATTTCCCAATTATATTCTTTATTTTATAAAGTATTTCCCAATTATATTCTTATTTATTTTATAAAACATTTCCCAATTATATTTATTTTATTTGTTTTTTTTTAATCCTTATCTTTCATCTTAGAATTCATACTGTGTATTGGTTCCAAGGCAGAAATGTGATAATGGCTAGGCAATGGGAGTTTAGTGACTTGTCCAGGGTCCCACAGCTAGGAAGTGCCTGAGGTCAGATTTGAACCCAGGCCTTCCCATCTCTAGGTCTGGCTCTCAAACCATGGAGCAACCTTGCCCAAATACATTTAATCTGGTCCTAGTTATAAGAGTTCTGCAGTTGATTGAGGCCCCCTTGCCAAGAGTTTGACATTCTGGCCTGGAGTAATGGTCCTCAGACTTTTTGATCCCAAGCCTCCTTTACGTTCTTTAAAATTATTAAGAATCCCAGAGCTTTTGTTTTTGCAGATTATACCTATGAATATTTACCATGTTAGAAGTTAAAATGGATATATTTTTAAAACATTTATTTATTTAATTCACTTAAAAATAAAAATAATAAACCTATTACAGAGTGTATGAGGCAATTAGGTATCTCAGTGAATAGAGTACTGGACCTGGAGTCAGGAAGACTTGAGTTCAGATTCAGCCTAGCTATATGATCATGTGCAAATCATCCAACCTTTTTTTGCCTCAGTTTCCTAAACTATAAAATGGGATCAATAACAGCATCTACCTCACAGGGTTGACCAAATGAGTTAATATTTGTAAGATGCTTAGCAACGTTTCTGACCCATAGAAGGCACTATATAAAGGCTTAATCCCTTCCTCTTCCCCATAATGTGTTGCCATAAAGAAGTTTTTTTGAAGAAAAAAATATTTTCCAAAACAAAAATTTAGTGAAAAGAGTAGCATTATTTTACATATTTTTGCGAGTCTCTCTAACGTCTGGCATAACTGAAGACAGATGTATTCTCATATTTGCTTCTGCATTCAATCTGTTGCTATATATTGTTTTGGTAGAAAATCCATCCTCACAGAGATATGTAGAAAAGGGAGTAATATTCCAATAAGTGAATTATTATGCAAATAGTTTTTACCTCAAAACATATCCATCCCCCTATAAATACTAACCTAGGGCATGGAGAGGTCAAATGACTTGCCCAGGGACACACAGTCAATGTGTCAGAAACAGAACTTGAACCCCGGTCTCCCTGTCTTTGAGGCTAGTTCTCTGTTATGCCAGGAGTAACCCAAAATCGTGTCCTGCAGAAAGCATTTCATTGAGGTTAGAATTTTCTATCCCAGAATCTCTGCGTTTCTATTTCTATTTGTAGCACTCCAAACTAGAGGACGACAAACTAACTGCATGGCAGGAGGATGGGGTGATTTTTTTGAAGAGTTATGGTACCTGATTTGATTCCTGCCCCCATTAATTAACTAAACCCCAATTGTCTCCCACCTTCTATGATTCACTCCATGCACAGAGAGCTAGAAAAGGGCCAAAGGATCTCAAATGTGTCCCTGCCACTGCCATCTTCAATCAGAGAAACTGAGGAAGATAAAAAAAATCCGTTGACGTCATTGACCTGTTGCTACTCTCTGTTTCTGGGCCAATTCTACACTATTTCCTGAGCTATTTAAAATAATGCAGGGGCAGCTAGTAGATAGAATTAGGGCTGGAGATGGGAGGTCTTGGGCTCAAATCTGGATCAGACACATGGCAAATCACTTAACACTAATTGCCTACCCTTTACTCATCTGCTTTAGAACTAATATTTAATATTGATGCCAAGAAAGAGAGTAAAGGTTTTAAAAAATAAAAATAAATGATTCAGGCAATCTAGTCTTTGCTAGACAGCAGACACAGGCTACGAGTAGGGATCATATGGAAGGAGCACTGACTCTTGAGTCTTAGGATCTGGCTTCAGTCCTGCCTCTGGACCTTGAGCAAATCACTTCACCAACTTCAGCTACAATTTCCTTTTTGGCAAAATGATGGGGCTGGACTCAATGACTTCTGAAAGGCTTCTTCCAGCTCTAGAGCTATCTGCCTAAGGGCAGGGAAGAAATGACAGACTTCCAGGCTCAGGGTCAGCCTATCCTCTTTCCTGAAGGTCCAGATACCATCATTAGTCTGAACCCAGAGAAATAAAATGGGGCACAGAGAGACAGAGAAAGAGAAAGAGACAGAGACAGAGAAAGAGAGACAGAGACAGAGAAAGAGAGACAGAGACAGAGACAGAAAGAGAGAGAGAGAGAGACAGAGAGAGACAGAGAAAGAGAGAGAGACAGGGAGAGAGAAACAGAGAGACAGAGAGACATGGTTGGGGGTGGGGGGACAGGCATTTTTCTACAGCCATTTCTTGCCTTTCACAGCATTGGGAAATCTTGGAGTTGGAAGAAATCCTAAATAGCATCCAGCCTCTAGCTTCATAAGCAATTCCCTTCTTTGCTTCCCTAAAGGATAGGGAGCTATGTTATGCTTGAATACTTCAGTGATGACAACTTTTTACCTCCCAAAGGGAAGCCATGTAACTTTTCTAATTGGTAGAATGTTAGAAATCTGTTTCCCTACAAACTTCCAACTTTTGGTCCTAGGGAAGCCCTGTGGAAATGTATAGAATGTATCTGATCTTTCTTCCAGATGATATCTCTTCAAATATTTAAAGATTATTCTCAGACTCTCTTTTCCAGCCCTGGAAATCCTATTTCCTGATACCGGGTCCTCCCATGGGAGCCCAGGCATAGGCAGAGCTGAGAACGTGCTGATGGGCAGACAACATCAGATCGGGTGATGGCATAAATGGTAAAAAGGGATAGAATGGAAACTCAGCCATGCCAGATCAAATACCTATGTGCCAAGTACAGTGCTAGGTGTTGGGAAGACAAAGACAAACATAAATAGGCTCTGCCCTAGAGGAGCTGACCTCCTGAGAAGAGAAGTTAAAGGTAATTCTTAGAGGGGGTTCACTAGAAATTTAGGAGTGGGAAGAAGGGAATCAACCTAGGCTGCCTGGAGGAGATGCCCCTGGGGATGCATTTTGAAGGAAACTAGAGATTCTAAAAAGGAATGTGTGCAGCACATGGGGGATTGCCTGGACAAAGGCTCAGGAATGAGAGATGAAATGTGAGCCTAGAATGCATGAAGGAGAGGAATTTGCAATTAGCAATTAGAAAGGTAGAATCTAGGGGGGGGGGGGAAGTGCTAGATTTTTTTACATATCTAGAATAATAACTAATGTTTATATAATGCTTACTAGGCACCAGACATTGTGCTAAGCTCTGGATGATGATTATCTCATTTGGTCCTCATAACAACCCTGAGGGGTAGATGTTATTATTATCCCCATTTCACAGATGAGGAAACTGAGACAAATAGAAATTAAGTGACTTGCTGGATATGAACTCTGCTCTTCCTGACTCCAGGACTGCTCTATCCATTGTGCCACTTAGCTGCCCCTAGTCCAAGGGGGAGGGGGGGAGGGGGAAGTCTGTGGTCCAAAAGAGTTACGGCATAAGCCATTGTATCTCAAAAGCAGAAGTCCATATAGGCAATGAAGCAGGGGAATGGAATCCTAATTCAACAGTGTTGGAGGATAGAGTTGTTTTTGGGGGAGGGGTGGGAATATGCCTTCAAGGAGAAAAATCAAGAAAGCCTGAAGGTGAAGAAGTATATAATGTACATTGTACACAATTAAGACTTTGCCTCACACAAGGAATCAGCTCAAGAGAGATTAGTTAATCATGTCCTCCCCTCATTCATCTGAGCGACAGGTCACGAGCAATGAGACTGGATTATGACCATCAGGTAGATGCCATCTGTGTACTGAAGGAGAGGGAAAGGTCTTGGGAGACCTCCACAGTCTTGCTTTTCATGTGGTTACTACTAGTATGGGCTTAGACTGACCACTGTCCCCTGAAAGATGACTCGGGATGAAAAACTGGCTCCCCTGGCTGGGGTATAGAACACACCCAATAGGTCCCTGATCAGGTATTATAGTAGGAAGACAGTGATACCTAAACATACTAAACTTGCATTTACTTAAAACCCACATGCCTTTTTTTTGCCTGAACAACTGTCAAATGTTGTCTTGTATAGTTGATTTTTTTTTAAACTCGAGTCCAGATACTACGTTTATATGAATTGGATTTCATCTTGATTTCAGACCATAATTCCAGATCTTTGGGGATCCTAGTATCACTTTATGATTTGTCATCCAATCAATTAAGTACCCCTGCTAGTTTTGTAGCATCTACAAATTTGGTAAACATGCCTTCTATTTTTTCCAAGTCAATGATGAAAAGAAGGGGACTAAGGATAGAATCCTGTTGTGTATCAGTAGAGATATCCCTCCAAGTTCATCTTGATCAATACTCTGTAATGGGGGGACTGGCACACGTTCAGATCCATCAGTTTGTTAAGATGGCATCTCCACTTGGAGTATTCTAGAGAATAACTTCCTAGAATCGTGATAATGAAGGAACTGCATGTATGGACCTTCTGTGAGTGGTTCTGGCTGCCATGCCATGTGGCTTCAGGAGAACCTTTTATCTGCTGGTCGCATAGACAGAATTGTCTGCAACTTTGAAAAGACCCGAGTCAGCTCTGGATTGATGGGCTACATTTGTGTCCAGGAGAGTGAGATGACTCCCTGATTTCTTGATTTCTGTTGAGAGAACCTTGCTGATAGGGGAAGGTCCATAGAGCCTTCCCCATCCTCGATCAAGATTTTATGGAGTTCTGGAAAATGGCACTCTGGTCTTTTCATTCATTTAAAAGTAGCTCTCAGTTCCATCTTTGGAAATTCCCAAGCTTTGAGACTCCATTCTCTGCAACTGGGATAGAAAAGAATGAATAGTTAGCCAGTTATTAATCTGTCTCTCTATACTAATCCCCAGGAAATGCCCAACAGTGATGCTGTATTGAGCACCATGGGGTACAGAGAACCCTGACAATCTCAGGAAGAAATAAAGATCAATGAAAATATCATTCCTGCCTTTGCAGAAGTTAAAGTCTAGTAGGGAGATCTAAAGCAAGAATCTATAATGCCAAATCAAATGTGAGTAAGAGCATGATCAAATATTAAGACGTGTCTGTGAAATTATCTTGGATATTCCCTCCATCCATTAGCTCTCAACCCATCCATGGCTGTCCCTCCTGTGTAGACTCTTCATCCATTTCCTCCATAAGTTTGCCAGAGTGGGCTCTATTCAACCTGCAAGATGGTGGGCGAGGGAATGAACTGTAGTTGGTGAGGCTGCAAATAAGAGGGTATAGAATCACAAAGATGCAAAACTTTGGTAACCTAATCTATGAGGGCTTATAAAGAAGAAGAGAAGAATTGGGATGCTAAGTCAGAATTATTTCCAGTGGTTTCTGGGTGAAGACTTGTGCCAAAAGAAGTGTGATTGATGCCAGGCAACTTTCTATAATGGATAAAGAGTTTTTTTGTGTCTCTAAACAACCTTCTAAGACTAGAAATTGCATATGTGCATTGGTGAAAGGAGTTTTCACACAAGGAGTTCCCTATAGCAGCATTAAATATATAGTCATTTTTATAGAAAACTTTGAATATTCTATTTAATTTTTATTTTATTTTATTATTAATTATATAATAATTAATATTTAAATATTCTATTTAAAATAGAATAATAACTAATAATAATATTAGGCAGCATTTATATAGTACTTTAAGTTTTGCAAAATGCTTTGCATATGGTATCTCATTTGGTCTTCACAATAACCCTGAGAGGTAGATGTTATTTTCCTCATTTTACAGATAAAAAACGAGAGACTAACAGAAAATAAGGGACTTGCCCAGAGTCACACAGTAAGAATCAGAGGAGGGAATTGAGTCCAGGCCTTTTATAAATCTAAGTCTATCTAGGCTAGAAAGTTTCACCACTTAAGATCAATGAATGAATAATAAATTGGACTAGGAACTAGACTTGTGATTTCATTGGTAATAGAGACCTGGATGAATAAACTCCACCAATGAAGGTCAAGGCATCCTCTGTAACTTGGAGTCTTAAAGGTTTGCCCAAAGCAATGAGAGGTTTTTTAATTTGTTCTAGGCCAAACAGCCAGGATGGGTTCAAGAAAGCCCCTGAATTCAGGACTTTTAAGTACTTTTAAAAATGCTTTTTAAAACTTACCTATTATACCAAGCTGCCCCTCTGGTTGGTTTCACTGTTGCCTCTTGGTTCACCATTCCAAATCCTCCAAGGAAAGAGGGAGCAGGTAGGGTCCTTGAAGGGAGTTTCCATGGTTCTGCCTAAGGTTAAGGTTCCTGAACTGCATATACATTGGTTTGGTGAGATTTTGAGAAAGAAAGCATGACACACAGAGAAAGAGAGCGAGACACACAGAGACAGAAGAAGGAAAGGATCTATCTTTGGGAACAGGTAAATTAAGCTTTGTGAGAATTCCACCTATATCTGAATCTAAGATAAAAAATAGAACAGAACAAAAGCATTGTTTGCTCATAAATAACTTGCATCAAAAAGAGAGGATCAATTTTATTCTAAATTTAAAACAAAGGCGTAGGCAAACCTCAGTGACATTTTGCTTTTTCTCTCTTTTTCTGGGAAAGGAAAACTTGTCAGCCAGCCCTCAGGCTCTCTCTGCTGTTGTAACTTTTCTTTCTGAGGTTTAAAGATGAGGGTGTAGCTCCTGAGAGATGAGAGAATGCTAGACCTCGAGAGTGAGATGATTTGTCAGCACAGGAGTCCATTTAAGCCAAGGCTCCTATGGGTAGTGCAAGCTTCTGGCCCCACTCTGAACTTGGGGTTATACAACCCCAAGGGCTTTGCTCTTCCATCTGTGCTTCAAGTTGCTTATGGGAATGCAGTATTGTTGACAGATGGTGTGAATATGACTCTCACTCAAGCTCTCTAAAAGCACCTTGATCCTGCCTACAATACCATAACTCTTCCTCTCTATTTGAATCCTGTCTCTTCTTCAAGGTCTGAATCCAGTCCCACTTGGTCCATGCATGGATCCTTTCCTGACCACATCAGACCACTCATCTCTTCAGTCTAGGAACTCATCTTGGTCTTATTTTATTACTCTGCAGGGTAGAAGGCTCAAAAAACTAGACCTTTGGTGGGTCCAGCCTTCAGGTCAGTCAATGAACTTGCAAATATTGATTGAGCTGCTATGATGGGAACGTTCTTGGTGTTATAGGGTTTAGGGATGAATAACATTAGCAGTTACAATCTCATTGGGAAGAGAAGACTGACAGCATGAAACAATAGTGAGTGATCTAAGATGATATATAATTAAGTGTTCAATGACATAAGCAGAACCATGAAGTTCCGAGATCACTAAAGGACTAGAGGGGCCGGACTTGAAGAAAGGGTGAGATTTGGTAGTAGGGGCAGATTGTGGATGGGATCCCAAAGGAAAGGAGCAACTAAATCAAACCACTGAGGTAGAGATGAGTGTGGCATATTTGTGGGACAGTGAAGAGACCCATCTGACCACAACAAATGTGTCATCAAGCCCTAGTAAGATTTTTTTTTTTCAAATTTTCACATTTTAAATTTCAATCTCAGAGAGCACTTATTTGTCCTTTGTTGTTGTTGTTGTTTTGACAGATAGGAAACCTGAGGCCCAGAAAGATTAAATAAGTTTCTCAAGGTTACATGGCAATAAAACAAAAATAAAAGTTTTATTGATACCTTTTGTATTTATATCAGTCATTTCCCCGATAATCTCTCCCTCCCTTCCTTCCCCCACCCCCCAGCGACCAACCATCCAGTAAGTAAATCAATTGAGTGATCACACCTCCCTTTTCCATGGAAAGGAGAGAGGTACAACACATAGCTATTTAGTGATCACTAGAAAATAGCAGGAAGCAAAACTGGATAGACTAATTATTAGAGAATTGCAAATTAAAGCAACTCCCAGGTTCCACCTCCTACCCATCAGATTAGCAAAAATGACAACCAAGAAACAGCAATTATTGGAAGAGTTTCAGGAAAAGAATGACACTAATGCGTTGTTGATGGAGCTCTGAATTGGTCCAGCCATTCTAGAAAACAATTTGAAACTACTCCCCAAAAGTCACTAAATTAAGCAAAACTTTTGATCTAACTATACTACAATTAGTATGTGCCCCAAAGGGAGAGAAGAGAGACAGAAAGATTTCATATGCACAATAATATTTATAGCAGTCCTAAGTACCCATCACTTAGGGAAAGACTGAATACATTTTGGCATATGAATATAATGGAATGTTATGGCTCCATAATAAATTATTCATGTGACAGCTTCAGAGAAACATGGGAAAATTTATATGAATTGATGCAGAATGAAGTAAGCAGAAGCAGGAAAATAATTGATGCAAAGATAACACTGAAACTATGAAGAAAAACAAGTTTGAAAGACCTCAGAACTCTCAACAAAGCTGCCAACTATCTAGTGACTTCAGGGAACTGATGAGGAAACATACCTTTTGAAAGAGAAGTGATAGATTAGAGATAGAGTATTAAATACAGATTCACAGAAGTGAAAGAGAAGTGATAGATTAGAGATATAGTATTAAATACAGATTCACAGATGTAATAGCATTTATATAGTGTTCTAAGGTTTGCAAAACACTTTATAAATATTATCTCATTTTATTCTCACATCAACCCTGGGAGGTTGGTGCTATTATTACCCCTTTTATACAGATGAAGAAACTGAGGTAGTCTATAAGTGACCTGCCTAGGGTCTTTCAGTCCTGTCTGATTCTTCATGACCATATTTAGTGTTTTCTTGGCAAAGATACTGGAGTGTTTCACCATTCCCTTCTTCAGCTCATTTTACAGATGTGGAAACTGAGACAAATGGGCTTAAGTAGCTTGCCCAGGATCAAGAACAACTAACAAGTCTCTGGACCTGGATTTGAATTCAGGTCTTCCTGATTCCAGGTCTAACATTCTATCCTTTTCAACAACACATTGATTTTTTTTTCCAGGAGACAGACAGATAGAGACAAAAAGACAGAGAGACAGAGACAGATCTCTCTCTCTCTCTCTCTCTCTCTCTCTCTCTCTCTCTCTCTCTCTCTCTCTCTTTTTCTCTCTCTTTCTATATATATATCAATCTCTATCTCTAGATAGAGACATCTGTATCTATAGATATCTATTTCAATCTCCCTATCTCTAGATAGATAGATACATACATAAACACATATTTTTAAAAGAGAGCACTTCCAGTGGGTAGATAGCTTAGTGGATTGTGATAAACACCCTTAAAGTTAAACCTTTTTTAAACACAGAAGAAAGCCAGAAAGTGTAGAAAGAGACACAAAAAGATTCGTTTTATTACTACCTTGTTCTATTGTATATGTATATGTGTGGATAAATATTAGATATACCCCTTAAAAAAAAAAACTTTGTAATAGAAATCAACATTTTAAAAAATATAAACTTTTCTCTTAGCCTTTGCGTATTGAAATGTTTATAACTGTTGATGATAAATTCACGATGGGGTTAGGGATCATGGCTGGACCTGGGATTTCCTTTGTCTGGGGGCATGTTCCTGAATGAAGAATTAGCAATGCCAAATCTGTCCATTCTCTTCAACTGACAGTCGGGAGCTGCCTGGAGCATTGAAAAGGTAAAGGACTTGCCCAGGGTCGCACAGCCACTGAACCTTTACCTCCAGCCTTCCTGGCTCCCAAGTTCCCTCAGAATATAATTAAATAACAGAAAAGAAAGTGCACGAAAGCGCTACATGAGTATACGGTGTATTATTTTGATCTGCAACAAATGTTGCCATCAGCAACCCTGATGGCCGGAGCTAAGCAAGCTTCACTTCCCCTTGCACCGCCATCTCTTCTGTTTTCATTTTTTACCCTCTCTTGGCTTCTGACCCCTGCCTTGCGCCCCAGGGTCTGCTGGAAATTCACGTTGGGTCTCTTACTCTACTACAGCCACCCAGGCTGCGAGGAAGCTGCTATTACTACTGAGCAGCTGCACCCCCTACTGGCCGAACCTGGAAACACGCCGCGTGAGCTTTTTTTCATTGCCTGTGAAGAACTGGCCCTCCATGCTCCCACTGGGAAAGTCCGGAAGTCCTAAATTTAAAGAGGAACAAATCTATTGAGATTTCTCCCACTTCACCAGTGGGTAGCCAGACCCGATTTTTTTACCCCACCCTACACAATCTCCACAAATTCTTAGCACAGAAAAGTCAGGAATTCAACAAATATTCATTGGTGAATTTGTGATTGATTGAAATGAAACAAAATCTTTAAAAAAGTTTATAACCTCAGGAGTCCTTAAACTTTATTGGGTCATGGATATTGGCATTCTGGCGAAACGTACGGATCTTTTCTCAGAATAATATTCATAAATCCATAAAATAAAATATATAAATTCTTTCAAAAGAAACTTATTCTATGAAAACATTCTTAAAGCCAACAAATTCACAGTGCCCAAGTTAAGAATACTTAGATTAATTTTTTCCTATTCTATATTGGCGTTGCCCTTTACTTTTCTCTTTCCTGACTCCAACTTCCTTTTTCCTCTGGCCTCCCAAAACACACTTTTTTGGAAGGGCAGGTAGAAAACAACCCCAACCTTCCCCCAAAAGGAAATAAGGTGAGGAAAGTCTGGTCACAAACAGGAAGTAAAAGAAATGTCACCGCAAAATTGGTCCAAGCTAATGAAGACTTCTGGGTCCAGTTTTTGTGGATCCAGTTTTTCCATTCGTCTGAGATTCTTTAAGCTTTTGGGTGTTTGCTTAGCCTCACTTGACACATAGGATTTCCCCCTAAATAAGTAACTTTTTCAGTAAGTAATACAATAAGTAAGTAGAACAATAAGTTACTTTCAGAGGTGATGCTATGGATAGCCTGCCCCAAGCTTGACCTCATAAATGAAAATAAACAAAACATTTTAGCAGGAGTACAATAATACCCACATATTGTTGAAGTTTCAGATTTAGGCCTCCCCTCCCTTTTCCCTGTGGCATCAGGAAGGGCCAGGAATTAATGAAGGGAGGAGAATGGGCTCCTCCCTGAGATCAGCCATTACACAACCTGGAATGCTTTTAGGCAGGCATTGTGAAGGATGGAAGAGAAACAGTGTTAGGATGCCTTTCCTAAGACTCGGGAGCATTTCTGCCAGCCCAAATTGCTGTTCAAAAGAAACTAAATCCTCCCTTCTCTTCCCCCTCTCTTCTCTCTTTCTCTGTCTCTAGCCTTCTTTCCTCTCTTTCTCCTTCTCCCTGTCTTGTCTCTCTGCTTTAATTTTTCCCATCACTCTCTCCTTTCTCCTTCTCTCTCTCTCTCTCTCTCTCTCTCTCTCTCTCTCTCTCTCTCTCTCTCTCTCTCTCTCTCTCTTTCCTTTCTTCTTCTCTCTCTCTCTCTCTCTCTCTCTCCCCTAGCCCCCTTCCTTATGCCCATCTTTACTTGTATGTATGTGTTAAAAGTGTGTAAGTGTTTGGGAATGGGGAATGCCAAATACTACAGGGAGTACCCTAAAGTACACCATGGTGGATCATGCCTATGACTTTTAATAAGCATCTTAAAAATGGCCCCAAGATAGTGCCTCTCTGAAAGAAGAGAATTTTCTTTCCTATCCTCCAAAAGAGAGAAGATGATGGATGGAACTTGGCATAAATTCCTTAGAATTATTTGTTCTTCTAATAAATGGTATCCCTTGTAAGTGTCTGTCATGTTTAAGTCTGCCATGTCTAACCTCTGAGGTTGTCCCAATCCCATCTCAATACATTGTATTTATAGGGCAATGGAAAGATATATTGCTAATAGTGTAGAGATTGTATTCTATATTGTGGGTTGGGAAATTTTGTGATAGCCTTGACAAAAAAAAATTAAAAACTCACATATATGTTTATATTATTTATTGTTGTTCATCCTTCATTTTGGAGAGGACTAATAATATCACAAGGTGATGTCCTGACTCAAGCATAAATTGGATTTAAGTGAGGCAGTTGCAAAAACTCATCAGGCTCCCTCTCTCTTCCAGAATCATCCAAGTCCAGTGGCAAGGTAAAAGTAAAGACAACTAGTGATGGCCCAGGATACATTGGATGACCTCAACATCTTCCATGGTTGACCAAGGTCTAAGGATTTCACATCCTTTACTTCAGCAGCTTTTGTGGCTGTTGGAACAAATTGTTTTCATCCTCCCAATACCTTGAGGGAAGTCTTCATGTGCTAGCTGTAGACATCCCCATTTAAGTCACTAATAGGTCTGGAGTCTATTGGCTACCCTCAACCTGGTTTAGCCTGTCTGCCAACACTGTTTTACCAGAGTGTGGCTGCTGTACATGCTACAGCTTCTTAGAGCCACAGGTAAGAGTTGAGTGAAAGATGGACCCTAAAAGAGGATGAGCAGCCCTGAAAAGAGCTCAGCAAGCCCTCATACCAGAAGTACTAATCCTACCTGAACACTCCTTATAACTCCATAAAATGCAAATACACGTATACTATATATACATATCTACATGAAGCCTTAAGTAATTAGATATACAGATAAATGTTGAGACAATGAGTCTTTAAGTAAGCATGCAGATGAATACATAAGTCTTAATTATATATTGATCTGTATTATCAAAGGTATATATTCTACAGTATATCATATATACTAAACTAAAGGTATATGGCATATGATATACTATAATGTTTTATGGTTTATAGCATACATTCTTTATAATAACATTAATATATAGGAAGTATATTAGTATTCCCATTTAACAGATGGGGAAGCTGAGACTCCGAGAAGTTAAATTGGCATGCAGTAGAAGAGCTGGATCTTGAACCCGGATCTTTCAATGGAAAGTTTATTTCACTTTTTTCCTGAATGATGCTGTTACTCAGAAATTATGTAACTTGACAAATAGAAGACTGACCTTGGAGTCAGGAATACTTGAGTTTGAATCCTATCTCTACCAGCTATTAGCTGGATGCCATAGACAGGACTTAAACTGTCGGAGCTTTAGCTTCCTCCTTAGTAAAAATAGGCATCATAATACCTACATCAAAAGGTTGATGTCAAGTTCAGATGAGGCATATGAAAAGTGTTTTGCTTATTTTAAAGTAGTATATAAATGTTATCTAACAGCAATGAGACTTTTATTTATTTTTTAAAAAGCTTTCCTATGTTTTATCTCATTCAGGTCTCATAATAGACAGTTTTATTATTCTCATTTTACAGCTAAGGAAACTGGGGGTCAAAGTAAGTAGCACAATTTTACCAACTAAACAATGATGGTATAAGGTATAAACATGGGTATTCTGTAAGTCCTTACAACATCCTTTCCTCTATGAAAATATCATGTGGGACTTTATTTGCAAAAAAAATCAATCATATGATCCATTTCCTAACTTTGATTGCACACATCCACCAAAAGTTCCTTTTAATTTAACATATATTTAAGCTGTCTACCATGTGTAAGAAATAATTTTAGAATAATCTTAAGCACAGAATGCTAAACATTTTTAAAACTAGGATAGCTATAGCTGAGGGGAAAGGAGAGTAAGATCAAAGATAAAATAGACAATTAGGATTACATCCAGTTAAAAACTCTTGCACACACACACACAAAAATCAGTGCAGTTAGAATTAGAAGAGAAATGACAAAATGAGGAAAATATTTACATCAAATATCACCAATTAAAGTATAATATCCAAAGTGTCATCGAAGATGAAGACCAAGAAGACCTGGGTCCAATGTGTCACTTCTGACACATAAAGGCTGTGGTCCTGGGTAGGTTCCTCACTGCTCAGTGCTCTAGACAACTCTTTAAGGCTGTAAGTTGCCAAGGAGGTGCCGTTCTACATTGGTTTCCTCATCTGGGAGTGCCCTATACCAATGAAATCACAGGCTTACGGAACTGACACAAATATCACTAAGAACCATTTCCCAATAGGCTAGTGACCAAAGGATGCATACATAGGCTTCAAAAGAAGTTTACAAACTATGAATGATAGCATGAAAACAGGTTCCAAATCAACTATGGCGAGAAAAATGTAAATCAAAACTACTCTGAGGTGAAGCAAATGGGCAAAGATGACAAGAGATGTCAATAGGCAATGCTGGAGGAACTAGAGTAGGACATTGAGGCACTGTTGCTGAAGCTATGAAGTGATCTTTTGTTTGGATTTCAATTGGGAATTATGAAAGAAAAGATTAAATTATTCATCCTCTTTGATCCAGCCATCCCACTATGGGTTATATATACCAAGGAAGTAAAAGATAATCCCTAAGGATTCATGATGAAAAATGCCATCTGCATCCAGAGAAAAAACTGATGGAATCTGAATGCAAACTGAAGCATTCAATATTATACTTAAATTTTTCCTTTATTTTGTTTGAATTCTTTTCCATAAAATGACTAATATGGAAAGATATATTACATTATCAAACAAAAGTCTATATCAAATTGCTTTCTGTCTTGGGGAGGAGGGAGAAGAGAGAGGGAAAAAGAGGGAGAATTTAACTTAATTTTTTTAATGAAGGTTAAAATTATTTTTACATGTAATTGGGGGAAAATAAAATATCATTAACTAATACATTGTTTAATTTAAAAAGATAAAGGTCCAATATACAGCAAAATATTCTTTACTACACTAATTGTGGTAGCAAAGAACCAGAAGCAAAATTTGGTTGGAGGATGACTGATCAAAAAATATAGTATATGAACATAATGGAATATTATTGAGTAGCAAGATGACAGGTGTGAGGAATTAAAAAAACAAGGGATGATTTGTATGAACTCATACAGAGTAAACTAAGCAGGGTAACAACAACAAAAATGAAATTATTACCATAAAGGAGTTAAAGCCTGTGCCACAGTGAAGAGAGTTAGCTCTCAAGAAGTCTTGAGTTCAAATCTTGCCTTAGACACTTCCCAGTTGCCTAATTCCGGTCAAATCACTTAGCCTCTTTCATCCTCCATGTCCTTATTTGTAAAATAAAAGAGTGGGACTCAATGACCCCTTAGGTCACTTTCAATTCTATATTTATGATCCTAATGGAAAAACCAATGAAGAACCTATAGAAGAGATAATGAAGCATATCTCTTCCTTCACAGCAAAGAGGTGGGGAATTTCTAGGAGAAATTATTGAATACATTGCCAGAGAAGATTTCTGTGATGTTACAACTTTGATATAATGACAAAAGGCATTAAAATGTATTTTTAAAAGAAAAATTGGATTACTATCCAAAATAATTATATATGCTGGGTTTTGAGAATCAAACTGATTCTATAGATACCTCCTCATTAATAAGATTTGTATTTTCATTCATTTAGCAATTATTTATCAAATAAGTACTGTGTGCCAGACCCTAGGAACACAGAGATAAAAAAACAATACAGTCCTCGACATTAGGGTCCCTCTATGTGACTTATTGAGAAAACTTCTTGCATAGTTTTCCTGTGCCTAGTAATGAAAGTCTACTGAACTATCTACTATCTCATCTAGTCTGTGTGATTAGGGGCACAAATTTATAAGATGCTTGATCAAGGATATAGGAACTGTTTGATGTCATGAAACTAAGTGAAGCCCAACTCAGGAAGGATTCTTAGTACCAGAATGTTGGATAACACAATAAGATGGTTTCAATTTCCAGTTGACATACCAGGTCATGGCAAAGTGTATTTGTCCATTTGGGCTATTGAATGCTCAGCAGCTGATCACTGAGACTTGCTTCAATTATAAAAGTATCCAGGGTGGTTGGCTGGCTATGCTATATACTATGGCCATTTTATCTATGAAAACTACTCAGGTATTACTGGTATTTGTAATAACAAGGTCTTTAGTCCCTGTCATGGGAAGATAAAGTCCAGGAGCTCACTACTATTTGATGGAGGCTTGGAAGTTCATTGTTTCATTTTGGATGACTCTGCAGTCGCCCGCCATCTTTGTTTTGATGCAAGCACAGATATTCTGGGCAATCACGGTATACTTTTTCTTTGACTGATGAAAACGGCAGGGCTTTCTTTACATGAACACTGGGAGACTCCACACCAGGAAGTTGCTAAGTATCTAACTCTCTACCAATATAGATTGTAGGCACTTATTTTGCAACTTGGTCTTGGAGAATTGCCTGGGACCCTGAGAATTTAAGAAATCCTCCCAGATTCACATAGTCAGTGTCTGGTCAGCACAGGTCACTTGATGTGGCAAATATTCCTGAATCTAAGGAGGACCCTCTCCTCACTACAATATGCTTTGTCCTCTGCATGGATATACATATGTACATGTATATGAGTAACTCTAGTCAAGAAAGAGATCCGAGGGCATGGCCAGCCTCCGCTTATAATACTGAAGAAACAAAGCTCCGGTTTCAATGGTTCCTTGTTACTCTGACTCATGAATTAAGATACTGTAGGAAAACTGAACCATCATCAGTTGGGTTGCCTTCTGAAGATACCACATGCCCAACCCCAATATGAAACCTGGGCCACAGAGCCTGTTTTCAATAAGGTTGTTGCCATGGTAATTGTTATCCCTTGGTTCATTTTCTCTCTGTTTTCCATGTTTCTTGGGTTTATTCCAATGCTGAGTAATAGTGAAATAAGGTTTTGAGAATAGTATTTGCCTTCCAGTATGGGGCAAAGACCCATTCTCAGACACCCAGTGTTGGGCAGTTCCCTGATTGACTGATTGTATAGTCAGTCCCTAGGCTTATATCTGAGGTTAGGGAGGATCAGAGGGTGGGGTTATTTGTTTTTTTGGATTGGCTGAAGAAAAACCACACGTTCCATATGTTATCCCTTTTGAACACCTGTCACTTGTCTTTTGGAAGAGGTCAATTTTCTCCTTTGGAAAGAAGTAACATCCAAGAGGTTGACTTTTCCCCCCCTCTCTATCTCTACTCCATCCTTAATCCATTAAAGAAGGATCAGGACTTCTTTGTTTTAAAGGAAGAACACTGTGCTACAAATTTTTAAAAAAAAGTTTTTTTCAATTAAAACCATGGGGGATAAAAAGGCCTGAAATGGAACTGGGAACGTGTAGCCTGATTTTCCATGGGATGATCATGAATACTGACACACACTATCCCTATGATATCCATAATTCCAAACTCAAGAATCTTGGTTTAAAGGAGACACTAAAGCATGTCAGAAAGAAGGCTGAGCTGGGGCGCTAATGTATTTGTGAGATCACTAACAAAGGCAATCCCATGAAGTATATCACCGGGGAGAGTGATATTGCACAGGGCTGAGGTCGAGAAAGAAAGAAATATTGAGAGAATTATAGATTCTCAGTCTTGGAAGGTCCAAGAAGTCATCTTGTTCAGTCCATATCTGAGCAGAAGCCTCCTTGTTGGCAGTGTTCCTGAGAGGTGATCAGCCTCTGTTTGAAGATCTATGGAGATGAGCAGTTCTTTTGATCAGTTCTTATTGTTAGGAAAGGTTTTGTTCATATCAAACTGAAATCTGCCTTTCTGGCATTGCTATTTCCTATTTCTCCCCTCTGGGATCCAAGCAAAACAAGTCCAATTCTTCTTATACGTAAGAGCCCTTCAAATACTTGAAGACAATATCCTATCTCCCTCCCCAAATACACCCCCATCCCCGCTGTGCTCTTTCATCTAGACTAAACATCCTAAATTCCTTCCATTGGTCCTGATATGGCATGGTACCAAGGCCTTCTAAACATCTGATCACACACACATATACTTGACACACTAATGCAATGCTGATTTCCTTCCCAAACGATGACACCCAGAACTGAGCACAATATTTCAAATGTAATCTGCTCAGGCAAATTGCACCAGAATTATCTCCCTTCTTCTAGAAACAATGCCTTTATTTTTAAAATCTTTTTTATTATTATGAATTTGATGAATATCAAATAACATGAAAATTTTCATTATAGAAAGAACATAAAAAAGAATAAAATAAATTGTATAAAACCATAAATCTGTCTTATGTACAATTTGGAGTGTTTTAAAGTATATATTTAACACTATGGGATGTTCATGGAGGACCAGGAACTCTGGTGTGAGGGCTTAAAGCCCTTTTCAGAGCTGATCATCCACCTTTGGGATCTACCTTTCACCCAACTCTCACCTGTGACTCCAAGAAACTGTAGCATCCTCAGAGGCCATATCCAGGTAAAACCACATCAGCAGTCCAGTTAAAGCAGGTTGAGTGTAGACAACAGGTCCCAAACCCTTTGGTGAATTAGGTAGAGATGTCTACCCCCACCACGTGAAGACTTCCCTCAGGGGAATGGGAAGATGAGAACAATTTGTTTCAATGGCCATGAAAGCTGCTGAAGTAAGGGATGTGAAGCCTTTACAGCTCAGTCAGTCAGGCATCAAAGATCCCACGGTTGTCTTCCACATTGTGGACCATCGCCAGTCATTGTGACTTTTGTCTTGCCACTGGACTTCCATGACTCTGGAAGAGAGGCTGATACTTTATACAACTCTGCTTCACTTAAATCCAATTCACACTTGAGTCAAGACATCACCTTGTGATAGCATTGATCCTCTTAGAAAAAGGAACACCACCACCAACAATTTCGCATAGTAATTCCAGTACAATCTGACTTGTCTGTGTCCACTTTAAACTTTTTTCTGCCCCCTTCTGAGTATTCATAAATGTCTCACTGATGTTCTTTTGTCTCTTTTGTTGTTTCATTTTTTTTAGTCTCATTATCTCTGCCTCCCTCCATAACTCTCCCCTCCCTACCACTTAAAAAAATAATAATAAAATTCCTTCCTTGTAACAAATAAGTTGGGTACTTACCCACCCAAACCCAACTTGTACTAGCAAGTAGGACCCCAGATAGTGGCTGTTCACTTCCTCCCTCATGCTTATAAGGGTAACCCTGAGAGGCAAGAGGTACCTTTATTTAGTATTCATGAGCCCTCACTAATATACTTCTCCTTCATGGATTATCAGTTGATGTTATTCAGCCATGCTTAAATTAGCTTTTTGAAATATATCATGTTCCTAAGAATAATTGGTACAAAGCATCATTATTACCCCCCACCCCTGGCCAGTGACACACTCTTCCACAAGTATATACAGAGTCCCTAGGAAAGTAGGTTCAAGCTTAGAGCATTTGATGTAACAGCAGGACATAATTTGCAGTTCCCAGGAATCCTTTTTTCCTTTCTGTCCAGCCATCAGGAAGATGATCCTGATATATGGTAGAACTTTCTTTTGGGCTTCTTGTAAAGTCCTTATCTAGTCTTATTTGACTGCCAATACCCATTGATGAATGGAGGACACTGCTAGGATGTTGATAGGAAGTCCAAATCCTTCAACAAATCTTTAGAATTGACAAGTGGGGGGGGGGGGAGACAGAGGCTCTTATCTTCTCCCTTAAAATGATTCTCTTTATGGGACTTGGTCAATGTTGCTCTCTCCAGGCTCACTGACCATTTTATACAAGCCTCACAGGGCATCACTGAATCTCATCAGTCAATACTAATACACTTCCTGTACCACATCATTTAATTTAATTTTATTCAATGGTTTTCATGCCTTTCAAATGAATTAAGGACTTTTTGTAGCTAATTTAATTCAGTTGCAATATCTCATTGGATTAAATTAGGTACTTTAAATGGAATAACCGATCAACTGATTCAATGGGCTTCTACCCTTAAATAAGTATAGTCAAACAAAACAAAACCATTTTTTGACCATGACTGAAAATGTATGTCTTGTTCTATACCTTCAAACCATCACCTCTCTACCAATGAAGGAAAATATGATTCATCATCAGTTCTTCTAGAGTTATGGTTGGTCATTGCATTGATCATATTCCTTAAGTCTTTCAAAGTTATTTTCTTTTACAATGTTGTAGTAACTGTATAAATTATTCTCCTGGTTCTTCCATTTCACTCTGCATCAGTTAAAAAACTTTTCAGTCAGTGAGTCAACAAGTATTTACTGTCTATCTAATATGTACCAAACCCCGTTCTAAGCACTTGGGACACAAAGAAAGGGGAAAAAATAAATAGTCCTCGATCTCAAGAAGATTATAGTATAATGGGAGAGATTGTCTCCTCAAATGGCTATGTAGAAACAAGACATATACAGAAAACCTCAGAGGGGATTCACTAAGATTAAGGAGAACCAAAAAAACTTCTTACAGAAGATAAGACCTAAAGGAAGCCATAGAAGCCAAGGGGAGGACATGAGGAAGGCAAGAATTCCAGGTGTGGGGGACAGCTAATAAAAACTCCCAGTCAAGAGAAGGTGTGTTATGTGCAAGGAAGAGCAAAGAAGCCAGTGTCACTGGATCATAGAGTGGGTGGAGGAGAATGTGGTTATAACACTAGAAGATATGAAGGGGCCAAGTAATAAACAGAGTAAGGCAAAGACTACAACCTTTTGATTTAATGCATGGAGTAGCATCTCTGTTTGATCATAAAATATTTTATTATATTCTCATTAATATTTCTTAAATGTTATGATTTATTTCACTCTTGGGACTTGGAACTCAGTACCAGCTCTGCAGGCTGAATCCATTCATCAATCGACCAACAAATATTTATTAATTACCTACTAAATTTCAAGCACTCTGCTAGGTACTTGGAATAAAAAGACAAAAATGAAACAATCCTTATTCCCAAAGAACTTACATTCTTTCAAAAAAGATAGGAGTATATTTAGGATAAATACAAAAAATAAATACTAGGTTGTTTAGGGAAAGAAGGCCCTAGAAATTTGGTTTGGAAGGAAACAAAGGGTAGAGTTGAGGGAAGGCCTCATGCAATAGCTAGTGATTAAACTGAGTCTTGAAAGAAGGAAACAATTCCATGAAATGGAAGTGAGGAGACTGTGTATTCCAGTCACAGGCTACTGCCATTTCAAGGACACAGTTGGGGGAGATGAAGTGCCATGTCTGAGGAACACCACGGCCAATTTGGCCACACTACAGAGAGAGGAAAGAAGACTCATATATAATAAGGTTGGAAAGATAGGTTGGAACCAAGTTGTGGAGGGAATTAAAAGCTAAACATCAGAGATTAAGTGATACCCTTAGAGGCAATAGGGGGCCACCAGCATTTATTGAATAAGGAAATAACTTATATAACTCCATAAATTGCTTTAACAGGTATGTGGAATTATAGTGAGGAAAGATTTGTGGCAGGGAGAAATACTAAGAGACCATTAGAATTGTCCAAGGGATAAGTGATGAGGGCCTAAGCTAAGGCTGTGGCTATGTGAAAAGGGAGGGAGAAAAGAATGTGAGAAAAGTAGAAATGGTAGAATTGGTAACTGATTTAATCCCATTTTACAATAGAGGAAAATGAAGCAGACAGAGTTCAGTGATTTCTACAAAGTTACAGAGCAAGTAAATGTCTAAGACCCTATTTTAATTCATATCTTCCTAACTCCTGACCCAGGAGTCTCTCCATTGCACTATCTTGATTCCTCTAAAGAGAGAGTCAAAGGAAAGGAGGATAAAAATTCATATCTCTTCTTTGGCATGCATTTATCTTAGCCTCCTGATAAATTGGAAGAGATATTATAACCTATCTGCCTAATGCCATTGACAGTGAACAGGAGTCAACCAGCCACTACCTCTTTCCATCCAGTCTGGAAAGGCAACTGACTGGTGTGAGTGTTCAACAGTGATCCAGTTCTTTGGGTTTTTCATTTTAACTGGAAATTTTAAATGGTGCATATAGTCTGTTTAAATTGGATGGCTAAAAAGTGTGCCCATCAATTTGGAACTATGCCCAAAGGGCTCTAAAAGACTGCATGCCCTTTGATCCAGCCATAGCATTGCTGGGTTTGTACCCCAAAGAGATAATAAGGAAAAAGACTTGTACAAGAACATTCATAGCTGCGCTCTTTGTGGTGGCAAAAAATTGGAAAATGAAGGGATGCCCTTCAATTGGGGAATGGCTGAACAAATTATGGTATATGCCGGTGATGGAATACTATTGTGCTAAAAGGAATAATAAAGTGGAGGAATTCCATGGAGTCTGGAACAACCTCCAGGAAGTGATGCAGAGTGAAAGGAGCAGAACCAGGAAATCATTATACACAGAGACTGATACACTGTAGTACAATCTAATGTAATGGACTTCTCCATTAGTGGCAATGAAGTGATCCTGAACAACTCAGAGGGATCTACGAGAAAAAACACTTTCCACATTCAGAGGAAAAACTGTGGGAGTAGAAACACAGAAGAAAAACAACTGTTTGATTACAAGGGTTGAGAGGATAAGATTGGGGATATAGACTGTAAATGAACATCCTAGTGCAAACATCAACAACATGGAAATAGTTTCTGATCAAGGGCACATGTAATACCCAGTAGAATTGCATGTCGGTTCAGGGAAGGGTGAGGAGAGGGAAGGGAGGGAAAGAATATGATTCTTGTAACCATGAAATAATGTTCTAAATTGACTAAAAAAATTAATTAATTAAAATTAAAATTAAATAAATAAAATGGGTGCCTACCATTTTACTTCCTCAAAGTGGGCACCAATAGAATGAAATATCTGATGGAGAGTGAGAACACACCTAGGTATCTCTGAAGTGGGTTTGTTTTTCCTTTTCTGTCTATATGAAATAGAAAGATTTCAAAACCACCGTTATGTAGCATACCTACTCAATATATGGAAATACATATATTGCCAATCAAATAAGAAGTTGGGTCACAAAAGCTTAAAAGTCAATTGAGTGAAGATTTGTATCTGTTGTCAAACAGGTTCATCACCAGAAAGTCAGCTATGAGATGATGAGCATTTATGTTATTGCTTTTCCCCCCATAGGAAATCATTAAATTACCTGGTAAGGTATAAAGGAATCCAATCTATATTGGTAAAAGGAGGACCCTTATTGATGAAATCAGTTGAATTGAAGTTGAAGCATCAAAGCAATCGTCATATAAAATGACCTCTCAAGCCTCATTTATTCAATCATCATCATTCCTCAGAAATCACTTAAGTGAATTTCAAAAGGAGAGAATCAACAAGACCGAGCATCTTCTAAGACTCTTTCATAAGTAGACATCTGAGAAAGAGGTCCTTCTCCCTGCCAGACCGGTGTGCTAAGCATGAGAGCCACAGAAAAAAAGGGGGAAAGAGTCCATGCCCCACAGCAGTTTATATTCTAATGATGGAGACAAGCGATAACATACATACATGAGGGAAATATAATATTCGGGGAAGGTAATCTTAGAGGGGAAGAGAGTAGCAGCTGGTAGTGAGTGAGGGTACAGGAAAGAACTCCTGGACAGTGCTTCTTGTCCCGCGAGGGACTCATTAGCTTTTTGCTTGTTAATCTGAACAATAGTAATAATTACTATTTGTCTAATGCTTTATGGTTTTTGAAGCACTGTGCAAACATGAGCTCATAGGAACCTTATATTACCTCTGTGAGGTAGGTAGTATGTACTATTGTACCCATCTTACTGATGAAGAAACTAAAATTCATGGAGGCTAAATGAAGTGCCCAAGGTCACACAAAGAATAAATGTTGAAGGCTGGTTTTGAACATGTGTTTACATTTGCTCTTTCTAGTATAACTTCTGCCAACAGATGCTGGACTTTTTTTATATTCCAAAAGTTGTTTGTTAGTGTCGATTCAGTATTCACTTAACTTATGTAAGAGTAAATTTTAGGGGTGAGACTGAATATAAATTTAATTGGTTGCCAGGGATTAATTCAAATCCCAAATAAAATACTCAAGTCAGTTTGGAAATTTGATAGTGGTTTAATTCATATAGAGGGAAGGAATTAAGAAGACGAGAGAGGGAAAAGGGTATAAGATTTCTCTGGCCTAGCCTATGCCAGGGGGAGTTCAAAGATCTCTGGCATGAGGCCTCCTCAGAAGATTAGGGGCTTCCTAAGAGGATAGTATTTTGGAAGGTAAAAGAAAAAGGAATTAGCCTAAACTCTGAGAGAGTTCAGAGAAGACACCTCACCTGACCTACAATATTAAGCTTCTCCCAGTTACTGTATCAAGGACGCTCACTGCCAAACCTGGACAATAGCTGCAGCCATGCCAAGATGACAAGACACCCAACATGCTGCCACCAGCCACCTCTGTGCCACAAGCTCCAGAGACACCTCTCCGCAAAAAAAGAGCCCAGAGAGAGGAAGTGATGTGAAATATATAGACCATTTTTACATCACTTCCTGCATCTCACATGTACCAATGGTAGCTTAAGCTTGACTTGGGAAAGCCCAAGGGTCTGTCAGCTGTTTCTAACTTGTCATTTGCTAGCACATGTCTGTCATAGGCCATCCTTCTCAACACTTAATCCTTAAGTAAGGGTGTAGACATTCCTGTTTTGTTAGACTAAGCAGGGTGGAGTAAATCTAAAATTCACACTTATATATTACTTTGCTAATCTCTAAAAACTAAGCTGAGATTCAGATTGCCCTAGAAAATTAAAAAATAAGGGCTAGCATTTACATAAAACTTTAAGGTTTGCCAAACACTTTACAAATGTTATCTTGTTTTTATTCTTACAATAATCCTGAGAGGTAAGTGCATTCATTATCCCCAATTTGCAGATGAAGAAATTGGGCAGACAAAAGTTAAGTATCTTATCGGTCACACAGCTAGTAAGTGTCAGGCTGGATCTGAACTCAGATCTTCCTCACTCCATCGCCCAATTCTCTAGCCACTGTACCTACTTGACCTTGGAGTCACAAAGCCCTGAGTTCAAGTCTCGACTGGGATAGTTGTATGACTAATTATGAATTATTTAACCTCTCATTGCCCTGTATTGCAGAGGTTGCCAGAAAATCTAAATAGGGGGAGTTCAGCTACACTGAAGTTTACCCACATTGATGATGAAATCACAGATGAAATCACCTTTAACCCTCCCCCAAAAGAATACTCAGTTGTTCAGAGTATTAGAGATATTGCTCACTGTTCACCAACATATTATACTATAGATTGCTGATTATTTAATGTGCCCCAAAAGATCTGATTCCCAAAGACATTCTGCATAGCTCAATCTATCCATAGCCTCTGGTTAACTCTTTCTCTAGTGGGAAAACTTTTTAGGAAACATCATTTTTAACAAGTTGATAAAAAGAGAGAGAGACACCCACCCCATTTCCTATCTTCACATGCACACACACTGAATCAATGCCATCAAATTTAAAGTCTTAAAACCAATTAGAGTAAAAGCATCCAAATGCCAAGGAAATCCATACCCTAACACTCTCGATGTTCCTAGCTCCAGGATGACTCCTACCAAGCCTCTCATTGGTCAGGCAGCGCTTGCCCAACATTGTTACCTCCCTCCCTTCCAGATAACACCAGTGCCCATTTTATAGGAATTATTGAACATATTTTCCCAGTCTTCTCCCCAACACACTTCACATCTCCTCTTACAGCCATAAGAGAAACCAAACTCACACCCGAAAGAGGCTCACATTGGCTAATCTTCACATCCTACTTTCAGGATGACTGCAAAGTTATATAGAAAACAAAATGATTAAACTTGCACTTCCTTCTAAATCAATATGCAAATGGTGGTACGAGGGACACCCCTTCTCTGTGAAAGTTCCTGAGCAAAAAGAGGAAAGGCTTAGCCTGAATAACCTCCCAACCCAAGGAAGCAGTTCATTGTCACCCAGACTCGGGCTCCATGGAAACTTGGGACTCTTGGCCAACCCAACTTTTAGAAACTCCATTGTTTATGATTATTTCTGCAATACCTCCAGATCTGGATGCTATGAGATATCTAGTTCATTCTCATAGCTCTTCCTCAAGGGAAAGAAGAAGGAGATAGATCCTTAACAAATATTAATTTTCTTTATTTGAGAAACTCAGGGATTCAGTTGATTTAGTTATTCTATCAGGAGACCCTACCATGTCCTGGTGTAGATTCAGGGATTTGATGGTGAGCTCTTCAGAACTTGTATTTTCAAAGAGAGGGTTCATTTGATGGCAGGCTCTTCTTCTTTGGGGTTGACTGCTTCAGAGGGTTTCTATAGTATGGGTGCTGAGCTGAGAGTGAGGAAGGCAGACTTCCTGCCCCCTTCCTCCAGCCTGGGCTTTTCAACACAACACTTCTAGGTGCTTGGATCTGAAATGAGCCCTTAGAGAAATTCTGTACCCTCACCAGTCATATCCTGAAAATATTTTCACAGCACAGGGGAACAGCTGATCCCAGGTGCCAGCTCCTTCCCTATAAGGTGCCCACCCACACAAACACCCACCTTTCATCTAGGAATAACTTCCTTCATTTTATCAGGGTTCTAAGCTAAATGAATTACACTCCCCAAATAAATAAATTAATTAATTTAAATGAGAGGCCAAATGTGAACCTGCTCTGTAGATTGAGCAAACAAACTTTCTGAAATTATTATATTTCTAACAACTGGCCAGAGAGTTGGCCTTGTACCTTTCTGTCCATCAGCAGGTAAAACTCCTGGGTCAAATAGAATAATCTTTCCCATACAAAGATACACATGGGAAGGGGAGGGGAAGAACTCTCATATGAAAAGGAGAGGAAGAGAGCGTGAAGTAGAATTACTTAAACCTTACTCTCAGTGAAATCAAATCTGAGAGGGAAGAACATCTAGATCCAGTGGGATCCTGAATTCTATGTTATCCAACAGGGTAAGAAAGAAAGGAAAATCAAGGAGTGGGGGAGGAGGGAGTATAAAAAGGGAGGGAAGGAGAGGGGGGAGGGGAAGGGAGCATAAAAAGGGAGGGGCTAGAAAGGGAAGCATATCAAGGGAGGGGACTAGGGGGACTGACCTAAAGTAAATCACTGGTTCAAAAGGATATAGCTAAAGAAGAAAGGTCAGAACTAGGGGAAGATATCAAAATGCCAGGGAATCCACAAGTAACAATCATAACTTTGAACGTGAATGGGATGAACTCACCCATAAAATGTAGACAAATAGCATATTGGATTAGAACCCAAAACCCTACCATTTGTTGTCTTCAAGAAACACATATGAGGCGGGTTGATACTCACAAGGTTAGAATTAAAGGATGGAGTAAGACCTTTTGGGCCTCAATTGATCGAAAGAAGGCAGGAGTTGCAATCATGATATCTGACAAAGCCAAAGCACAAATAGACCTGATCAAAAGGGATAGGGAAGGTAAATATATTCTGTTAAAAGGGAGTATAGACAATGAGGTGTATGCACCAAATGGTATAGCATCCAAATTTTTAATGGAGAAACTAGGAGAATTGAAGGAGGAAATAGACAGTAAAACCATATTAGTGGGAGACTTGAACCAACCACTATCAAATTTAGATAAATCAAACCAAAAAATAAATAAGAAAGAGGTAAAAGAAGTGAATGAAATATTAGAAAAATTAGAGTTAATAGACATATGGAGAAAAATAAATAGGGACAAAAAGGAATACACCTTCTTCTCAGCACCACATGGCACATTCACAAAAATATATCATACACTAGGTCACAGAAACATGGCACTCAAATGCAGAAAAGCAGAAATAATAAATGCAACCTTTTCAGATCATAAAGCAATAAAAATATTGATCGGAAAGGGTACATGGAGAGCCAAATCAAAAATTAATTGGAAATTAAATAATATGATACTCCAAAATCGGTTAGTTAGAGAAGAAATCATAGAAACAATTAATAATTTCATTGAGGAAAATGACAATGGTGAGACATTCTTTCAAACCTTATGGGATGCAGCCAAAGTAGTACTTAGAGGAAAATTCATATCCATGAGTGCATATATTAACAAATTAGGGAGGGCAGAGATCAATGAATTGGAAATGCAAATAAAAAAACTTGAGAACGAACAAATTAAAACCCCCCAGAAGAAAACCAAACTAGAGATCCTAAAAATTAAGGGAGAAATTAATAAAATCGAAAGTGATAGAACTATTGAGCTAATAAACAAGACTAGAAGCTGGTACTTTGAAAAAACAGACAAAATAGACAAAGTACTGGTCAATCTAATTTAAAAAAGGAAAGAAGAAAGGCAAATTAACAGCATCAAAGATGAAAAGGGGGACATCACCGCCAATGAAGAGGAAATTAAGGCAATCATTAAAAATTACTTTGCCCAATTATATGGCAAAAAATACACCAATTTAGGTGATATGGATGAATATATACAAAAATACAAACTGCCTAGACTAACAGAAGAAGAAATAGAATTCTTAAATAATCCCATATCAGAAAATGAAATCCAACAGGCCATCAAAGAACTTCCTAAGAAAAAATCTCCAGGGCCTGATGGATTCACCAGTAAATTCTATCAAACATTCAAAGAACAACTAACCCCAATACCATACAAACTATTTGACATAATAAGCAAAGAGGGAGTTCTACCAAATTCCTTTTATGACACAAACATGGTACTAATTCCAAAGCCAGGCAGGCCAAAAACAGAGAAAGAAAACTATAGACCAATCTCCCTAATGAATATAGATGCAAAAATCTTAAATACGATACTAGCAAAAAGACTCCAGCAAGTGATCAGAAGAGTCATTCACCATGATCAAGTAGGATTTATACCAGGGATGCAGGGCTGGTTCAATATTAGGAAAACCATCCACATAATTGACCACATCAACAAGCAAACCAACAAAAATCACATGATTATTTCAATAGACCCAGAAAAAGCCTTTGATAAAATACAACATCCATTCCTATTAAAACCACTAGAAAGCATAGGAATAGAAGGGTAGTTCCTAAAAATAATAAACAGTATATATCTAAAACCATCAACTAATATCATCTGCAATGGTGATAAACTAGATGCATTCCCATTAAGATCAGGAGTGAAACAAGGATGCCCATTATCACCTCTATTATTTGACATTGTACTAGAAACACTAGCAGTAGCAATTAGAGAAGAAAAAGAAATTGAAGGCATCAAAATTGGCAATGAGGAGACCAAGTTATCGCTCTTTGTGGATGACATGATGGTCTACTTAAAGAATCCTAGAGATTCAACCAAAAAGCTAATCGAAATAATCAACAACTTTAGCAAAGTTGCAGGATACAAAATAAACCCACATAAGTCATCAGCATTTCTATATATTTCCAACACAGCTCAGCAGCAAGAACTAGAAAGAGAAATCCCATTCAAAATTACCTTAGACAAAATAAAATACTTAGGAATCTATCTCCTGAGACAAACACAGGAACTTTATGAACACAACTACAAAACACTCTCCACACAACTAAAACTAGACTTGAACAATTGGAAAAACATTAACTGCTCATGGGTAGGATGAGCCAATATAATAAAAATGACCATCCTACCCAAACTCATCTATCTATTTAGTGCCATACCCATGGAACTTCCAAAAAAATTTTTTTACTGATTTAGAAAAAACCATAACAAAGTTCATTTGGAAGAACAAAGGATCAAGGATATCCAGGGACATAATGAAAAAAAAATACAAAGGAAGGTGGCCTTGCAGTCCCAGATCTCAGACTATATTATAAAGCAGCAGTCATCAAAACAATTTGGTACTGGCTAAGAGACAGAAAGGAGGATCAGTGGAATAGACTCAGGGTAAGTGACCTCAGCAAGACAGTATATGACAAACCCAAAGATCCCAGCTTTGGGGACAAAAATCCACTATTTCATAAAAACTGCTGGGAAAATTGGAGGACAGTGTGGGAAAGATTAGGTTTAGATCAACACCTCACACCCTACACCAAGATAAATTCAAAATGGGTGAATGACTTGAACATAAAGAAGGAAACTATAAGAAAATTAGGCGAACACAGAATAGTATACATGTCAGACCTTTGGGAAGGGAGAGGCTTTAAAACCAAGCAAGACTTAGAAAGAGTCACAAAATGCAAAATCAATAATCTAGAATACATCAAATTAAAAAGTTTTTGTACAAACAAAACCAATGTAACTAAAATCAGAAGGGAAGTAACAAATTGGGAAGCAATATTCATAAAAACCTTTGACAAAGGTTTAATTACTCACATTTACAAAGAATTATATCAATTGTACAAAAAAATCAAGCCATTCTCCAATTGATAAATGGGCAAGGGACATGAACAGGCAGTTCTCAGCCAAAGAAATCAAAACTATTAATAAGCACATGAAGAAGTGTTCTACATCTCTTATAATCAGAGAGATGCAAATCAAAACAACCCTGAGCTATCACCTCACACCTAGCAGATTGGCTAACATGACAGCTATGGAAAGTAATGAATGCTGGAGGGGATGTGGCAAAGTGGGTACATTAATTCATTGCTGGTGGAGTTGTGAATTGATCCAACCATTCTGGAGGGCAATTTGGAACTATGCCCAAAGGGTGATAAAAGACTGTCTGCCCTTTGATCCAGCCATAGCACTGCTGGGTTTGTACCCCAAAGAGATAATAAGGAAAAAGATTTGTACAAGAATATTCATAGCTGCACTCTTTGTGGTGGCCAACAATTGGAAAATGAGGGGATGCCCATCACTTGGGGAATGGATGAACAAAGACCCACATGAAAGGCCCTGCTTTAGGAAATTCTACTAGAAAATGAGGATTTGGGATGAGATGACCTCTAATGGTTTTCCCAGCTATAAATCTATGTTCCTATGATATCCGGTATATCAAGGCAAAACCTTTTAGCCTGAGAAAAAAATAGATTCAACTTTAAGGAGAAATTTGGAGCTACATTTGACCCAGAAACCCAGAAGGATTCTCCATACAAGTAGAGTGGGTGCCTTTTGGGTATCCTCCCATCCTCCTTTTTAGGGAATGCTAAGTCATCATTCCTAATTGAAATTGGTAGATAAGAGGAAGACATGGGAGGGTTGGGAGCTGGCTCCAGGCCATGTATGATTTATCCTTGAGTTGAGTTCCTTTGATTGGCTACTAAGTCAGAATTCCATGGATATATTAAAGAACCACCCATTTCTTGGATGGTTCTCTTCCCTCCAATTTAAAAGTGTAAGGACCACTCTGAGCTGTCTAGAGGACAGGAGTGATGGTGAAATAACTTTACTCCCACCTGGATATCATGAACACATGTCCTGCCAAGGCACGTCTGTCCCTGGGATCAGCTGCCTCCTTTTAATGTTTTCCGTCTTTGGAACATGGCCTTGTGAAAACTCAAAAAGCCTGAAGGCACTTGGTTTTAGGGGTAGCATCTTCCATCACCAGCAAGGTGGTGGCAGCAGAGGCAGCTAGGACTGGTTGTGGTTATAGCAGAAGAGAAAGTGGACTGGTAAGAAAGAAAGAGTAAAGATGAGAGAGACAGGGATAGAGAGACCCAGACCTAAAGATGAAGGCAGAGAGACAGACAGAAGGAGACAGAATCAAAGACATACAGACAGAAACAGAGAAGTCACTGCAGACTACGCTCCATGGAGATGAAATGTAAAATGGCTAATGAGCAGCTTTTCAAAAACTGTTTATGTTCCAACACGGCTTGAATATTAACTTCCCTGCTGCTTGAGTGAATCATTCCCTTAGTCTATTATATTTTTATGCTTAGCTATTTCTTTAGTTTGTGAATAAACCTGCTCCATACCTATTTCATATCTGTATTTTGAATTTCTTTTGATTTCCCTCCATTCTTGGGGAAACCCTAGACTAGCACTAGATAGATAGCTTTCCTTTCCTTATGATGCATGCTTTCCTCAGAAAGCAGATGGGGAGATGATAAGCCAATGAAGGTGAGAAAGGGAAGCTCGATCCCCTGGGGAGAACTTGGACTCCCTTAGAACTGAACCGCACAACCACATGGGCTTCCTTAGAAATGAACTGGACAAACCACAATGACAGGTAAATGGCAGGCATTGGCCAGTTTGCCTCTAGCCACTGTGCTAGAGAGATAATCAGCCTTTCAAGGAATATTCACCTTTATGGTTTGCCAGTCACATCAACTAAATGCTTACTGTGGAGGAATCACTGTACTTTTGTGTTGGACATAAGAATAAGATTATCAGTGGCATCATTTCTAGGCACAAGCTAAAATGCTCCAAACACTATGGCACTCGTTTTTCCTCCCTAAGACCATGCATAGCTTGTATTTGTGTATGCACACATATCAGAGCAGTACTCATATAGCTAGTGCTTATAGATAGCCCAAGCTTTAGAATTTGGAATTAAGAATGGATTCCATAGAGCTCCGAGGCATTTTAAGCAAAGATTGTGAGAAATAGCAAAGTGATGCAACAGAAAGAATGCTGGTTCCAAAGACAGAGGACATGGTCTGATTCTTAGCTCATCTATTTACTATCTGTGTGAATTTGGTCACTAAAGTTCTCTGAACCTTGACTCCTTTTCTGTAAAATGAGGAGATTAGAAAAGAGAATTTATTGCAGCTCCAAACCTGGAGTCCTAATATATAGATATAAGTACTACATTCATTCTTCAAAATGAGTTGTCACTTGTTTTCTCACCCAAATTAACTCAGAGCTAGTCAGTTTCCAGTCACATCATTGGACTTGTCCAGCAACTGGGGAAAGAGTGAGATCATCAAATATTGTTTTAATATAAGAATGGAGGTGAATTTCATTTTTAACCTGATAGTCTGACAGCTCTACTTAGCACACTCATTGCCCAACTTCATCCATTTGAGTAGAGTGTGTTAAGAAGAGATGACAAAATAAGTCTTATTGGTCTCCATACAAGATTTCACCCAGAGATGGATGATGAAGAGCAGGTCAAATTGTACCATACTTGAGAGCTTACACAAATGGAAAACTTAAGGTTGGATTCTTTTAAATCAGTCATTAGTAATTTCTAGATAGAGATACCATCAGAGAGTTGTACGGAGACAATGGGAGGAAGGGTGTGCTGGCAGGGAGGACAACCTGTGAGACAATTGGGGTATTCCTAGGCATTATGGAGAATGCCAAAAGAGGAGTGCCAAGGTCCTAGAACCTTTACAGGAGTAGCTGCACTACAAATGAATGGGACACCACAAGTCAAAGGGACAGTGGTTTCCAGAGGGAGGCAGTTCATTCTCCTAGGGAAGAAACATGGGCACTACCCCTTGTGGAAAGGAAAACTGTGAATCTCAAGCATTTGCCTTTCTGCCCACTGAGGTGGAGCAGACAGTGGTTGGAATGTGATGGGAGGGGGAGTGACAGTTGGAGTGAGAGAAGAGGATTATGGGAGAAACTGCTAATTGAAAGGGTCTTTGCCCTCTGGACTCAGCTGAGTGTGGAGGAAAGAGTAGGAGCTCTATATTCCAACCTTTGGAAAACCTTGCCTCCATTTCCCTTACCCTAAAGAAGAAGAAGGTTCTTGTATGTTAAAGACCATCTATTAGAGGAAGAAACCAAACAACTACAGCTGCTGAAATGGGCTGATCCCTTAACTTCAGGGGGTCAGCCATCTTGGCTCAGCTGAAGAAGAAGCAAGGGTCTCCTATTCCCACTTACCTATCCCCTTTCTTTATTTACTCTAATTATCAAACTACTTGAAAAATAGAAGATGGCAGTCAGATTCATATTGAAGGGAGAACTAAGAAAGAGAAGCTGGTGGCTAAACTAGCTATTAGCCTAGGCTAAATAATGAAAGCCAACAATGACAGTCTGCCTGCCAGACAAGGGGGACTTCTGGGTTTGCAACTACCAGACAAGCCTTGGGGAGTAAACTCCACTATTCCCAGAAGTCACTCTAAACACTGGTCCTGTCAGCCTTAACCTAACCTTACCCAGGAGTATCTCTCTTGTGCGTTGAGTGGGAGGAAATGACAAAGACAGTCTCTTAGCAGAGGGGTACCTCTCTCCCTTCACCTCACCAGGCTCCATATTCCCTCCCTCCTTCACCTCCTCCATTCCCTTTTAGCAACCCGTCCTTATCCCCTGTACCCAGTTTTGTATGTCTTCAATGCAGTTCCATTATTAAACCCTCAAGACATACTCCTCAGCCCATGTTGGCTCCCTGGGGAAAGGTCCCATTTGCCTCATGCTAGTTATGGTTCTGCTGCCAATCCAAAGTTTCTGAAATCCTTTGCAGACATTCCTATATCTATTTCTCTCTCTTTATGTGTATGTGTAAACAATGCATATACATATATATGTTTACATATATATACATTACATATACATATATATCCAAAGAGAAGCAAAGTTGCTATACTTTTAATAACTGCAACTTTCCTTTCTTTCTCTCCTCTCTCTTCTTCTCCCATCTCCTTTCCTCTCTTTTTCCTTCTCTTCCTCTCTTCCTTCCCTTCTCTTTTCTATCTCACCCAGACTGAAAGTGCTGCAGCCATTTACAAGTCCAATTCCACTATGGATCAGGGAAAGAGCTTTAGCCTGTTGGGCAGATTTCCCTCTCTTTAAAGAGCCTGGTGATCCTTACACTCCAGGGTTCACCATTCACAACGCTGATACCTAACTTAGTGTAGACCCTGAATGGCTCAGCCTACTGCAGCTCAGAACCCTCCAGTTCCAACAATCCACTAGTCTAAGTTTCCCAGCAGCAGGGATTACAGGCATTCATTGCAATGTCTGTCTCAATTTTCCGCATATAAACAAAATTGAAATATAAATGCAATCTCTTTTAATTCCATAAGTGTATCAAGCATATTGTTATGATGTTCTTCAAATGAATAACTTCTACTTTTCTCTCTGTGTGTCTATATAAAGGAATAACCTAATATAGATTTTTCCATTTGCATTCAATATAATATGCAAATAATGCCTCATCCTCGGTGACTCTAAATTACAGGCTTCCTAATTCAAGTTAGAATGTGCTCTTTTTCATCTAACTCCTCCCCCAAATTCTCACTAAACACAGTATGTTCAATTTCAACATTCCTCGAAAGAATAAAAGAATCAACTCTAGAGAACCGTCACGAAATGAATCAATGGTGTACCATCTGGAGGTAAGAAAGTAGTTAGTGCACCCAAGATACACTAAAAAGCAACTTTTTGCTCAGATATCTGCAATGTTTAATCATTTGCCTTCTGCAAAAGAAAATGACCCTGATGCTGAGGATAAATGCATAAGAATGATTTCACGATGAGGAATACTTCTCGGAGTGAAAATGTAGAATAAACATTAAGACTAATGTGTAGTAGTTATTAGGAAATAGAATCCAATTCAATATAAAAAAAGGAATTCTTAACAATTTGAATCATCCAATAAGAAAGAATTGCCTCTTGAGGTAGTAAATTTCCCTACTTTAGAGGAATATGAACTGTGACTAGAAGGTCATTTGCTAGGGATGTTTCAGAGAAGAATCAGGCCCCACCATTCTGCCTCCCTCCTTGAGGACAGGATAGGAACTATTTCATTAAAGTTTTGTCTTCGTATCCTCAATACCTAATAAAGTGCCTTGAACACAGTAAGAATTTAACAAATGTTTGTTGGCTGATTTATTCATTCAGAAAAATTTTGAATTAGATGACCTCAAAAGCCTCTTTCATCTTTAGATGCTATGATTCTAAATATTTGGTTTTGTAGATTTGGGGTTTGGAGAAGGTGGCAGTAAATGATTAATCAGCCTCAAAAGAAGAACCATTTTAAGAATTGCCACTTTTATTTTTTAAATTGTCAATGGTCAGTTAAGAATCAAGGAAATTTTAATGTTACACTAAACCAAAAATGAAATCATATAGCTTATGTACACAAGGAAGGAAATTGTTGCTTTTTTAAAAAATATATAACAAATACACTAAATGAGTGTTATTCCTCCAAGGAGTCACCTTGGGAGAGGCTAGACAAGTGTCTAGCCATCCAAAGATGCTGCCATTACTCAGGAAATGTCTGGATCTCCTTTCTTGGCACTGCATTCAAAGAAAATTGAGCAGCCACACAGGAAAACCAGATTCATTACTTTATAACCACACCTTGCTATTTGTTTGTTTGCCTTTTAACCAAAAGTTCTCTTCTGCAGTTTGATCATCCATCCTATGTGGACTTGGTTCTGAAATACTTTTGTCTTTTTTCAAAAATCAGACTATAGAATTTAGAACTAGAAGTAACCTCAGAAAGTGAGTCCAAATCCTTCATTTTATGGAAGAAACTGACACCCTAAAAGCTTAAGTGACTTGCACAGAGCCAAGTGGCACTCCAGTTCTTGGATTGGCCATCTCATCACTGTGGATATTCTCTTCAACCATGCAGATCATAATTTTTCATTGTGTACAACTCTTGGACATATTCTCCCCTAAGTCCCCCCATCAGGAACACAGCCAGTTATGGTGTAGGTGTAGGTCTCCCTCTACATTTGCTTGATTTTTCATGGATACAAAAGTAGTGTATGGGCTGTCCATTGATCACCCATCATCTTTACTAATTGACTAGCCCAACTTTTTCATTTATACATCTAATATTTTATCAAGTCATCAAGCAGTAAGCAATCAAGCACCTACTATGCGCCAGTTATTCTGCTAAGAGCTGAGGATAGAAAGAAAGGCTAAAGATAGATCCTGTTCTCAAGGAGCTTACAGTTTAATGAGCAGAGGAGGGGGTGGGAGGGTCAACATGAAAACAACTATGTATATATAGGACGCTTATTCTATATATTACTTTGTTGGTATTTTTTTTAATTAACAGGAATCTATTTTCCCTTCTTGCGGTAACCTATCCCATGGAAACAAATATGTATGGCATGTAATCAGGAAAAAATATAAAATAAAACAAAAAAATGCACAGTTGTGTATTATAAGCTATTCACACTCACCCTTCACTACATCCTCATCCTTTGGGTGGCCCTCACCTTTAATTATTTATGGCTTTCTATGACTTGTAGCCCCACAGCATGGCACAGGGAATAATTAATGAGCAAAACCAGAATTCACATCCAGATCCTCTGATGCCAGATATAGTGACCCCTTCCACTATTCCATTCTTAGCCCACCTTGTTGTCCTTGAGGATGGTTAGAAGAGTGTGGTCCAGGCTCTGGAAACAATTCAGAAACTATTTTGAACAATGGAAGCAGCATCTTTTGAATAAATGTCCACACTCCCAAAATGACTTCATTGATGTTCTGACACTATTTAAAAAAACAGTTAGGGGTAGCTAGGTAGATAGAGAGCCAAGCCTGGAGTTGGGAGGTCCTGGGTTCAATTTTGACCTCAGACACTTCCTAGCTGTGTGACCCTGGGCAAGTCACTTAATCCCAATTTCCAAACCTTTACCACTCTTCTGCCTTGGAACGGATACATAGTATTGAGTTTAAGGCTGAAGGTAAGAGTTTAAAAAAGAAAAATTTCACTGCTTTCAGGTCATATCTCTTCTTAAAGGCTTCTCTGGTGGTTACATGAAAGTAAAAGAAAAAAGGAGCTACTGTGGTATTACTTTCTTATATTTACCTCACTCCAGCTCATTGATGTGAATAGCCTGTGTGATAAGGGCAGATAAGGGATGGAGTGCCAAGCCTGGAGTCAGGAAGATTCCTAAGTATTTACTAGCTGTGTGACCGTGAGCAAGTCACTTCGCCCTCTTTGCCTCAGTTTCTTCCTCTATCAAATGAGCTGGAGAAGGAAATTGGGAAACCCCTCCAGTACCTTTGCCACGAAAACCACAAATAGAGTCAAGAAAAGTCAGACAAGACTGAAAAAACAACTGAACAATAGCCTCAAATCCAAGGGATTAAGATACACAGAATTCCTTCACAGAGCGGACTATACTGTCCCACAAAACGATCTCAAAGCTCTCTTCAAGTGGTCGGATACGTTCGTCTCTAAGATCAATGAAAGCATCTGAGAGTTCCCGACAACACTCGCAGCCTCGCTTCTCAAATGCCGAACAGACATATTTTCTGAGGCTTTGATTGTAACTGGAGCTCAGCTACAATTAAGAGACAGTTCCACCCCTGCCTCACTTCAGGGTGATCAGGAGGCTCAGATCAAGACCTGACGCTGCTCAACCTTCAGACCCATGTACGAGCTTGTCAGCCCGTTCCTGGAACGAGTGCCCAACCTGGCGCTTTTTTCTCGTGTGGCTGCCGGGCTAAAAGAGGAGCAACGCGCCCTCTGCGCGGCCCCTGGCATAGTCCAAGGGGGCAAAGACAATTCTGTTTCCCCCATCAACATTTACTTGAAGCTTAGAATTCGGAGAAACACAGAAAATGTAGCCGGTGTACAAAAGACTCCCTTCATTTCTATGTTCCCAGGCTGTGGGTGATGGACCCAGAGGTCCATCTGCTGTGTCTGCCTGGAACGCTGGCTCGTTCACTTTCCTTACCTTGAGCTGCTCTTCAAGACCCATCGCAGGCACCACCTTCTACATGAAGCTTCTTGAGTCCCCCCAATTGCCAGTACTCTCACTCCCAAAGGAACTTAAAATGAACTCTTTTCTGTGAATCGAGATTTAATACCTTTATCTTGGATTTATTTGTTAATGCCCTTCTCTCCCCAATTAAAACATAAGCTTACTGGGAGCAAGGATTGCTGCTTTGTATTTTAAAAATATTTTTTTCTCAATTATAGGTAAACAATTTTTTTTAACCCTTAGCCTCTATCCAAGGCAGCCGGAGTTAAGTGAACTTGCCCAGGGTCTTAGATATGATTTTTAATAATCGTGTTCTGACATTTTTGCAATCCAGGTTCTCTCTCTCTTGCTTTCCCACAATCTGGCCTTGGACACTAGCTATGTGACCCTGGACGATTCGCTTAAATCTGTTTGCCTCAGTTTCCTTATCTGTAAAATGAGATAAAGAAGGAATGGCAAACCATTCCAGTAAAATGGGGTCACAAAAGAGTCAGACACTACTGAAATGATTGAACAACAACAAACCTCAAAGTCAGGAAGATCTGGTTCAAAGTCTTCCCTTGACACATTAGTTATATGACCCCGGGTCAGTCACTTAATCTCTTTGTACCCCAAGAAAACTCCTTATGTCTATGATCAATCCATCAATCCACATTTATTAAGTGACTACTACATGTCAGGCAGCTGCGGATCTACATCTGTAGATCATCTCCATTTACATCTAAGAACTCCCTACACCCAAAAAATCATAAGTCCAGACTAAAAAAATTAAATGCATCTGGGAATTCCTTTATCAATGGATAATAATAACTACAATCTACTCTCATCAGACTTCCTTTAGAGCACTGTTTTTAGTTCTGTGTGCCAGAATGTGAGAATTGATAAGTGATTTTGATCCCTTTGATAAGTGAGAGACCACATGGAGAGGGACAACCCAAATGGTGAAGGATCTTGATTCCGCATTAGGTGATGATCAGTTTTAACTCAAATGAATTTCATTTTATTAGATCTAGCCCAGTTCTTTGTTAACATGAAGGATCTGGATGATGACTAAAAGGTTTGATTAAATGCCTGCTGATGTATCTGGGTCATACTAATCAACTGAGTATTTGGAAATACAGAAACTTCGTGATTCAGTGGTTGGCCATTGGCAATTTGGAATATTCCTTTTGCACTGGGCTGACCCATGGTGCCAGAGTGGCAGACTTATAGCCAATTACAAAGCTCTATGATGTAATGATGTCCCCTAAAGGAGAGCATGTCCCTGCCTACCCAGGCTGGCTATACTAGTTGGGGCTTTCTTGCTTTCCAGGGGATTCTAAAGTAACTCTGAAATTTTTTTAGAGCTGAGTATCTATTGATAATAAAAATAATAAAACTCATATGGGGCAGTTAGGTGACTGTGGATTGTAAAAATTAAATTATCTCTCTAATAACAAAAATACTATATTTTATGAGGTTTATTAAAGATTATTAGAAATCAAGGAATAAAGATGATACAAAATAAAAACCACGTGCCCATGGCTGATTAGCCCATTTAAAACCCCCGCACTTAGCTTACCACTATACTTGCTACACCATTGCAAAGGAAGGATGCATGGGAGGTGTTACTACCAGTTAAATACCAATTGTGATCTCACCAAGGTGGAGACTCAGGAGAGATTCTAGGGAATTCTGGGAAATACCAAGGACTTCTGGGGATTGAAGTCTAGAGTTCAAAATGTCCATTTTTACAGGATAGCGTGCCAGACTTGAAGAAAGGAGGTCCTGGGTTCAAATTTAACCCCAGATGCTTCCTAGCGATGAGAACTGGGCAAGCCATTTAACTCCCATTGCCTCGCTCTTATCGTTCTTCTGCCTTTGAATATAATTCATACAATACAAAGATTCAAAGATGGAAGTTAATGGTTTTTTAAAAATCAGAAAATAAAAACAAAAAAGCCTTACATAGACTCCCTCAGAGTTATTTTTATTATGTATCCCTTTTTTAATTTATTTGTGACCATGTTGTGACCCACCAGTAGAACATGGTCTTTGCCAGAATTATTAATTTATTTTTCTTCTCTACTAGCAGCAATGCAATGATCTAGGACAATTCTGAGTGACTTATGAGAAAGAACACCATCCACAGCCAGAGAAAGAACAGTGGGAGTAGAAACAGAAGAAAAATAATTGTTTGATCACATGGATCGATGGGGATTTGATTGGGGATATAGACTCTAAATGATCACCCTAGTGCAAATATTAATATGGAAATGGGTTTTGAACAATGATATATGTAAAAACCATGGAATTGGTCATTGGCTCTGGGAGGGAGGGAAAGAATACGAATCATGTACCATGGGAAAACATTCTAAATTAATTAAATAAATAAATAAATTTAGAAATAAGAGAATAAAATAAAAGTAAAAAGAATTTGGTAAAAAAAAATAAAAAGAAATTAGGATTTTCAATCCCCACATATTCTAAACCAAGGTTATAGTCACCAGGCAATAGCTTTCACTGTGACCATGAGTACCAGTAAACTTTCTAGTTTTGGGTTGTATCACAAATTTGGAAAACATTTCAAAATCAAGAAATGAACCAGTCTTTAAAGATTGAAATCTTATATACTCATTTGTACCCTGCGTTTGAACAACAGGGATCACAAACTGATTGGGAGAGAAAGGAAACCTGTACAATTACCTTCAAGGTAATGATTGGCCTGGCTCTCTGCTTGAGCCTCTGCTAATCTCCCCCCCCCCCCAAGCCACTTTGCCCTTATCTATAGGTTAAGCCATGGCCCAAGCTATGGGACCAATTTTACCCTGAGAGAAGGGAAATAAAGAAACTCCTGCATTTTTACTCCAGAGGCCCGGCGTGGTCAGCCTTAATACTGGGTATACACTGACCTAGATGCCTAGTTGGAATCATTTGAACTTCTCATCTCTCACTGAGACCATTGCAATTTCCTTTTGATTGGTTTTCTGGCCTCAAGTCTCTCTCCATCCCAGCCATCCTTTACTCAACTATCAAAATAATTTTCCTGATCAGTTCATCTCCCAACTCATAAACTCCAATGACCCATTCCTCCAAGACCAAATACAGGTGTCCCTTCCACATCATGATTTTCTCTATCAAAATTTCAATATGTGGAGAATCAGCATAAGAAATTAATTGGGAAATTTTTAGCAGAAGCAGGAGATGACACAGGAAGACTATAAGACAATACACAATAAAAGTTTAGAAACTCAGAAATGCATACTTAACCCAAAATTTGAAATAAGTTTCCATAAACATTCCATAAAAGAAAAAGAAAAAATTCAAAGTTCTTCTCTGGTACAAAGAGAGGGCCAAAAATCTTTACACCCATTTTCCAGATCATGGCAATGCCCCTACCCCTCACAATGCAGAAGGGGTACCTGTATAATCTCTTCTGCTTAACATTCAAAGCTTTTTACAACTTGACCCCTTCCTACCTTTCCAATCTTCTCCTCTCTTCCCCACCAACTGCATCCCCCAATACACACTGCTGTTTGGAGATCCCAACCTACTTCATGACCTTCTCACTGGAAATTTCATCTTCTATGTCCATTCTTCATTCTGTCCTAGAACACTTTCCCTCCTTATTCCTGTCTCCACATTCTTGGCTTCTTTGGGAGACTTGGCTCCATGGCCATATTCTGTTGGGGATCTTCCCAGTGCCCTCAGCCATGTGAATCTTCCCCTTTCAGGTCACCTTCCTCCTACTCTGTCTGCAACTTTTATAGAGAGGTATTTACATGATTTCTGTCTTAGTAACATGTGAACTTCTTGAGAGCAGAGACTGTTTTTGTGGATTTTGTCTATCGCTGACACTTAACACATAGTAAGTCTTTAATAAATGCTTGTTGATGATTCATTCATTGATCTATTGGTTCTTTCCTTTTTTTCTTTAACCCTTATCTTCTCTATTGCTATCAATTCTAGGAGAAAAAAAGTGGCAAGGGCTAAGCAATCAGAATTAAGGACTTGCCCAGGGTCACATAGCTAGGAAGTGTCTGAAGTCAGATTGGAACCCAAGTTTTCCTTACTCCAGACCTGGCTCTCTAACCCTTGTGCTACCTAGCTACTCCAATATATAGGTTCTTGTCATATTCCTGAGACCTTACATGGCACCCCAGCAGCTTATCCTTCCAGGAATGGAGTTTGCTCCTCTTGTTTCCATGACTGATTCTATGCCTTAGCTTCCCACCTGGCATTCTATTTCCTCTGGAAAGGGAATCCTGTGCCTGACTCCCAGTCCCCTCTCCTAGTATGTGATGCTAGATCTCACTGAAGACACTGCCTGCCTACCTGGACTTCTGCTCACTTCCTGCTACCATGAACCAGCTGCTGTCAATAAGGATCTCCAGGTTATGCACATCCAGAGAAAGAACTGTGGGAGTAGAAACACAGAAGAAAAACAACTGCTTGATCACATGGGCCAATAGGGATATGATTGGAGATGTAGACTCTGAAAGATCACCCTAGTGCAAATATTAATAATATGGAAATAGGTCTTGATCAATGACACATGTAAAACCCAGTGGAATAGCACGTCAGATATGGGAGGGGATGGGGGAAGGGGATGGAAAGAACATGAGTTTTATAACCATGGAAAAATATTCTGAATCATCTAATTAAATAACATTTTCAAAAAATAATAAAAAGATATATTAAAACTCAAAAAAAAAAAAACCTTAAGGATCTCCAGGCTTTGCTCCCTCCCTGCTGAGGTGCCCTAATGTTGCCAATTGCCTGCTTGTCTGGTCTTCCTGCCCTTGCCTCTTACTCAGACTTGCACCAGTTTCCTGTCCCACCCTTCATTCACCCTGGAGTAATGGATAGAGAGACAGCTTGGCAGCCAGGAAGACTTGGATTCAAGTCCAATTTATTTAATCTCCCAAAGCTCTAGGAAACTCTCTAAGAAGGGGTTATTTAATGGGGGTCCACCCAACCCTATAAACTTGGAAGGAAAAAAAAGTACAACTTAATTTTCATTAACTTCTAACTGAAATTGAAAGTTTCTTTCAATTATGAATGTAGGTAACAAAATATGATTCTGAGTAGTCCATTGTCTGCCAGAGGTGTCCATTACACAAAAAGGATTAAGAACTCTTGCTCTAGAACTTTGTTTTAGAAGGCACAGACCTATATTGGTAGTGTACCCTTACCTCGGAGTTCCCTAGACAAGTGAAATCCCAGTCCAGTTCCTAACATGATCTCAACCTTCAATTTCATTTTTTAGGGATTTTAGTTGGAAAAGGCCTTCGAGATCACCAATGTCCATGGGCAATTCTGCATGCTAGATATTGAAGACCCAAAGGTCAGCAATGGCAGTCCTTGCCCTCCAGGAGTTTTCAGTCTTCTGAGGAGAATCTAATAAATATACAAATAAATAAAATGAAAATGGAGTGCAATGAAGGAAAGGGAGAAATATAGACCACATGCTTTAGAAAAAATGCAGTTTCAGCTGGAAGAATGAGGGAAAGCTTCATGGAGTAGGTGGCACTTGGAGGATCAATTTCCCTTGAAGGAAAAGAAGGATTTTCAATACACGGAAATGTGGGGAAAAGTACATTCCTGGTATGGTGAGTGGCCTGTGCCAATGCACAAAAGGAGGAGACCTGGCACACAGAATTCATGAAGGGGAGATAGAAAAAGACTGGAAATGTACATTGGAGCCAGAGTGAGGAAAGCCCTAAATGCTATGCTAAAAAGGTTGTCCTGAAAGGTCATGGGATGATGGACTTATAATCGAAAGGGGCCTTAGAGGTCATCAAGCAGAACCCCCTCCTTTTAAAGATGAGGTAACTGAGACCCAGGAGGCTAAATGACCTCCCTCCCAAGATCCACAAAGCCAGTAAGACTCTGAAGCAGGATTTAAGTCTACAAATGCAATTCAAAAACAAAAATTCTAGGTTCTCAGATGCAGTTGCTTGATCTGTGTCTGGAATATTATCATGCCATAAGAAATGAGGATCAAACTGATTTTAAAAAAAACCAACAACTTGGAAAGACTTACATGAAGTGATGCAAAGTGAAATGAGCAGAACCAGAAGAGTATTGTTAATAGCAATAATGTTTGATGCTTAGTTGTGAATGACTTAACTATTAAAAACAAGGCAAGGATCCAGGCCATTTCCAAGGGACTGGTAAGGAAAAAGGCTATCTACCATCAGAGAAGAAACTGATGGAGTCTGATCACACCTTGAAGCAAATCATTCTTTTCTTTATTTCCTTCATGAATTTCTCTCCTGTATAAGCAATATGTCTTTTTTCACACCATAATGAGCATGGAAATATGTATTGCATGATAGCACATGTACAACCTATATCATATTACCTGCCATCTTGGGAAGGGGTGGGGGAGAAGGGGAGGGAACAAAGATAGCAAGACGTCAGAAAAGATTTATTAAAATTGTATCTGCATGTAACCTGGAAAAAATATAGTTTTTTAAAAAATTAATCCCCCCCAAAAATCTTAAGTGTATTTGAGTCACCTTTCTTTCCCAACTCCATTCATTACACCCTTCTGCCTCTTAAGTCTTTTGAGCAAGAGAGCAATTTAATTAGATTTGTGCACCAGGAAAGTTATTTTGGTGGCAGGAGGGAGGATGAACTAGAGAATAGATTTACAGCAGAGATTCTCCAGTCAGTCGGTTCCAGTCACAACCAATTTTGTCCATTCCTGCTTGCTAACCAAGTCTCAACTCTGACATCAATTTTGCAAAACAAACCGACATGGAAAAACTCAAGGACATGGACCATAATGAGGTCTGCCTTAATTAAACAAGCCATTCCTCCAGCTTTGGGTTTGGGGAAAGTCCCACAAGGTCATGCTGGCTAAATTGATGTGCATCTGAATATCAAGAATAGGTCTAGAAGCAAAATGTATTTTGCTTCAACTGCAATAAAAGAGCAGGGGGAGCTGTCATGATCTCAGACCAAGCAAAAAATGTCTTAATTAAGAGAGAAAAACAAGAAAACCATATTTTGCTGAAATATACCACAGACTCACTATGCACAAATGGAATATTATTTAAATATTTAAAAGTTAAATGAGTTATAAGGAGAAATACACAATAAAACTATAATCATGGGGGACTTCAATTTACCCCTTTTCAGATTCAGATAAACCAAATTTAAAAAGTTAAAAAAAAAAAAGAAAGAGTAGGTCTAGAGTGAAAGTACCAAAGGAGAATGCAGAGACTGTCTCTAATGGTTGAAAGACAATACCTGAATTCAGCTCATTCATCCTCAGATTCTCAGATCCTTTTAGTGATGCAATTTGGGGTATTCATGATAATAACTCATATTTTCAAATATTTTTAAGGTTTATAAAATACTTTCCCTTATCCTCTGAGGAACTTATCAAATATAATTTTCTCATTTTGCCAGTGAGGAAACTGAATATCAAGAGAGAGTTCAAATGACTTACCTAGAGTCACAAGAGTTAGTGTCAAAGCCAGAGATCAAACTCAGGGTTCTTAATGCTAAAAGAGCAGTGTGCCTTTCTAGGCAATCAAGGCTTTTATAAAAATGGAACATGCAGAAGCCTGTTGGCTGTCCTAGAATTGCTACAACTCTCTTATTCCATCAATGATTCCCAAAGAGTGCCTGCTTAAATTGAGTAGGAAGTAAAAGATAACATTTATAGCAATTAATTTGGGGGGAAATTATTATTTGCTTTCATCCTCACTGCTACTGGATATCACTTTCTTCATCTACAGTGTAAGTTTATAAGATCAATGTGTGCCAGGGGAAATAGCACAGAAGGAAGATTATAAAGCTATCCAAACAAGTCATTAAAGGAGGAATCAGGTAATTTTCAACAATTAATCAAGAATAATTGGCAATCATTCAACATTTATTGAGCACCTACTGAGTATAGAAAGCTAGTCTCCATAAGGAAATAGCAAATAGATTGAAGGGGATATGACTATGTAAGAATCATCATTTATGTTGTAGTAAGACTATTATTTAGTTATTGAATTTTCCAGGGTCACTGGTGTCCAGCCAATTTAATAACAAGGGGGTAAATGGCTGAAATTTATTCATAGTATAGTGGGGGAAATGGTTGGATTTAGGGGCAAAGTACATGGATTCTCATCTTGATTCTATTGCTTCTTCCTCTTATGACCTTGCCTAAGCCATGTGGAGGAAAGGAAGCGTAATAGAGAGAGCCCAAGTTCAAGTCACTTCACTTCGTCAACTTCAGTTTCCTTTTTTCCCTCTTTCTATTTTTTTTTAAATTGACTAGCTGGGGCTGAAAAGCCTGGGCTTTAGAACTGACAAAATCTAGAATTTTGAATTAGAATCTAATTTCTAGAGTCTAGAAGAGATCTTAGAGATCATAGTGTCCAATCTTCTCATTTTACAGGTGAGCAAACAGTTGCAGAGGGTTAAACAACTTGCCCATAGTCACTTTGTAAGTGATAAGGGCAGGAATTGAACTCTGCTCCTCTCTCTGACTCCAAAGCCAATGTACTTCCCACCAAATCTATACTAGCTAGCATGTGAAACCTCATCATGACAATCACTCAGAGAAAACATTTATTTTAGCTTTTCTTTACCATCTGCCCTGATGCTACCTTCAATTCAATAAAAGCCTACCATGTACAAAGCACTGTGTTAGACCCTGAGGATATAAAGACCAAAAAACAGAAACAAAAAAGTCTGAAACAGCCTTGACCTTCTAGAGGTTTGCATCACAGCCTCCCATCCCTGTTTCCCTTCTGGTCTCTGTGCCTCCTAAACTTGATTTCACCCACATTAACTCTCAATCAAAGGCTCTCTTGTCCTGGGCTTCCACCCTCTTTAACTCTGACTTGACTGTTGGCCAAAACTCTTTCCTACTCCCTGCAATCTCCCCTCTTCAGTGAACCAGCCCACCCAACACTTTTGCTGGAAGTCTTAGGATCTGACTTGATCTTTCTTTATCGTTATGTTGAGTCTTTTGCTCTGCCTCCTGCACTCTGTCACCCATCTAGTAGTTATAGTAGTTGTCTCTCGGTAACCGAGAATGACGATTGTCTTTGTGCATTTTCATCTATGGTGTACCCTCATGTGACTTTGAAGTCCAAGATAGATGAGTGTGCACAAAGACACTTGTGCGTGAAGGAGATTTAAGTGGAAAAGCCGATGCACAGAGACAGTCCCACTCTCTCGGCATTGGAAGCCTGGGTCCAATGGCACGAAAAATCGTTACACCTGGAGACTTCCTCAGCTGCATTGGATGGCCGTGTTGTCTTTTGTGCTCCAACACGCCCTAAGCACTCCACAGTGCTTTGCTGCGTCGCCATCTCAGCCGTTGAACCTTCTTGTTGGTTTCTTCCGTCTGTTCAGCCGAAGCAGTCTTCACATGCTGGGTAAGCAAAGCCCTGGTTCACCAGGAGTCAATGACGACCTGATGGCTACCCTCACAAGGTTTTGTCACCCATCTAACCCCTCAGGAAACACTTCCTCTACTACTGGGATGATGAATGACTAATTAATAGAGAGACCTTTCATTCATTTTAGTTGGTGGTTTGCTGTACCCAAAGTGAGAAGGAAATACTCCAATTACTCTGCTTATTTTTGCATTCATGAGGTCTCAGCACTGTCAATAAAATCCAGTGGAAATCAGTGCTCCTTGGTGGTGTAAATAATCCATTAAATATCATTGTAGAAGAGATGATCAATTCACTGACACAAAAAACCAGAGAGTTCCATGGAGTCCTTGAGTGTCTGTGTAAAACTGACTGCAGGGTGCTATGTTTAGAAAAGTCTGTTTGTTTCTTTTTTTCTTCCAATAATGTTGGTTTGTTTTTCCCACTGACATGTAAAAATAATTTTTGGCATTCGTTTTCTAACAGTGAGTTCCTCATTCTCTCCTTCCCTCCTTTCCCTCTCTGAAGCAGTAAGCAATTAGCTATTGGTTATTCACGTGCTATCATAAAAAACCTATTTCCATATTCATCATTTTGTAGAAGACACACACACCATGAAGGAAATAAATTGAAGTGTGATCTGATTCAATCTGCATTTAGACTCCATCAGTTTTTTTCTCAGGAGAGGACTATTTATTTCAAAAGGAAATGGCTGTAAAGTATAATTTAAGATAGCAATCAACAAAGTGATCCAGTGAAAAAATGTGATAACTGTAGTCAGATGGAACAAAGCACACTTACTGTGTGACCCTGAACAAGTCACTTAATCTCTCTCAGTCTCAGTTTCTTTACCAATAATATGAGAGGATTATATTTGTTGTCTTCCAAGATCCCTTTTGACTCTAAATCATTGAGTCTATGATCATATAAGATGGTTCAGGGACAAAACAATGGAACTGAAGTCAGAAAATTCAGATTCCAAACTGCTTCTGACATTCATTACCTTTGTGACATAGTGAAAGTCATTGGATCTCTCTAGCGTTCTTTTCCTTATCTGTAACATGACAGGGTTGGAATGGGTGGCTGCAAAAGTCCTTTGTAGCCCTGGATCAAGGGTTCTTACCCTGGGTCCAGAGACCAGGAGGTAAATGATAGATTTCAGGAGGGAAACTATAAAAAATAATCCTATGTGTCACTCACCTTTTTTAGATCATGGACCCATTTGGCTGTCTGATAAAGCCTATGGAACCCTTCTTAGAAAAAAGATTTTTAAATGCATAAAATAAATTACACTGGATTACAAAGGAAACCACTTATATTGAAATATAATTATGAAAATATTTTTTTTCAAAACAAGTTCCTCTCTCCTACGTTAAGATAAGCATTGGCTAAGCAATGATCCAGGACAATTCTGAGGAACTTATGAGAAGGGACACTATCCATAACCAGAGAACGAACTGTGGGAGTAGAAACACAGAAGAAAAACAACTGCTTGATCACAAGGGTCGATGGGAATGATTGGGGATGTGGACTCTAAATGATCACCCGAGTGCAAATATCAATAATATGGAAACAGGGCTTGACCAATGGCACATGTAAAACCTGGTAGAATTGCTTGTTGGCTACAGGAGGGGGGTAGGAGGAGGGGGACAAATAACATGAATCATGTAACCATGGAAAATTTTTCTTAATCAATTAAACAAAATTGAAATAATAATAATAATAAAATGAAATAAAATGAAACAAAATATCTTGGCCTTAAAAAAAAAGATAAGTATCGCCTGGGGCAACTGAAAGATAACATGTTATATATATTTATAAAGTCTTTACAGCCCTCAAAATTTTTCCATATGATAACCCTCTGAGATCATAATAAGAAAAACGTTTCCATTTATTTACTTATGGTTTAGGAATGGTGTCTCAGCCTTAAATCTGTGTTCTTCTGACCTATGAACATCTTTACTTCTAACATGCCTACCTATAAACTGTCTATTATCATTCCCATTTTATAGATGAGCAAGAGAGAGAGAGAGAGAGAGAGAGAAGAGAAGAGAAGAGAAGAGAAGAGAAGAGAAGAGAAGAGAAGAGAAGAGAAGAGAAGAGAAGAGAAGAGAAGAGAAGAGAAGAGAAGAGAAGAGAAGAGAAGAGAAGAGAAGAAAGAGAAGAGAAGAGAAGAAACTGGGTCTCAGAGAGGTTCACTGACACCCAGAGTCACACAATTAGCTTGGAAGCAGTTCTCCCAACCCCAGATTTATTGATTTCTCCATCACATCTCTAAATGATAGTGCTTAACTCAGAGGAAAACAATAAGGAAAAGTTTTTCCAAAATACCAGCTCCTCACCCCAGAAATCCAGGGCAAAACTCCACTCATCCCACAGAGATATCCTAATCAAACAATATGATTTTCAACTTTTTTCTCTATACTAATAAAAATGGCCCTAAATAGACATGTTGCCCAAAGCAAGGTGGAAGAGCAATAAAGGGCCAGGCAATGGGGGTCAAGTGACTTGCCCAAGATCACATAGCTAGGAAGTGTCTGAGTCCAGATTTGTGCCTGGGACCTCCCGTCTCTAAGCCTGGTCCTCCATCCACCAAGCCACCTCACTGCCTAAAGAACACTGTTTTTTCTTCAATTCTAGAATGAAAGAGGTAAGAGGGGAAAAAATGGGCTATGTGGCATAAACTGCAGGATAAGGAAAATTATGGAATGATGCCAGGCCAAAATCAAAGCCAAGGCTTTTGATCTGGTGAGTCAGTGGGCCTTATTGGTGTCTGTGTTTATGGGGGACCTAACAAGACTGAGGGCCAGATAACCGCCATTCATTTACACATCTAGAGCCTGGACCAGAAGCCATTCTCCGCACTGACGGCCCCTATTGGTCGCTGTATCAGCCCAACCCCAGCTGCTCCAAGCCAGCCAACTTTGTTTTTACTGTATTCCAGGTCACAGCAGTCTGCCTGACTGCTTCTACTTGCCTGGAAGAGGTAATTACCTTAATTGGAAAAGTTGTTTATATCTAAGAGGGAGCACGAGTCTCAAGTAACATACAGGCTAAATTCCATTACGGTGAATTCCAAGAAGTTACCCAAATTCTATTTTTTTTTTGTACTGGGATTTTGTGGTATTGGTTAAGTTTAGAAAAAGCGATCCCTTGCCTGGGACTTAGAAATCATTGGAGTTTTTTTTTTATTTTTAATGAATACGTAGCTGTTTTTAGGACTAATTAGTGGTGGCAATAGTCTAGGGGCTAAAAAAAATCTAAGTACCTGTCACTTGGGAAGGTAAAGAGGTAGGGTGGATTAAAGGAAGGGAGCATTATTAAGATGAAAATTCTGGCCGTTTTATTGTACTGTGGTTGGGTTGACTAGATGGTTTCTGAGATTGGTCCCAGATTTATATCTATGATTATATGATGGGCTTTATAAGATAAGCTATAGCTATCAGAGCATTCTGAATGGTGACACAGACATCTGAAGGCCAGGAAGATAAGGAAGATTTGGCCTGCTTACACCATTTTCACCCCTATCCTATCCTATCTCTACCATCCTCAAAATTTAAAATTACACAGTAACACAAAGATGGCATCCATGGAATGACAAAATTGGTTGAAAAGTGAAAAATTCAGGGTAGGTAAGTGCCTTTGTGGATAGAAAGCCAGGCTTGGAGATGAGAGGACCTGGGTTCAAATTTAGCCTCAGACACCTCCTAGCTGTGTGACCCTGGGCAAGTCACTTAACCCCAATTGCCTTGTTCTTACCATTCTGCCTTGGAACAAATAACTTAATATTGATTTTAAGATAGAACATAAGGGGTTCTTTAAAAGAAGAAAGGAAGAAGGAAAGGAAGGGAGGGCGAAGGAAAGAGAAAGAGAGAGAGAGAAAGAGAGAGAGAGAGAGAGAGAGAGAAGAGAAGAGAAGAGAAGAGAAGAGAAGAGAAGAGAAGAGAAGAGAAGAGAAGAGAAGAGAAGAGAAGAGAAGAGAAGAGAAGAGAAGAGAAGAGAAGAGAAGAGAAGAGAAGAGAAGAGAAGAGAAGAGAAGAGAGGAGAAGAGAGGGAGACAAAGAGAAAGGAAAGAAGGAAGGAAGGAAGGAAGGAAGGAAGGAAGGAAGGAAGGAAGGAAGGAAGAAAGAAAGAAAGAAAGAAAGAAAGAAAGAAAGAAAGAAAGAAAGAAAGAAAGAAAGAAAGAAAGAAAGAAAGAAAGAAAGAAAGAAAGAAAGAAAGAAAGAAAGAAAGAAAGAAAGAAAGAAAGAAAGAAAGAAAGAAAGAAAGAAAGAAAGAAAGGAAGGAAGGAAGGAAGGAAGGAAGAAAGGAAGAAAGAAAGAAAGAAAGAAAGAAAGAAAGAAAGAAAGAAAGAAAGAAAGAAAGAAAGAAAGAAAGAAAGAAAGAAAGAAAGAAAGAAAGAAAGAAAGAAAGAAAGAAAGAAAGAAAGAAAGAAAGAAAGAAAGAAAGAAAGAAAGAAAGAAAGAAAGAAAGAAAGAAAGAAAGAAAGAAAGAAAGAAAGAAAGAAAGAAAGAAAGGAAGGAAGGAAGGAAGGAAGGAAGGAAGGAAGGAAGGAAGGAAGGAAGGAAGGAAGGAAGGAAGGAAGGAAGGAAGGAAGGAAGGAAGGAAGGAAGGAGGGAAGGAGGGAGGGAGGGAAGGAAGGAGAGAGGGAAAAGAAAGTGTTCTTGTTTTGACTATAAGCTACCAAACAACCAATCAGGGTCATTGTTTTCCCCAAAGGAGAATTCTCAGTCAATAATAGCAAAGGGAGACAACCCCCAATGAATAAGTGGAATTTAATGGCACTCCCCTGCTATGTTTTGGTTATTTTCACTTTTCTTGCTAAACCTTTAACTGAGCTCCTAGCAAGAATGAAACTGATGGGACTGAGTTTCAAACTCCCTCCCCTTCTGTTATGTTAGTCTAGGGATTAACTTGTAGTTGAGAAACAGTAGAAGCCAGAAGGATGGAAGTCTCAGACAGCAGCTGGCCCAAGCCCACGAATTATGCTTTAGAGTTTTAGGGAAAAAAGTAGTATGTATAGTTTATCTTATAAACCAGATCATAAAATCACAAATATAAAGCTGGAAACAACCTCAGAAACCATCTAATCCAATCCTCTAATTTTCAGAGGAGAAAACTGGGACTCGGGGAAATTGAGTGACTTCTTTAAGCTACTTAAGTGTCAGAGGGAAGTTTTGAATCCAAGTCTTTTAACTCCAAAGTCAGTGCTCTTTCTGTGATACTAGACTTCTTTCATCACATGAGCCTTCAAAGGAGCAGGGAATTGGGTTGGAATCTCCCTTCTGAAAGGAATGAGCTGAGTGGCTATACCCAAGTCACTAAATGTCTCTGAGCCTAGATTCCCTCATCTATCAAGCAGGGGAATGAGATTTTATCAAATTTGTGCTCTGTAAAGCTTCAATCCCTCTATAAATGTAACCTGCTAATGAGGAGCCCTATCCTAGAAGATTATAGGAACACTGACTCATAAGGCTCATCAGCATTACCAGTTGGCAAACCATGGCACTCATATACAAGGGAAATGAGTCCATTATCAGGATAACAGAGGAATCTACTCCCCAAAGCCTGCATTGGGCATGAGAAAGCTTGGGTCAATGTATGCCAATGATATTATACTAAGGGTAAGCTAGGGCAAAGGTGGGACATCATGGCTGACTGAGTGACATTTAGAGAGGGGAAAGTAGGGAGAATGCCTATAAACATGATGGAGAAGAGAAGAAAGAAGGTTGGCTATTCCTTAATGGTTCTGAAGCTCAATTCTGCAGCCAGACTGGAGGTGGGGACGGGAGGAATTTTAACTATGTTGTATTCACTGCAAACTCATTCCTTTTATTATCTAGCAAGAGCTATATGGGCAGACGAAGAACTTGGAGCAGGATTTATTAGCCTGGGATGCACCGATGGATTTCAGGAGGTCCTGAATAAAAAGAAAAAACTTACATCTTTCATTAATTTCAAGCTGACATTTTAGCATTTCCTTCCATTATTTAATTCTGAGAAGGAGCCCCTAGACTTCATTAGGGACAAATAACATAAATGGGACAGATGGCACAAAGGGACCCAGGACATAAATATTTAAGAATCCCTGGCTAAGAGAAATCCAGATTTCCTCCTGGTTGCTTTTGACTACAGGAAATCCAGAATGGAGGGAAGACCAGGAACAATTACTTCCTTCCTTTGCTCCTCAGCAACCCCCAAGTCACTTTTGTTGATGGTATCCAGCAAATAAGGAAATGAATGAAAAGGGTAAGTAAGTTGTAGGAGGAAGAAAGAAGCCAAAGACCTCCCTACCTGCATAGACCACGCACTGGATAAATTGGAGAGGCAAGCTGTGAGCCAGTTAGAGTTCACTATGTATAAAGTGTTTAAATAGTCACAATAAAGACAATCTTCCATGCCTGAGTTATTCCAAGGGGAAAAACTGGGTAACCCAGCAAAATGTATTAACTCTGTGAGGCCACAAGGGCCTCAAAGCCCCAGTTGGCTGGAGCAGGGAAGATATCTGGCTCCAAATGTATTTGAAGAGATTAGGGAAGGTGATGCCAGACAACTTAATCTTATAATGAATGTTACGCCCAGAAAGGAAAAAAAAAATGCCCCATGTCAAACTGGTTTTGCTGGAAAGATAGAAGTAGGGCTGGTTTTGCCTCATGCAACGTCAGGGTCCTAAGGCTATAATATTGCCTTATTTTGTATAATGTATTTCTTCACTTGCAGATGACAGAAGAGCAAAGAGCCTTCACTATGTCAGACCCTCGCAGTTCCACCACTGAATCCAATTAAGAGAAAAATTTGAGGATCAAGAGAAGGGCATTTGTAGGACCAGCCCACTATAAGCAAGCATTTCTGCCTCCTTTTAGACTATTATTTCTTATCAATACTAGCATCACAGCATCATAAGGATTTAATGCTCCAATGGACCTCAGAGGTCGTCCAGTCCAATGCTCTCATTTTACAGGAAGAAAATGGAAAGAGTTGGAGGGACCACTCTAAGATCACGCAGGTAAGTCAGGAATGAGATTGGTATTCAAACCCAGGTCTTGTGTTTCCAGATGGAGCAAGTGCTTTTTCCACTATGCCCTCAGATAAGTGAAACTCAAATATATATTTTTTAATTCCCTTTGATCAAATGAGAAAATTTTATCATGAATGAAATCAAGGCATTTTTTCAAAGCAAGCAAGTGGCTAAACCAGAAAGCAATTCCTGAATTGAATGGACTCCATTTCTTGTGGCGAACAGATCAGAGGGGAGTGAATATGACTCAGGGAATCAAAAGTATGACAAGGAAGACCCTACTCTAAACATCCTCCTTGCCCAACTTATCTACTCAGTTTAAACCATTCAGATTTTGTTTGCATCTAAAAGGCAATCTCTAGACCACTGGAAAAACCACCAAAAAGATAGAAATTATGCAGAACCTATAAGGAGAATATGATAAAATAGATTTGGGAAGGGGATATTGGGGAAGAGGAGAGAGGCTTTTCAGCCTAAAGGTCATCTATTTTAATTATCTCTTCTTTGCAGGACTAGAAAACTCCCATGATGACAGGCCAATTGGCAGAATTTCCAAGGACAGGTCTTGTGGGATAGATGATACGTGTTATGATATCATGAATGGGTGGAGTTATAGGAGGAGCATAGGTAGAAGCTGGTGACCTGCCAGTACTGCTCCCTCTCCCCTGCCCTGGAAACAAGTATCCTACCCTGCAGGCCACTGGGAAATTCCTGATACCCTCTAGGGTAAGCATCTTGGCCACCATCCTGAGGAAGACTCTGTGGAGGAAGTGTACAGCCTGCTTAAGTACAATCAGAAGACTTTCAGAGATGAAAGGGATTCAGGCTCTATAGGGAGAATGTGCTTCTCTCACATCTCTCTGCCTGTCAAAATCTTTCTAATTCTTTAAGGCTCAGCTCAAATCCTACCCTGTTGACATCCCTACCCTGTTCCACCCTACCCCCTGTTCTTCCCCAAATCATTTGGCATTTTTTAGCATTCAGTTGTTTCAGTCCTTTCTGACTCTTTGTGACCCCATTTGAGGTTTTCTTGGCAAGGACACTGGTATAGTTTGGCATTTCCTTCTCCAGCTCATTTTACAGATGAGGAATTTGAGGCAAAAATAAGTGACTAGACTTGTCCAGGGTCACACCACTAGTATCTGAGGTCAGATTTGGACTCATGTCTTCCTGACTCTCTATCCATTGGGCCATTTAGCTGCCCTTAAGTAACTGTATTATTATCCCGTACGTAGTAAGGCCACTCAGCAGACCTTGGAGACATGTTCAGTTTCTGTCTCTAAAATATACTTTCTATATGACCCTAGAAACTATGGCATCAACTGGGAAATGGCTGAACAGATTATGGTATAGGAATGGGATGGAATACTCTTACACTATAAGAATGCAGACCAAAATACTATACTATGTTTCACTTTCTTTCTTTTTTTCCATTTGAGATCTCCTCCACAAAATAACTAATCTGGAAGAATGTTTTATATGATTTCACATGTAAAATCTATATCAGATTGCTTTTCATCTCAGGAAGGGATGAGGGTTGAAAAGGAGGGAACCTTGTGTAAGTCACTTAACTTCTATTTGCTTCAGTTTCTTCACTTGCAAAATGAGGATAATAATAGCAACTGCTAGCCCTGAGTTGTTTTGGGGTCAAATGGGATATTTGTAAAGTGCTTAGCACAGCACCCAGCACATAGTAGGTGATAAAAAATATTTATTCTCATTACTTCCCACTGTGAATTCAAAGGACCCATGATGAAATATGCTACCCATTTTTTAATAAAGTGAGAGACCTAGAGTGCACATTTTTGGAAATAAATGGTAGAAGAATTTATTTTGATTGGCTATACATGTTTAATACAAAGTTTTACTCATTTTTTTAAAAATAGATTTTTTTATAAATTAAAAATATTTTTAAAAGAAGACATGTAAAGGTTTTTTAAAAAGAGTGTTTGGGAGAACTCAAATGAGCTCTAAGTCAGGAAGGATCTTCTTTAGAAGCAGGAACTATCATGGAAGGTGTCACAGAGGAGGGGGCAACTAAGTTGTCTTGAAGAAAAACTGAACCCCACGAATAGGCAGAAATATGGAAGGGCATCCAGTCTAGAGTTGAGGGATGGTTTGTACAAATCTAGAGAGAGGAGATGGCAGTAGAAGTTCAGAGAATCACTAATAATCCAATTATAAATTGACTGAAACACAGTGAGTGTATGAATAAAGGATAAATATGAAATAAAGCTGAAAAAGTGGGTTAGGGCCAAATGATGGAGATCCTTTGATGCCCAAATGATTCAACTCAATTTAACTTATTTAAATTCAATGCAGCAAGCATGTTATTTTACTCCAGAGGAAGGCATTTGTATTATATCTCATAGATAATGGAGAGCTACTTGTAACTCTTGAAGAGAATAAATGATCAGACTCATGCATTAGAGATTAATTTGGCAGTAGTGTGAAGAATTGAATGAACAGAATAGAGACAAGGAGACCATTTTATTTATTTGAGAAATAATAAAGGCCTGATCTTTGGTTGGGGAAGTTGAAATGGAATGGATGGAAGTGAGGGTTAATTATGACCTAGAATTGATGTGCAACTTACCACTTGGTTCAATATGAAGAATGAGGAAGAATAGTCAAAGTTGATATAAATAATTTGAGCATAAATTATTGAAAAATGATTGCATTGTCATCCAAAATGAAGAAGTTAAAAGGAAAGGAAAGATCAGGAGAAGTGAGGATTTGTGCTTTGGACATGCTGAGGACAAGGTGTTGGTGGAAGGAACACAGGACTTACGGTCACAAGACCTTGGATTCAAATCCCAGCTCTGACACTTCCAGCCAAGTGAACTTGAATAAATCACAAAAGGGAAGGAAAGGAGAAAAGGGAACTTAAATATCATGATAATAATAACAACAAGAGACAAATCCAGATTCTCTTATTCAGTTACAAAAAGCAGCCATTTTATCCACCTGTGCAAGAATCCAAAGAACACCAAAGAGGAATGGAGAGGAGAATGATCTGTCCTTGGACCATTTCTAGCTGAGCCACCCACATCCAAAAAGAGGAGAATGAAATAACAGTAATAGTAATAATATCTAACATTCAAGCAGAGCTTTATGGTTTTCAAAGCCCTCCACATGCATTCAATCTTCACAACAACTCTGGAAGGTGTAGTTTATCATACTCTCTCTAAGCCTCTATCCCTGTCTATAAAGTGGATAATAATATCTGAACTGCCTCATTGACAGAGCTGTTGAGAAAAAAAGTCCTTTGCAAAGCTGAAAAGGGCTATTGTGAAGATTGGATTCAGCTATCTCCTGATTGTAACAATGAAGGTACTTAGCTCTTCCTTTATTGGGAAGATTGAATTGTAATCCACAATCTATTTTTAGATTTTAATCTACAAAAAGGTGATGACTCAGTATTTTAAGTACATCTACCCATTTTAACCACAAAAAGGTGTTAAGTAACTACAAAAGGTGAATTTACCAAAAAAGGTGTTAAGTAACCCAAAAAGATGTAATCTAACCAAAGATGGTGAGAACTAAAGAGTGGTCAGTTCTGGAGGAAAGTGTCTGCTGTGATTGGTAGATGTGAAAATTTGGGGGAGGTGATGTAAGAGAAAAAGATCTTTAAGAGGAACAAAAGGGCAGAAGAAGAACATCAGAGATATTTGATTCGAGTTTCAAGTTGGAGAAGGATCTCTGACTCATTGTTGGACTCAGAGGAGAGACTGGAAGACAGACCCTTGAGGAATGACCAGAAGACAGACACCCAAACTTCTTTCCATTTAGACTGTCACCATTGGTGAGTGAAGGACTGACTTAAGTGACCATCCTTTTCTCTTCCCCTGGCTGGGGCTTAGAAATTCTAACTTATATCAAAAGAAGCCAGAGTTTTCTTTCTCTCTCTCTCTCATTCCTTAATATCTTCCTTATATTGTAAATATTGTAAATAAACTACCATAAATTCCATTTACTTTAGTTATTTATTTTGGGATTTAGAAATTAAATCCTGGGTGATCACCTAATAATATATTTTGGTCTCAACCACAATTTATATTAACACTGTGTAACTGTGAGTAATTATTTTCCCAGTAGAGCTGTCCAACAGAGAGTAGTAATGCAGGACTGGAGTACTGGGAAGAAGGAAGGAAGGAAGGAAGGAAGGAAGGAAGGAAGGAAGGAAGGAAGGAAGGAAGGAAGGAAGGAGGGAGGGAGGAAGAAATGGAGGGAGGGAGGAAGAAAGGAAGGAAGGAAGGAAGGAAGGGAGGGAGGGAGGAAGGAAGGAAGGAAGGAAGGAAGGAAGGAAGGAAGGAAGGAAGGAAGGAAGGAAGGAAGGAAGGAAGGAAGGAAGGAAGGAAGGAAGGAAGGAAGGAAGAAAGGAAGGAAGGAAGGGAGGAAGGGAGGAAGGGAGGAAGGAAAAGAAAGAAAATGAGAGAGAGAGAAGGAGGGAAGATATAAGCATTTATTAAGTGCCTATGTGTTATATGCTAAGCACTTGATTCTCACAACAACCATGGGGGGAAGGTGCCATTATTATTTCCATTTTACAGATGAGGAAACAAAGTCAGAGTTTAAGCAACTTGCCCAAGTATCCAAGACCAGATTTGAACTCATGTCTTCCTGTCTCTAAGACCAGCTCTTTCCATATTACCATCTTGCTGAGAGGAATCAAATTCCAAACAGTCTATAAAAATCCAAACTCACTTTCCTGAATATGAATTGTAAATCACTGCATAGATATACAAAAATACCACATACATTCAATGCCTCAAGGTCAGATTTTGTTTTTTAATAAAAAGCTTTACCCAAGGTCAAGTGCAACTGGGTATCATTTTTCTTAGTCTTTCTCCCACAAGTCATATTTTCCTGTGGGGTTGATTGAGCTGAGAGTCTATAAGACTAGGTTTCCCTACTGATTGGCTTTTTGGACTCAGTTAACAAGTATAAATTAGGTCAGCTTAATCACCAGTGATGTAATAAGCTGCCTTTATAGGAGCCTTGACTTAGGGTGGAGCTGGCAAAGGGAGCTGAGGTCATCATGACTGAAGCCCCAGAAAACTAGTAACAGGACTCCTTTTAAGGAAAGGTGGATCCCATGCCCAGTGCTTGAGCAAAGACTTTGACGGATTTTTTTGTTGTTGTTTTACGACCACATAAGCAGGGTAATATATGCCTGGAGGCCATGATACATTTGCCCTAAGAGACTAGGAAGGAGAATTCACACTAATGATGTTGATGGACATCACCCAGTCTAGTGTTTTGGTCATTTCTGGCTCCCAAAGGGAGAAAAACTCAGGCCACAGAAGAAGATGGGATTCTGTTCATACCTGAATCTCCAGGGTTGGGCTTTGGGGGAGAGCTACACACCAACTGCTGAATCCCAATCATTTCTCCTGCTTTACCACATCTAAGACAACTTGGGACAATCAAGGAAGAGCTTGGGGAGAGGAAGCCTGGTATTGCTGAAGGCTCACACCTCAGAGCCCCAGTGCCTGTGTATTTCTCAAGATAGGAGGGGAAATGAAGTCAGAAAATTTATCCTTAGAGTAAGTGTCTATCTACTCTGATAGATAAAGAATAAGTCTTGGGGGCTGGAAGACCCGGGTCCAACCCCTGTCTCTGCCCACAGTCCTATGGAAGGTACAATGGGCAAAGTCATGTAGCCTCTCTGAGTATCAGGGAGTTTTCTAGACTAAATTACAGAGTAACATCTAGCCTTCATCAGTTGTGGGAGAAGAGGAGTGCCCTACATTGATGAAATCACAGACCAGACCTGTACCCACTCTCCTCCCCCACAAAAAAATGGTATTGCTAGATGGGGAGGGAAGGGGAGGCCACCTCATTGAGCCTGGCATGGGGCACCCTGGAACACCGAGTTTAAGAAAAGGTGTTAGCCCTTTAAGTAAGTTCCTTATGGGTCCATTCACCATCCCTGAAAGTTTCTGGCCACCACTTTCCTGTGTGTATGGTCTCTGCCTGTTAATGTAAGCTCTTCGAGGGCAAGGGCTGTCATTGATGCTTTTCATTCATTTAGTCATTTTTTCTTTGTATTCTTGGAACCAATCCAAATGACTGAATTGACATAATGAATGCTGGTTGGTTGATTGATTAGTTCATCAGGTTCCTGAGGGACTCCTTATGCTACTTTCTGCTTTAAATATTTAAGACCCTACTGGGAAAAGAAACCACCCACCACCACCCGCCACCACTCAGGATTTATTTCTGTCTCATTCACACTCTCAGGAACCTCACTAGATAGAGAAAGCCCAAAGAATGAGAAGATTTCAAAAGCTTTTTTGACTCTCCCCAGACTGGCTCCTCTGATCTAATAGCCTGTAAGCCCTTTGAGAACAGATTGCCATTTCTTTTTTGTTGTTGTTGTCTCACATCCTGGTAACTATTAGGTGTTTGTCTGAACTGAATTGAATCTTGAGGTTGTAAACCTCAAATTTCCTTAGACTTATAATTGTTGAAAATTTCACCATTGGGATATTTCATACTTGGAAAATTTCTTACTGATAGTCTATTGGAATGGGAACTCCATTGGCATGGGAGGTTCCTTCTCTTCCCTTCTTAAGATTACTTTAGGACAGAAACCCTTTGCTGAACAATGGAAAGGACTTTGACCTATGCTTAAGCATAGAACAGGAATTTCTTTGAGTCTTGATTGATTTTAGAATTGATACAATGGAGATACTTGGAATAAATCTCCACCCTATTCAGTCCTAACAGGATTGAGTAAGGGCTGCAGCCTAGATCAAAATTTAATTATTCCAATCTCTACCATACTCAAGTTAACAGGATTTAGAAAGGGCTGTAGCAAAGGAGTATAGATTTAATCATTTGAAAATATGACCTTCAACAGACATGTGCAAAAGCCAGAAACCTCTGGGCGGTCCTGGGTTAAGCGAGAGCCTCCATTGACAGGGAAATTGATGAAGAGTGATTGGTAGATGTGAGGACTGAGGGGAGGCAACTTGGATGGTGTCCTTAAAGATAGGAGGGTCTGGAGACTGGAGGGGGTTTTGAGTTTTTGGTCGGTGGTTCCGGGGCTCTGAGGAAGCTTGCTCTGAAGGAAGCTGAAGGTGGGGGCCTCTGAGACTGTTTCTCCATTTTGGACACGTGAGTGAAAGGGACTGATCTCTTTTCTTTGCCCCAGCTATCTAAGGGCTTGGGCCTATTGGCCCAGCCTAAACAGAAGGGGTATTTAAGCCCTATTCCCTTCTCTCCCCTTTCTCTCTATATATATATCTCTAATTCCTTTCTTGCTCCTATTGTAATTAAACTCCATAAAAAGGCTGACGGCTGACTTGAGTTTTTCATTTAGGAATTACATAGCTGATTCCTTGGCGACCTTAAATTAATATATATCAGTCTTTTAAAGTGATTCCCTTGTAACATTGTGGCTGACCACACGGGAGTCTAAAGAATCCTCTCAATAAAACTTTTTCCTTGCCTTTTTACTATACTGTTTCACCACTTAGTCCTTTTTTAAAAAAAAAAAAAAAAAACTTGGCTTAAAGACACAGCTGCTAGAACACGTGAGTATAAAAAACTTTTTCTCTTTTCTCCTTAAGTTAAATTGGAATCAGCAGTTTTTTCTTTTTCTTCCCTTTAATCTTAAGGGACAGCTGGGTAGCTCAGCGGATTGAGAGCCAGCCCTAGAGGCAGAAGGTCCTGGGTTCAAATTGGACCTCAGATACTTCCCAGCTGTGTGACTCTGATAGACAGAAAACAGCTGTTTTTAAATCTCAGCAACAGGACTCTAAAGTCCTGGCTGGAAGAACTGTTTCTAAATATCCTTTCCCTTAAGGAACAACTTCCTGGATTAAAAAAAAAAAACCCTGTGGAAAGTTTGTTGCTTTGCCCTGCTCCCCACGTGTTTTGTAAAATTACAAAATATACATATAAAAATGAGTACTACATTCTTTGACAATTATATGGCAGCTGAAGAAGTAGGGGCATTGAGGAATGAAGGATACCTCCAAATTTTTATATTAATAGGTACTGTCATTTTTGTACTCCTCAATACTATATTTAGAGATGAAAAAATAAAAAATATTGAGGATAAAATAAAACAAAATGAGGATAAAATAAAACAAAATGAGGATAAAATAAAACAAAATGAGGATAAAATAAAACAAAATGAGGATAAAATAGAAAATATTGAGGATAAAATAGAAAATGTTGAGGATAAAATAGAAAAAAATGAGGATAAAATAGAAAATATTGAGGATAAAATAGAAAATATTGAGGATAAAATAGAAAAAATTGAGGATACAATAGAAAAAATTGAGGATACAATAGAAAAAATTGAGGATAAAATAGGAAATATTGAGAATAAAATAGAAAAACTTGAGGATAAAATAGGAAATATTGAGAATAAAATAGGAAATATTGAGGATAAAATGGGAGATATGGAAGATAAAATAGGAAAAATTGAGGAAAAAATGCAAGCCCAATTAGAAGATCTAAAATGTTTCTTACAGGATCAATGGGCAAACACCCACTCTACCAGAAACAGACCTGTTTCTGAACCTTTGAATGAGGAAATTTCCTTCCCTGAAATAGAGATGGAAAACACCTTCCCTATAGCCCAGTTAACAGACTGCTTCTCTCGTGCAGTGCAAATCTTGTCTGAATTTAATCCCCAAAACCCTTCCCCTGCAATCCCAGCTTCTCATGTTCCTTCTCCTACAGAAAACCAAATTCCAATGCAAGGGAGATCTTGTCCTCCTAGAGAAACCTGTCCTTGTCAAACTGACCCACAGGTGCAAAATTCAACTAGAGGCCTGTTTCCTCTAAGAGAAGTACCTGAAATAGGACGAAATGGGGATGTGGTGACTTTAAGACATAGGATACCGTTTACTCCCCAAGAAATAAATGAATTTACACGAAATATCCCCACATATGAACAAGATCCTTTTCTAGTAACAAAAAAGATGGGAGACATATTTTTTCAATATAATCCGTCTTACAAGGACGTTGAGAGCTTACTACAGGCTTTTTTAAGTGAACGTGAAAAAAATAAAATAATTGCTCATGTCAACAAAACCCGGGGGCGTAATGCAGCACATTGGCCATCTCAGGATCCCGAATGGGACTATAATAATCCTGAGGACTATCTACAACTATACCGTTGTAGAGAAGCCATCCTCACGGCCATGAAGGAATGTGCGGACAGTACAGATAAGTGGATGGAACTGGAAAAAATTAAGCAAAAGGAAAACGAAACACCCTCCAGATTTATGGACAGAATTATCGAGTTTGGGGACAGATACTTAGATTGGGACTTAAATAAAGAGAATAGTTTAAGACAAGTTAGAAGAATCTTTGTAAATAATTCTTGCAAAGTAATTAAAAATTATTTTAAAACACAATGCCCAAGATGGTCAGATATGGACCTTGAAGAATTGCGAAAAACAGCTATATATATTTTTAAGGGAAACGAAGAAAAGGAGAAAGAGAATAATGATGACATGGAGGAAATGAAGAAAAAAATGAGATGTGTAATAGATAGGATAACTAAATTAGAAAGTGGGCATGATAATGAACCAACGACAATTGCCCCTCTCCAGAAATCCAATTATCAATCCATTACTTGCCACTTCTGTGAGAAGAAGGGCCACAAAATGATGGAATGTAGAACCTTTCTTAAGATGTTTGGAAGGAATACACAGTTTAATAATGGTTTTAGAAATAATAACTATAGAAATTATGATAATGGTTATAGAAATCAGAATTCTAGAAATTATAATAATGACTATGGAAATAACTATAATGAATATAGAAATAAGAACTTTAGAAACCAGAATTATAGAAATAGGAATTGGGAATTTAATGACAATGCTCAAATTGAAGAAAATTTTAATGATAATACTCAACAATATATGAGAAATGGCGCTCGTCCAAAAATTACTCGAGGTACTAATGACCCTCAGAGAGGTGCCCTTCAGGGGGGTGCCCAAGGAATATCCCAAACACAATGATGGTGCCCGGGGGGGGCTGGGGCACAGGAATCAGAGGATACAACCTTTGATTTCCCAGACCCTGATGTCCTACTACCCGTTGTCCCTATCCACTGCCCTCCCCATACTAATGAACCCCATGTTACCTTAAAAGTGGGTAACACTTATTATGATTGTCTATTAGACACCGGAGCTTCCTGGTCTGTATTAAAGAGAACACCTGATTTACAATGTTATTCTATTGGCTCAGAGAATGTAATGGGAGTATCAGGAATAACCCAAAGAGTTAAAAGACTTCCTCCTAGAATGGTGTCTGTAGGACCCCTAGAGGTACAACACTCCTTCCTTTTGATGCCTGACTCCCCTTTAAATTTGCTGGGGAGGGACCTTCTATGCAAACTCAGAGCCACAATAACCTGCTCCCCAGATGGCTCATTATCATTAGAAGTACCAGAGGAATCTTTAAATTTACTCCCTGTACTTCTCTCTGAAAACCAGGAGGCAAAAGAACCTTCCATTTTTGAAATACCTAAAGATATACCGGAGTCTCTTTGGGCCACATCTTCTTCTGACGTAGGCTTACTCAAATCTGCTGTTCCTGTGCAGATAAAAACTAAATCTAGCCCACCTCCTTCTATCCCTCAGTATCCCCTCTCAAAGGAGGCAATTGAGGGTATTACACCAGTTATTAACTCATTAATAGAACAGGGAATAATAATCCCTTGCAAATCTGAATACAACACGCCCATCCTGCCAATTAAAAAACCAAAAAAAGGACCCGATGGCAAGCACATCTATAGATTCGTACAGGATCTAAGGGCAGTGAATAATCATGTTATAAAGAGACACTCCGTAGTTTCTAACATACATACTATTATTTCATCTATTCCTAGCACAGCTACATACTTTACAGTAGTAGACTTGTGTTCAGCTTTCTTTTCCATACCAATACATGAAAACTCCAGGCATATTTTTGCTTTCACCTGGAAGGGCTCACAATATACCTGGTGTCGGCTGCCACAGGGTTATGTCGAAAGTCCGAGCTTATTTGAGCAAATTTTGAGCCAAGACACAGACAATATAACATTTAAAAATAGCAAATTAATCAAATATGTAGATGATCTACTCTTGGCTTCAACAGATGCAGAAACATGTCAAGAAGATAGCAAACACCTTCTTTTGGAATTGCACAAAAGAGGACATAAAATCTCTAAGGATAAAGTTCAATGGTGTCTCCAAAAAGTAGAATATTTGGGATTCATCTTGACTGCGGGTGCTCGTTATATTTCTCCAAAACGAATTGAGAACATTCAAAAATTGAGTGCTCCTACCACTAAGAAACAGCTGAGAGCAATTTTAGGAGCAACAGGGTTTTGTAGACAATGGATTCCATGCTATGGGGAAATCACTAAACCCCTTATAGCATTAACAAAGGATTCGGTTCCTGAACCCCTCAAATTAGAGCCTGAACACTTGTCAGCTCTAACAGATCTGAAAAAGGCTATCATGTCTGCCCCTGCTCTAGGCATCCCAGATTACAACAAGCCATTTACTTTATATGTGCATGAGCGAAGAGGAGTAGCCTCTGGTGTGTTAACTCAGACTTTGGGACCTTCTCAGCGCCCAATTGCTTATTATTCTGCCCAACTAGACCCAGTAGCAGCAGGAGCACCACCATGCCTTAGAGGAGTAGCTGCTACAGCCTTACTAGTAACAAAAACCGTTGATTTAGTATTGGGATGTCCATTAACAATAATGTGCCCACATGAGATTGAAGCATTATTGGTAAAACATAGAACACAGGCATTCTCGGATCAGAGAATTACAAGGTATGAAATAACCTTATTAAATAGTGAAAATATTACCTTGAAACGCTGTTCAACTCTTAACCCTGCCACCTTGCTTCCAGATTTACCCACTTCAGGAGAACCACTACATAACTGTGAAACATTAGTGTCCATGGCAGAAAAGCCTCGAGATAATCTCTTGGACACTCCCTTAGACAATGCAGATCTGATTTTATTTACCGATGGTTCCTCTTTTATGAGGGATGGTATACGTTACACTGGAGCTGCCGTAGTCTCAGAATTTGCCACTGAATGGTCAGCTTCACTACCTTCTAACATTAGCGCTCAAGGAGCAGAACTCATAGCTCTAAAACAAGCTTGTATAATTGCCAAGGATAAAAAGGCAACAATTTATACAGATTCTAGATATGCTTTCGGCATTTGTCACTCAGTCGGGATGCTATGGCTCCAAAGAGGATTTTTAACCTCAGCTGGAAAATCCATAGCTAATGCAGAAATTATTAATGAAGTTCTTTCTGCTCTCAAACTGCCTAAAGCCCTAGCTGTAGTTCATTGCTCTGCCCATACAGGTGGCTCTGACCCTGTCTCTAGAGGAAATGACCAAGCAGATGCCGCTGCAAAACTAGCAGCCATAGAAGGACCTGGATTAATTTTAACATTAACAACCACTGATAATTTAAATTTATCACTCTCCTATAATGAAAAGGAAGTGGAAAAATGGAAACAAAAATTTAAAGCAAAACAAATTAATGGAGTATGGGTATCACCTGAAGGAAAACCCCTGCTCCCTAGAAGTTTCTATAACCAAATTTGCCAATCTATTCATAAAAATGGTCATTTTGGCACCCAGGGCATCGTGGACTCTGTCAAGAGAGTATGGATAGCCCCTGGTATAACTACTGTAGCCTCTAAAGTATGTTCAGCCTGCCCTATTTGCCAGGCATATAACCAACATGCATATCGTGGAAAAGCCTTTGGGGGACGTCCTCTGGCTTACACACCTTTTGAACACCTACAGATAGATTTCATAACAATGCCAAAGGCTGGACGTTATAAATTTTGTCTAGTAATTGTAGATCAACTAACCAGATGGCCGGAAGCATTTCCTACGACCCGAGCCACAGCAGATTTTGTTGCAAAGATACTTTTAAAAGAAATTATTCCTCGTTTTGGCCTACCAGCACGTATTGACTCCGATAGAGGGAGTCATTTTACCGATTCTGTCTTAAATCAAATATATTCTTGCTTGGGGATAACTCCAAAATTCCATGTTCCATATCACCCCCAGAGCTCAGGCCAAGTGGAGAGGATGAATAAAGAACTTAAGACTATGATTGGCAAATTATGCACTGAGACCCATTTAAAATGGCCTGAAATTCTCCCTCTGGCCCTATTTTATCTTAGAAGCAGGCCTAGAGGAGACTTACATATTTCACCATTTGAGATGCTTTTTGGACATCCGCCTATACAGGCTAAGCCTTTCTCCCCGGCTTATACATCGCTATTAGGGGGAGATATTACTATTGCTTCCTATATACAGGAGTTACAGCACAAACTACGTGAACTTCATGAATCCGGAGCTGCAGTACAAGCTGGACCATTAGACTTTTCTCTGCATGACCTGAACCCAGGAGATAAAGTTTATATCAAGAATTTCAAGCGAACTGGAGCAACTGAACCTTCATGGGAAGGACCATTCCAAATATTATTAACTACTCCAACATCTATAAAGATTGGAGAAAGAGACTCTTGGATTCACTGTTCACATGTGAAGAAAGCATCTTCTGCTGAGACTGATTAACTCTATCTTATCATATGAATTGTGACTCTATCTTATCATAAGAATTGGAGATAATAATCCATAGACAAATGGATATTTTTTTTTCAAGAATATATTGAATTACTGATTTTTTTCTTATTTTTTCTTATTTCTTTTCTTTTATTTTTTATCAGAATATTTGATTTTTTTTCTCATTTTTTGTACTGAAGGTACACATAATTAATATTAATATTTTTTTTCCCTGCAGTAATACAAGTTAATATATATACTCTTGCTATAATATCAATATATGCCTAAAAGCTTTAAACTATGGGAACCTGCCATTTATTGATAAAATATTATAGGACTGTGATTAATGTTTGTGTCTGATTCCAGGAAAAGGGATAAAAACAAGGAGCACAGACTAAACCTGAATAGTGCCAATAGAGCACACATGAAATATAAAAGTGAGACTCAAGGTTGCGACGCTTAACTTATGTTTAAGTCGTAGGACTTCCTTGTATCTACACTCCTTTCGAAGTACTCAAACAAGTACAAAGCTTGACTATCATGCTGGCTCCCTATATCTCTGAAGGAAAAAAATCAGACAAGGGAATGACATTTCCCCATCAAAATAGAATTCTAATTCTTTTCTTCTTATATTATGGCAACTTCCTGTAGTCTTGGCTACAAATGGCTAAGTGAAATATTACTGCATTCTGTCCTACATACTTGTGGGATAGAAATTACTTTAAACTCGACCTATACAAGGTCTATTTTGAATTTTTCTTATGTTTTTGATTATTTTTCTATTCTTTTGATAATTGACACATACACCCCCATAACTGAACATTGCATTCTGAGCTAAACTTGATATATTTTTTTAAATACTTACTTCAGGGGGGATTGTATTTTAATTTAAAATCTAAGAATTTTTGAATTTTTTTGTTTGAGATTGTATTTTTATAAAAATCCAAGACTTTTGTTTAAGATTATACTGTTATAAAAAATTTTCAAAGATTTTGATTTTGTTCGAGAAAAGATCTTCAAGAAAGAAGCTTGAAACTTTTATATCCAGAGAATGAACTTTTGCAAAAAGATGCCAAAAACCTACACTTCATCAAGAAGATCAAGAATGAACTTTGGATGTGATTGATTGGACTGAACTTTTGATTGAACATTTATTGTAACATTTATGCCAAAAGGGACTGCCCCTAATTTGGCTTTCTGTCAATGCGCCTAGCAAACATTGGTTTTGCTTTCTTTTCTTTTCTATTTCCTCTCTCACTATTCTAATTTCTCCTAGAAAATTGAATATTGTGTATATCTTTAGTTAGAAGTGAATTTAGAACTACAAAATGATTATGTTAAATGATCAATGGGGAGACTAGTCTCCCAATGATCATCAGGGGGGATTGTAAACCTCAAATTTCCTTAGACTTATAATTGTTGAAAATTTCACCATTGGGATATTTCATACTTGGAAAATTTCTTACTGATAGTCTATTGGAATGGGAACTCCATTGGCATGGGAGGTTCCTTCTCTTCCCTTCTTAAGATTACTTTAGGACAGAAACCCTTTGCTGAACAATGGAAAGGACTTTGACCTATGCTTAAGCATAGAACAGGAATTTCTTTGAGTCTTGATTGATTTTAGAATTGATACAATGGAGATACTTGGAATAAATCTCCACCCTATTCAGTCCTAACAGGATTGAGTAAGGGCTGCAGCCTAGATCAAAATTTAATTATTCCAATCTCTACCATACTCAAGTTAACAGGATTTAGAAAGGGCTGTAGCAAAGGAGTATAGATTTAATCATTTGAAAATATGACCTTCAACAGACATGTGCAAAAGCCAGAAACCTCTGGGCGGTCCTGGGTTAAGCGAGAGCCTCCATTGACAGGGAAATTGATGAAGAGTGATTGGTAGATGTGAGGACTGAGGGGAGGCAACTTGGATGGTGTCCTTAAAGATAGGAGGGTCTGGAGACTGGAGGGGGTTTTGAGTTTTTGGTCGGTGGTTCCGGGGCTCTGAGGAAGCTTGCTCTGAAGGAAGCTGAAGGTGGGGGCCTCTGAGACTGTTTCTCCATTTTGGACACGTGAGTGAAAGGGACTGATCTCTTTTCTTTGCCCCAGCTATCTAAGGGCTTGGGCCTATTGGCCCAGCCTAAACAGAAGGGGTATTTAAGCCCTATTCCCTTCTCTCCCCTTTCTCTCTATATATATATCTCTAATTCCTTTCTTGCTCCTATTGTAATTAAACTCCATAAAAAGGCTGACGGCTGACTTGAGTTTTTCATTTAGGAATTACATAGCTGATTCCTTGGCGACCTTAAATTAATATATATCAGTCTTTTAAAGTGATTCCCTTGTAACAAGGTGAGGCCCTAAAGAAGTGTGTCCAGAGGCTTTGCTAGGCTTGAGCCTTCAGCTCTTAGAATATTTCATGCTTTTTGCTGAATCACAACGCACTAACTGTTCAAATGAGGTAGTTCCCGATGGCCTAGAGGCCCCTTCAAGTTCTCTAGAAATGTTTTCCCACATCACTTTTACTTCATTCCAGGCTTCCTTCAAAACTCAGCTCAAATCCCACCTTTTTTTAAAAGAGGTTTTTCCTGGTACTCCCTGTCCCCACGTCTCTACCTCTACTGCTAGTCCCTTTTGCTCTGTGTTGTCTTCTCCATTAGAATGTGAGCACCTAGAGGAGAGGAACGATGTATTTTCCTTTCTTTGTAGCCCCAGTGCCTGGCTCATAGCAACTTCTTAATAATATGCCTGACTTCCAGCTCAAAATCTATAAGCATATGATGCTAAGATTTCAACTCAGGTCTTCTGACTCCAGACCTAGGGTTCTTTATACTCTGGAGCTCAGTTTCCCTATCTGTAAAAAGAGAGGTTTTAGATAGAATGACCTCTCAGGTCCCTTCCTGACCTCATTAGTGTTGGATTTCCCATCCCTTTTAGCCTCTTCAAGGCAGCCAGCACCTTCATACAGAAATGAAAGGACTGCCATCCAAAGAAAGTGAGAGCAGAGGTCAAAGCAAGCATCTCTTAGAGGCTCTCCCAGCACGTGTTCCTAGGATAGCTCCTCCCCCTGAAAGTGGATGCGGGGCGATGGGAGGCAGAAGCCTATCCCCATGAAGCCAGGCATGTCCCTCAGGGCTGAGAAGTTTGGAAAGGTGTTCTTCTGGGAGGGTCCACTTTAATTGCTCACTGTTTCCTACTGGCCCGGCTTGCCTTTTTTTCCCCTTTTAAATTGTGTTTGGCACTGAGCACAGACGCCATCCACCCAACAAAAACGACCATAAATTTTAGTTCAAACCCAACTTTGAATGAAACTGCCTCGGCGGCAACAGTTAGGTACCGCTGAAGACGTTAGAAAGGTGCATGGGATGGAGGGGCCGCCCTCCTTCAGACGGGCTGTGATTCCTCAGCCAGGGGAGGCGGGGCTCGTTTATATCTGCAGGGGGGTCGCCCCCCTTCCTGCTTTCCAATGGGCCGGGCTCGAAGCTGCTCGGTTGGACCGACTTTTGCTTCAGTGGCTCCTCTGATAACCCAAACAGCTGGCTGCTCTAGTTTGGTGAGTCAGGAATGAGTTAACAACCAAGCCCCGATACTGCAGTTTCTGCTCCAGTGCACCTTTTCGAATAACAACTTGGCCCTGGATTAACATACAGGAAAATAACCCCCTCGGGAAAGTATTCTGTAATAAAAAGATCCTATTTCCACCCCACCCATTCTTTAAGGTAAAGGCTGAAGTCGACTCAGAAACCTCTCAAGCTATGAGCTAGTTATGACTCAGGTATATAAAAACAATTTCACTCTCCATGTGTTTCTTGACACCTGCATCAAATATTCAATAGTGGTGTTCTAATATTAATTAACTGAACATGGAGAATCAACAATGCTCTGGGGCCCCGTGCAAACCCAGAGGCAGACCCGGCCCCTGCCTGGCACCCTTTCAAACCTCAGAGATGAAGGCAGGCAACGAGGGCATAAACAGGCACAGCGGCACTGCTCCGATGATGGGGTGACTCATTTGTTTTGTCCCCAACCTTGGGACCCCTCTTCATGCTGACTAGATGTCCCTATAGGAGTAGATAGACCCCAAGCTTGTGCTTGTGGGTGCCTCTGGTCCAGTGAGGGGTGCGTTTCCCCCAGATTCAGGAGCTGCCAGAGTTTTTAACCTTTGAGGGAGTCATGGAGCCCTTTGGCAATCCGGTGACGGGCCAAAGAATGGACCCTTCTCAGAATCCTGTTTTTAAATGTATAAAGAGAAATATATAGAATTATGAAGAAACCAAATATATTGAAAAATAGTTATCAAAATATTTTTAAATTTCTATTTCTGAACTCCAGCTTAAAAAGACTTGTGCTAGAATGAGTGACAGAATTGGGTATCTGCTGGATAAGCCCATGGGGTCTAGGGAAAGCTCAGAGATGCAGGTGGATGTTGGGCTATCCATACTTTAAAGAAGGCCCAAAGTAACCATGAGAACACAAAGTCAGAACCCGAGTTTACTCCTGAGTGGATCTGAATTTCTAGATTGGCCAAGAAATAAAATTTATTTCAAGATTTCAATCTCAGCTGAGGCTAGACTGCCAGATCTACACCGAAAGAGAAGGACTTTCTGCCATCTTGATTCCTTTTTGTTCACCTCACTATAGGGCCATTTATTATTTATGTGACCTTGGGCAAGTCTCTTGCTCTCCTTGGCCCTCAGTTTTCTCATCTGTAAAATGAGGGAGTTTGTCTAGATGACCCCTAGGACTCTAAAATACAATCAGATGTATGGCATGATAGAAAGAACACTGGATTTGAAACCAGAGGCCTGAGGTTCATATAGTTCTACCACTTCCCAGTGGTGTGGCTTTGGACAAATAACTCCATCTCTCTTAAAAGACTTCTAGGGATAGTTCTAAACTATTAAACTATGAAAAGGAGAACTTTATTTGTCAACTGAGAAACTTGATATTTTCTAAGAATTAGATGGTAAAATCCAAATTAACTCTAGGATCCCACTTGTTGTAATAGAAAGAATAATGGATCTGGAAATCTTCTGCCCAGGTTCAAATCCCAAGCTCTTTTGTACTCTGCATGACCTTGGAAAAGTCATTTTATTAATTATTATTTATATAGTGTATTTATGAATATAATATGATATAGTATGATATGATATAGTATGATATGATATGATGATATGATATGATGTAATGTAATATAATATAATATAATATAATATAATATAATATAATATAATATAATACAATACAATACAATATAATATAATATAATATAATATAATATAATATAATATAATATAATATAATATAATATAATATAATATAATATAATATAATATAATATAATATAATATAATATAATATAATACAATACAATACAATACAATACAATATAATATAATTATTATATGTATTATAATATGTATTATAATATTTATTATATAATAATACATAAAGACAACACACAAATATATAGAAACAAGATAGACAGAGAGCAAAGGGGATATATAATATGATATGATATGATATGATATGATATGATATGATATGATATGATATGATATGATATGATATACAATAAATATAATACAATATAATATAACATAAATGTTATAAATGTATTAAATATGTATTTTTGTGTATATACACACATAATGTTATTATCCCCATTTTGCAGATGAGGAAACTGAGGCAAGCAGAGGTTAAAATGACTTATTCAGGGTCACACAGCTAGTAAGTTTTGGCCAGGTTTGATCTCAGGTTTTCCTGATTCTTACCAACTTGGGCTTTAGTTTTCTTTTCCTTTAGAAAAGGTCAGGTAAGATGACTTTTAAAGGTTCCTTTCACTTTCTAGGGATTCTATGATTCCAGTTCTAACACATGAGTCTGTGACACCAAAACACAAATGCTTAACTTTAAGAAGCACCAGGTAAAAGAAAGGAAATTGTGTCTGGTGAATTACGGTTATATGATAAGAAGGAAAATGAAAGGATGCTGTGCTCTCTGTCTGGGACAAGGCTATTCAGCCCAGTTACTCCCATTTTCTGCAAAGAAAAGGGAGGAAGTTAGAAGATTGTAGAGCCAGAGCTGGGAGGTAATTCACAGCCTATCTCGTCCAATCACCTCATTTTACAGATGAGGAAACTGAGGCCTGGAAAGGTTAAATGACTTGTCCTGGATCAGACAAGTCATAAGCCCCAGGGGTGGGATTTGAATCCAGATGTCCTCATTTTGAGTCCATACTACAAGATGATTTATTATAAGCAAAATGACAAAACTGATAAAATTGGTCTTAAGCTTCTGCACTCTCACTTGCTTTCATTCCAAAGCATCTTGTCCCACATTCTGTCCTTGGTTCCCATGGCAGCACAGGGACATTCCTCTTGGATCTGCCCTCTCTAAGCACCATCTTGTCTTCTGGACTCCCAAGTTCTTCAGTGCTCTCTCAAACCCTGCCTGCTCTGTGTCCAATCTGGGGCTCATCTCTCAGAAGTGGCAGAGACACATGAAGATCTGGATAAGAGCACTGGTCCCAAAACCAGAAAGACCAGCGTTCAGATCTGATCTCAGACATTCACTACCTGTGTGATCTTAAATAAGTCACCTAACCTCTCCATGCATAAAATCTGGAGAAGGAAATGGCAAACCATTCCAGAATCTTTGCCAAGAAAATTCCATGTGGCATCATGAAGCATCAGAAACAAATAAACAAAAACAAAAATTCATTCCAATGAGCTAACAGGCATGGAGGTGCTCCACAATCTGTCAATTAAACACATATTTATTAAGTGCCTACTATGTACTCATAAGCAGCATAGTATGGTGGAGAAAGAGCCAGGATTGGGAAAGCCTAGATTCAAATTCTGACTCTGACTCATACTGGTGATGAGATCCTGGACAAATCATGTCACCCCCTAGTTTTCTAGACAACTTTCCAAGTCTTCAAGGTGCAAAGGTAGCATTGAACCTATACTAGTAAAGGGAATTTCCTTATCTGGGAATTCCCTAGACCAAGGAAGTCACAGGTCTAGCACCTATCCTGCTCTGCCAAACAAAGGAGTTTATTTATATTGTTCCTAAAGGTGAAGAGGGAGCCAAGGGAGTTTATAGAGCAAGAGAATAACATGGTCAGATGAATTCATTAGGAACATCATCCAACCATGCAGGGTGGACCTGCAGGTGCCACAGTCACACTAAAAGCCTTTGGAACCAATAGCACAAAGGTAAGAAGTGGGGGTTCTCTTGGCTTCCACCAATGCCTGAAGGGGTACAGGGATAGGGAATGGATTCCACCTCTACTCTCCAAAGGATCTGTTGTACTAATGGATGCCAGAGCAGAAGGAGCCCAAGGCTGAGCATCAGAAATACTGGGTTCTAGTCTAAGTTCTGTAATCAACTACCTTGAGGCACTCTGAACCTCAGTTTACTCCTCTGTAAAATGAGAGTGCTTACATTTATTCTCTCTACCTTACAGGGTATTTGTGATGACAAAACGTGATAAGTGCTTTGAAAATTGTAATATGCTTTACAGATGTAAAGAATCATCCCTATCATTAGTCAAGAAACACTAGAGTCATCAGCTTATTAAGAAAGCAATCCACAGGATGAGATTTTATCGCAACTCAATACTATGTCCCAAATGGAACTCATTATCTTTTTCCCCAGACCAGCCCCACCTCCCAATTTCCTTCTTTCTTTCAAGGACCTCATCATCTTAAATAGATGATAATAATAATAGCTAGAATTTCTGTATCGCTTTAAGGCTTGCAAAGTGCTTTATAAATATTATTATTATCTTTGATTCTGATTACAACCTTGGTAACTATTTGGTACAGAGTTACAGTCCTGGAGTTAGGAAGACCTGAGTTCAAATCTGATCTTAGACATTTACTAATGTTGCCCTTGGTAAGTCACTTAACCCTGCTTGCCTCAGTTTCCTCATCTATAAAATGAGATAGAGAAAATAGCAAATCACTCTAGTCTCTATGCCAAGAAAACCCCAAATGGAATTATGAAGAGTCAGACATGATTAACAAAGGCAAACAAAAGGTTAAATGATTTGCCCGGGGTCACATAACTAGTAAACTTCTGAATTACAGATTTGAACTCAGATCTTCTTTAAATCAAGGCCATCAATCTCTTCCCTGAGATCATAAGGAAAAAGACTTGTACAAGGATATTCATAGCTGTGCTCTTTCTGGTGGGAAAGAATTGGAAAATGAGGGGATGCCCTTCAATTGGGGAATGGCTGAACAAATTGTGGTATCTGTTGGTTATGGAATATTATTGTGCTCAAAGAAACAGTGAAGTGGAGGAATTCCACATAAACTGGAACAACCACCAAGAATTGATGCAGAGGGAAAGGAGCAGAACCAGGAGAACATTGTACACAGAAATTGATAGACTGTGGCACAACCGAATGTAATGGACTTCTCTACGAGTAGTAATGCAATGATCCAGGACAATTCTGAGGGACTTATGAGAAAGAACACTATCCACATTCAGAGGAAGATCTGTGGGAGTAGAAACACAGAAGAAAAACCAACCACTTGATCACATGGGCCAATGGGGATATGATTGGGGTTATGTGATATTGAAATCACTTTAAAAGACTGATATATATTAATTTAAGGTTGCCAAGGAATTCACTTGTGTAATTCCTAAATGAAACACTTAAGTCAGCTGCCAAATTTTTATGGTGTTTTAATTACAACAGGAGGAAGAAAGGATTAGAGGGAGGAGAGAGAGAGAGAGAGAGAGAGAGAGAGAGAGAGAGAGAGAGAGAGAGAGAGAGAGAGAGAGAGAGAGAGAGAGGGAGGGAGAGGAGAGGGAGAGGGAGAGGGAGAGGGAGAGGGAGAGGGAGAGGGAGAGGGAGAGGGAGAGGGAGAGGGAGAGGGAGAGGGAGAGGGAGAGGGAGAGGGAGAGGGAGAAGGAAAAGGGAGAGAAGGAAAGAAGTTTAACTCAGAACCACTCTGACTCAGGCTGAGCCAAAGCAGGCGTTAAGGCCTTGGATAGCCAAGGCAGGGAAAGGGATCAGTCCTTATCACTCACCAATCTGAAGGAAAGTAGTCCATGGGGCTCCTCCAACCCCAAGCACCAGCCTTGAACTGACTCTAGCTCCCCTCATGGGAAGTCCTAAGAACTCCAGAGCTGTTCTCTACCTCTCTTCCTGCATCTCACATGTGCCAATGGTGGCTCTAGCTTGATCTAGGACCACCCAGAGGTCTGTCCTTTTTTTGCACATGTCTGTTCAAGGCTATGCATATTCTCAAATAATTAAATCTTGAGTTTGCTGCTGCCCTTCCTAATCTTATTACACTGAGTAGGGTGGAGAATGTAGTTTCCAAAACCTGATTCTGTTATTCCAAGTATCTCTATTGTTATTGATCAGGAAATAGTTAAATCTGATCTTCTAAAGAATGGTCTGAATAGGGTGGAGTAGTTTTGAAATTTACAATTATAAACCCTAAATGATCACCCTAGTGCAAATATCAATAATATGGAAATAGGTCTTGACCAATGACACATGTAAAACCCAATGGAAAGGGAAAGAAAAGAACATGATTTTTGTAATCCTGGAAAAATACTCTAAATTAATCAATTAAATAAAATTTTTAAAAAACAGCACACACACACACACACACACACACAAACCTCTGTTGTGCCCAATTACCAAGTCATAAAACCTTAGAGCTATGATTGGCCCATTCCACCTTCACATGTCTTTTCTCCATTCGCAGGGCCATCACTCCAAATTAAGCCATATCACTTCTCACCCAGACTCTTCTAATAGCTTTCTAATGAGTTACTCTGCTGCCAAGTTTCTGCCATCTTCTTTACAGCTGCTGAAATGATCTTGTTAAAACTCAACTCTGACCACGTTACATCTATTCAAGACAATTCAGTGGCTCCCTAGTGCCTCCAGAATTAAATATCATTTTCTTTGATATTTAAGGCTCTTCACATCTGTTTCAAGCCTGATTTCAAAGTACATCCCCTCTCCCTCTGTACCTCCCTGGCAACTGGTTTATGTGTTACTCTCCAAAGGTAACATTCCATTGCTAAAATCTGGACCTCTTTATGAACTGTTCCTCAATCCTAATCCTTTCTTCCTTTTGAAATGCCAAGATTCCTTCAAGATTTGATTCAGATACCAACTTCTATACTTGACCCATCCATCCTGAGCCCAAATCACTATACATGTGTGTGTACACATATGTTACAAATATTATCACATCTGATCCTCATAACAAACCTGAGAGGTAAGTGCTAATATTAAGTGCATTTTACAGATGAGGAAACTGAGGCAGTCAGCAATCAAGTGCTTTTACCCAGGGACACACAGCTAGTAAGTGTCTGAGGCCACATTTGAACTCAAGACTTCCAGTTAACAAGGTTAGCAATCTACCCACAATTCATATGTATGTAAGGAATTACTTGTCATTTTTCCTTGGTGTACTCGGCACCTAGCACATCAGATGAGATCATATTTATAAGGTGCTTAGCATAGCACCTAACTGTAGGAAGTCCTGCCTAAATGCTTATTCCCTTCCCTTTCCCAATCCACCTCCTATTTGATTCTGACTCAGGGAACAGAGTAAAAAGGGGATGGGGGGGGCAGGGGAGCACAGAATGAAAATTCACATAAATTCAAGGTGGTTCTTTTCTTCCCTCCCTGACCTCAACCCAAATGGATGTGATGGGGGTGGATAAAGGAGAAAATAGATTTCTGTACATTTTTTTAATAGAGAAGTGGGGTGAGTGCTGTAGACAAGAAATATTGTTTGCAATTTCAGATGAGGTCAGTATACTATTAGTTTTACTGTGTTACATGAGACCTCTCGTGAAATAAGGGCAATCTAGAAAGGTGTATGCTATAAAACAGAAAATATCAATAAGAATATAGACATATAGAAATTAAGAAATAAAATCAATTTTTTAAAAACATAGTCATTCTCCTGCAAGGTAGCAATGGCTAAATTACATCCATACTTTTGCTGGGTGGCCTGGGACACAACTGATTTTTTTTTTGTACTTTTAGAATTTTAAGATTTTTAGGAAGAGAAGAAGAAGCTCTGAGAACCTGCTTCCTTTGGACACTTTCTTCCTTAGTCTAACATCACAGGAATTCATCTTGTCTGTTTAACAGTGCCCATCCTCTGTCAGAAATACAATACAGATCACAAATTAAAAAACGGCTCTTCCCCACTGATTTCTGACTTCATCATCCTGATTGCTGGAGATTATACATGCATTGCAAAAAGCTTCAGGCCACCAATTTCCAAAAGCACTTTAATATCCTAATTTCTTATCGGAATGGCTGCAGGTTTTCTCCACCAGATACATTGTTAAATGTATCAGTAACACAAGCTAAAGATTACATTGACTGAAATGCCACGTAAGCATTTATGTTTTTTAAAAGGTTCAAGCTATTGTTTGAATCCACTATGACAAGTAGGTCAGGATATAGGTGCCTGAATTCTGAGTTAAGCCCCTGATCCTTGGGAGTCAAGATGGCTTTCCTTGACTGATAAGAATCATAGGTAACATTTCTATAGCATTTTAAGGTTTGCAAAGAGAAAATATATAATAATATTTATAGTATAGTACATTAGTATAGTACAGTATAATATACACATAATATATTACATATATTACATATAGTATATATATATATTATCTTGTATGATTCTTACAACCACTCTATGAAGTAGGTATATTATTAGCCCCATTTTACAAATGAGGAAACTGAGGAAGAAAATGGAGTGATATAGCTAGCTCATTCTACAGCACTCTATCCATTATTCCTCCTGGCTGCCTTGCAAATGACTGATCATTCCATACAGCCACATTTTATGAGAGTGCCACCTTGGAAGTAATTATTATAAGACCACAGCCAGGAAGAGTCATGTTCACGCCATAACTACTGCCATTGGCTTCCAGATTTTTCCTTCCTTAAGTCCTCTGAATGGAAGCCTCCCCAACCCCGCAATGCCTCATAGAATACTCAGTACATGTGTTAGTAGATCCTTAATAAATATTTGTTGAATTGGAAACCTATAAAACATGTCAGTGGACATAGAGACTGATTTACTATCTAAGAGAGAAATAAGTAAATTGTACTACTTTGTACAAGCAGGAGGATATTGATGTGTGTGCATGTGCATGTGTACATGTGTGTAGTGAAATGTGTAAGTTTAGGCATAAAGGAGATGTCGAGGTACATTTATAATTTTTGTGGAAGGAGTTTGTGGAGAAGATGGGATTTCAGAAATCCTTCAAATGATGGCAAAGAAGGAGCTGAGAGAAAGAACTATGGGAGTTAAAACGCAAATGAAAAACACAAGACATCCCTTTTATCACTCGTATAAATGGACATATGATTTGGGGGTTTGATTTTAAAAGATTATCTCTAGCAAAAATGAATAATATGGAAATAGGTATCAAGTGATTACATTTGTACAACCCAGTGGAATTGCTTGTTGGCTCTGGAAGGGGGAGGGAAGGAAAATGAATTATGTAAACACAGAAAAATATTTTTAAATAAATATAATAATATAAAAAATAAATTTCAAAAAAGGAAGAGTTGGTAGAAAAATGTCATTAAAAGTACAGAGTTGATATGGGAAAAGTCTCAGGGAATTTCAAAGACTGATCAAGTTTAAGGGGATATCAAAAAGTTTTCTGGTCCATTTCTCCACCCTAAGTTATCCCAGAAAGACAGCTCTCTACAACTAGTGAAATACAAATCAAAACGATGCCGAGATATTGTCTCGCACCTATCAGATTAGCTAAAATGATACAAGGGCAAAACGACAAATGATGGAACTGTGAACTGATCCAATCACTTTGGAGAACAATCTGGAATGTAAAAGAGTTATAAAACTATATATACATTTTGACCTGGAAATACTACTATTAGGCTTTAAAGGAAAAGAACCTATAGATTCCAAAATATTTATAGCAGCTCTCCTTGTGGTGGCAAAGAATTGGAAGTTGAAGGGATGCCCATCAATTGGGAAATGGCTAAACAAATTGTAGCATATGATTGTGATGGAATATGATAGCACCTTAAGAAATGATGAATAGATTAATTTTGGGAAAGCATGGAAGGACCTACATGAAATTAAGAAAAGTGAAACAGAACCAAGAGAATATTACATATAGCACTAGAAATGTTCCTTGAAGAATGGCTTGTGTGGAACAAGTAGGTGGCTCAGTGGGTAAAGAATCTGATTTGGAGGCAGAAGATCAAATATGGGTTCAAATATGGCCTCTGATATTTCTTAGCTGTGCAACTCTGGGCACATCTCTTAACCCCTATTGCCTAGTCCTTATCATTCTTCTGTCTTGGAACCAATTGTTTCCATGACAGAAGTAAGGATTTTTTTTTAAAAAAAGAAAAAAAATTACTTGTATTTGTCTACCTCCAGAGAAAGAACTGATAAATATAAATAAGACATAGTTTATATATGTCTATCTTTTTATCAAAAAATGTCCTCTCTAGTGGGAGAAAAGGGGAGGGAGTACTAATATTTTAAGTAATATAAACAAATTTTAAAGAAAATTAGTAATAATAAGCATTTCTCCTGGGGGCAGAAAATTCTCCAGAGGAAGACTAGACAGGTAACACAGTCCAGGGTCTCTTGAGTCTTCTCTGAGATCTCAGGTGGCTCTTAGATCCTTCCTATCAAAGTTTCTGCCCACTATATGTCACCATCACCCTGCTTTCAGTGGAAGAGAGAAGAGTCACTCATTGTCATTCGGGCTACATCCTGTGTTAGAACTTTTAATTCTAAGTGCTCTCTCCCCAGTAGCAGGCCTGTGATGAAAGCCAAGGAGCCCTGTGCTGGGGAGTCTTCTTGGAGGATAAAGGGACCCTGGCCATGATGAGTTTATTCCCTGGAGAATGGAAAGGCCACTTGGAGGAGAGTCTACCAGAGTGGTGAGAGGAGCTGGAAACTGTCCAAAGCCAACTCATACATCTTACATGATCATTTGTTTGTGCTCTCTGCAGTATATATACAGAATGTCTGCAAACAGCTGGGTTCCCTCAGGGCCTGTCCCCCATGGTGCTCTATGCATGGAACAGCTCCTGAACTTTACCAAACTGGCTGGGTGACCTCTGATGACTGCAAATTCTGTGATAGGCGGGAGCCTGGAAACATCATAAAATGGAGAACAACTATTAATTCCAAAACCACAACACAGTTTGCTTAGCAGGAAGGGACAGTGCAACACCATAACCTGGCAGGAGGTGGAAGGAACAACCTGGGGAAAGAAATGGCCAGACTTGTTTCTTCTTGGATTGTGCCTGGTTGAGCCAGTTAATTGCAGTATGGGTGGGGCCCCAGACAAAAATGATAGGAAAGGTGCTGCCCTAATTACTGAATTTTATTAGGATGATACTTGAGGTGTGGTTATTACCATCTGTTTGATTTCATTAGCAAGGTCTCATAAATGGCAAGCTGATATTCCAGAGGGAAATGGAGACCTTTCCAGGCTGTGCACAAGTCATCCAGTGGCTGCTTAACAAAAACTGGGTCCAAAATGGCAGCACTGAATTCACATAGCCCACCAAGCATTCTTCTCTTCCCTCCTGCCACTACCCGGACTGCAGATAGAAGAGCACTGGGTCTAAAGAAATTAACCCAAATTCAGAGCCTGTGACCTAGTGGTGGATGGGCTGCCCTTGTCAAATATAGGAACTCCTGCCCTATTTTTGGCACCAATTTGCTGGGCAGAACACAGGACAGATGGAACTGTGCCTTGATTGACAACTCCTCCTCAGGTCCTAACTAATTACGAAGACTAGAGCCCAAAATGCAATATGATGGTGACATTAATCGTAGAATCCTGGAATTAGAAGGGACTTCACATGACACCTAGTCCAGCCCCTCACTTGAAACACAAATTCCCTCAACTCCATTTCTAGGAGGCACTGTCCATGTGAAGTCCTACATTGCTGAGGAATTTGCTCATCACCTACAATCTGTTTCCTGTTAGGGGCAACTGTATAATTGGTAGACGGTTGTTGTTTTAAAGAAGCGACAAACAGCCTCCCTTCTATCTCCCACCCATTTTTCCTAGTTCTTCTCACTGAGGCCACGCTGAATAAATTTGATCTTTCTTTTTTTCCCTTTCTTTTCTTCCCTTTCTTTAACTTTTACCTTCTGCCTTAGAATCAATACTGTATATTGGTTCCAAGACAGAAGAATAACAAGGGCTAGACAATGAGGGCTAAAGTGGCTTGCCTAGGTTCCCACAGCTTAGAAGTGTCTGAGGTCAAATTTGAACCTAGGTCCTCCTAACTCTAGTCTTGGCTCTCTATCCATGAATCACCTAGTTGCTTCCTGATCTTTCTCTGAAATGACAGCCTTTTAAACATCTGAAATTGTGTTCCTCACAAAATTCCTTGAATCTCTCACAGTTGAATTATTGTATTTTTAAGATAAAATTATAGACTGTAGGGATTCCTAAATGAGTAAGGGCAAGTGATCAGCAGAGTATATTAAGTGATGCACAAATAAGCTGGGCATGGTGAAAAGATGGAGTCTGGGGTTTGGAACAAAGAGATCTCACTCAGATAGGGGGGTGTCAATTAAAGAATACTACTATAGGATAAGAAATATGTGCTTGTGATGGTAAATGGGGGTTCATAATGTGTTTAATCTGAGGGGAGTAATGAGTAAATGGAAAAAAATAAAGAAATTGTGTTCCTCACACTAATTCTTCTTGTCTCTAAGGTAATTTCTCCATTTCCTTCAACTAGAACTTGAATTAAGTATTTCAAGATCTACTATTACTGTTACTGTTACTACTTCTACTGTGGTTCTTATTCAGTCATTTTCACTTGTGTCTGGCTTTTCAGGACCCCATTTGGGGCTCTTTTAGCAAAGATACTGGAGTGGTTTGCCAATTCTTTCTCCAGCCCATTGTACAGATGAGGAAACTGGAGCAGATGGGGTTAAGGCATATGCTCAGGTCACCCAGCTAGAAAGTCTTGAAGTCAGATTTGAACTCAGGAAGAAGAGGCTTCCTGACTCCAGTCCCAGGCACTCTACCCATCGCACTACCTCCCTGCCCAACAGCAATGATGACATTTCTATGATCATCATTATTTTCATCCTTTTTGATGGGCCTAACATCAAAACAACTTCAGGATGTCTTGCTATCCCTTCTGTATATTGAATGTTCTATAGATTCTTGCACTGGCACCTCAAATTTATTTCATAATCATTCAAGAGGGAATTGGGATGAAAACTCACTTCCTATAAACTCACTAAAAGCATCTTTTGGAATGATTCAGTAGCAGAGAGGATTATAGGAATGATGTCCCTCATCCCATTCCCCCAAAGGTTTTTATTATTATTATTATTGTTGTTGTTGTTATTATTACAGCTTTCATTTATGTAGCACTGCAGAGTTTTCAGGTCATTTCCACATGCACAAATGTTCCACTTCTATTCTCATTTGATCCTCATAACAACTCTGGGAGGCAATCATTTTCCAGGGGCGGAAAAAGGCAAAGAGAAGTAGCTCCCAATTTGGAGTCAGAGCCTGGGTTCAAATATTGATTTTGCTAATCATCAGACCTCAGAAAAGTTACTGCCCTTCTATGGGACTATTTGCTCATTTATAAAAAGAAAAAGTTGGATTAAAAGATCTCTAAGTGGGCAGCTGGGTAGCTCAGTGGATTGAGAGTCAAGTCTAGAGACAGGAGGTCCTAGGTTCAAATGTGGTCTCAGACACTTCCCAGTTGTATGACCCTAGGCAAGTCACTTGACCTCCATTGCCTAGCCCTTACCACTCTTCTGTCTTGGAGCCAATACACAGTATTGATTCTAAGACAGAAGGTAAAGGTTTAAAAAAAAAAAGATCTCTAAGACTTTTTTTTCCTAGTTAGATAGTGTTTATGATTTTATGAAATTGAATCCCAAAGAGGAGGATTGCCTCTACCAATTGGGTGGGAAAAGGTCTTATTCAACTAATTCCACGTCCTTTCTCCTGCAACACAAACGGAACAGAAGCTCACATCTTAGGGGAACCTAGTATGGTTTTACCACATACTGCAACAATATGCAATAAACTGTAACATATACATGAATATGTGTTCAGTGTGTTAAAGATACACAAATAAAGGGAAATGTGAGATCCCAGGGAAGCGGTCATTACTAACAGAAAGGATGGTGGAGAATTCTAGATTTAGTGGCATTTATATTATTCTTGAGTGGATGGAAAGAAAATGTTCTAGGCATAGGGCATGACCAGAAAATCTCAACACATGTGCTAGAGAAGAGAGTTGTCCTTATTGGCTGAAGTATAGAGTGTGCGGAGGGGAGCACTATGAGATAAAGTTTTCAAGGAAGGTGACACCAGATGGTAGAAGACTAGGCAAAGGGATTTATATTTTTCTTGACAGACAGTAGGGAGCTATTGAAGATTATTAAGCAAAGAAAAACAGTGTTACTAGTAGTATCACAATCTAGAAAATCATAAAATGAAGAGATGAGATTAAAATTGAAATCATCTGACATCAAACATAATCCATTCCTCTTTACACTCTACCATACACCCTCCTGAAAACAATTCAATATGTTGAACTTACCACTGAGTAGCACAAATGTTTCCTGCTATACAAATCTGTCACAATTGTTTTCTCTTGGATAAAACCTGGCATGACATTCATCTCAGAATGATCAGCTTAATAATTGAAACATCATTTTAGACTCAGAGGTTTGTTGATAAATTTGCTGACTTTCATTGACTGTGCCTTGAGTTTCTAAGCTTTTATAACCCTTTTACTTCATCTTATAACTGGGATTTGGAGGAAACCCAGAAAAAAAAAAGCTGGGAAAAAATGAAAGCTTTCATTAAATTCAAATGACAAACAGTCAGTAAAAAGCAAATGCAAAATAAAGAAAATTTAAGTATAGCATTGTTGGTGAAATTAACACATTTTTATTTCTGTTTGAAGATCAACTAAATATTATTTATGAGACTTCGGGAATGAAACCCTTTAGATCAGAGCTCTTCAGAGCTAGGCAGCTGGGTGGCTCAATGAACTGAGAGCCAGGCCTAGAGAGAGGAGAGCCTGGGTTCAAATCTGGCCTCAGGTGCTTCCTAGCTATGTGACCCTGGGCAAATCACTTAAACCCAGTTGCCTGGCCCTTATTGTTCTTCTACCTTGGAATCAATAGAAGGTAAGAGTTTTAATAAAAAAAGTCATATAGACCATCCAGTCCCAGGTCAGTGGTTCCCAGTGTTTTTTGTTTCCTAAATTGATTTCAATTTTTAAAAATGTATTGTGAACTATTAGAGTTCTTTAATGTGCTACTGATGAGATTTTAGATTTATTCATTAAATCCTTATAATATCTACAAAGATAATTTTGTCCTAGAAGCATCAAAATAAATTTTGTTATACAATGATAAGATAGAAGTTTTTATCCTAATTATAATTATGAAAATTAAATTTAAAAACTAAATATAAAATAGTTGTGAATATTTCATGGGGGACATTCTATAGATTTAAAGGAGAAATCCAGGAGAAGCTTATGGGCTCACTATTCTCTGTAATACTCTCTCTTAAATTTCTTCATTTCACAAACTTTGTTGAATATAAATACTATTTTAATTAAATAAGTTATAACTTGGAAGTTGTTTGACATATAATAACAATTAGATATAGCTTAATTTCAATATTTGACTTTTTCATTTGAACAAAGGTTTGCAATATTTGGTCCAATACCATATAGACACAAGCTTAATGATAATTCCATATCGAGTTTATTTCAATTAATAATAGAATGAAAATTCTCATATACAATATCTAGTGGAAAATGCGAGGAGAATTTTTACCAATTCCCTTGTCAAGAGATGGAAACTTATTCTTTATTTTTGCCATCTAGCCAATCAATAAAAATAAATAGCTAGTTATGATCTAGAGCAGCGGTTCTCAACCTCTCAATTTGTAGCAATGAGAATACATAATGCATATCAGGTATTTACATTCCAAATCATAACTGTAGCAAAATTACAGTTTTGAAGTAGCCACCAAAATAATTTTTTGGTTTGGGGTCTCTGCAATATGAGGAACCGTATTGTGGGGTCACGGCATTAGAAAGGTTGAGAACCACTGATTTAGAGCATTTGCTTTTCTACCAGCTAATGACAAGCCCTGTATTAAATGATTAATGGGCTTAAAATTCAGAGGCATATATTGTTTCATTTTTAACAATGTTTATATATGAATTAACCTTTGTAAGGAAAGAATCACTTCAGACATGACTTTCTGCTCTTCCACCACTGCCTAACTAGCTCCACTCTCACAAATACTCTACTGAATTGACCAACCACTGTTGAGAACCAGTTCATTTGAAAATCTTCCAGGTGCTGATAGATGTGAGGTGGTACCTCAGAGTGGTTTTAATTTGCATTTTTCTAATTATTAGTGATTTAGGGCATTTTCCTATGACTATTGATAGCTTTGATTCCTTCTGAAAACTTCCTGGGCATATCCTTTGATTTCAATTGGGAAATAGTTCTTATTTTTATATATTTGGCTCAATTCCCCATAAATTTGAGAAATGGGGCCTTTATCAGAGGCACTTCTTATAAAAATGTGAGTTCATGATTTATTTGTTGACACAGTGATTTTTCCACACTAGTAAAAACTTATTTTTGAACACTTGGGAGAGAAAAGAAAAGCTGGCTCTCAGAATTGCTACTGATGGGTTAGATTTTGGAACCGAAGAAACAAGTGACATTGGTAGAAAAAGGATAAAAGGGGGAAGAGTTGTTAATCTAGAATCAGGTAGGTTGTTGCCATTAAGTACCCCCCCCTTTTTTTTAAAAATAAAACCTTATCTTCCATCTTGGAATCAATACTATGTTCTACTCTTCATGAGCCCGTTTGGGGTTTTCTTGGCAAAGATACTGGAATGGTTTGCCTTTTCTTTCTCTAGCTCATTTTACTAATGAGGAAACCAAGATTAACAGTCTTAAGTGGCTTGTCCAAGGTTACACAGTCAAAGGTGACTGCGGTGGGATTTGACTCCGGACCCAGCATTCTATCCACTGCACCACAAAAATGCAACATTTGTAGCATGTGCAATTCAGATGCCTTTCCAGACCTTATGTATCTATATCTCTAAGCACCATGCCTAGGAGGAAACACTGAGGTAAGAGCCTCAGGAAAGCTAAGCATAAGCTATGAAATGAGCAGAAGGCATCAAATTAAATCTCTGTTGATTCTCTAGCCCAGTGGTGGTCAGTTTCCAGTCCAGTGCTGGCCAGCTTCCTAGCTGCAGGAGAGAGGATATCTATAATTTATTGGCGGTGTCTCAGATAATGCTCACAATATTAAATATTTTTCAAAGTTCTTTTGAAAACACAGCTGCATTTTATCATGTCAAGGAGCATGGAAGATATGCTGGGCAGACCTTAATATCCCCATTTTCTAGATAATAAAACAAAGGCACAGAAAGAGACTTACCTAAAAGCACTTCACTCACTAGTGGCAGATGTAGGAGGATGACTCAGTTCCCCTGGAGCAAAGTCTAATGCTATTTTCTCTACTCCTCCCTGACCCCTCCAAAACCAGTTTTACACCTGCTCTCATGCTTTCAGCAAATGGTTAATGTTTGCTTTTGCTTTCAGTGGGAAGGGACCAAGGATAAGAGTAGATCCTGAAGAGAGGATAAGGAAAGGAAAAGAACGAGATAAGAAAGAAGGAGCAGGGAATGACTAGTGATCTTCCTTCTGGGCTGGCCTGAGGCTGTTATCTCAGGCTAGCAGTAAAAGGCAAAAGCATGCTAAACCCTAGGAAGGCTATATTTAGTCCCTTAAGCTCTATCTTAGCTGCCTCATCTATAAAATGGGAAGAAGAATGGCACCTTGGGAGGACCTGGGTTCAAAGTTGACATCAGACACTTCCTAGCTCTGTGGATCCTGGGCAAGTCACTTAACTCTCATTGCCTAGCCCTTATCACTCTTCTGCCTTGGAGCCAATACACAGTATTGATTCAAAGATGGAAGGTGAGAGTTTAAAAATAATATCAATGGCACCTATTTCCCAGGTTGTTGAGATAATGAAAAGAGTTATTTGTAAAGTACTTTGCAAACCTTAAAATGCCATATCAATATTAAGTCTTATTATGAAATTCACAAAATTAAATTTTAATCTCCATCTCCAAGAGGAGGAAGGGTGAGATGTAAGCTTTTTTGAGGGCAGACTCCTTCATTTTCGTATCTCCATCCTCTAGTCTGGTTTCTGGCACATAGTACCTGCTTAATAAATGCTTATTGAAGATAATACATGTGTGGTCCAGACCAAATTGCTTACTATCTCTGAGATGGGGGAGGAAAGGGAGAGAAGGAAACAGTTTGGATCTTACAATTTTGGAAAGCATATGTTGAAAATTATTATTACATGTAATGGAGAAAACAAAATATCTTTGAATTTAAAAATTAAACAAATGCTTATAAAATGAAGTTGAACAGTACAGATGTCTTTCCAGGTATCGCAAAACTAAAATAAAATAGTATATTTTAAATAAATTAAGTCATTTGATTATTTGATTGATTTTATTTATCACAGGAGAGATAAAGGAATATAAATAAGTTCATGATCACTTTGGTTGTGGACAGATTTTATAATTTCCAACCCAAAGAAACTCAGTATCTAACTGTTAGCTGAAACCTATGCCAGCGCAGACTATTTTACATGGCTGTAAAGACCTTTCAGATGTATTAGACCAAGTAAGTACTCAAATCACTTCCAAAGTATTTCATAAAAATGTGTAGATAGTAAAGTCTTGGACTTAGCTCCTAGGTTTCCTATAGAAGTGCCTTAGGTGAGTCAAGGGTGAATAAAAGTCAAATTGCAGCGCTTCATGGACCCAAAATGCTTGAAATCAATAAGGAACCCTGGACAGGACTCCAGTGAATGGCGGCTAGTGGGGCCACTTGTGCACCTGAGATGATAACATTCAGATCAGAGTCTAAACGATTTTGATTTTTCTCTTTCTAAAGTTTTAGCAGCTCAAATGTTTCAGGACTCCGGTTTCAGGAACCATAATTATGTTTTCTCTTTTACTGCCTCCCTTTGGGACTCGGAGGCCAGCGAGGATGGAATTTGAAAGGAAACCACCAGTTTTCCTCCCATTCCATTAGTGACAAGGAGTAGCTCTGGACCACTTGGGAAGAACAAAGCCAGGAGACACTGGGGAGTGCCGAGCAGGAGCCTGTGGCTAACTCAGCCAGTTCAGAACTTCGCAGCGAGCCGCCCGCGTGGCAATTTTGTTCCTGTTCGAATGGAGTGCAAGGCCTAGCCTTTTCAGAGATCCTAATCAGCAGCTCCTAAGGGGATTCTCCGAACTGTTCGCTGCATCTGAAGTGCCTCCGTGGGCTTAAAATTCTTAATTGGGCAGTGCCTGTTTCTCGCGAAAATGGAAGGAGTAGCTAGCTTCTAAGTGAAGGAATGTATTGAAGATCCCACTCTTTGTGAGAGCGCCAGAACAAAGGAGGCTTTGGGCAAGAGAGCTTGTGTTTGGGGGTGGAGGAGGGGGTGTGCAGAGCTTCACAACAGAATTTCTTTAATGATCCTGGCTTAAAAGGCTCTGGAGGGAATGGCTTCTTTTATTTTGTTTTCAGTAAGGCAAAGACAGATGGCTCCGTCTCTGAACGCCTAGAACCTTTGATGGTCGGTAGGTCGGTATCACTCAGTTTTAGGAGCCCTAGATTGGGAACAGGAAGACCTAGGTCAGATTCCTGACTCTGCCATTTACTGGCATTGTAATTTGGAGATTTTTTAAATAGATGTCTCCTCACTTATAAAATGAGATTAATAATACCTGTAGTAACTACTGGGCAGGGTGGTTATTATAGTCAGTCAATAAACACCAAACATGGGGCAGTTAGGTGGTTTAGTGGCTAGAGAGACAGGCTTAGAAATGGCAGGTCCTAGGTTCAAATATGACCTCTGACACTTTCTAGATGTATGACTCTGGGCAAGTCACTTAATCTCAGTTGCCTCTTACAGTTCTTCTGTCTACTGGTTCTAAGACAGAAAGTAAGAACTTAAAAATTAAAATTAAAATATTGTAATGAAGAAAACACCCAATATGTACCAGGTACTGTACATTGAAGACATGTAAAAGCAAAAAACAACAACAACAAAAAACAGTTCCTGCCCTCAAAGAGCTCACAGTCCAATCAGAAGACAAGATTGAAACAAAACAATTCTGTCCAAACAAGATAGAGACAGTGTCTTTGGGAGAAAATGAACATAGGTGAAGGCTGAGTCTTAAGAGGAATCAGGAAAAGCTTCTTGCAGAAGATGGGATCTTATCAGGGACTGGAAGGAAGCCAGGGAAGCCTGAGGATGGAGATGATGAGGAAGAGAATACCAGAGGTGGCGTGGGGGAGGGAGAGGAGGGACAGCCAGTGCAAATGCATGGTAGGGATTTGGAGTGTCTAGCTGGAGGAATAGCAAGGAGGCCAGTGTCATGGGATCAGAGTGTCTGAGATGGAGGGAAGGAAGGAGAAGGTGTAAAAGAGCTGGAAAGGTAGAAGGGGGCCAGGTTGTGAAGGGCTTTGAATGTCAAATTGCAAGGATCCAGTGAAGTAAAGTGGTTAGAAAGCTTTGCAAACCTCAGAGGGCCTCCATAAATGTGAGTGATTGCCTTGAACACTTACCATCAACAGCTGTTATTGCATCTGTTTGTACATCCCCATCCAAGGTCCCAGTTGTATTATTCTGTGTCCACCCATTCCCCCCCCCCCCACTGGCTATGGCACACAGTAGGTACTCAGTAAATATTTGTTAAGGGATTGATTGATTTAAATTCCAAGGAAGTCCAGGAGTCCCAGAAGGGGTGAGGAGGGCGGGGAATGCCCTCCCTAGCAATACAGAAATAAACATTCTCACTAGCAGAGGACAGCTGAAACATATGGCAGCAGATCCCATTGGGTATTTATTATTCTTAGTCTGATAGGACAAATACCATTCACAATTCGTCTCTGGAAGTCTTATGAGAATGGGAAGATTGTAATAATTTTTTTAAGCTCTTGCCTTCCATCTTAGAAACAATTCTGAGTATTGTTCCAAGGCAGAAGAGCAATAAGGGCTAAGCAAGAGGGGGTTAAGTAACTTGCCCAGAACCCCATAGTTAGGAAGTGTCTAAGTCCAGATTTGAACCCAGGACCTATCCATACATTATCCAAAAGCTATTTACAAAGCGCCTCATTATCCCTGAGGCAGTGTTAGGCACTACACACTGGAAAAGAACCCTGGGATCATTGGCCAATCTAGGCTTCCCTCTGGATGTTGTCTAGACCACTGAGCAGATGAAGTGCACCTGGATACTCCTGGGCTTCCTCCTGTCCAGCTCCTCATTTTAAGGGGAAATAGCTAAAATGCTCCTTTCTCAGTTAAAAGGTTCCTCAGTAGAGTCCAGCCTGCTAAGCAGGGAGCAAACATTTCTGGGGGCCCAGGGAGGCCAGAGGCTGTCAGCTAGATAGACAGTATCGGGCCATAGAAAGGGAAATGGGACATAAATACACACCTGTGAGAGCTGATTGAGATGTGTTTCAGTCACCCACAGAGGCAGGATGAGACTCCCCAGAAGGCACTTGAAAGAGGCCAAGGATAAAGAACAAAAGAAAAAAATCCGAAAGAAGAGGGTCCTCGAAACCTTCTCTGTCTTCTCTCCCTCCACCCTGGGTCTCCCTGACCTTATCAGCAGCGTTCCTCACATCTGGACTGAGCCCTGGCTAGCTTCACTCCATTGTTTATTTAATTCCAGGTCTACTTTAAAGGGCTCTGGAAAAGAGGAGCTGGGGGGGGGGGGAGGGACTTTTTAAGAGAAGATTTAGTGCTTAGGGGAAGGGCTAAGATGAACAGCTCCCACTGAGGCCACAGCCAGGGAGAGAGAGATGGAGAGGCTTAGATCCCAGCCCTGTCTGCCCTCACTCCCCACTTCCTATTCATGTCCTCCTTTATGCCCTTAATATTAGCTGCAGGTGGCTGGCTTTGGGCTTTTCATTGCTGTGGCAGAAGGGACATTTGTCAAAGAGCCTCAACAGCTCTTATACAGTATTCCTCCCCCAAGGGTTCCCAGTGGTATATTAAATACTTATTGATTACTGATCTTTAGAGAAGGCCCCAGGGCTTCCTCCTTTGCACCTCGATGCTTCAACAATTCTCAGGGCATGGAAATGGAAATATGTCCTGCTCTTTGACATCTTTTGAACAACTATATTAGTATCCAAGACTAAAACCAGTATTTGAGGGGGCAGGACTCTTAGTGGCATAGAATTAAAACATGAAGAGGCTTTGGAGGCCATCCACCAAAAACCAATCTGTAGATAAAGGAATTGATGTGGAGAAATGGTTCAGTAAACTCTTCCAGGATGACACAGCCAGTATCTTAGATGGGATTTGAACCCAGGTCTTCTTGATCCTAAATTCAACACTATCCACAATTTGTTCAGTCATTTTTAGTTGTATCTAACTCTTTGTGGCCCCATTTGGGGTTCTCTTGGCAAAGACACGAGCGATTTTTCATTTCCTTTTTACAGATGAAGAAACTGAGGCAAACAAGGTTTAAGTCAATTACCCAGGTCATATAGTTAGAAACTGTTGGAATTAGGACCAAATAAAACGGGACTTTTTCATTCTGCTATAGTCAAGGGTAACTTATCATTATCTAATATCAAGTGAATCATTTCAATCACATCTTACTTGATGAGTCAACAATATGTATGTATATAGTTTTAATTTTCACACTGTCTTTCAAAAGTTGGGAAACATCCATGTTATTTTGGATTTGCTGTGAGAAGTACAAAAGCAGAGCAGGAGATGTAAGCAGCCTTGTCTACTTTCTTCAAAGGAAGGGATCAGAAACCGAGCCATCAAGCTATATGGAAAGATCCCTCAGTCTGCATGTTGACTCAGAGAACCACACAGTAATATAAAGTATGCTTTATTATATTGAGATTTATTTTATTAAACATTTCCCAATTACATTTTTTTAAACCCGCACCTTCTGTCTTGGAGTCAGTAGTATATATTGGCTCCACGGCAGAAGAGTGGTAAGGGCTACTAGACAATGGTGGTTAAGTGACTTGCCCAAGGTCACACAGTTGGGAAGTATCTGAGGTCAGATTTGAATCTAGGACCTCCTCCTGTCTCTAGGCCTGGCTCTAAATCCACTGAGCTACCTAACTGCCCCCTCACCCCCCACCCCCTTACATTTTAATCTGTTTTGCAGCTGCTGTATTTGGCATCTCTGACCTAGACCAATAGTCTCCAAAGTGATGCTTGGCCAGAAGGGAATGTGACAGCCAATCAGAGGATAAAGAGACACATTTCACCCCTCTCTCCTGGGGTAGCCAGTCATGGGACTTCTCTCCAATACAATCAAACCAGCCCTGGTCACTCATACTCCCCATTTGCCCTTTCCCTTCACTGTCCAAGTTCTCAAGCTCTCCCACCTGCAGTTCAGCATCTCAGAGCAGTTCCAGCTTGGCCACTCTCCCCTTGTCCACAGCAGCAACTTCCCAGCTACCATCCTTCCTCCTTGCAGTCCCAGCACATCCATTCTATTCCCCCAAGTCACCTCCCCTCTCTAGAACAGAAACCAGTACACACTATCCCTTCCTGCCCTCTCGTTTTGGGTGGGACCAAGTGAGGGACTAGAATAGGATGAGCAGACTTAAATGAGTCTAAATGATCTGCTTTGCAGATCTCATCTCCCCCTCTAACCCCAATCCTCTTCCAAACTTCTCCATCACTATTGAGGGCACCTCGTTCTTCTGGTCGCTTATTAGCCATCTGCTGACTTTGGCTGTTCAATCTCTCCCACTCCTGGTATCCAATGAGTTACTGTTTCTACCTTCTTGCATCTGTATCCTCTCCAGTCAACAGGCATCCCTGTAGTATTTTGCAGCCTCCTAATTGACCTCCTTAGTTCAAACCTCTTCTCTCATCAATCCATCTCCCCACAGTTGCCAAAGTGACTTTCTTTTTTTTTTTAAGGTTGGTTTTTCTTTTAGCTTGATTTAATGTGTCAATTTAGAACATTATTCCTTTGGTTACAAGAATCATATTCTTTCCCTCCCCTTCCCCTGCCCCCTCCCATAACCCGACTCACAATTCCACTGGGTTTTCCATGTGTCTTTTTCTTTTTTTGTCTTTTTTGGGGAGGGGGGATGCTTATTTTGGACTTTTGGTCCAAAGTGACTTTCTTAAAGTGCAAGTCTAATAATCATGTTATGTCCTTATGTGATAAAGTGTAGTGTCTCCCCATTAAATTCAGGATCAAATAATTTATCCTTGTTTTGTCCTTTTTAAAGTTTTTAAATATATAAAATTAATGTAAGTAAAGATACACATATTGGACTATATATATGTGATATTAACTAAATTAATTTTTTTTTTTATTCATGGGGTAGATAATCAAAAGAAAGTTTAGAAACCATCCACTGCTTTACTGGTCTCTCTGGCTTCCTTTAAGTCCCAGTTCAAATCCCATCTTAAACAGGAAGCTTTCCCCAAACCCTGCTCATTCCAGCGCCTTCCCTCTGTTAATTATTCCCTATTTATGCTATATATTGCTTGATTTGTATATATTTGTTTGCATGTTGTTTCTCTCACATCTGTCCCTCAAGGACAGAAACTGTCTTTTGCCTCTCTGTGCATCCTGGCACTCAGCAGTGTCTGGCTTATAGCAGGCGCTTAATAAATGTTGATTTAGACTTTATTTCATTTATTCTATTTTATTTTATAATAATAAAATAATTAAATTATTAGTTCATTTATTCTAACCCTATCATTGTACAGATAAAAAACTAAGGGAATGACTTGACCAAGGACATAGAGATAGATAGAATGTGGTAAATCTGGGATTAGAATCCGGGTCAAGTGACTCAGTAATGTTTCTTTCTAACATTATATTATCTCTTTCCCCCTCTGCCATTCCTCTCTTGAGACCCAGTCTGTATCATTAGAGGAACTAAAACTTAGTCCCTGTCTTTACGGTCAGACCTTTTTGCCCTCTATCTACCTGGAGATACATTTACACTTACATTTAGCAGCAGAGTCATAACTAGTCATTCTTGCACCAGGGACAAATTCAGTTAAGTGTGGGTTATAGTGTCAGAACCAAAAACGGTCTGATTGTGGGTGTAAAAAAAAGACCAGAAAGGGAGGTAGCCTATCCCCCAAAGAGTCTAGATATTGGAGGATTCCCCGCTGGGGGTGGCGGCATGGGGACAATAGTACTACAGGTATGGAGGGCAGAGAACAGTTACACACACACACACACACACACACACACACACACACACACGTATGTCAGCATCTTGTAGCAAAGCCCTGATCTTGAATGCCTCCTAGCCTTATCAGATCTTTAATCAATGTCTTTTCATCAGAAGTTTAGTCTTGATCCATGTAGAACTGTCAGACCTCATGAGCCCTGAGGCTATTAGCAACAGAAATTCTCCAGTCCTGGTCACAGCACTAGTTCACTTTATTACCTTGGGCAAGTCACTTCACCTTGCTGACACCCAGTTTTCTCAGCTGTAAAATGAGGAGGCTGGATCCGAACAATGCTCAGTAAGGGTTAAATAAAAGCCAAAAGACTGCGCTCTGGAATACTCATATCTATCAAACTATTGCCTATCACCACTCTTCTCACAGTGAATAGGGTCTGGGCTCAGAGGCCAGGTGAGCCAAGCCACTTCCAAGCACTCTGCTGACTCCTAGACTTCCTTTGTCTAGGCTTATCTAGACTTCACAAAAGAGACATCACTGAGGGCCATAACTCACGTTTTTCTGTTGAAAGATTTAAGGCTGCAGTCCTGGGCAGAGGCTTAACAGATTGCAGATGGAGTTTGCTCCCTGATTGCTACTAGCTTTGGAAACCAGGCAGGGGTGTGGAAATTACATTGCACAAGGTCATAAAATTGGGGCAGAGGGTCCCATTTCATTCCATCTGCCGGCACCCGTAGGAAGCTACTGAGGAGAAGCAGAATCAAGACATCGGAGGATAAGATGATGCCTGTTATATTGGGCTGACCATTGACTTTTTTCTTTTTAATCCTTAATTTTTGTCTTAGTAAGAAGTTTAAGACAGAAAAGCATTAAAGGCTAGGCAAATGAAGTTAAAATGACTTGCCCAGGATCATGCAGCTAGGAAGGGTCTGAGGTCATATTTGAATCCAAGTCCTCCTGACTTCAGGCCTGGTGCTCTGTGCCAGCTAGCTGCCCCTGACTGCCAATTTTATTTTGTTTTTTATTAAATTTCATTTTTTCAATTAAATATAGAAACCATTTTTGACAATTGTTTTCTCACCTGTTGCGATGCAGATTTTCTCTCTCCCTCTCTTTGGCCACTCCTCAAGGTAGTAAATAGACTGAAATAGGTTATATTAATGCTTTCATGCAACACACATTTCCATATTCCCCATATTGTAACTGAAGACATATCCTATGTATGTAATAAAAAGCACATGAAGGAAATAAAGGGAAGGATGTTATGCTTTGATCTGCAATCAAATTCCAACAGTTCCTTCTCTGGCTGTGGATAGCATTTTTTTTTTAAATGATGAGTCCCTTGGGATTATCTCTGAAACTTATTTTGCTGATAATTGTTTAGTCTTTCATAGTTGGTCAATGAACAATATTTCTGTTGCTACACACACTGTTCTCCTGGTTCTGCTCATTTCACTTTGCATCACTTCATCTAAACCTTTCCAGTTTTTTTCTAAACTCGTCCTATGCATCATTTCTTATGGCACAATAATTTTTCATTACAATCATATATCACAGCTTATTCAGCCATTCCCCAAGTGATGGAGAACTCCTTGGTTTCTAATTCTTTGCCACTTCCAAAAGATCTGCTAAAAATATTTTGTACAAATAGGTCCTTTTCCCCTCTCTCTAATTTTTAGTAGTGATATTACTGGGTCGAAGGGAATACATAGTTTTATGACCTTTTGGGTATGTTTCCATATCACTCTCCACAATGATTGTATCAAGTTCACAGTTCCACCAACAGTGCAATAGTGTTCCAATTTTCCCACATCCCCTATAACATTTATCATTTTCCTTTTTAGACATAATAGTCACTCTAATAGGTATGAGATCACATCTCAGAGCTATTTAATTTGCATTTCTCTATTCAATAATGATTTGGAATATTTTCGCATATGACTTTTTAATTTCTTCATCTGAGAACTGCATGTTCATATCTTTTGATCATTTATCAATTGAGGAATGCTTTATATTCCTATAAATTTGACTCAGTTCTTTCTACCTTTGAGAAATAAGACCCTTATTAGAGATGCTTCCTAATTTTTTTCCCTTTTTTCCTAATTTGCCATTGCCTTCTAATGTAATAGATGGTAGATTTATGGTAATAGGACAGAGACACCAGGAAGCCAGCTAAAGGAAAGGCTGGATCTTACACTCCCCACACACACCACTTCCTATCCCTTTCTCAACTGATCTAAATGTTCTTCTCAGGAATGGTAAGCTTGAAGGGTTTCCTCAATAACTAATCCCACAATTTAGATCTTTTAACTAAGAGGGTTTTATTCTTTAAGGTAGAAGAAGTAGAGAGGGGGAGGGGAAAGAGGAAAATAGGTTTCCCTAACCTCCTATGATTCCTGTTGATTTAAGATTTTCACAATGTGTTAAATTCAGGAAATAAGGTTATTTTCTCTATGGGGAGATATTGATAGCAAAAGCTGACAGAGATTCTTCAGAGCTAAGCTCCTAATCTTCTTAGTACTCAGTCAGATAAATAATCATTGACCAAGAGAGGAATTGGTTTTCCCATTTCCTTCCAACAGTCATAGAAAAGAAGTGAGTTCAAGCTGCTGGACTTCCCAACTGTCCCCTCTTCATGATTCTATTGGAATCTCATCTCCATCTGGTTGACTGGAGGTTCATCAAATTCCAAATCTCTTGTTTTTTCTTGCAGATCCATCTTGTGTTGCAATCTCTTCCTTACATTGTTTGTGTTGGTTTTGTTTATGCTGAAATTTTTTAATTTATTGTAACCAAAATTATCTATTTCATTTTTTAATAATGTTCTCTAAGTCTTATTTGTTTATAAAGTCTTTCCTTATCCAGAAGTCTAACAGGTAAACTTTTCCATGTTCTCCTAATCTGTTTATATTATCTTCCTTTATTTTTAGATCAAGTATACATTTTTACTTTATCTCAGTGTGTGGTGTGAGATGTTTGTCTATGCCTAGTTTTTGCCATATTGTTCTCTAGTTTTTACAGAAATTTTTGTCATATAGTGAATTCTTCTCCCAATAATTTGGATCTTTGGGTTTATTGAACACTAGTTTACTGTGGTCATTGGCCTCCAGATGTTGATTTCCTAATGTATTCCCTATTCTATTTCTCAACCATTACCAGATTGTTTTGATGATTACCATTTTTATAGTATTGTTTGAATATGGTGCAGCTAGGACTCTTTCTTTCATTTTTTTCCATTAATTTCCTTGATATTCTTGACCTTTTGTTCTTCCAGTTGAATTTTGTTATTCTTTTTCCTAGTTCTATAAATAATTTTTGGGTAGTTTCATTGGTATGGCACTGAATAGGTAAATTAATTTAGGTAGAATCATCATTTTTATATTAGCTTGACCTACCCATGAGCAATTAATATTTATCTAATTATTTAGATATGATTTTATTTGTGTAAAAAGCATTTTGTAGTTATGTTCATATAATTGCTGGGTTTGTATACTTCTAGGTTTTTTTTGTTGGCAAATAGTTTTCTTTCTCTGTTTTGACTCTTCCTGTTTTATGTATCAGTACCATATTTGTGTCATAAAAGGAGTTTAAAAGAATTCCTTTTTCCCCTATTTTTCCAATTTTACATTAAAAAATTTGTGTAGTATTGGAGTTAATTGTTCTTTGAATGTTTTATATAATTCATTTGTAAATCTGTCAATTTCTTTTCCTATGATAGGGTTATTTAAGTATTCTATTTCCTCTTTAGTTAATCTGGAAAGTTTAAATTTTTGTAAACATGCATCTATTTCACTTAGATTGCAAGATTTATTGTAGTTGGGTAAAATAACTAGTAAAAATGGTTTTAATTTTTTTCCTATTGGCTATGATTTCACTTTTTTCATCTTTGATAGTGATCAATTAATTTTCATCTTTCCTTTTTTACTAATAGTTTATCTATTTTATTTGTTTTTCATAAAAGCAGCACAATATCTTATTTGTTAGTTCAGTTGTCTTACTTTCAATTTTATTAATCTCTTCTTTGATTTTCAGGATTTCCAATTTTGTATCTAATTGAAGGTTTTAAAATTTGTTTTTTTTTTTAGTTGGGGTTTTTTTTTGGTTGCATGTCCAATTCATGTTCTTTCTCTGTTTTATTGATATAAGCATTTAGAAATATAAATTTTCTCCTCATGCTGCTTTGGCTGCATCCCATAAATTTTGATATGTTGTCTCCTCCTTCTTGTTCTCTTTAATGAAAAATATTGATTGTTTTTATGATTTGTTCTTTGACCTATTCATTCTTGAGGATAAGATTAGTTTCCAATTAATTTTTAGACTTTCTTTCTGCTGCCCTTTGTTGAATGTGATTTTTATTGCATTATGGTCTGGAAAAGATGTATTTAACATTACTGCTTTTCTACATTTGGTTATTATTGCACATTGACTTTAAACAAGCAGTTTGGTGTGATAGACAGACAATTCAGGGTTTGAGAGATATGGATTTGAATTTTATCACTGACACTTAACAGCAATGTTACCTTGGGCAAGTTGCTTATTCTCTGAAATAGTTTCCACATCTGTAAACCAAGAATAATAGTATTTACACTACTTAATTCAGAGAGTTGGGGGGGGGGGGAGGAGGAAACCACTCTGCAAACCTCAGAACACTGTATAAATATAGTATTGTTTTTTTTTTAATATATTTTTATTTCACTGAATCTCAAAGTTAGAGTTTGAAATCACCTGGTCTAAGTTCTACATAACATAAAAATCTCATCAACAATGTCCCTGTTTGCTCAGATGTTTCCCATGATAAAGAACAGCCTTGGGGTTAACCTGTGAAATGGTTCTTCCTACTATGAAGTTAAAACCTGCTTCCCTCTAGCTTTTACCACTGGTCCTAGGTCTGCCCAATAGAATACCACCATCTTCTTTCTCTTTCAATAACAATTTGTGTGACTTTAAACAAGTCACTTCCCATAATAGACCTCAATTTTCTCATCTATAAAATAAAACAGCTGGATTAAATTATCTCTAAGGCACTCTGCCCAACTTCAAATAATAATAATAGCTAACATGTATATGGCACTTTAACATTTGCTAAGTGCTTTATATATGTTAGCTTAGTTGATCTTCACAACCCTGTGAGATAGGTGCTATTATTAGTCCCATTTTATAGATAAGAAAACTGAAGCAGGGAGAGATTAAATGACTTATTGAAGATGGCACAGCTGGTGTTTAAGGTAAGATTCAAACACAGGTTCTCCTGACTCTAAGGCTTATACTCCATCCACTGTATCACCTAAAATCCTATATTTCAATGTCCAGACTTCAGTATTCTTGGATTCAGCTTCTTTATCAGCTAAGTGAGAGGTGGGATTGAATGATCTCTAAGATGACCTCAACTCTCATATTCTACAACTTAAAGATATGAAAATATTCACCCTTAAGTATTCCCTTTTTCATATTTTGTCATTGTTCAATAGTCTTCCACTGTGAAGATTCTTGTGACCCCATCTGGAGTTTTCATGGGAAAGATACTGGAGTGGTTTGCCATTTCCTTCTGTAGATTTTACATTTTACAGATGAGGAAACTGAGGCAAAAGAGGTTAAGTATCTACAAGGCCATGTAACTAGTAAGTATCTGAGCCCAGAATGAACTCAGGAAGCTGTCTTCCTGAATCCAGGCCCTGCACTCTATCCACTGGATCATTTAGTTGGCCCTCTCTTGTCCATATTAAAAATATTTGATTCCTTTGAATGACCTAGTTTCCACTCTTTGCCTTCTCGGTTATTTTACTCTGTTGGCCAGATCTTTTTTGGAATGGTATCCCAGAACTGAACACACCAAAAAAGATATTGTCTGTGCAGCATGAAGTATTGGGGGGGGGGGGGGAGGGGGGAGGGCACATTACTTCCTATGCTCTTTATAACAAACATAGCCTAAAGTTGTATTAACCTGAAAAAGAAGCCTCCACACTCAGTTGGCCCTCGTTGATCCAAACCCAAAATTTGGGGTTGGTCACTCAAAATTTACAGCCCTTTTTCACATGAACTTCTGTAAAGCCTAGTCTTGCTCCTCCTGTACATACTTAGGTCATTGAATTAATGCTATTGTTGTTTTCACCTAAATCCCAGTCTTTAAATTTTACCTCTACAACTTTCATTTTATCTGCAGTACATAGAGATCATTGAAGAATCCCGATTCCATCTTTCACTGAATTAAATAACCTGATTAGCTTTGGAGCATTCAGCAACTCAATAAAGATGCCATCTATATCTTCAACTAAAGTGCTGATTTAAAAACGTTGAACTAGAGAAGGTCCCATCCCTCAGAGTTCATATCAGTCTGATACAGCAGAAAGAGTATTTTTTCAGGAGTCAAAGAACCTAGGTTCAGATCCTACCTCTGATTCTTTTACCTGCTTAACCTTGGGCAAGTTAGTCAAAAATCCTTTCTAGTGAGTGGATATCTACCTCTCAGCAAATTCCGCCCACTGCACCCAGTCCTGATCTCTGGACCAAAGCACCCTTAATATATCTTCAAATACTTGAAGACAGCCATTCTTTCTAAACTTTATCTTCTCTTCTGGAGGCTTTACAATTTTTGTAGGCTACAGTGTGAAGTCTTTTTAGTATCTCATTTGCCCTGCTCAAGATGTGCTCTTGCTTATCAATTTCCTTCTGAAAATATGGCGGTTGGAACTGATGGAGTCAAACCAGAACAGTGTACAGTGATATTCCAATCTCTCTTCTTTGGCACACCACACCTCTTAATGTATCCTGATTTTGCATCAATGTTTTTTATTTTTCATTTCAATGCATGTTAATTTGAATTTATAATCTTTAAACCATTGGGTGGGGAAAGGACATGGGGAGGGACACCTACTTTACATGAAGTAACTATTATTTCCTCCATCCCACTCCCAACACCCTGTATTTCCAGATTAATTTTTTTTAACTCAATTGAAGAACTTTGGAGTTATCCCTATTAAGTTTTATGTAAGCCAAGTCATTGTTATAGTCCATCTGTATTGGGGAGGGAAGGGAAGAGAAACACTATTCTATCAATTAAGTGTTTTAATTATTCTTCCTAGCTCTTGGGCCTACACTTAGTAGAAGCTTAATTCATGATTTTTGACATGACTTCCATAAATTTGATAAACAGGGAATCCCTGTCTTTATCCAAACCTTTGATAAAAATCAAAAGAAAAAAAGGCCAAGGACACATCTCTGGGGCATTCCACTGGAGATCTATCTCTAAGGTCCTTTTTTCATCAATTACAATTATTTGGGGTCTGGTCATTTTAATCATTTTGGAATCCTCCTAATTGTACTATCAGTTATTAGAGACCTCCATTTTGTCTGCCACAATTATGAAAGATTTTTTAATGATTTGATGAAATCCAAGAATGTATGCTGTCTCTATAACATTCCCTTGATTTGCAAAAAAAAAGGAAATGAGGTTAGTTTTACATGACTTTTTTCCTGATTAATGAACCCCCCACCGACTCAATCTTCAGAGCTTCCTTTTCAAACGTTCACAAACTATTCCTCTAATGATAATAGCTGGCAATTATATAGGGTTTTAAGGTTTGCCAGACACTTTAGCACACTGGATAGAGTTCTGGGACTGGAGTCAGGAAGACATGAGTTCAAAGCCAGCCTCAGAAACTTAGGAGCTGTTTGATACTAGGCAAGTTACAACTTCTTTCGGCTTTAGTTCCCTCATCTGCAATAAAGGAGATAATTATAGCAACTACCTCTCAAAGTTGTTCTGAAGATAAAATGAAATAATATTTGTAAAACTCTTTGGAAACCATCAAGCACCTATATAAATATTGGTTATTATATTATTACTAATAATTTTGATCCTTATAACCACCATGTAAGAAAGGTAAAACGGGTATTATTACCTCCATTTTGCAAATGAATCAATAGAGGCTTGTAGAGGTTAAGTGGGGGCAGTTAGGTGGAGTAATGGATAGAGTTACTAGGACTGGAGTCAGGAAGATCTGAGTTCAAATGTGACCTTAAAGACATTTACTAGCTATGTGACCCTGGGCAAGTCTGCAAATCCTATTTGCCTTCGTTTCCTCATCTGTAAAAATGAGCTAGAAAAGGAAATGTCAAACCATTCCAGTATTTTTGCCAAGAAAATCCCAGAAGTCATGAAGAGTTAGACACAACTAAAAGAGGCTAAACATAAAAAAAAAAGTTAAGTGATATCCCCAGGGTCAACCAGCTAGGAAGTAACAAGGCAGAAATTAAACCTGATTTCTATTGACTCCAACCCCAATTTGTTTTCCTCTAAAAATTTATAGGTACCTTTTGGGATTTTCTTTATACCATTTATACCATATTCCCAGATAACCCTCTCTCTCCCATCCACCACATCAGAACCCTCTTTTGTCACTAAGAAAAACCAATCATCACAGCCTCTGCCAAATCTAACACATCCCTCACCTCTCCACAAACAAGAGTGAGATTGGAGAGCTTTATTATCTGTCCTCAGGAATAATATTGGACATTGCCTTTCATGTGACTTGAGTTCTAGGTCCTGTTTTATTTGCATTATTTACATTATTGTGGTCATTGCTCATATAATTCCTTAACTCTTATCTCTGCATCAATTCATACAAATCTTCCCATATTTTTAGGCATCCCTCATATTTGCTATTTCTCATGGCACAGAAGTATTCTGTTACTTTTCCATGCCACCATCTCTTCTGCCACTTTTCATTAATGATCACCTACTTTCCCTCCAGTTTTTTTGCTGAATTCTTTCTTCCTCTAACATCGTAGTAGTATAATGTTGAATCAAATATAATATTAAGGTGTTAATCAACACATTTGGGGTATGATTGTTTAACCAATTACAAATTCTAAGTTCAAAGTGAATGCATACTAGATTTTAGAGCATGACTTTCTTGACAAAGTGGTCACAAAACTTTTGTTTAATAACTCATGTCATACTTTTATGGGAAATTCCATGGAGCTTACCAATGCAGATCTTGGTAATGTACCATCTTCTCTTTTTTAGAAATCTGGGCATTTGTCCTTCTTCTGGCTTCTGGCATTACTCACATTCTAAATGATGTCTCAAACATTACTCATAGGAGTTCTAAAATTTTATCTGAAAGTTCATTTGGCAGCTGAGAAAGCCTGGAACTGAATGATCTGGAACAATCCTGAGAGACTTATGATGGGGAGTGCTATCCACCTCTAGAGAGTTATTGGAGTTATCTTTCACATCAGTGTATTTTTTGGTTTTATTTGGGGGTTTGGGGTATGTATGACTGCTCTTACAACAATGACCAATATGGAAGTATATTTGCATTAGAATAAAAATATCCTTTTATTAATGTACTCAATATTTTTCACAAGTTCATTCTAAGTTTAAACCACCTTGATACATTTAAGAAAATAAAAAGTAACATCCCAAAGTTTTTGTACAAACAAAACCAATATAACCAAAATCAGAAGGAAAGCAACAAATTGGGAAACAATCCTCATAAAAAAAAATCCCATAAAAACCTCAGACAAAGGTTTAATTACTCAAATTTACAAAGAGTTAAATCAATTATACAAAAAATCAAGCCATTCTCCAATTGATAAATGGGCAAGGGACATGAATAGGCAGTTTTCAGATAAAGAAATCAAAACTATTAATAAGCACATGAGAAAGTGTTCTAAATCTCTTATAATCAGAGAGATGCAAATCAAAACAACTCTGAAGTATCACCTCACACCTAGCAGATTGACTAACATGACAGCAAAGGAAAGCAATGAATGCTGGAGGGGATGTGGCAAAGTTGGGACATTAATGCATTGCTGGTGGAGTTGTAAATTGATCCCGCCGTTCTGGAGGGCAATTTGGAACTATACCCAAAGGGCGACAAAAGACTGTCTGCCCTTTGATCCAGCCATAGCACTGCTGGGTTTGTACCCCAAAGAGATAATAAGGAAAAAGACTTGTACAAGAATATTCATAGCTGCGCTCTTTGTGGTGGCCAAAAATTGGAAAATGAGGGGATGCCCTTCAATTGGGGAATGGCTGAACAAATTGTGGTATATGTTGGTGATGGAATACTATTGTGCTAAAAAGAATAATGAACTGGAGGAATTCCATGGAGACTGGAACAACCTCCAGGAAGTGATGCATAGTGAAAGGAGCAGAACCAGGAGAACATTGTACACAGAGACTGACACACTGTGGTACAATCGAACGTAATGGACTTCTCCATTAGTGTCAATGCAATGTCCCTGAACAATCTGCAGGGATCTAGGAGAAAAAACACTATCCACAAGCAGAGGACAAACTGTGGGAGTAAAAACACTGAGGAAAACCAACTGCTAGACTACAAGGGTTGAGGGGATATGACTGAGGAGAGACTCTAAATGAACATTCTGGTGCAAATACCAACAACATGGAAATGGGTTCGAATCAAGAACACTTGTGATACCCAGTGGAATCGCGCATCAGCTATGGGATAGGGGGGGGGGGATGATCTTTATCTCCAATGAATAATGCTCGGAAATGACCAAATAAAATAATGTTAAAAAGGAAAAAAAATAAATTGTTTAAACGAGAAAAAAAAAGTAACATCCCTCAGTATTTATCTTCTATTCTGTGTGCCATTTGTTCATGTTTTGTATAAAGCCTTTAAAAATCAAACTAAGGAGCTAGTTCCTTAAACAGACATTAATTTCTTTAGTTGTCTCCACAATTTCTCTCTCAGTGGGATTACTTGCAAATGTAGAAGCGAATTTTCATTTTTGAGAGTCTCCCATCTCTCCTGAAATTTTTCATTTTAGGGTCATTATCCATTGGACCATTCTTTTACTTTCTCTTAATTAAAAAAAAAAATCTTCTTTCTCAAAATCTCAAAATCTCAAAAAAAAAATTAAACTCTGCTGAGTATTCTTTTCATTTGATATGTATGATGTCTTAACTATTTGGTAGTATGGAAACAATGAGAAATTTGGGGGAATTTCCAATTTCACCAGTGAATCTAGACCCCTCTCTCTGAAGGATGTAACTGTCAGAAGGGAATTAATGAATTTATTCGAATTTCTGCTTTTAGTGGAGGAATGAGATTTGGAATAGATGTCCAGCTAAATGCAGTCAGTTAGATGTGATCCCTTCACCTGAGAAAGTAGAAGTAGAAAGGCAGATAGACAACTAGTGCCTGGTGAAGATATCCATGAACCATGGTTCCTGACTCCAGAGGAATCCTATCAGCCCCTGAGACTACTCTTATCTTGCCTTCTCCAGATTGGTACATTTGTAAAAGGCTCCAAGATCCTTCTGTCTAAGAAGGAAAACACACAGCCCTATTTAGGATCTATGGGTCATCTAATATGGGTCAAGCTATGTCTAGATGGACCATTTTCTAGAAAGGAAAAATTATATGGGAAACTTCATTTCCCTGGGCAGAAAAAAAAAGAAAGAAAGAAGAATCAGCATGTGACCGTGAAACAGATAAGTACACATCTTCTTGTACCTTCCCTCAATAGGCAAAGGTGTTCATGGCACATTATCCAAAAAACCCTGTAGTTGACTCAATTTAGGTTGAGACTTTTATCTATGCTCCCTGAAATTCTAAACCTGTTTTGCTCCCCATTGTTATCAATACTTCTGCTCCAATTAAGCAAGAAGCATTTATTAAGAACCTACTATGTACACTGGAAATACAAATCCAATGAATGAAACAATCCCTGCTCATACCAGTTGGTAACGTGTAGTTTAATATACTTCCATAACAATATCACATTTTCCTCTTTCTTCTTTTATTCTCACATAAATGCTCTCCAGCCAGCTTCTACTTACTGGTTTATATATTTCCATTTAAGTATTTCTTTTAAAATGGTATACTCTTCTTACCATTTTCTTTTTTCCTCCCTAGGATTTTTTCTTTGTTTGTTTTTTGTATTTTTGTTACACTAAATTCCTAGGTATCTCCTTCCGTTCTTCCCCTCCTCACACTGGAGAAAACATCATTTAACCCCCCAAAAAAGTACATATAAAACTGTCTTGCTAGCTTCAACTTCTCAGTTTTTTCTCTGGAAGTGGGCATACACAGGTTATTGCTCAAACAATATTTCTGCTGCTGTATAAAATGTTCTCTTGGTTCTGCATTTCATGTAGGTCTTTGTTTTTTAAATAACCTGCTTGTCATTTCTCATAGCCAGTCTTTAGGACATCCATCTTGTCATCTAGGTGACAAAGTAAATAAAATGCTGGTCCTAGAGTCAGGAAGACCTGAGTTCAAATCTTGCCTCAGAAACTTATTAGATATGTGATCCTGGGAATTTCACTTCACCTCTTTCCAATTTAGGTTCTTCATCTATAAAGTGGAAGTAACAATAGCATCCCTCCCACAAAGTGAGGATCAAAGAGATCATATGTAGAAAGTGTTTGCAAACATTAAAGTTTCACATAAATACTAATTGGTATTATAATTATTATGTCTCAGGGATACCTATAAGATTATATTTTCCTCTTTCCGTAAAATCTCAAGTTCATTTGCTATCTTATCTAGACTTTGTTTACTATCATAAGAGACATTTTTCTCGACTCTTTTCCTTCTGGGTTTTTTCTTAGAATTTCCAAAAAGCTTATGATGGGATCTTCTCTCCATGTCACTCCCATTGTCCTCCATCAGGATATCATTGTAGATGACCTAATGGAATATACTGATAATCTCTCTGATAATATTAGTAATCCTAAAGCTGTTCTTAACTTCTCCCAAGGCTGTTATGGATGAGAACCACCACTATGGACTGGATATGTCTCTTAAGAGCCAAAGAAAGGATCAGCTAGGTGACTCATTGGCTAGAGAGCCAAGGCTGGAGACAGCTGGGTTCAAATCTGCTCTCAGATACTTCCTAGCTCTGTGACCCTGGGTAAGTCACTTAGCCCCAGTTGCTCAGCCCTTACTACTCTTTTACCTTGGAACCAATACATAGTGTTAATTCTAAGACAGAAGGTAAGAGTCTAAAAAAAAAAAGATGCAGGAAAACCTTAGAATATCTTGCTACAAAACAAAAGTAAACTCAGCTTAACAAATAAGGACTTATAAAAATAATTGATTAATCGATGTAGCATAGACCTACTGTAAGGAGAAAATAGAGGCTTTTGGGGGCAGTTATTTAATTGTTAAAGTCCTCCTTCCTGGCAGGAGAATTGAGTTATTTGGAACTCCCATTAAATTATCTGCCATTTATTTGTGTGTATAGTTTGTCCTTGCTAGAGACAATGTGATATAAGGGAAAGAGAGTCATCTTCAAAGCCAGAAAACCTGAGTTCAAGTGCTGCCTCTGACAAACTCTGGTTATATGGCCCTGAGCAAGTCACTTAACTACTTGGTGCTTCTGGGCATCTAAGATTATAGACTTCAGTGAAAGTGCAAAACTACATTGACAAGAGGAGATCCTTCACCTGGGATTCTTTCCACCAATGAAATGGCAGGTCTAGTCCTTATCCATTGCTGAGCTTCATGTCTGGCACATCAGAGATGCTAAAGAAATGCTTGTCTACTTGACTTGCTGCCTGTCCTTGAATCCCCTCAAGAGCCTACAATCTCTTTGAGGATGCAGAATATTTGTTTTGTTTTGTTTTGCCTTTGGATCCTTTGCACAGAGCAGATATTCACTGAATTCATATTTAGAATATCTTATTTAGAATATCTTTCCAGGCTTTCAGAACTCTCTGCGAAGCTATTTTTTTTTTAAACAAATCTCCCTTTTATTTTATTTTTTTAAGCTATTTTTTTGAATCCTCCATATGATAAAGCTGACAAACTTCTAAGCCTGGACTAACACACCCAAAAATCTTTGAGGCAGTTAGAGTCACTGATCATTAATTCAGCAGAGAGAGAGAGAGAGAGAGAGAGAGAGAGAGAGAGAGAGAGAGTGTATGTGTAGGAATGCCAGGAAAGTTATATTCTCTTTAGTTTCCTAAACAACATATGTTTGAATGGTACACAAGAGAGTGGGAGAAAGAAGTTGGTCTTACCTCCCTCCAAGCATGGCTTTTCAGATGGAAATTGCATAAATTTGCTTAACTTTCTTCAAGGAGATAATCAAGTCTGTCCATCAGCCTTTTTCTTTTCTTTTCTTTTCTTTTCTTTTCTTTTTTTTTAATAAACCCTTACTTTCCATCTTGGAGACAATACTGGGTATTGGTTCCAAGGCAGAAGAGCGTTAAAGGCTAGGCAATGGGGGTTAAGTGACTTGCCCAGGGTCACACAGCTAGGAAATGTCTGTGGCCAGATTTTAACCCAGGACCTCCCATCTCTTGGCCTGACTCTCAATCCACTGAGCCACCCAGCTACCCCTCCCCCATCAGCCTTTTTCTTCAAAACATTTTTTTCCCCAAAGGTAATTGTTGTGAATTTCTCCCACTCCCTTCTCCAAATAAATTTTAAATTTTCTCCATGGTTGCTTTAGAATGAAAACTCCCTATGTTTTCTTAGGAACAGAAAAGGTTTGTTTATTCCCCAACATGAATTGAGTTCTTCTGGCCCTTCATATTTTACTGTCTTCCCTCCTTTGGGACTGGTTTAGGTTCACCCCTCTTCTGGGAATGACTACCTCCTTATTCTTTGCCTGTCTCATGTTACCCATCCTTCAAGACCTAACCCAAATCACTTCTTCCAGGAATCATATTTGACTATTTCATTCTCCACTAGTCTCTACTTTCTTTGAATTCCTTTGGCATTTAATGTAGAAATCACACAATTTAATAGTTAAAGATAAATGATCTCTTCTTGTTCTCCAGTTCAGACTTTTTTATCAATAGATTGGATAAAACCAAAGATAAATTGTTTATCAGATTTGCAGATGATATCAAAACTAGAATTAATTAGTACACTGAATGGTAGACAGAATCCAAAAATATTTTAATGGGTCAGAACAATAAGCCAAATATAATAAAAAGAAATTTAATAGGAATGCCTAACAGAGAGGTTCAAAAAATATATTTCAAAAGTACAAGACATCCATCTCACTGGGGTCTGATGAACAACCTTTTTATGTTAAAAATTTGAAATCAAACTCTGCCTTCCTCTTTAACTGGCAGCTAGATAGCCCAGTGATAGAGCATCAGACCTGGAGTTAGAAGGACTTGGGTTCAAATCTGGCCAGAGATACTTCCTAGCTGTGTGACCTCAAGTCACTTAACCCCATTGCCTAGCATTTGCCATTCTTCTGTCTTAGAATTGATACTAAGAAGGTGAATTTTTTTAAGTACAAAATGGGGGAGGCAATTAATTAGCAGTTGAGATAGAAAGATCTGGAAATTGTCATAGACCACGAGCTCACTATGAATTGACATGAACGTGATGTGGCACCCAAGAAGACTAATGGACTCTTGTGCTATATGGAGAGTGTCCAGGCTTAGGACCATGTGATGGTCCTCCTGTACAATCACGTGATCAGATAACACGTGGAACACTGTTCTCAGTTCTGAGTGACATCCTTTTAAGGAGGACGTTGATCAATTGGAAATCTTCTGAGGAGACTAACCAAGATGGTAAAGACTCGAGACAATGTCATATGAAGATGAATTGAAGTAACTGGGGATGTTGAACCAGGAGAAGAGACAATTCATGAGGCTATAACTATCTTGAAGTACTCAAAGACTCATTACATGGAAAATGGATTCCCAGAGGTCAACATTAGAATTCACGGGTAGAATTTGCAAAGAGCCAGGCTTGGGCACAATGTACCTTTCCAAAATTTGTTGTAAGAAGAGAATGTTCTTTCCACTGCTTACTTATATGGTGCCTTAAACCTGATTTATGCATTTATATTGTGTTATAATTATCTCTGTATATATTATATCAGACAAAGACTAGATGGCAACTAGGTTTGGGAGACAAGAGATTCTGGTTCAGGTATGGGTTGGACCAGATGGCTTTGATATCCCTTACAATTCTGAGATTAGGTGTTTTGTTTTGTTTTTCATGTATGTTACGCCCTAATGTCTTCCCAACAAGACACAGAGGGGATGGAGATGAGAACTGGCACTTAATAATAATGACTAACATTCATATAATACTTACCATATGCCAGGCACTATGCTAAATACTTCCAAATTCTTATCTCACTTGGTCTTTTCAACAACCCTAGGAAGTAAGTGTTATTATTATCCTCATTTTACAGATGAGGAAACTAAGGCAGATAGCATTTAGGTGACTCGACCAAGGTCATGCAGTTAGTAGATATCAGAGACTGGATCTGAACTCTAGTCTTCCTAACTCCAAGCCCAGCATTCTATCCACTCTGCCCCCAAGGCGCCTCACCACAGAGGCAGGGACTTTTCCTTAGGGCTCTCCTTTATCACCCATAGCACCTAGCCCTTTGCTCAAGTATTCATTGTACATTTGTCAGTTGATAAATTCATTAAGAGAGAACCCTCCATGTGGAGCTGGACAGCCATGATCTACAACAGAGTCATTTTGCAACCCTACCTTTCTAAAGAAGGTGAGTTAATCTTTCCCAAAGTCAAACAGTAAGCAGCAGAGTGATTCAAACTCAGGTCCTTTGGCTTCAGATCCAGTGCTTCATTTATTAAACAATACTGTGCTTAGAATGCTAAGTTTTTGAATGTAGAAATTATAGTGATAAATGTGACGTCTCCAGTTGGAGTAGTATTCTCTGGGAAGTGATAGCCCATTGGAAACCATTTTTTAAAACCCTGGCCTTCTCTCAGTATTCATTCTAAGAGTGGAAAGGGCTAAGCAATCACAGTTAAATGACCTACACAGGGTCACACAGCCAGGAAGTATCTCTTGACTCCAAGCCTGGTGTTCTATCCACTGTGCTACCTAGCTGTCCCCTCATTGGAAATCTTTTGATGAGACTGGTGGTCTAGTTTTCCAAATAATGTGGGCTATCCCTAGTGGTCCTGATGAACCCATGCCTATTGAAAGCTTAATGGCTAGCTGTTGGCCAAAGGATCCTTCACAAAGACCTTCCATGGAGACAACTATGAAAATAATGGCTTATTGATGTGGTACTTTCCAGGATCAGAGGAGTCAATTTCCTTGTTGGTATTCAGCTGAAGGACAAACTAACTCTGCCCTAGCACAGGTCCATTCAAGGACCTCACCAGTTACAAGTGCAACGTGAATATGGAACAGATTCCAGAGACAAATGATGCCGTTATGCACTTAGAATTAAAACTGGAGAAAAAGCAAGCCAAACGATAGAAAGATTCTGAATGTCTAAGCTTGGAAGTGTCTGGAGGGGCCAATATGGAAAGCTTACCATCATCTTCATTGAGCAAGAGGATGTGTGCTGCTACATCTGAAATGGAGGCAAGAAGAGCCACCGCTACAGTCTATTCTAAGCCTGAATGGGACTGTTGTAAAACTGCTTTATTGGGTAACATTCTGGATGTCCTTGTGATTATCTTAGCAGCAGCCAAGGTGGAGACCCATCCAAGATTTGAACATTACTAGAATAGAAACCAATCAGGTAAGAAGAAGTAAGTCATCCAGGCCAATTTCAGAAAAAACCACTACCTCAGGACCAACTTCTAAAAGATCAACAAGGAACATCCCTGGACCCCTGATGATTCCACTGATACTAACCAATCAAATAATTCCACCTTAGTGACCCTCCTTATGCTGGATCATCAACTACAGCCACTAGTACCATGCCCAAACTCCAAAGAATCCATGACTCTCTTTGGGCAACATTGTAAAATGGACCAAGACTATATCAAAGATCAAACAGAAATAGCATTACTGTTTCAGAGAAAGTAAGAACTAGTAGCAGATCTGGACCAGAATGAAAAAGACCAGCAAAATACATCTCATCTGGTACAAGAACATAAAAAGCTTTTAGATGAAAAAGAAAAGTCTTTCTACATACTACCAGCAATGCAAAAAAATTAGAGGCAATTGGGAATCAACAACAAAAATGGCAAGGCACTTCATGATTCCTTGGCACCTTGGTTTGAAAATCATGCACCGGGGCAGCTAGGGAACCCAGTAGATAGAGCATCTGACCTGGAGTCGGGAAGACCTGGGTTCAAATCTTGCCTCAGACACTTTCTAGCTGGGTGATCTTGGACAAGTCACTTAACCCCAGCTGTCTTGGAACTGATATTAAGACAGAAAGTAAGGGTTCAAAAAAAGAATCAGCATTCTCTCAAGTTTAAAGACAAAGGGCTGTTTTAGAATAACTGGTAATATATTTGCAGTGACATTTGACCCAAGGGCATGATATAAAATGGAAGGCAATCTGATGCCAATACTCCTGCTCTAGTGATTTCCTTCAAAAGGAAGTAGGTTGTGCTTTATTTTAAAAAAGAATCAGTTTGACCTCATCTTATTGAAGTGCAATTTGATAGCAATACAGTGAGCCAAATATCTCTTTTAAAAAAATATATTTTAAGTACAAATGTGTATATACATGCTGAAACCTTTAACTTTTTTACTTCTCCTAACTGTTCAAAGGAACATGATTCATCTTAAATGAGCATTCCTTCCATAGTAATATTGGTCTGCTTTTATACTACATATTCAAAAAGCTACAAGGAACATCCCTGGACCCCTGATGATTCCACTGATACTAACCAATAAAATTATTCCACCTTAACAGGAAAAGGGAAAAGCAGGGAAAGCAGGATCCTCACAGATAACGAGTTGTTCTGGCTTGAACAATTTGCACTTGATAAAGAAAAGGAATCCACTAAGTGAGGAATAAAAGCTAGAAAATTGAGATGGTCAAGTGAGAAAGTAAAAACAAACTGTATCAAGTATTCTCTATATTCCGGTGATGAAAGTGATGCCCACTCCAAGCAAACCTATCTTAGAGTGAATGCTGGAAGAGAAAAGGCGCCACTTCATCACCTAGAGATGGAATGATTGTGTATGGTGTGTATGTTGCTCTGTGTCCTTTACTGCCTACAATCATTCTGATAGAAATAACTTTAAGGTAGTAATAAAAGATCATGGGGCACATAGATTTCTAAAGCCTCATAAGATCTTCTTAGCTGGCATCAGCCAGTCCTAGAGGCTAGTATATTAGTCTCAAATTTTGAAAGCATTTCTATTTTCTTCTAGAAGATTTCAAAATGTGTCATCAAAGTACCAAAAAGATCACTGAAATGTTTATTGGGGTTGTTCAGTTGTTTGCCTATATTTCAGATGACCATTTAATCTAAGAATCTTAATATCAGAATTGTCAATTAAAGAGTCATAAAAAGGACATTTTCCTTCCCTTTTCTCTTCCATTGTTTCATGGTATATGTTTTTGTAAATACATATATGTGTTTTATGTGCACAAAAACTCATTTGAGAGGGGTAGGGAGGAAATATGGGGGAGAGAAACAGAGAGAGACAGAGAAAGAGAGAGAGAAAGAAAGAAAAGAGAGAGAGAAAGAGAGAGAGAAAGAGAAAGAAAGAAAGAAAGAAAGAAAGAAAGAAAGAAAGAAAGAAAGAAAGAAAGAAAGAAAGAAAGAAAGAAAGAAAGAAAGAAAGAAAGAAAGAAAGAAAGAAAGAAAGAAAGAAAGAAAGAGAAGAAAAGAAAGAAAGAAAGAAAGAAAGAAAGAAAGAAAGAAAGAAAAAGAAAGGAAGAAGGAAGGAAGGAAGGAAGGAAGGAAGGAAGGAAGGAAGGAAGGAAGGAAGGAAGGAAGGAAGGAAGGAAGGAAGGAAGGAAGGAAGAGAAGGAAGAAAGAAGAAAGAAAGAAAGAAAGAAAGAAAGAAAGAAAGAAAGAAAGAAAGAAAAGAAAGAAAGAAAGAAAGAAAGAAAGAAAGAAAGAAAAGAAAGAAAGAAAGAAAAGAAAGAAAGAAAGAAAGAAAGAAAGAAAGAAAGAAAGAATAGAAAGAAAGAAAGAAAGAAAGAAAGAAAGAAAGAAAGAAAGAAAGAAAGAAAGAAAGAAAGAAAAGAAAGAAAAGAAAGAAAGAAAGAAAGAAAGAAAGAAAGAAAGAAAGGAAGAAAGAAAGAAAGAAAGAAAGAAAGAAAGAAAGGAAGGAAGAAGGAAGGAAGGAAGGAAGGAAGGAAGGAAGGAAGGAAGGAAGGAAGAAAGGAAGAAAGAAAGGAAGGAAGGAAGGAAGGAAGGAAGGAAGGAAGGAAGGAAGGAAGGAAGGAAGGAAGGAAGGAAGGAAGGAAGGAAGGAAGGAAGGAAGGAAGGAAAGGAAGGAAGGAAGGAAGGAAGGAAGGAAGGAAGGAAGGAAGGAAGGAAGGAAGGAAGGAAGGAAGGAGGGAGGGAGGGAGGGAGAGAGAGAAAGAGAAAGAGAGAGAAGGTTATAAAAAATGAAGGCAATTTGTTACCAATGACTATCATTTTTAGCTCCAATCTATTATTGGAAGTCTCCAGAAACTAAAATTTCTCTCTCTTTTTTTCAATAAAGGGAGAGTTATTGTTCTAAATAATTTGGTTAACTAGTTTAAAATGATATTGGGATCAAGTTAAGGGCATACTTATTTATAGCAAAATGTAATTGGAAGAGAAAATTACTATAGAATTATGAATAGCACAGGTGTCCAAAACATTGCTGCTTTCATACATCTGTCAATCTACTGAAATGGACTCAGCCCATGATCAGTGATTTTCATAACATGTTTCAAAGCATGATTCATTACAGCACAGATAGGAACCTGCATGGTTCATCACTGCAGATGTCAGATCATATTTCAGCATATCAACTGGTTATTACTTTATCACATCACTACCCATATGCAATAGGGCAAATAAGGACAAAAGTCTTTCGTTTATGTGAATGAAGGTCATGCTGGTTTGAGGACATGGTACGTAACTCAAAGGGCCGTTTAGAAGAATCGTTTCTTTGTTTACAGTCAACTCATTTTTAAGATCTGTAGTTCTATACATTGAACAAAATCCAACTTATTTAGTTAAGTAGTTTGTATTGCCAATCTCAAGTTATAAGTGTTTATTTTGGGGGGTTGCTTTTTTTTAACAAGGGAGAAAGGACAATGACTAATTAACATTAGTAATGAGAGCCAGAGAAGGATGACATGGATCATTTGAATCCTTAAAGAATCTCTAAACTTCATGTTAACCAATCTCTTCAACATACTCTCACTTCAAAGTTCTAAACACAGTTTTATCAAGAAGCCAAATTTAATTAATTCTACTTTTTACCTTCTTGCCTTGACCATCATAGATGGATAGAATTGAGAAGGAAAGAAAGCATGACTTTTAGGTGATGTACCAACAAAATGATCAACACATAATTACTTAAAACTGGCTCTACTTACATAAGATTTGTCTTCCATAAAATTATGTTCGAAGAAAAAATACTTTGTTCCTCTGAGATCTATGCAGCCACAATGGCTTTTGTGAGGCAAACAAAAATTAACCACCAGTATTTTCAACATTAGCAGGTTTAAAAGGCTTTTGCCACATGGTTGTTTATAAATGTTGTACATTTGCCTTTTTTGTTTAAATATGTTGGCATGTTGACTATTTCTCATGTTACTCTTAGTGTTCCTAATTAAAGTTGTCCCTCCATATCTTCATAGAGATGAAGCCTCTGGTTTTTTTTTCCTTTCTTGCTCCCTTTTAAAAAAATTTGACCGTCACCTCCTTGTTTTCTGCCTGAAAAGGTGATAAATTCTACTTTCATCATTTAGACTTTTAAAGTGAGATATTGTGTGATGCCAATATACTTCTGTACTCTGTATGATTCTAGCCCCCTAAAATGCTTTTTCTTAGATTTATTTTTATTTTTGATGAAAATTGAAGATTACAATTCCAATCTTGTATATAAAATGGCAAATGACTTCACATGACATAGAAATGAGCAATGTGGCTCTCTGCTGCAACAATGTATTTACCTTACACAAAATCTAATAAAAATGGACATTTTTTCTGTTAAAAAAAATATATCCCTTTCCTTATCATAGATATGGAAAGTACCATGTATGAATTTCCTAAGAGCAAGGGCTCCACCAGAGAGATCTGAAGAATTTCCAGGGCAAAAGGAGAGCAGGGAAGAGTGAGACAGTAAACATGAGGGCATGGTCAGCTAAAATCAAACTAGGGGGAAAGCAGGAATTTCTGTAGGAGGACTGGAATCCTCCCCACTTCTCACCACACATATACATACATGCAGAGTATGATGCAGAAACAAATCCCAGAACAGGATTCTTGCTGATCTATAATCACAACTCAACACAGGAGAGGAAGGAATTCTGGGAGCACTGCAACATCTTCATGAGTGACTCAACTAATAGTAGACAGTAGTGGAAGTGTTGAGGAAGAATTTTACTAGGAGGAATCCAAGTAAATAATCTAATATTAGTCTAAACAGGAAAAGGACAGAGAACATCTATCACAGGTCGAAGAGACCTTCCAATAGAATGGAGGATAGGTTAAAACAGTCATAAATAAAGACCACAAGACTCTTCATAAGAAGCAATATTTTCTTCACATCAGAAGACAAGAAGACACTCTACACATAGTAGGATGTGAGTGGCTAAGAGCACAGAGGGAAGATGGATCAGTGAGATTATTTTCTCTTTGCTTGAAGCCCTGTGTCCTTTGATCTCTAGATAAATCTATTCACTCAGAGCAAACCTATTTATAGAGAACATAAATCTAGAACTGGTTTAGAACCTCCAAGATTGGTCTAATCTGTATAATTGAAAATCTATTACCCTAAAAAAGAACTACATTTCCCAGGAGCCCACTGACTTTCTGTCATTACAGACTGTAAAGATAATTTTAGGGTTGTGACTTAAAATCTAAAATAATTGGTCACCAGGGAAAAATCCCAAATAAAATACCCAAGTCAGTCTGGAAATTTATGGTAATTTTAATTAATATAGAGGGAAGGATTTAAAGAGAAGAGGGAAGAGGTCATAGGATTTCTCCCACCTGGCCTGAGTCAGGGGGAGTTCAAGATCTCTGCCACTAGGTCTCTGAAGGAGATTAGAGGCTTCTAAGAGGATAAAGTTTGGAAGTAAAGGAGGAAAAACTGAGCCAGAAACTCACCACCAAACTGGACAATAGCTGTAGCCATGCCAAGATGCCGAGAGGCCCAGCACGCTGCCACCAGCCACCTCTCTGCCGCCAAAGGTCCTGGAAAGAGGAAGTGATGCCAAATATGTAGACCTCTTACTCTTGTGTCCCCTCCTCTAAATTTTCACGTCTACCAATCACATCAGAGGCTTTTCTCCAGGACTGCCCATTCTTTAGTTCTGTAAACCTTAAATTTTCTTAGACTTATGAATGCTGGAAATTTCCCCCATTGGGAAATTTCATACTTGAAAAAATTTCCTACTAATAGAAAGACCTCTATTGGAATATGAAACTCCTTGGCATGGGAGGATCCTTCTCCTCCCTACTTAAGACTACTTTAGGACAGAAACATTTTGCTAAACAATGGAAAGGGCTTTGACCTATGCTTAAGCATAAAACAGGAAGTTCTTTGAGTCATGATTGATTTTAGAATTGATACAATAGAATGACAGAACCAGGTCTTGGAAACTACAATCTCCACCCTACTCAGAGTAACAGGATTTAGGAAGGGCTGCAGCAAAGATCAAGATTTAATTATTTGAGAATATGACCTTCAACATACATGTGCATAGGGGAGAGACCTCTGGGCGGTCCTGGGTTAAGCTAGAGCCACCATTGGCACAGGGGAGACATCGACAGTGGTTGGTAGATGTGAGAACTGAGGGGAGGGAACTTAGATCATTTGCTTAAAGATAGCGGGGTCTGAGGACTGAGGGGTGGCTTTGGAGGAGGGCTGAGAGGAGAGAGGTGCTGTAGGGAGAGCTCCTGGAGAAGTCTTGAAGGAGTCAGTAAAAGGAGAACTCAGGAGGAGTCAGGAGGAGAATTCTCTGGAAACATTTCTTAAAAGGAGGCTCTCTTGAAGGTGGAGCCTGAGGTTGGCATGAGAAGGCCTTACCTAGAGAGATCTTGGGTGAGTGATAAAACCAACTGACTGATTTATCTCTTAGGACTGAGGTCTAGGCCTTATTGGCTTGAGGCCCTTCATTCTTATTCCTTTCTTACTTTCTCTCTTTTTCTATTGATTAATCAGTATATTATAAATTAAATTTCTCTATAAAACCCAGTTGGCTTGGGCATATTCATAAATTGGGAATATATTCCCTGGCGATCATCCTATATTTATATAAACCCAAGACACAGTAGAAAACATATTTCAGCGGTCATAATTGATATATATATTTCCCTTGCTCCCAAACATTTTAATTATCACAGTTTATGGCTCCCACTCTCTTATCTACAACTATTTGACGCTCAAAACTATTTTAAATCTAAAAGTTCTCATCTTCTTTGATCAGATTATATCTTTTGAGTTACTTAACACTTCTTTGTTAAGTTTACCTTTTGTTAGTTACTTAACCTTTTTGTGATTAATTTACCCTTTATAGTTACTTAACACCTTTTTGTAGTAAGATCTAAAAATAGAAGACAGCTTAAAGCTTGAGCTTCATTATAAAGTAAGAACTAACTACCTTCATTGTTCAATCAGGAGATTACAATTTTATCTTCACAATAAAGTAAGATCTAAGTAGGGTGGAGTAATCTAAATTTCACAGTACTTCCTGTATACAGGGGATATTAGGTGGGGATGTGGAAGGTCTTGTAAAAAATAGACTTGAATACAGGACTACAATCCCCAGGAGCCTTTGCTCCACTTCCCCAGAATGCCTTGTAATCTCACCTGACCAGAGATCGAGAAGGTATTTAAGCTGATTCAAAGGCTTTTGAAGGGGCTCTCTTGGCTCTTTTGGACTTCCGTTTTGGAGCAGGCGCATCTCTTACGTGATGTGAGGTTATTTTGTCTAGGCCTCTGGCCTAGGCACATGTTTCTTACTTGTATATTCTTTAATTTTTAACCTTTAATAAACCTCTAAAAAATATAATACTTCTTGCAGAGAGAAACTAATTTCTACCTGCCTCAGTCTCCCCGTCTCCCCTAAATTTTAACTGTTACTGTCTCATGTCTTTACTTCCTGTCCTGAGTTTGGTGGTGGTAAGGTGGGTGTTTGAACTAGCTGATCAGCCATGGGCATGTGGTCTTTAATTTGTATCTTCCTTATTCCTTGATTTCTAATGGTCATTAATAAATCTCTTAAATACATAATATTTTTATTAGAGATTTAATTTTTACAAATCTAACCCTTTTCATTTCCAGATAAGGAAAGGGAAGCCCAGGAAATTTAAGCCCCAAAACACACAGGTAATAAGCATCAGAGGCAGAGTCAGTGATTAACACTCTAGGAGATGTTAAACATGATATCCCCAAATTATGTGGGTGAAGGCAAGTATCTCATAAGTGAGAAATCCTATGAACCTTTCCTGGGCCCTTCTGGTCAAGTGAAGACTTCAAACACAAGTTACCCAGTTATCATTTAGTAGTGCTTTTAGACCAGTCCCCAATATATCTATCCTAATATTGTAATTACGTACCTGATCATATACCATAGACTTTTTTTGCATCACTATTTTCCCCCAATTACAGTTAGATACAATTTTTAATAATCATTTTCTGACATTTTAATCCATATTGTCTCCCTCCCTGTCTCTCTGAGACAACAGGTAATATGATATAGATTATGCATGTACTATCATGACACTTTTCACTTTATAGCTTAGCTAACATCCTCCTAGCATCATTAAGTACTTGTCTTAAACCCTATGTCTACAATGGCTCCCACTGGTTAGCTCTGAATCACTAACAGACATCAGGATAGGTAGCTAATGAATGTAATTTCTGTTGTCCTAGAAATCTTCTTTATCACCTTCCATCCTCTTTCCAGATTTACTCCTCTTCTAGTCCTTGCAACAATTCAGTTTCACAATGACATTTTTGTTGTAAAATCATTGTTACTAACAAGAATTTTCACTTTAAATGGATTACCTGAAACTTGTTTTTTCTTTCTATGAAAAATCTAGTCAGCAAGTCTTTCCTGTTGCCTGGTGCTTTTTGATTGGCTTTTACTACTCTTTATCATGGCCTTTTTTTTCAAATTTTTTTTATTTTTTCCATTACATTCAGAAATAATTTTTGCCAAATTGTTTGTTTGTTTGTTTTTAAACCCTTACCTTCCGTCTTGGAATCAATACCTTGTATTAGTTCCAAGGCAGAAGAGTGGTAAGAGCTAGGCAGTGGGGGTTAAGTGACTTGCCCAGGGTCACACAACTAGGAAGTGTCTGGGATCAGATTTGAACCTAGGACCTCCTGTCTCTAGGCCTGGCTCTCAATCCATTGAGCTACCCAGCTGCCCCCTGACAAATTGTGTTTTTTGACATTTCAGAATTTGGTTTTTTTCTGGCCATACCCCCTTTCCTCCTCTGAAGCGATGAATAGTCTAATGTATATATTTCCGTATTGCACGTCATCATGTCCTTTCTATTATCATCTTGCCTCCTTGAGGATATCATCAACAATTAGTTCTTGTCTGCTCTTTTTAAAGATTGTGAACTTTTGATTACTCCACCCTACTTAGTCTAACAAAAACAGGAATGTCTACAAAACATTCATTCAAGACATCATGCTAGCTACTAGGCTCTATGGGGAATGGGGAAAATCTGTCAATATAATGATTGCCCTCAAGGAGCTTTTAGTCAAGTATCACAGATACATGTACACAAATAACTCTTTTTCAAAGGTATAATGAGCATATGTGGCCAGAGGCGTAGTGGTCATCCATGAGAGGGAGAGATCATTTCTGGCCATTGAGGATCAAGACATTTCAGGAAAAAGGGACAGCACCAAGATGGGAAAGTAGGGTATTTTCTGGAAATAGTAAACTGTTCAGTTTGGCTAGAGTTTTTCAATTCCATTCAATAAATTTCTCCTAAGTGCCTCTGTGGGAGGCACTATGCTAAGGACTGAGTATAGAGAGGGCTTTACCTTTTTTTAATCACATGGTTCCTGACCTCAAGGAGCTTTTAACATGTGTATGAAGAGGGGTCAGCTGGGTGTCTCAGTGGATTGAGAACCAGGCCCAGAGATGGGAGGTCCTGGGTTCAAATTTGACCTCAGACATTTCCTAGCTGTATGACCCTGGGTTAGTCACTTAATCCCCATTGCCTAGCCCTTACTACTCTTCTGCCTCATAACCAATGCACAGTATTGATTCTAAGACAGAAGGTAAGGATTTAAAAAATATGCATATAAAGATGTGTTAACTTTGATGCATGAAAGGAGTAGTAGAAAATAAAGTTGGAAAAGTAAGAAGTGAGGCAATTAGGTGGCTCAGTGAATTGAGAGCTAGGACCAGAGATATGTGGTCCTCAGTTCAAATCTGACCTCAAATACTTTCTAGCTGTGTGACCCTGGACAAGTCTTTTAACCCCAATCTTCTAGCCCTGGTTGCTCTTCTGCCTTGGAACTAATACTTAATATTAATTCTAAGACAAAAAGTAAGGGTTTTGGTGGTGTTTTTTTTTTAAGTAAGTTGGGGTCAAATAATGGAGGTACTTGAACTAAGAAATTAAGACTTTATTCAGGAAGTAAGAAAATCATGGTGCAGAAGAATGAACCTGTCTATACATCAGAAAGATTAATCTGGTAATAGTGGGTCAATTGAATTGAGGAGGAGCACTAGATGCAGAAAGATCAATTAGGAAACTATGTAATAGTCCAGATGAGAGGTTTTGAGGGTTTGACCTGGGGTGGTGGCTATGGGAATGGAGGAAAGGGTTTGAATGGAGAAAATAAGGGATGGGGACATGCACAGAAATGACTGGATTATGTTAGCTTTGAATCATTTCCCCCAAATCAGTTATTTGTTTTCTGTTCTGAATTTCACCAGAGTTGATTCCCTTACATAGCTCCGACCTTTTCAGCCCAACAGTATTGTCCACTCCTTCATTGCCTTCTCTCTACCAAGCTTTGCAACACCTTATAATTTGGGCTTCTAGGCTAATTTCAAGAAGGTATTTATTTCTTATTGGTCATTAATAAAGATTAAATAGGGCAACACCTAACCCTGCCTTCATAGGCACCACCCAGCACTTCCTCCTCCTACTTCAGGGCCATGTTTTGTGACTTTAAGTGTTGCCTACATTTTACGCCATGTAACCTAAGGAACTAGAACCTCAGTGATATTCATTCTGAGTGCCTTCCAGGATGCCTTAGGACTCAGAAGGCTCTCTTTTCACTCACAAATTTCCTGAGATTTGGGAATGCAGCTCCCTCCTTCTCCAAAGCACGCAAACTTCTTGAGATATTACTATAGATTATTGAGGGATTGTCTAGCCCGTGCCCTTGAGCTTCAGGTAGGCCACATCTATGCCATCCCCTAAGGAAGAACATCATCACTCCTATTTCTATCGCTCTTCCAAATGAGAGGTGCCAACATTCTTCTCATCTTTCTAGACACTTAAGTTCTTGTGAATGAACTAGGAGAAGGAAATCCTGTCCAAGTTTTAAATAAGATGCATTTCATAAGGCCTAGTGTCTTCCAAACCCTCATTTCGATTCTGTAAACATTTATTCATATGTAATAGTCTTCATTTTCAATATGCCTCAATTAAAATAATAAATGCATCTTTGATATAATTGTAATATGTCATTATTAATACATATTCATTCATATAATGTACAGGATATAATCTAGGTCTCGAGTGAGAAAAACAGGAACGAGAATGGAACTTTCAGCAAGACATTTAGTGTGTGTGTGTGTATTATATATAAAAATATATTATATAAAAATATATATCTATGGAGAGATGTGAGTATATTATGTATGTATTGTAATATGTGTATTGTATATATACATATAGCATGTGTATATATTATAATATACATATATGTATATTATAATATTCTATTAAAACTTAAAACTGAACTAAGACTTTTTTGCCACTCTTTGAGTACATTATGTATATATGCTATATTCATATATATTATGTTTGTATAATATCCATGTACATAGAGATGAAAATTTATAATTGAGTATTAGCAGTGATATAAATTCAAATTAGAGGTTCCCCAGGCCCAGAAAGGGACCTCTATCCTCATTTAACCCTGCACAATAAGCTGATATCTCCGTGAGACACAGGCTCTTCAGTTGTGTCTCTTCTTATACTGCAAGGGTCAAGATACCCATGTGTTGAGAGAAGACAGTAAACTCAACTTTATCTTCTTCCCCTTTCCTCACCAAAAGTGAACTCAGTACCTGTCAAATGCAAACTCAAATTTAATAAGCATTTAGGACACCTCCAGTCCTGACTTTGCAGGCTCTGGGTATTCCGTGGTGTCGACTCACTATGAGGAACCCACCATACAGACAGACAGGATGGAATCTGGCTTCTCTGAGTTTGGAGATTAGAGTCCAAGTACTGAAATTTTCATGGTTCTAAAAAGAGGAACAAAGAATGAGAATTAGGTGAAAGGTTACTTACTGGAGGGACGTGACACTGGAATCTGAAGAAATCCAGCTATATGGGACCTAGGGCCAAAATTAGCCATGAAAATCCATTCAATAGTTATTTATTAAGCACCCTCTGTATGCCGGGCAATTTGATAGACACTGGGGTTCCAAAGCTAAAAATGAGATGGTTCAGATTCTGGAGATGTGTAGGCAGAAGTGGTAGGATGTGATATCACTGTGAATCATGAAATTAATATATTATAAAAACTACGATAATGGAGAATTTGGAACCTAGTTTGGGCACAGAGTCATTCCTAAAAATTGCATCAGAGGACCAGGTAATGGTAGCTTTTGTTTAGATGTCAGACAAAAGTAGTACAAATGGGGATCAATTCAACTCAATTTGATAAGCATTATTAAATTATGTTATGTTTGAGGCATTATATAAGACCCTAGAAGTATAAGGACAAAAAAAAATCTCTACTCTTGTAGAGTTTACTGGCAGGGAGGGGGGTTAAAATATAAGCAAATGAGTAAATATAAAATATTTGCAAAGTTATAAAAAGTAATTTTGTGAGGCAAAGACCATTAACATCCTGGGGATGAAGGAAAACTTCCATAAATGGGGAGGCACTGAATTGAATGTAAGCAGAACTGCTTGTGGGAGAGTTGGATGAAGAAGAAGAGAGAAGAAGAAAGAAGAAAGAAGAAAGAAGAAAGAAGGAAGAAGGAAGAAGAAGAAGAACTAGGTAGCTAGCATTTCTATAGAGTTTTGTAATATTTAAACGAGTGTTTGCCTTAAACTGTGACCACAGAAATATGGTTTCAAATCAAAAATATAGTAGTAGCCATGGGAAAATTCCAAAATATTAAATATACCCAAGTCAGCTGGGTTTTATGGAGATTTTAATTAATACAATAAAGGAATTAAGAAAAAGGAGAGAGAGAGTAAGAGGAAATCATGAGAAAAGGACTAGGCCAGCCTAGGCTTAAGCCTTAAGAGAGAGATCAATCAGTCTTTAATCACTCACCACAAGATTTGTCCTAAGCAAGATTCTAGTGTTCAGAGAGACCCTCCAGTTTAGCTGCTCAGCTCCACTAAGTTCAGCCACTGAGCCCTCCAATTCAGCTTTGGCAAGCTGAACTCACTCTAGAGGCCTTTTCTGACCTCCTTTTAAAGAGAATTTTCTCCTATGTCACCTCTCCTAAGTTTTCTCATCTACCAATCACAGTAGACGTTTTCCAAAGGACTGATCATTCTTAATTCACACCTTCTTTAGTTCTCAACTTCTCTGGGTAGACTAAAACTTCACACCTCTTTTGTTAAGCTTGTCTCTTACAAGTTTGCAAGTTACCTGACCTTTTAGTGATTAATTTGACCTTTTATAGGTACTTAGCACCTTTTTGTATTAGATCTAAAAATAGATTTAGTTTAAGGGCTTTTGCTTCACTGTAAGTATGAGTTAAGTGCTTTTTCATTGTTCAGTAAGGAGTTTACAACTTTATCTTCCCCTAAAGTTTGCTTAAGTATGGGTGGAGTAAGGTTAGAGTTCTCACAGTCTTGATCAAGTACCTTCATTGTTTAAAATGGGGAATGGTCTTAGCCAAATGTTCTAAGTTAGAGTCTGAGAATTTTTAATATTCACAAGTCTGGGAAATTTTAAGATTCACAGTTTCAAGGATTCCAAAGCACACTACAAGTAGATCTCATTTTATTCTTACAAGTTTGGGAAGTAGATGCTACCATTTTACAAATAAGGAAACCGAAGCCGACAGAGATTTAGTTACTTGCTGAGTCACAGAGCTAGTGTCTGAGGTCAGATCTGAACATAGGTCTTCCTGTTTGGAGGTCCAGCTTTCCTTCCACAATTAACCACTTAGTGCTTCAGAGGAACAGATAGTGCAGGACTAGAGAATAAAATAAATCAGGTTGGAAATTTAGATGAAAGAAAGGCACGTAGCTGTGAGAATTAGACTAGTCGAATTACCCATTTCAATTAGATGGCACCCAAAGTCCAAAAAGCAGTCAGTACTTGGGCTATCATCCCCAAATTCAGAAAAGCCAGATTCTACACAGTCTCCCCATGAGCCTTCCTTCTATCTATAAATATGTTTACTCCAGTTAGGATAAATAGAAGAAAGTCACAGTAATTAAACAGAGATTGAATAATTATTTTTAAAGGTGATCCATTATACTCACCCTCCCAAGACAATCCCCTAATTTGTTGTTATTTAATTGGTACTAAAATCTAATTTCACTCAAGAGGAAGCCTGGAGTCAGAGAGGCCCTAGTTCAAATCTGACTTCAGATACTTACTGGATGGTGTGTCAACTCACTGAACCACTGTCTGCCTCATTTTTCTCAACTGTAAAATGGGAATTATACCTCCCAGGGTAAGGTGCCTAGCACATAGAAGGTGCTTTATAAAGGCTCATTTCCTTTTTAAATTTCTAAGTGTGTTCTCTAGTGCCTTCTCATCTTGGAGGTGATTCATCAATGTGTAATGATTAATTTTTTTTAAATACTCAAATTCTGGTATATAAAAATAGGGAAGTGGGCTTGCTCCTTTATAGAAACTTATAATAAATGAAATTTTGGGAAGCAAGAACACCCCCAGAGCTGTTTTACTGGCAGAACTGCCTGGAGCCTTGGTAAGTTTATTTATTCCCAGCAAGTTTCTGTTAAGTGACTCTTGGACAAGACAGAATGCAAATGAAAATATCTACCCATACTTTAAGTATAGAAAATCAGGGAAAAAATGAGAAGGAAACAGAGATGCAAATAAAGCAATCCTTCAAATATTCAAAAGAATTTCTTGATGAAGATCCATCCCAACCCATTCAAAAGTCTTCCCATTTCTTCATTAAAATTAGCCTAGATGCCTTCCTCAGTTTCTCTGGGCATGGAAAAGGTAACATTGGATCACTCTAGCTCTCCATCTGTCATCTATCATCTTCACCACATAACCCTTTTTAAGCAAACATTTTCCCAAGGACATCTTTTACTCCCGTTCTTCACAGTTTACCATTTGTAATATGTTGCAGCATGTTCACACCTACTCATTTTCAAGTCTTCAGAGACAGTGTTCCATGGCTTAGCTACTTAACAGCAAATAAAATTCTGTGACTGATGTTTTGTTCGTTTCAATCCTAGGCAGCATGATGAATTGGAAAGAACCTTGACTTGGGAATCAGAGGGTCCAGGTTCCAACCTGCTATTTCATACATTTCAGTATGTCATTTAATTGTCTCTAGACCTCATCTTCCTTGAGATCATTGGATTAAATAACCGCTGAGGTCCCTTCCAGCTCTGAATCTATGTTTCTGAAAAGTTATTTTTTTCTTTTAGCAAACCATCAAGAATTTATTGTTTTGTGTATGTTTTTATTCTTTATTTTTTAGATTGCTTCACTGATAATGATGATATTAAAGTTATTTCAAAGAGATTTCAATTCACCTGCTTCCTCTACTTGCCCCCTTGACCTTCTTTTTCTTTCCCTTGTCCATACTTTGACATTTGCTGTCCCCTCTAAAATGTCCACCAAGAGAGGCATTACTTTATAGAGATTATATATATATATTATGATAAATGTTCTTTCCTAACCAGTTCTGATCCAATTTCATATCACAATTTCCAGGGTTGTAATTAGGAAAATACTTTATAAACTTTAAAGAAATGACGCTACAAATGTAGATGGTGGTGATGACCAAGAGTGTCTGACTCTTTGTGATCCCATTTGGGGTTTTCTTGGCAAAGATACTAGAGTACTTTGCCTTTATTTCTCCAGTTCATCTGACAAATGAGGAATTAAGGCAAAAAAAAAAAGGTGAAGTGACTGGTCCAGGGTCACAGAGCCAATAAGTTTCTGAGGCTGAATTAGAACTCTGGTATTCTTGACTCCAGGCCCAATATATACACTGAGTCACCTAGCTGCTGTTTTAAATGCATGTATCCTGCCATTTTTTCTTTAAAGAGAAAATTCCTTTTGTATTCCAGTCACTCCCTCATTTCTCTATTTTATAGGTTTAGACTTTTATATGTTGGGTTTACTTAAAATAAGATACACCCATTCTACTTTAGTGGGTGTGGAGAATTCTTTTTCTCGGCAACCATATATTATTCTTTATCCCCTTCAGGCTTCCTAAGTAGGTGTGCTCTGGGATCTCAATGGGTGTGCCAATGGGTGGGGTGCAGTTCAAACCACCTCTTTTTAATATACTCACACAGAAAGAAGTCCTACTTTGGTGAAAAAATCCTACCAACAGCCCCACACATATGAAGGGCAGCAACTTCTATTTTTAGACTTTTATTAACTTAGATGAACCAAATGTTGATTATACACCCACAAGACCCAATGCCTTATGCCAGGTACTGGGAATTGTTCACTTGTATCTGACTCTTTGTTTGGGTTTTTCTTCACAGAGATTAACTGGAGTGCTTTTGTGATCTCTTTCTCTGGCTCATTTTACAGATGAAGAAACTGAGGCAAACTGAGGTAAGTAACTTGTCCAGGTCAACACAGGAAGCATCTGAGGCCAGATGAAGAGGAATCTTCCTCAAGTCCAAGCCTGGCACTCTCTGACACTGAGAAGAAAAAAAAAAGATAGTTCCTACTTTTTAGGAGTTTACAATTTATGTGATTGAGACAGGCACTGGCGCAAATAAGGAATCCCACCAGGTAGTCCTGCCACAATTCATTCTGTTTCACGTTGTAATTATGTCAGATATGGTTGTTCTGTCTAGTGCAATGGAAATATACAGGGAAAATTGAATAATGAAACCACTGCAGCCAGATTCATTACTGGGACCAATCAGGGCGTAGATGTAACGACAAGTTAAAATACAATCAAATGATTAGGAGAAGCCAGAACAGTCTGAAGCATCAAAAGGAAGAGGGAAATCGCTTCCAGCAGGGAGATGTGAGAAAACATCATGGCGCTAGAGATCTAGGGTCTAGGCTTTGAAGAGAGAGAAAGGCAGGCAGAACCAGAGGATCTGGGGCAAGGGCTTTGGTAAGAGAACTAGAAGTGGGTAGGAGTCTGGGAACATTGGTTAGCCCTACTTATGAGAAGTGCAGAACTTGTTGAGGGCTATAGCGTGAAATAAGTCCAGACTCATCAATTCACATCTGAGAGGGCTTGGAGAATCATGCTAAAGTCTGTATTATAGCCAGTAGATAGCCAAGAGTCAATGAAAGTCTTTGAAGAGAGGCTTGCTGTGATTAGACTTGAGCATTAAGAAAATGATTTTGTGTGGAGGAGGATTTGGAAGGGGAAGGAGATGACTTTGAAGTAGAGAGACCAGTTACGAGGCCATTATGTCCATCCTACAGCATGGACGATTAAATCACTCCTAGCCAGCCTTCATCTTTGCCCAATCTTAAGCACAGGGAGAAGTTCCGAGAAGTTCCTGTTTGGAATTTTCAAAAAAGGTAGTCATCCAAGACCAGAAGAAATCAGATAAACCACGTGAGAACAGGGACTGTGACTTTAGTATCTTTCCAGGTCAGTGTCTAGCACACATTGGGCATTTAGTCATGCCGATGATAACTTCTCGGGAATTAGAATGCTGAATCTATCCAGAAAGAGTAGGTCCAGATCCCTTTAGCCATGTTCTTCACAGAGCCTGGACACCATTTTTTCTGATCTCCACGTGTTGGCTCATCCAACTTGAAGATCTTGGTTGGCTCCCAATTAACTCTGGGGGAAAAGACAAATTCCCCATCCGGGCATTTAAAACTCCCTCCTCTGTGATCTGTGCCTCTCTGCTTTTGTCCAGGCTTATTTCTGACAATGGACCTTCTTTTATTTTTTTTTCTCTGTCCTAATCAAACTGATCTATTAGCTTTTTCCCAGATGACATTCCAAATCGTGTCTGTGACTTTGTATGAGCTATTCCACATCCCCATAATGCCCTCTCCTCACCTTTGCATCCTAGAGTCCTGAGTTTCCTTCATTTTTTAAAAAATTAATTTATTTAGTCAATTTAGAACATTATTCCTTGGTTACAATAATTACATTATTTCCCTCCCTCCCCTCCCCCCACCCTTCCCACAGCTGATGTGCAATTTCATTGGGTATTACATGTGTCCTTGATCAGAACCCATTCCCATGTTGACATTTGCACTAGGATGTTCATTTAGAGTCTACATCCCCAACCATATCCCCTCGACCCATGTAACCAAGCAGTTGTTTTTCTTCTGTGGCTGAGTTTCTTCTGTGGCATCTATGCTATGTTCTTCCCTAAGCCCAGTATGTCATTATCCTTTTTGATCTGATCACGTCAATACCTTCCACTCAAAAGTCTCCTTTCCTCCTCCATGTTACTAGGACCCTCTTTCTCTTGAAAAGTCTTTGTATTACTTTGCATAAACTTTGCATGGATTTATTAGCGTACATCTAGATAGGACCAGTAGAATATAATCTCCTTGGTGGGCAGGAAGGGAGAAAATAGCTGTTTCATTTTTTTTCTTTGCATCTCTAGTGGCTAAATAATAATTGCTAGATACTTCCTAGTTGTGTGACCCTGGGCAAGTCATTTAACCCCCATTGCCTTGCCTTTACTGCTTTTCTGCCTTGAAACCAGTGCATAGTATTGATTCTATGCTAGAAGATAAGGATTTTAAAAATAAATAAAAATAATAATATCTAACATACACATAAGAAGGTAGGAAATCTGGCCTCAGACATTTACTAACTGTGTGACCATGGGCGAGTCATTTAATTCTGTTTGCCTTAATCCACTGAAGACAAAAATAGCCAGTCACTCCAGTATCTTTGCCCAGAAAGCCCCATGGACAGTATTGGCACTCTGTGGACACAGCAGAATGACTGAACAACTGTATTTATAATATAATACTTTAGGATTACAAAATGCTTTACAGTTGTATATTCTCATTTGATTCTCACAACTCTGGGAGGCAGGTGCTCTTCTCAGGTCCATTTAACAAATGCAGAAACTGAGGCAGGATCTGTTAGAGAGCTTGCCCAGGGTCCTAGGACTGGTCATTTAAACTCGGATCTTTCTGATCTCCCCAGACCCACTGCTTTATCTACAATATTGCCTTAACCTTAAATTTTTTGTTGTTGAGTCATTTCAGTCGTGTCCAACTCTTTGTGACCCCATTCGAGGTTTTCTTAGCAAAGATCCTGGAGTGGCTCCCCATTTCTTTTTCTGACTCATTTTCCAGATGAAGAAACTGAAGCAGAGTGAAGTGACTTGCCCAGAGTCACACAGCAAGTATGGGTCTGAGGCTGGAATTCCGACTCCAGGGTTGCTGTTCTATCCATCCCAGTGCCTTTGAACCTAAAGAAGAAGCAATTAACGCACGCTGGCTGAATTGAATTGAACTTCAGTGACCATTTTCCTTTTGATTCATTTTTCAAAATTAGGTCTAAAAAGAACCAAAGAAAGCAGCAAATCTAATTCCCTGTGGATACCCTAGAATGGAACACTGGGAAGACTAGGATAGGCCATCTCCCATCAGTAGCCCCCCTGGTCTGAATGAATGTGACCCTGTGATCAGCAAGAGGAAGTGGTGACATTTAATAGACCCCCCCCCGAAATGGGTAACCATGGGGTGGGAGGAGATATTTAACAGAACCCCCAGAAATGGGTAACCCCTGGGGGTGACATTTAACAGACCCCCCCTGAAATCGGTAACCACAGGAGGGTGACATTTACCAGACCGCCCCCCACAGAAATGGGTAGCCACTGGGGGTGACATTTAATGACTCCCCCCAGAAATGGGTAACCACTGGGGGGTGACATTTAATGACTCCCCCCCAGAAATGGGTAACCACTAGGGGGTGACATTTAATAGAACCCCCAGAAATGGGTAACCACTGGGGGGGTGACATTTAATGCCCCCAATAGAAATGGGTAACCACTGGGGGGACGATATTTACCAGAATCCCCAGAAATGGGTAACCACTGGGGGGCAATATTTAATAGAACCCCCAGAAATGGGTAACCACTGGGGGGCAATATTAAACAGAACCCCCAGAAATGGGTAACCCCTGGGGGGTGACATTTAAACCCCACCCCCAGAAATGGGTAACCACTGGGGTAAGGGGGGTGGCTGCCAACTCTGGTATAGGAGTTCTGCAGGAAATGTCCTGTGGGCATGTTCCTAGTTACAGCCCAGCCATACGGCCCCACCCAGCCTCACCCACACACACACCCTGTCCCCAGGGCGGGCGTACCTGGGTGCCTGGCCTCTGTCCCCTCGTGCCCCTCCTAGTTACGCCCCGGTCCCCCACCCCCACCCCCCAGCAGAGCCAGAAAAGGCATCACTATCAGATAAGGACACTGGGAGAAACTATGAAATTCAAGTCATGGAAAAGATAAAAAGGCCTAAGGAAGGGATGGGAGTGGCGGCAGGGAGGAGGGGGCCCCCTCCCCTAGTATCTGAGATCTGGGAGATCAAATACTTCTAAGAGCCGGGTGCACCAGAGGGTCAAAGCTGAGGAAATCCACCCCTGCCTGGTATGTGGCTCTGCTTTCTGGTCCTGTGGGCCCAGGGTAAAAAGGGATGTGAATTTGCAAGCCCCGCCATGACTTCTTCTTCTGGCAGATTCTGGGGCTCCAGGTGTGTCTGGCTGAGAGCTGGGGAGGAAAGCTTCCGGGGAAGAAAACACTTAAAATGCAGTGACTGTCCCAAACAACAGGCAGTCTTCGAGGGAGCTGGTGCCAAGGATGCAGCCAGGGTAAGCTACCTCCTCTGACCTCCAGTATCCTTGTCTGTAAAATGGGAACAACAGTGGAACTGCTGGTCAGCTCCAGGAGGGGGAGGGAGAGAACATGAGTCATGGAACCATGAAAAAATATTTTAAAATAAATAATTTTTTTAAAAATGGGAATAACAACACCCTGGGTCTCCAGTTCATGAGGATCAAAAGAGAAAACAAGTAAACTTATTTCCAAGCTTAAAGAGCTTTTTAGAAGGGTGGCACCTATCTAACATATTTTATACTTTTTAAAGGGCTTTCCATTTTAAAAATTAGATATTTTAAAAATTATTTTCAGCTATACCAACAATCATCTTTACGTTAGAAAGCACCGGATATAGGAAGAATAAAGAGGATCTGGAATGCTCCTTGAAGAGGCCAGATCCGGGTCAATTTACTCTAAGTGGAACTTGATTTAAGGTTCACAAAATGCTTTCTTGACACCCATTTTATTAAGTAGGGGGCGTGAATATTATTATCCCCAATTTACAAACAAGGAAGGCTTTCCCTACCATATCTAGTATAGCTAAGAAGGTGGAAGAGTTGGAATTTGAACCCAGAATTTCTTTTCATCACACCCTGGGACAATATGGGAGACTTGAGACATTTTCTTCCAGGAGAGAAAATGACAGCCTTGATCCAAAGTCATGACATCAGTGGTACCTCTCAGGGCGTGATCCAGATGCATTCATTTACTGGAGGCATCTGACCTGAGGTCAGGACCCAGAGATAAAGTGCATGACTGCAGGCTCTTACCTTTGGGTTGGGCCACAAGATCAGGGTTCCACCCAGCAGCTGCCCCTAATCTGGATGATCTGGTTCATCAGGCCAAAATTATTTTTGTTTTCAGCCTCTCCCAGGGCCACACCTCAGAAAGCTGCAGGTTGTCCGGCCAGGTCTGGTGCCCGGAGCTGCTGAGTGTGGGGCTTGAGCCAGAGCCAGCCCCAAAGGACTTGCCTTTGGAATCCAAAACCTGGGACGCGGAAGGAGATGCCTGAGAAGAGGGAGCTGCTGAATTATTCACAGCCTGCCTGGATCTCTTCATCAAACACACAGTGAATAAAGAAAACTCAGCGGAAGGGGAGGGAGGTTTCCAGAATGACTTTCCAGTAGGAAATGTTGGAATATACTTTTTCAGACCCCAAGTCCCTACTTCTGAAGTAAGGATAGCAGAGAGCGATGGAGGGAGCTCTGAACTGCAAGTCTGAACACCTGAGGGGCAATCCTGGTTGTTTCATTACTTGTGTGATTTGGAACAAGCCCCTTGATTTCTTTGGGACTCAGTTTTATTTTCGGGAAAATGACGGGATTTGTTTCAGAGGTTCTTAGCCTTTTTTTGTGTGTGTGTCAGACTCTTTTAACTATATAGTGAAACCAGGAAAGCTAGGTGACTCAGTGGAAGAGAGCCAGGCCTGGAGAGGAGAGGTCCTGGGTTCAAATTCTACCTCAGACACCTTGGGCAAGTCACTTAACCCCCATTGCCTAGCCCTTACTAGTCTTCTGTCTTGGAACCAATACTTAGTATTGATTCTAAGATGGGAGATAAAGGTGGTTTTTTTAATCTGGTGAAATTTAGGAGCCCCTTCTTAGAATGTTTTATAAAGTATATAGAATTATAAAGGAAATCAATTACAGTGAAATATAGTTATTGAAATACACACACACACACACATATACACACACACACACACACACATATATATATATATATACAAAGATGAGTTTTTTGTTTTTTAAACCAGGTTTCTAGAACCGTAGACACTAGGTCATCCCTAAAGTCGGTCCCTTCTAGCACTAAATTCGGGGTTCACAAGTATCAGAAAGAATTTGTTCCCTCAGGCTGGAGCCTACGGTAGATATTTGGGTCATTTAGGAATGGATGAGAAGGAACGTCACGGTTCCATGGGTGCCCTTTCTAGGTTCGGACCTTCACCCACCCTCTCCAACCATGCAGTGGCCAATAGGAAAGCCGGGCTTTCATTTAGAAGCATTCCTTGTTCTAAGAGTGGTCCATTTCAAAGCACATCCAAAGGAAATTTCTGTTGGCGTCTTTTGCCAACTGAAAACGTTTTCCATTGCCCTCCCTTTCCAACTCTACGGATCTTGAGTCAGGCCCTAGAAACTGTCCCTCCTTTCTTTTCCCAGCGTGAATTGCTTCAAGTGCTTGGTTCATTAACTAGCATGGGGCATTGGCTCGCATCCTGCTGGAGCCCTTGCTGCTGGAGCCATTCTGGCCAATGAGGTGAGGGAACCCGCAGGAGGGCGAGTCTCTGACAATGGATTAACCAATCACAGGAAGCTGGAATGTTGGCGATGACCACAGAGCCAGCTGCCCGTAGAGCTGTTCAGTGGAGGCAGCCTTGGGGAAGCTCTGATGCACCCAGTAGTTTTCAGGGTGCCACCTGGTGACAGTCTGGAATGCTACAAGGATCTGACCTCATTTTCCTCCTATTCTCAGTATTACTTGCTCATTCCCACCCCATTTTCTGAGGAAAAAGAGAAGCTGAGGATTATTCCTACCATTATCAGGATGCTGATCCTTTCTGGTCTGAGTCAGAGGAATTGGTCCTGCTGTCACAGCAGGTAAATGGTGCAATGACTAGGACACTGGGTCTACAGTCAGGAGGACTCAAGTTCAATTCTGACCTCAGACACTTACTAGCCATGAGATAAGTCACAACTGCTTGCCTCAGTTTCCTCAAATGTAAAAAATGGAATTATAATAGCACCAATCACAGGGTTGTTGGGAGAATCAAATAAGTTAATTCTAAAGCGCTTAGCACAATGCCTGGTACTATATAGAAGGCACTTAAGAATTGCTTGTTCCCTTCCCCATAGTGCAAGGAGGCAGAGCTGGGATGATCTAATAGCAAAACTAGAATTATCCCAAGGCAAACAGCTCCTTTGTCCTGAAAGGGGCCACTCCCTGCCCAGGAGGATGAGTTTCCTTCCAGACTCTCTAGTACGCTCAGGTGACCTGCCTGTGTATGTGAGGGTCAGGCTAGCTCCCTGTAGGCACTGCCTTTAAGACACCATAACCCACTCCTCTCCAAACTCTTACCACTGACATCTCCCTGCTTTTGACCCTTTGTCCCCTCCTTTCACCTAAACTGGCCCCAGGCATAGTATCAGCCAGTTAGGACTTTGCACCGTGAAATCTTGGCACTTAATACAAGGGTAGTTTTCTGCAATATTCCCTAAGCATTCGAACCTTGAGTTGGGTATACGTTGCTTGGGCATGACCGTACTGAAAAGGACAGATCTGTTTAAAGAATTCCTGGGGCCCGCCGTCTTACAGCTAAGCTTAATGACAGCTTCAAAGAATTCACTTTCCAAAAGGCTTATCATTTCTATTTTTAAAAGCTAGATAAGAAAAGAAATAACTCTGATGAGCATTAATAATCCAGTTCCAAGAATCCTGGCATTTTGGTGCTAATAGAGACCTTAGAAATCAATTCATGCAAAAGCTTTCATTTTATGGATGAGAAAAGGAAGGTCCCCCAAAACTAGGTGACTTGCCCAAGGTCACACAGATGGGTTGTGGCTTGCTAGTTCAAGAATCCTGGTCTCCTGAATACCATTTCAGGCTGCTTCTGCTACACTAAGAACCAGTATCCCTCTTCATTTGAGTATCAAACTAATAATAATCTTAGAACTTTAATAAATACTTGTTGAATTGAATTAGACCTAAGAGGCCATCAAATCCATCTCACACTCAAAGCAGAAATCCCCTCACCCAGCAATCACTTTAAAAAACAAAACAAAACATTCTATGGTCTTGGGTCTTTAGAAATGGAAAAGTCATCTCATCCAATTCCATTTACAGTTGAGAAAATGGAAGCCCAGGAAGCTAAGTGACTGGCCCAAAGGCACATAGGTAGTAAGGTGAAGAGGAGAGATGCAAACCCAGGTTTCTGACTCCAGATTCAGGACATCTTCCATTGCATGAAGCCTCCTCCTTCAATCCTTCATCTTTAGGCTGGTTCTGGTGGTACAGACCTGTAGCTACTGCTACTGAGGAAGCTGGAACTGGTAGATTTGCTTGCATTCGCTTTAACTTTACTACAGTTCAAGTTTTTAGAGCCTTTTCTACTTGTCCATCATCAGACAAGATTTTTTTTAAACCAGAAAGCTAACAAGAAATATGACCATAGAAAGGTAGAGCTTAAATAAATGAGAAATCCCACATTAATTTCAACTAAGAGGACAATTCTCCTTTTTTTTCAGTCAAAATGGAATTAATTTCCCCCTAAGAGTGGGTAGAAGATCCAAACAAATGTCAACTCTTCTAAAAATATATGGTATATGCCTAAAAGGTAGTCCTGCCGATCAGCAATTACCTTCTTCACCATGAAGTTCACACAGCTGAGGACCTGAATCAGCCAGCCTTTCTAGTGGATTGATGTCTTTTTAAAAGTTAAACAAGAAAATGAATTGCTCTTATGATAGAGTAGTATTTAAATTGGCCTATGAGGGCCATCCTTGAGAGTGCTCAGAGTTGCCATTACTACATCTAAGCAGCCAGTTAGAAGCTTTAGGGGAAAGCTGTTTCCAACCATGTGTAACTTGTCTTTAAGGAGCTCCCATTAGGAGATGACAGAGTCCCCTTGTTGGTTTTGGAACTGGAAGGCTGGAGGACTCGGTAAATATATAAAAGGGACTGGTATACCTGCCTCCATCTTTCCTGTCAGTTTCAAATCAGGTCAGTACTATTTTAAGCCAATTTTCATGGGGAATGAGAGAACTGCCCCATCCCCTCCATGTGGCTAAGTACAAATGGCAGCCAAAGCATATAGTCTACCTGAGCAAGCCTGAACCTGGAACCTGGGTTTGAGCTATCTTTTTTGTGTTTGTTCTTTCTTTTTTCTTAGGTGCATTATTAATACCCATCCCAAGATGGACCTGCTCAGAATTGGAGGCTATCTCATGAGTCTGAGAGATGCCAAGTTCCTGGATCTCATCAGATTGGAGCTGCCTGGTGGTAAGGGAAATTTCTGCATTGAAAAATGTGAATATTGAGAAGAGGATTGATTCAAGCCTCACTTTTTTACTACTAGGCATGTGTTAGGAATTGTTTAAATGAGAGTACAGAGTTGAGGTGAACTGGGAAATGCCTTACTAGCAGTTATTCAAATTACTTTGTGTTCCATTGACATTTCGTAATTAGTCTCCAAGAAGATCACAGAGAAGAAGAAGTTAGGTTATTGAATCCTGTTTTAAGTTTTGTTTTTGTTTTTGTTTTTTGTCAAATGGACATGGTGGGTATTTTATATTTAATATTCTTTCTCTCTATAGGAATAAATTATCTTCCTTGTACCCAATTTATACCGTATATTGGGTAGCTTTTTTTTTTTACTGTTGCCCTTTATAGAGAAATTCTAGACATAATCTAATTAGTAAAATTGTCCCTAGAGCCCTGGAGATTTAGTGAACAGAAGGCTATGAGAACAGGGAAGCTAATCTCTCAAAGGCCAGACGCTCCCTCTAGTAAAGAACCCTATCCAAACTATATACTTGAGTCTAGAGAAAAGGGATGCCTAAAGTGTAGAGAAGACTGTGAGAACAAGGAAGCTAATCTCTCAAAGGCCAGGCTCTCCCTCTAGTAAAGAATCCTATCCAAACTATATACTTGTGTCTAGAGAAAAGGGATGCCTAAAGTGTAAAGGAATTAGGGGGAAGGGCTCCACCACCTTGGGTCCCCTATAGTTACTCATGATTAGAACAGGATTATTATTAAAAATCATTCTTAAATTCATAGATCTTAAAAGTTGGTCCTTGAACATTTCACTTTTTGGATCATCTTTATGCATTCATATTTTCCATTTCTTTGTCTAGTTAGTTTTCCCAAGAAAGTTTTTGTTAATTAGTTAGTTCCTAGAAAGTGCCATAAGAAGTTTTTTTTGCTTACGATAAGTAACCCAGTTTTAGAGTCAGGGAAGATGCAGGAAACAGGAAATCGTACTTCTTAGAGCAGGCTAGTTTGGTGACCATGGAAAAGTTTGCTTATTTTTGTGCACGCCAAGCAGCTCTCTAAGATTACAAATTTCTGATGAATTGCCCATCTGTAATTATTTCTGTTCTCTAACAGATGAAATTCCTCATTTAGATGATGCATAAAAGATCACGAGGAAAAAAATTAATGTCTAAGTCACTAGAAGATAGCCTTGTATAATAAACACTGAGCACTGAATTCAAAGTCAGGGTATTATTCAGATCCAGCCTCTGATCCATACTGGCCATGGGAAAATGGGGAAGTGACTGAATTTGTCAGTGTTCCCAGGCAACTTTCTTAGATTATAAATTGTAGAGCAAAGAGAAAATTCCTCCCTAGGAACTCCCCACATGGATGCGATAACTGGTCTAGTCAAAAAAGAAAAATGTGGAGAGAGAACTTCAAGAAAATGCTGGGGCCATTTCATGGAGTGCTGATTTCCAGAATCAACATGGTGGCCGGAGTCTCCTTTGGAGAATGAGACATCTCTTTTTGTGACAGATGAAGTGAAGTGGCGATGACAATTGTAAAGAAATTGTATTTCCCAGCACTTCAAGTAGGCTTGGATCATCTCATAGTCTGACCAGGTCAAAACTGGGGCAAGGCACTTAGGACAACCACCCAAGAGATGCCAACTTGATGAGTCATGTCAACATGTCACACCATAAAACACTTGCACATTTGGGTGCAATACTAGGCTCGTGTCATTCATCTCAAGAAAAACACACTGCCAAGGAGTTTGGTAACCAGAAATCATGGAGCTGGGTGGACTCTCCTTCAAATTCACACAAGCAGGGGACCCACTTGCTGCCAGAGAGGATTTAGTCCTGAAACATCTCCCTCGAGAATCCCAAGCCTCAACTCTCTTCCCAGCCTTTGGGCATTCTGTGCCCCGTCATCAAGGTCCCAACCAACTATAAAAAAGGTTGGGCCAAAAAGAGAAGTGACAAAGAGAAAGAGGCCCATAGAGAGCAAAGTCTATATACAGGCTTCTGGAAAGCAAGTTTTCACAAGGGGTAAAGCACAATTCAGATGAGAACTGAAAGCTTTTCCCATTGCTAGAATTTAGTTAGGAAAGTGGAGGTGAGATAAGTGAACTGAGAATTCAATTCTCTGCTTCTAGGCTTTCTGGGTCCACCCCACTCCCACCTCCCAAGCCCAAAGCCTTCTTCAGGGAAGTAATGAAAGCTTTTTAGTTCTCTCTGCAGTGGTGGTATGGTCACATGGTTAAAAAAAAAACACACACACACACAACAAAAAACTAGATCTTCTGGTCACTTTGTTGTCTTGCATTAGCAGCCTGAATAGTTCTGAGGAACCTTAAACCAACTCCTACTCTCAAGATGAGTCTTACTGGGGACAGAGAGACTTCCCAGAGTAAAGGCAGATCTTTTCTGGGGCTCTAGGAACACCCCCAAGAAGTTTAGGCCTTCGAGAGTGGTCTCAAGCGGAGATGGGTCACTTTTTGAGGTCATGGGTCTTCTGACAGTCTGGTGAAGCCTATGGATGACCCTTTCTCAAAGGCACAAAATAGGGCATAGAGGATTACAAAGGAAACCAATTCTATAGTAATATAGTTATCAAAATATAATTTTTTAAAAGGCCAAGAACCCCTTCTTTACAAACTGAGTAAAATGGATTGGCCATATCACATTCTTTGCCTTCTTGGGGAGTGGGAGGGAGAGAGAGGACATGAGCTGCAAGATATCAGAAAACAAATACTAAAAAATTAATCTGAAAAAATAGCAACTTATTACAAGATTGTATATCTTATCTGCCTACTTTCTTTTATTCTTTTAGCCTTTACCTTCTATTTTAGTAATTAAGTAACTAAGGCAGAAGATTGATAAAGGTTAAGAAATTCAGGTTAAGTGACTTGCCCAGTGTCACTCAGATAGTAAGCTGAGGCTGGCTTTGAACCCAGGTCCTCCTGATTCCAGGTCTGGCTCTCAATCCACTGAGCCACCTAGCTGCTTCCTCTGTTCCCTTTAAGTGGGGTGACTTAAGTGACTCTCCATCACACCTCCCTCATCTTTCCTTATGTATGCCAATTCCATCTACCAGAATCCCTGTATCTTGTTAGATAATAGTGTGGGACACGAAGAAGTGACACCAGTGAGGGATGAATGACAATAAAGGGTATACTGGAGATCAGGTGTCCCCACACCTAACCAAGCAATCTGTAATGAATGGAACAGAGGACTTAGAGACGTTCAGAGGAGGAAGAGATCAGCTTCCACTGCGGAGATCCAGGAAGGCTTCTTGAAGAAAGTGGTATTTCTGTGGAGCTCTAAAGGATATTGTCCCAGCTCTAACCATCTGGTCTTAGGACACATACATTTTCACAGAAAAGGCAGACAAATTAGTTTTTGCTAGGGAAGGCATAAGCTGACCATGACTTAGATTTGGATCACTAAATGAGAAGTATAATTGTGGTAGCTTTAGTGGGGATGACTACAAAGATCATTACTAACTCGTTTTCATAAATTCATGGAATTAAACTTTTTAATGGGTTAAAAAATAATTTGAAAAAATCAAGTAGTATGAAGAAGAGAACAGGGATGTATCTGGTTCCTAGTGAAACAAAGATTCAAAAAAGTTAAACCTTCAAGAGGAAATAGGATGCATAGATTCTCTTTTTTTTAATTTACATTTATTTCTTTGTTACATTAAAATACCCAGTAGGTCCAAAGAGATAATAAGGAAAAAAGACATGTACAAGAATATTCATAGCTGTACTCTTTGTGGTGGCAAAAAATTAGAAAATGAGGGGTTGCCTCCCAATTGGGGAATGGCTGAACAAATTATGGTATATGTTGGTGGTGGAATACTATTGTGCTCAAAGGAATAATAAAGTGGAAGAATTCCATGTGAACTGGAACAACCTCCAGGAATTGATGCAGAGTGAAAGGAGCAGAACCAGGAGAACATTGTACACAGAGACTGATACACTGTGGTACAATCGAATGGAATAGACTTCTCTACTAGTAGCAATGCAATGATCCAGAACAATTCGGAGGGACTTATGAGAAAGAAGGCTATTCACATCCAAAGGAAGAACTGTGGGAGCAGAAGCTCAGAAGAAAAACAACTGCTTGATCACATGGGTCAATGAGGATATGATTGGGAATGTAGACTCTAAGCAATCATCCTGGTGCACACATCAACAATATGGAAAAAGGTTTTGATCAAGGACACATGTAAAACCCAGTGGAATTGCTGACCCAGTGGTCACCTATGGGAGGGAGTGGGGGGACGGGAGGGAAAGAACATGATTCTTGTAACCAAGAAAAAATATTCTAAATTGACTAATTAAATGAAATTTAAAAAAAATAAATAAAACTTTAAAAAATACCCAGTAGGCTCCCTTCCTTTCTCCCCATCCCCCATTAGAAAAGGCATCACTCAACTAAAAGATATATGTATCTATAAAACAATTATCTTATTTCTATTTATCAGTTCTTTCTCTGGAGGCAGACATATTCAATTCATTCTTCAAAGAATATTTCTGTTGCTGTATATAATATAGGATCCATATATTCAACTCAAAAAGCAGAGGAGCCTGGAAAAGCCTTGGGTAAAATGTTGGTGTGGGACAACAAGGTGGCACAGTGGTTAGAGAGCTAGACCTGGAGTCAGGAAGATGAATCTGGTCTCAGATACTTAATAACTGTGACCCTGGACAAGTCACTTAAACCTATTTGCCTCAATTTCCTCATATGTAAAATGAGCTAGAAAATGAAATGGCAAACCACTCCATTATCTTTGCCAAGAAAACCCCAAATGGGGTCAACGAAGAGTCAGACATACCTAAACAATAAAGAAAAATTCTTCCAAATTCAGATAACTTCAAGAAAGCCTGAGTTTTCATCTTTATTTGGGGCTGGTTGATTAACAACAATTCCTCCGGGGTGTGTAGTATTTTGGGAGACACAGATAGATCATTTCCCTCCCAACAGCTGATTGGAATAGAGAGGTCAGACTTCTTTATCAGGGCCCTTCTCATCCAGAACTGAGTTTACTCCATCCAAGGCACAGAAGCTACAACCAATCCCCTGGAATAGACTTGGCAATAAGTTAAAGAGTTTTTAAAACAGGAGTTCTCAGTAGACCACTTGGAATTCAAAAGGGGACTGGATTTAGCTTTCCCGGAGGGTCACAGGCAGTTCTATCCTGAATTTCCACTCCTCCATCCTCTCAGCCCCTGTTCCTGCCTGAACCTGCCCTCCCAACACTTCTAACCTCCTGCCTTGTCGGAGCCTGCCCTCTCCACACTTTCCCAAGTCAATTTAAGTGGGGTGACCTAAGTGACTCTTCTCTAATGAACCTCCTGGAAGACCCACCTTGGACATATCTCAGTCACTGAGCAAAGACACTCACAGACCCTCCCCCTAGCCAGGTCCCACGAAAACAGGGTTCTGTGTATCATGGCTCTTGGAAAAGGGCTCCCTATCATAGATCTCGCTGGGTACAAGTTTAGAACAAAGGGCATTAAAACTCCACTCCCCAAATAAATACAGAGCTTATTTATATGTCTAATGGTTAACACGAGAGGCAAATGCCACAGGTCACATGGGTTAATACAGAAAGAAAACAAATGTAATCACACCATTAATCATTGACTCGAGATCTTAACCCCGAGATGGGAACAACCCTCAGCCTGGCTCTAGAAGAGAGTCATAAAGAGAGAGCGGCCCCAGATTTCGCTCCCCAAGAGCTTTTCATCTGGCAAGATGGCAGGGGCTGTAGATTACGCGGAGGCAATTAAACTCCATTGACTAAATGAAGCCAGTGACCCAATTTTATTTCCCTAAAACCTCATATTCGATGTAGCCATAAATCGCAATCGAATGAGGGAGAAACAGCCGAGGTGTACCGACTACCTAGGAAGTTCTCCGAGGTTCACGTTTAAGAGGGGATGCTGGGAGTTGCTAAGCCTCATAGTTCCCTTTCCTCCGTTTGGACCTCAGGATTTCATTCTCCTGAGGAGGTGGCTGGCTGCAGGAATGTCCCTCCGTGATTGATTTATGAGCTCCCGAAGTCACTTACAACTCAACGGGGTGAGCACGAGTGAGACGGGCATTTGTCTCCAGTCTTCCGAGCTCTCCGCTGGCCACGTCACCCTCTCGAGTTTTTTACTGCTTGAAAAATGAAACCCAGAGTGAGAGCTTACCCAAAGCACCTCCATGGGGGGCATTTCTCAAAACCCAAATCGCCTTCTTCCCAGCAGGGTTGAGAGTTGGGGAAGAAGGCGGTTAAGTCAGGAGCAACACTAGGTAAGACCATGCCATGCACCGAAGAGACACTCGATATATATGGGTTGGATTTGGAAATTACAGTGGCACAGTCTTCATTGATTTTGTGACTTCCAATTTTTCATAGGACCTTCTGGATGTTTTTCCCTTTGAGAAAAATTCCTTCTGCTTCCATGTCATCAAATGGATGGATCTTAACGGATATAGGCTATAGGATTATCTTGTTAAGTATTTCCCACGCTGCGGAAATAGCTAACACTCCTCCCCACCCAATCCTTCCCCTCCAAAATGTCCTTTTTCCTTTTCTCATACAACTTCTCACCTTTTCTCACCCCCTCCAAACCTTCATGTTGCACAAAGCCTACCTCTCTTGGGGCCTTTTTTCTCCATGATTATTCCAAATCAGAAGTTTTTAGGCCTTTGCCATCCAGTATGGCTTAATGCATTGCTGTCAGTCCCAAACAGAAATGAGGGCCACTACGCCATACTTAAGGATCCCTACGGACCACATCTTACTTAATTTTAAAATTTATTATCTATGATTTATTATTTTTAAATTTTATTAAATATTTCTTCATTGTGTATTCACCTGACTCGGCAGCACTCAGGAATGTTGAGGGTCACAGGTGGTTCATAGGTCATATATCTGAACTCTGATCTAGGGGATGGAATGCTAGACTCAGAATCAGGCTGACCTGGGTTCAAATCATTCCCCAGAAACTCCCTACCTGTGTGATCACATCTTGGCCAGACCTGGCACCTCTCATCCTGGGGTTCCTCATCTGTAAAATGTGATTGTATTTGATGACCTTTAAGGTTCCTTCCCTCTAAGCTCTGGCTCTAATTCTCTAATTCCTCCCTGATTGATTCATAGCATTTTTATAGTGCCACTCCCATTCACTTATCTGCCTTGGGTCCCAGTCCCAGAAGACCTGTTCTATGATAAACTTTTTGAGGGTGAGGACTCTTTTCTTACTCTACTTCTGTCTTAGGAGGTCCCTTCAGATCTCCTTCCTCAGAGGGGAGCCTCAGAGGCCATCAGAATGACCTTTTTTTATATATTATATAGAGGTTGTGAGTTATACCAAGGTGACACATGTAGTAAAGCCCAGAGGTGGGATTTGAACCTAGATCCTCAAACTTCATAGCCAGTATTCTTTACATTGTACCATGCTACCTTCCATCACTTTGTGCCTTTGTTTCCCCAGCTCTTAGCTGACTCTTAGCAGTTAACAAATGTTTGTTCAATTTAATTTTGAATTGGATGGATAAATGGAAATGCTTCAAATGACTTCACACGTATGGTCGATGCCATACTGCTTTGCCTTCACAAGGGATGGAAGAGAGAGAGGGAATTTGGAGCTCAAAAACTTTTTAAAATAAATGTTAAGATTTTAAAAATATATTTAATTAAATAAGTTTAATTAAAACATTTTAGTTAAATGAATAAATATCTGTTAGCTTTGAATTAGAAGCATTCTGAGTGCAGGATGTGTGTTTTTTTTGACGTTTGTACATTCTACTCTTCACACTCAACCCCCAAGCCTAGCATGGGTCCTAGTCTAATAAGAGGTCAGTACAGGGGACTAAAGTCCAGATTACCTTGATTTTTCTTTCTGGGTCCCAAATGAATTTATATCAGCACTGTCAAATATATGTGATTTCACCAGTATGAGTACTCCATCTACCAATACAGAGAGTAAGCCTTAGTCTGTTGGTGTTGCCATAGCCAAAGCAATGTATTTCCTGGTGGTCCACTTTTCCGTGATAAACTTCTGACCACTTAGCTAGTGTAAGATTTCAATTAATGTCCAATAACTCCGTGTTAATTTTATAAAGTTTATTACTAATCACTTGAAGTAAAGGGAATAGAAACCTAATTATCTAACAAAAATAAGAGGGTATGAGTGAGTTCTCTCCTGCCTTTCACCTCACAAAACAGGGGAAGAGAGGGAAAGAGGCAAGGCTACCCAAAATTTATATCCTCTCTAGTTAGCACTTAACGTGAGAAGGAACATGGAACACTGGCAATTGTAGTTCTAGGGTTCACATTGTAATTATACACTAGCCTGGCCCTTGGATAACAAACACAGAGTCTGTTACTGGGCATCAAGACTTCAAAGTTTTGTTGGCTTGGTTAAACATGCCAGAACCTGAGCTCCACGATCATAGTCATTGAGACCCCAGGCTCATCTTCATGCTAGGATGAGATATTAGAAGCCAGAAATGGAGATAGTGGAGCAGAGGCAGCCTCCCATGGCCTGATGAAACTCCAGGAAGTCTATTTCTTCAATCTAGTCTCACCTTGCCTTGCCCTTTAACTTGGTTGGTTGGTTTTTGTAATCCCAAACATCAGTAAATATATTTTATGAGGTTATTTTTCCTATCAATGCCCAAGGCTAGACCCAGGGAAAACTTTTATGCCATTCTCGATTTATCTAGCCAAATTCCTTGACACAGAGGAAACAAAACCCTTCAAAAAATAGCAAAATTTTAATAACAAAGATCACAATAAACCACATGTATGTACATATGAAACAGAATGAGAGCAAAGAGTTGTGTGCTCTCAAAAATGATAGTTTTATCTGTTGGGTTAGCTGGGTGCTTCTTTACTGACCAAACATCCATATGTGGCTTCATTACTAAATCTGCTTGGGCATACAGGCTCCTCCAGGGCACAGAACATGCCTTTTATTAGTATCTTTAGGAAAAGCCTCGAATGGTGTATGTACAGAACAGACAGGCTGTTAGTTTGTTAAAAAATGATGATGGACGGGCTAGAAAATCTGGTCATTAGCCAGGGGCAGCAGTGTGGATTTCAGAAGCCTGTTATCTCAGGAAATTCTCCAGACTGGCAAGAGAGAGAAATCCTTAGGGATAGGCGCTGTCTAAAGTAGCCTGAAACTAGGGGCAGGAAGGGGTCTGCTCCAAAGATTGCACAGGAATGAAACGAGCAGAGAACAGAACCGGGGTCTGGGCATGTTGGTGATGAAATAAAGGAAGACAACTCTGAAAGACTTCCGATCACTATAAAGACTATTTAAGACTTCAGAAGACCTCTGATGAGATGCAGGATGACAAATGCTTTTTCCAAATGGGCTGCCATGTTCCTTTATTTTTGCCCTAATAAGAATAACAACATTTATATAGCACTTACTACACACCAGACACTGTGCTAAGCTCTTCACAATTATAATCATTTGGTCCTCACAACAACCCTAGGAGGTAAGTGTTATTGTTGTTATCTTCGTTTTACAAATATCGATGATTACTTGTGTGTCAAAAAGGGGGAAGAAAGGGGAATGAGTTAGTAAGGAATGAGAGAGATGCAAAAAAAAAAGAGAGAAAAGTAGTATCAACAACTTTTTTAAATAAAGAAAGCTAAAGGAAATTCAGAAGAGGACACAAACAGGGCAATTATATTATATTACTACCTTGTTAAATTTGAAGTATTCTTTTTGAAAAAACTAAGAAACAGTCCCAGTTTCATATACATTTCTCTTTTGTGTTCTTTGTAAAATGACACTTTCTGTCTTTTGGTGATTGTTAAATTCTTAAGAAAAAAATGTTTGAAATGTCCAAACTAAAAACTTAACTTCTAGACTCAAATCTGTTTCTGAGTAATCTTGGCAAGTCTCATCACATCCCTCTGTCCTAGTTTCCTCATCTGTCAAAAGAAGATAATAGAATCATAAGATTAAAGGGCTGGAAAACTCTTCAAAGTAATGTAATGCAATGCTGTCATTTTAATGATGAGGAAGTTGAGGCTGAGAAAGGGAAAGCCACTTACCCAAGGTCACACTAACTGTATTGAGAAGATTTATTCCTGTATGGTTTTATTTCTAAATAATGCTCTGACTATATTATTTGATTCCTAATTGGACTCAGAAACCTAATTTTAAAGCTTCTTTCCTCATTCTTTTGTCCTGACTGTCCCAGGAATGCTCTCACATTCCCTGCCCCAGAGCAGCTTCTAAAATTGAGATAACTAAGATTGAGAATATAAGCTCCATTTTGTCTAGTAAACAAAAACTAGTTTAGGCCAAATATGTCTGGGGGGCAGCATGGCAGCATCCTTGAGACTCCCCCATTAAGGTAGATGGGGAAGGGAGTTGAAAAGTCAATCCTAAACAGGAATAAACCTGACTTATTCATTTAGATCATCAAGGATATTGGAATTCTATGATCAGGCATGTGATTTTTCCTACCTTCATGAAGGATCAGGAAGAACTGGGAAATATTAGCTCACCTCCTCATTAGGTATCCACCAATTAGCAATGTCTTGGAAGAACACTTCCAATATTGTATTTAATGACTCAGATGCTGAATGAATTTGTTTTTCATCCCTGAGGGAGATCACTGGCCAATTAATTTATTGGTTATTGCTAGCCTAATCAATAAATTGATTTTTCTTACCTGGGACCCAGTCTCTCAGAATTTTTAAACATCACAGTAAGTAACAAAACTTTTCTGACTTCATTTCCAATTTTTTTTTCATCGTACCAGCGTTTACCTTAGCAAAACCTACCCCAACTACAGCACAGAATTGTTTATGACAATGGAGACAATCAATGTGACATAGCTGAAGTCAGAAGTACTGGGTTTGAGTCAAGGATCATTTACTAGCTGTGATCCTAAGCAAGTCATCTTCACCTTTATGATCTTCACATTCCTCATTCCTAAACCTGGGATGTTATACTTCCACCACCTAGTACAAGGATGGTTGTTAAGGGAGGAGCTGTATAAATTTAAACTGCAAGATAAACTTGAGCCATTATTATACTGTGGAAAATACTTTGGAAAAGGTCAAAGTCCTTGTGATGAAGCCCCAAAGTCACCTACCAATAGAGGTTTCCCCATGTTGCTCTTGGACAACTGAGTGGCTCAGTAGATAGATTATTGGCCTAGAGTCAGGAGGATTCATCTTCCTGAGTTCAAATCTGGCCTCAGATATTTAGTAGTTATATGACCCTGGGAAAGTCACTTAACTCTGTTTGCCTCAGTTCCTCACCAGTAAATTGAGCTAGAGAAGAAATGGCAAACCATTCATGTATCGCTACCAGGAAAACTCCACAATGGGGCCATGAAGTGTTACACATGACTGAGAATGACTGGACAACAATAAAGTTGCTCTTAGCTACCATCAAAAGATAAAAAATTTAGAGTTAAAAGAAAACTTCATAGTTATAATGCTAAATCCTTTCACTTTACATATAAAGATACTGAGCTCCAAGGAAGCAGAATGAAGAGAGTATTGGACTGGTAGTCAAGACAACCTGGATTACAAATACTGCCTCCGACATTTACTAGTTTGTAACTGTGGACAAAAGTCATTTAACATCTCTCTGACTCAGTTCTTCATCTATAAAATGAGGTTACTAGTATCTACCTTACAGTCCTGTCATAAGCTCAAATGAAAAAAAGTCTAAATAATTCAATTGAACTGAATTGAATTGCCTCTCACCGTCTTACAAGAGTCATCTTCCACTGAATCCGATCATTGCAATTTACATTACCTAAATGCATTAATCTTATATAGTAAAAATAAGAATCATGATTTCCATAAAAGAGAAGGCCATCGGTTCCCTCATATTTCTCCCTTCCAAACTAAAAATGAAAGAACCTATATTTGCTCATATTTCCAGTGAACTTCTCAAGTCTACTCACATCAGTAAAAGTAGTTTTCTTACCTAAGAGTTCCTTGTAACAGTGAAACCACAAGATCTATCTCTGCCTATCCATTGGCAGTACAAATTCTCCTAGGCAGAGAAAATAAAAGCAAAATCACAAAAAGAAGCAGAGGGTGTCAAATCGAGTGCTAGACTTGAAGGCAAAGACAGCCTCAGAGACTTACTCTCTGACCCTGGACAGGTTGCTTAACTCTAAGCCTCAGTTTTCCTATCTGTAAAACAGATCATAATAGCATCTATTCTACAGGATGGTTCTGGGGATCAAATTTTACAATGGTGTAAAACACTTTGCAAACTTTAAAGTGCTGTATGTGAAAGGAAAATATTATTCTGATTTCAATATTTCTGTTAATGACACCATCATTCACTTAGCCTTTCATTAACCAAGTCTTTCAACTCTTTCTTCTTCCTCAATTTTCTTGGCTAATCAGTTATCAGTACTGTTAGATCTACCTTTGCAATAGCTTTTGCATCTCCCCCAAACTTCTCTCTTCTTACAGTCACTAGACTATTATAGACCACCAACTCCAACAATAAAAGCAGACTTGGGGCTAGAACAGACTGTAGAGACCATCTAATTCAACCTCCCTTATTTTATAGAAAAAGAAAGTGAGACCTAGGGAGATTCAATAACTTGCCCTAGGTCACACAGGTAGTAAGTCTCTGAGAAAGACTTTGAATCCAGATCTTTCCATCTCCAAGTCCAGAACTCTTTCCACTGCCTGTTAGCCTATTATTAGTTTTTCTAACACTACTTTCTTTCATCCAAGTATGAACCCAAGTTCTCATATTCCACACCACTGCTCTGTCCCTTGCACAATACCAATCCTATTGACCTTGACATTCAACCTGAAGTTATAGTAATTAATATTTTAGAGAAAGGAAAACAGAAATACAACCTGCTGCAACCAATCCCCACACCTACTATTATTTACTAATACAGAGAAAACCCTCCATACAGCTTCAGACAAACCAAAGAACTCTTCCATAATCATTCACAAGTTTATCAATGACTTCATCCTTCTCTGCTTGGGCTATAATTGAATATTGATGGCTCTTAGAAGATTATTTTTGGGGATTACTTTCATTTTTGTTGATGTGTTTTGTTTTTACATGACATACATTTATGGATTACTCCCACTTTGTGACAAGTTTCTTGTAACAAAGCAAAATAGTTAAGCAAAACTAACAATGTGGTGACTTTGAAAGCGCATGCAACATTTCACATCAATAACTCCTTCTACCTCTCTATTTTAAAAAAAGTGTGACAAAGATCTATTTTTCTCTTCCTATCATCCATCCCCCACTTTATTGGAGAAAAGAAAAGAATTTTTTTCTTGTCATGAATATCCATTATTAATCAAAACAAATCCCTCAATGACTATGTAGAAAATGCATATGTCTCATTTTGCATTCTAATTCCATCACAGATAGCATATTTCAACATTGGTTCTATGGAATAATAAATCACAGTTGTTTTGTTCTAGTTTTGGTAAGTTTTCAAAGTTGTTGGTTTTCATAGTGTTACTGTCATTATATAAATCTTTCTCCTGATTGTGCTCCTTTTATCCTTCATTGATTATAAAATAATCTAAATAGTTGATCTTTATAATATTGATATCATAGTAGAATTCCATATATATATATATATGTATATATACATATTGTTTTATGCAGTCACCATTGCAGACTACGTGTGAGTGATAGCTGTAGAATTCTAATTCTTATTTTTTCTTTGGTTGGACAATCCATCGCGTTTCCAGACTCCAATTGTTCAGTATTTTCCTTTGTTGCTTGAGAAAGGCAAAAGGAATACTGTATCACATTCATTACTTGTGCTTCAAAACTTCCCTGGGCATCATATTCTTTTACATTTATGGTATCCATCAATCCCAGACAGATTAATAGAGAGTCCATATACATTATAGATCATTTCGTCTGACCACCAAAATGGAAGACCCTCCAAGGAAACATTAAGTAGCTGTTTAGAAATATGGGCACAAAACAAAATGAAACAAGGCACAAAACTAGATTCTAATATCAGGTCGATAGATGTTCTGTATACATGGGATATGTGTTGAAGTACCTTGTCCCACTATCCCAAAAAAAGATATATAAAGATCACTTCTAAAATTCCAAGTGACATCAGAATGCAAGAGACTATGCAGAAAAATGGAAGAGATGACTTGCAAATATTTATGTTGATTCACACACAAACATATATATTACACATAATCTATATGCATAAGAGACGGTACCTATGACTTCATCAGTGGGGAGCTCTTCTCTAATTCAAATTATAGGATCACTAGATCATAGGTCTAGAGTTGGAAGGAACCTTATATGTTATCCAGGTCCACTTCACAGATGAGGAAACTGAGACTCTGAAAGGTTAAGGGATTTCCCCAGTAACACATATAGAAAGTAGCAAAGCCAGCTTTTGAACACATGTTCTCTTATTCCTCATCATTGCTCTTTCTTTTGCACAAGGCCAATCTAACCAACCTATATAATTTGTAGCTTTAGAAATTGGGGTACTGAGAGATTAAGTAATTTGCCTAGAGTCACACAGCTAGTATCTCTTAGACATAGGACTACTGTCCAAATCTTCCTAACTTCAAGACTGGTCTCTATTCAATACATAGAAGTAGACTAAGTGACCACTAGTTAAAGAGATTTGTTTAGGTAGATACATATAGGTATGTTTTGTGTATAACTAACCAAGATGCTAGGGTGTAGCGACTCTCTTCCACCAAAATAATATGTAACCCACATACATTCCTAATCCTACCCAGAATCTAGAGTCATAAGGATTGGGTTTGGATCTATAGGACTCCCCACAAAAAAAAGGAGATCTTGTGTTTCTCTCCCTTTTTCTGACTCATATAATATTTCCAGGGAAATCTCTTCAATTTACATTTATTTTTTCTTTTTTTTTATTTTATTTGGTCAATTTCAAACATTATTCCTTGGTTACAAAAATCATATTCTATTCCTCCCTCCCCTCTCCCCACCCTTCCCACAGCCAACGCACAATTCCACTGGGTATTACACGTGTCCTTGATCAAAACCTATTTCCATGCTGTTGATGTTTGCACTAGGATGTTCATTTAGGGTCTATATCAAGGAAATCTCTTCAAACAAAGCTTAGGATTTGACTTGAATACAGGGCACCCACCAAAAAAGAATGAAGAGGGTCCCTTATAGAAAAGTTACTCAGTGTACAAAGTAATAGATATCAGCAATAGGACAGCTATTTATTTCAGTTTTTAAAAAATTTACCACCCCAAAAAATGGTTAAAACACAAAAGACTCCTTAGTCTACATTCACAAATACTTAAAAACAGAAAACACTAACCATAATAAAGGACTTAGAAATCATAAACAGATAAGAAAATTCATGAGGTAACCAAAGATGCACAGAAATCCAACACTTCTAACCACATGTTCTCCCTGAAGATTCCCAGGAGACTGAGGACTCAGAATAGATTTAATTTTCATCTTAGGTCTATATTGTCTAATCATCTAACTCGATGTCTCTATCATTTGAGTAGGTAAATATGCATGGTTTATGTTTTTGGTCATGATTATCATCCCTGATACCACCTGCTGTTGGGCAACCAAATTCCCAATTTCTGGAACATCCAAACCCTTGACCTCACTAGTTAGTTTCATCAGCTATTACTGTTTTGTCACCTGGATTCAAGGAAAGAAACACAAAGCAGAAGAGGTAGATAGCTATTTGAGAGTCCATGTCAGGTTCGTCTAGGCAAGAATGTGTACTTTTTGTCATATATATATATATATATATAATCACCATTCTATTGCCAAGAAGTGAGGAAAGAAGACTACATCCCCTTCTGCCTCTACAGAATCCAAGGGAAATCAGGCAAAATCCCAAACATCAGACATAAAGAAGGGAGAAGATGGAATTGTTTCTCATAAAATCTATTTAATAAGTGGCTCCCCCAGCTCCCCAAACATGCATATACATTATGGGAACCAAAGGAAAACCAGGAGCTTCTAATCAAGCAAGTTCTTCTACAAGAGACCAAAGCATGTATGTCATTAGAAGAGGCCAGAATGTGTGTGTGCTCATCTCATGAACCAAGGGACCAATAAAGGATTGCTGCATCATTCCAAAGTGCACGTCTATGGGGAATAACAAGGATTACTGTGTCATCCCAATGTTCAAGCCCTTTGACATGGAGCCAGACCACATGTTTCTCTGCAAATTGTTCAATGCATAGGGCTATCTTTATACATATCCTTGAGATGGCCCCTATGGGTCCCATTCTGGCTGATAAGGATGGGGGGGGGAGGATTTATCCTTTTCATATTCATTACCCTTGTCCTAGGGTCCCACTATTTTGATAAGTGGTTGCCTCATTCATCCATTACACCTTGGACTAGGATCTACCTACAGTCTCCAAACAACTATATTTTACCAGATTTCTCCTCACTAGACTCCATACCACCTGTCACAAACCTCCTTCCCTGCCCCCCCATTTTTCCAGGTCTAGAACCATATTCAAAATCAACTATGTCACTGTGCCTGAGAGAGTGTGTCAATCTACTCCCCTATGGTTCCATTCAGTATCTCTATAACATTCCAAACCATAATATCCTTTCCTGGCCACACTGTGTGTGTTATCCCCCATGTTATTATGTAAGTTCCTTGAAGGAAAGGATTCTCAGTTGGGTATTTTTGTCTGTATAAAATCCCCAGCTCTTAGCACAAGGCTTGAGCCATAATGAACCATAATAAATGGTTTTTCTTCCACTCATTCATTTCAATCCCATGAGAACATATGTAACCCACATACATCCCTGATCCTCCCCAAAGCTGTCTCCTGAGTCCTATGGAGTTGAATACTGTAGGTTCTCTATGTTAATTACAGAATCACTAATGGAATTCCATTAAAAAACTGGGAGTCAGAAGCTCTAGGTTTGAGTTGCTGCTGTCCCTGTACAAATTATGTGATCTTGAGCAGATTGCTTAATAGTTTCTCTGAGCCTTCTTTTCTTCATCAGTAAAATGGAGATAATGATTTTATCACTTACTTCATAGGACTGTTTTGAAACTCAAATGACACATGTATCAAATGGCTATTAAAAAGAAACATAAAAGTAAATTATTTATTAAAGAATTGTTATTTACCCTGGAATCTCACCAGAAAGCTATGATTAGCCCCAAGATTGGAGATATCTAATCAGGAGACTAAAGGAAGTAAGAAAATCAGTATTTATTAAGGGACTACTATACACCAAGTGTTTTATAAATATTAGCTTATTTGATCCTTACAACAACTTGGAAGCTAGATACTATTATTATCTCCATTTTATAGTTGAGGAAACTGAGGTAACAGTGGTTAAGTGAATTGCCTAGAGTCATACCTAGTAAATATTAGAAGCCAAATCTAAACTCTTGACTTCCTGATTAGAGGTTATCTACTATATCACCTAGATGCCTCTATGTTTTAGATAAGAGATGAATCTTCTTGATTGGAAGGCCAACACTCTATCCACTGTATCACCTAGATGCCTTTATCTTTTGGATAAGAAATTTTAGAGGGATTCCTCATATTCTAAAGATCTTTAATTTTTTTTCAATGAACAAAAATCTACTTTCTTTCTCTCCTGCCTTCCCCTCCTCCCAAGAGGAAAAAAACAACAACAAAGCTCTTGTAAAAAATATATAGTCAAGCAAAATAAATCCCCCATTGGCCATAAACAAAAATCTAGGCCTCAGTCTACACACTAAGTCTATTGTGTTTCAGTCCTCTGAAATAGTGATTGCTTACTTCAATAATCTGAGTTGTTGAGTCTCTCAAAGTTGTTTGTCTTGATGATGTTTTTGTAAATGTCTCAGTTACTCTCCTGGTTTTGCTCACTTCACTCTGCATCAATTTATACAAGTCTTTCCAGATGTCTCTGAAAACTATCCCTTTTATTGTTTCTTGGGAGCAATAGTATCCCATCACACTCATATACCATGATTTGTTTAGCCATTCTCCAGTTGAAGGTCATCCACTTCATTTACAGTTTATTTGCCACTGGAGAGATTTGATATAAATGTTTTTGCATATACGAGTCCTTTTCTTCTTCCTTTGATCTTTTTGGAGGCTTTGTGTCATTCTATAAATTTAGCTCTAGAGATGTGAAGAGGTTCCTAAATTTGTGATTTAATTCAAATCAATAAGCATTAATTTGGCAGCCTTTGTGCCAGGTGCTTTGAGAGATTCAGAGATGACTTGGGACTCAATTGCTCCCCTCAAGGGGCTTACACTTACTGATACAAATAAGAAACAAAAAGAGAAGAGGAAACCTGATGCTCTGCTTATCTGCAAAATGCTGGAAGGAGTACTGATGATTCAGAGGCATAACACAAAAATGTCATTTCAAAGCTGTTCCAAATAACCCTGCGAAATGTTTATATATTTGCACCAATAAGCTATTAATCAACTTTGAAAAAATAAGTACAAAGAGTTGGCAAGTATAAAAACATGCACCAGCTTGCTTTCCTCCAGGCAGTTAAATGAACAAAATCATCTTCTTCCTCGCCACCCCAGAGTAGATAATGGCTTACCCTGGGTGAGTGGCTATGTGCATATAGCTTGAGTATGAGAATATAATAGCAAAACCCCACATTATTTGATAATGTCTACTTTATTTTTATTTTAGATTTACAAAATACTATCCCTTGACTCAAGTAGCTTCTGAATGCAGCTCCAAATTTTAAAACTGATATTAAATAAAACTTTAAAATCCGTCCCCCCCAAGCCTTGAAAAAATCTTCAGTAGTAACAAGATTAAAATGAAATAGGGAAAGAGTATTGAACTTTAACCTGGATTCTCCAGATCCTCAAGGGGTTTGTAGATGGATTCCAAAGAATCCACCAATTGGCTGGTGAGAAAATTACATTTTTATTTTTGCTAACCTCTGAATGAAATTAAGCATTTCCTTTGAATATGAATGTAAGCGACAACTCACAATATTATTAGCAGCATCTGTTACTTTGTCACCAATCAACAAATATTGTCATATCATACCACTGTATAGTTGTTGCAGATATCATGAAATCTCATTTATACTCATCATTATTTTGAAATTGCTGTAATTATTAGTCCCAATGTTAGATTTCACATGATTTACAGATTGTCACAATAGAATTGGTTTCCTTTGTAATCTTATATATTTTATGCATTTAAAAACATTATTATGTGCAGATCAAAGCAGACCATTTTTCACTACTTTATTTGGGTTTAAGTCTTAGTGTTTTATAAGATTATGTACTTACAAAAATGAACAGTATGGAAATATGTTTTGCATGATAATACATGTATAAGCCAAATAGAATTGCCTGTCAGAAGGTTTAATTACTCATATTTATAAAGAACTAAATCAATTGTACAAAAAATCAAGCCATTCTCCAATTGATAAATGGGCAAGGGACATGGATAGGCAGTTCTCAGATAAAGAAATCAAAACTATTAACAAGCACATGAAGAAGTGTTCTAAATCTCTTATAATCAGAGAGATGCAAATAAAAACAACTCTGAGGTATCACCTCACACCTAGCAGATTGGCTAACATGACAGCTATGGAAAGTAATGAATGCTGGAGGGGATGTGGCAAAGTAGGGACATTAATTCATTGCTGGTGGAGTTGTGAACTGATCCAACCATTCTGGAGGGCAATTTGGAACTATGCCCAAAGGGCGACAAAAGAATATCTACCCTTTGATCCAGCCATAGCACTGCTGGGTCTGTACCCCAAAGAGATAATGGACCAAAAGACTTGTACAAAAATATTCATAGCTGCGCTCTTTGTGGTGGCCAAAAACTGGAAAATGAGGGGATGCCCTTCAATTGGGGAATGGCTGAACAAACTGTGGTATATGTTGGTGATGGAATACTATTGTGCAAAAAGGAATAATAAAGTGGAGGAATTCCATGGAGACTGGAACAACCTCCAGGAAGTGATGCAGAGCGAGAGGAGCAGAACCAGGAGAACATTGTACACAGAGACTAATACACTGTGGTATAATCGAACGTAATGGACTTCTCCATTAGTGGCGGTGTAATGTCCCTGAACAATCTGCAGGGATCTAGGAGAAAAAAACACTATTCATAAGCAAAGGATAAACTATGGGAGTGGAAACACCGAGGAAAAGCAACTGCCTGACTACAGCGGTTGAGGGGACATGACAGAGGAGAGACTCTAAATGAACACTCTAATGCAAATACTATCAACATAGCAATGGGTTCAAATCAAGAAAACATGTAATGCCCAGTGGATTTACGTGTCGGCTGGGGGGGGGGGAGGAAAAGAAAATGATCTATGTCTTTAATGAATAATGCTTTGAAATGATCAAATAAAATATAATAATAATAAAAAAAAATAATTGCCTGTCAGCCCTGGGAGGGGGAAAGTAAGGGAGGAGACAAGTTTGGTTGTATAACTTAGGAAAACTTGTGTGGAAATTCAATATTATATGTAATTGGTCAAAAATAAAAATAAAAAAACCACATTATTCTGGGGCAGCTGGGTGGCTCAGTGCATTGAGCGCCAGGCATGGAGGTAGAAGTTCCTGGGTTCAAATCTAGCCTCAGACACATCCTAGCTCTGTAACTCTGGACAGGTCAGTTCACCCCCATTGCCTAGTCTTTACCTCTCTTCTACCTTGGAACCAATACTCAGTATCAATTGTAAGACAGAAGGTAAGAGTTTAAAAAAGAAAAAAATTCTGCAAAGGTATCACCAGACTGCCATGATAGGGAAAAAGGTCAAAAACCTTTGTTTTTTCATTTCCTCAGTGAAAATAGACTGGCAAAAAAAAACAAGACCCGGAAGAGCCCTCCTGGCCAACTCAGTCCACATAACTTGGACCACCTCACACTCAAACTTCCACCAAGTTTCCATGAGGAAAATCCTAGAACTCTGGAGATGGAAGCACCCTTAGAGATCATCTGACCTCTCAGAGCCTTTGCAGATCAGAGATGAGCTGCTGCATGGTGTGGTGGCAAAAATGCTGGATCAGGAGTCAGAAGAGCCTTGGATTCACTGAGATTGGCTAGGTGTGTGGCCAAGGGCTAGTTACTAACTTTTGAGCATCAATGTCCTCACCTGTAAAATGGGGATAATAATACCTTTAGAATTTAGCTCACAGGGTTGTTCTGAGGCTTAAGTGATATAATCTAAGTAAAGCACTCTGCAAACCTTAGGTAAAGCTTATATAAATATCAGCTGTTAGTATTCTGGGAGCAAATTAAGCCTTTTACCCAAGGACACACAGGTAGTAAGCAGAATAGCCAAAACTCCCATTTGCAAGTACTCAGTTCTGCTCTCCAAGGTGGAAAAGGGAAGGCAGCCACACACAAAAATGGGCCTTTGGTCTTCCAGGAAGGGAGGTGATTGTTATGCTAGGCAGGTGTTTTAGTTTGATAACCTCTCCCCTTCTTTACCTCCAACTTCTAAACTATAGGGGAGAAGGTGGAGTGTGCCCTGGGATGGACTAAAGATGTCTCCCTCCTCCAGGGCAGGTCAGCACCTGGAGAGTTCCCTGGACCTCTGGGAAGTTAAAGGACTTTCCACAGTCACTCAACTAATCCTTGGCAGTGGCAAAACTTGAACTTAGGCTTTCAGGTACCGAGGTCAGCTCTTTCTTCACTCTACCATATGGCCACAGCCTAGGGTACAACTTTAAAGTGTAAAGTTTTTTCTTTGGCTTCTGATGCTTAACTGAAAGCTTTTTAAACATCTCTAGTATAACTCCTGGGTTAAGAAAGTAGCATTTAGGAATAAAATCTTAAAATCAATTAGTCAATCTACAAACCTTTTTTTCAATGCCTGCAATAACACCAGCTTCAGGAACAAAACAGGATAATGATAAGAACCTTGGATTTGGAGCCAGAGAACCTGACTTCAAGTTCCAGCGTGGAGCCTCAGTTTCTTCATCCTTTAAAATGGAGACAGAAATAAAACCTGATTGCTTCAAGATTAAATTAGATAATGCATGAAAGCACTTTAAAAGACTCAAATCACTGTACAAAGGGGAGTAATTATTATTTATCTTTAAAACTTATGGGTGCTCATAGAGGCTTTAAATCAGGGGTTCTAAAGATGTCCTGGAAAGTTTGGGGAGGATTTTTTGGTTTTTCTTCTGTAATCCCATGAAGGTTTTTGAAAAATATTTTAATAATTGTATTTCAATATAAATGGTTTCCTATGAAATCTTCTGTTTTATTCATTTATAAACATTATTATAAGAAAGGACCCATAGGTTCATCAGCCCATAATTCCAAAGGGGTCCATGACACAAACAAAGCTTTTACTCTATGGGCCTTAGGTGAGCTCAGTAGATTCAGGGCCAGGGCTGGCGATGGGATGTCCTGGATTCAAACTTGGTCTCAGATACTTCTTAGCTATGTGACCCTGGGCAAGTCACTTAATCCCCAGTTGCTTAGCCCTTACCATTTTTCTGCCTTGGAACCAACAGACTATATTGATTCTCAGACAGAAGGTGAGGGTTAAAAAAAAAAATCCTTGCTCTAAATCCTATAATTGTAAGGTCTGACAAGGAAGGAAAAGGGTATCTGGACAAATTAAAACAGGAACAACCGAAGAGGCAGGTGGGAGGGAGCAAGAACCTGAAAGCCCCAAATCCCCCCTGCAGCTGCACAGTGCCTCCAATCTCAGAATGCTTGCTCATGTAGGTAAATACAGGCCACAGGTGCAAGAACAGGTGTCACAGAAAGATAGTAAAATATATTGTTCTGGGAAAATCTGTGTCACTTCATTAAACAGAAGTCACTCCCTCGTGAACAGAGAGGCACCACACAGCGGCAGCTAAATAGCCTATTAGATGTGGATGTTCATTTGAGGGATATTCCCAATGATGCCCTTTCCTGGAAAAAGCCCTTGAGTCCCAGGGGCAGCAGAGTCAGCCTGGCTCCTAGCACTGTTCCATAGCTGTGGCCTGATCCACTCCTGCCCTGCCCTGGCCCATTTCCTCATCTGCCCATGAGCACCTCCAGGAAAGGGAAGAGCCCTGAAACTCAGTGGCCTTCCCGGGAGCTCTTGTGGGCGGCAATGAAAGCCCTCTCTCTGGGGAAAGAGGTTAAAGAGGTTGAAAACTGACTAGATGAGGCAGGGCTTGAGTGATCTGTGGTTTGTAACTTATTCAGGCAACAGCCCTGCTTCCTCAGCAAAAAATTATGCATATTTGACTCTATATTCTGTTTACGGACTCAGTTTTGTATGGCCCTTAAGCTAAAAATAAATTGCCTTTTGTTTCCCTTAAAAAAAGATTGATTGTTGCCATTTTCCCACCCCAGCTAGTTTTCTAGCCCCCCCCCCCACTGCCTTGATTCCACTCTGTACCCATTTGGACCCTTCATTCTCACAAAGATAAAAATGTAAGCAAAGGTAGGCAGCTGAATAAAAGGAGTCCGGGGGCTTCCTAGGTGCCAACTGATAGGGTATACTGCATTCTGCCTCAGTAGTCACCTCTACTCAAAGGATGAAGGCATATTTCCTTCAGAAATAGGTCCCATGGGCTAAGATTGTTCACTACCATTCTTCAGAGATGAACCGCTTCTCTTTTTTTTCATTGCTTCGCTCTTTACCTTATTGTGAGTCATTTTGAACATGTTTCTCTTGAGCCTGCTTTCTTTATTCTGGACTTTATGCACTTCCCATTATTTTTAAGAGATTATTTTAAGAATAAATGCTGTCCATGGTTTTTGAATCATCTTTCAGACACCCAAAATTAAATGTAGGCTGACCGGTAGGATGTATAATGATAATTCTGCCATGATCTCAAAAACAAAACAAAAAAAGGCAGCAAAAAGGGTGTTATGTTTTATCTAACCTTGAGGAACTCTGCTGGGTGACCAAATGGGGAAGAGTGTTGTGCCACACCCTGTTCTAGACACAGGTCTGTAGTTTAACCAAGTTTGGTCTTGGGGGAGAGTTGATTAGAGAGGGAATCCCTTTTCTCAATACTCATTGCCTTTTTGGCTAGCCCAACACCCTTGGGCAGGTTTTTACTTCCGGCTTATGCCTAGTGCCTCCCCAAAAGAAGGGAGAGTTAAAAAAAAAAAAGATGCATAGATGATATGATTCCATTGTGAGGTAAGCAGTTTATTCCTACACACAAAAAGGACCTCTAAAATACTGCATAATCACATGCCCATTTTTTTAAGCCTTTACCTTTTGTTTCAGTATGCATTCTAAGGGCTGGGCAAGCAGGGTTAAGTGACTTGCCTAGGGTCACACAGCTAGCAAGTGTATGAGTTTAGAATTTAAACCCAGGTCCTTCCAACTCTAGATTTAGCACTCTATCCATTGAGCCACTCACCCACCCTTTCCCAAGCCCATATTAACAGAACAGGATTCAGTAACTCATGATTCTTAGTAACTGTTGGAAGATGATACTTAAAAACTCCTTCAGTTCACAAAGTAATATGGGGAATAGTTTATGAGATAGTTTACAATTCACCTTGCCTGTGTACTATCATTCCCATCCAAACTCGAACCTCCCCTGAACATCATACCCAACTATTTTCCTAACCAACTTTCTTTTAAAACTTACAAGATCATCTCCAAGCTCAGATGAGGCTACCTTAAGGTCTGAGTCCCATCATCATCACTTGCTCAGAAAAGGAAAGACACTAGAGGCCCCAGGCACAAACTCTCCTAGTGGAGTCCATCATCCCATGTAGGTAGGCTGTTGTGGGATGACCAAAATGTGCCTTCCCCACCACACCCAAGACAGAAGTTGTTTCTTTTCTTTCTTTCTTTCTTTCTTTCTTTCTTTCTTTCTTTCTTTCTTTCTTTCTTTCTTTCTTTCTTTCTTTCTTTCTTTCTTTCTTTCTTTCTTTCTTTCTTTCTTTCTTTCTTTCTTTCTTTCTTTCTTTCTGTCACATCTCCTCTCAAGCTTTCACAGGGCAGGAGAAGGGCCAAGGGACTATTCAGGTTTGACTACCTCATGTTAAAATGGAAAGTCCTTTCAGCTGTGGGCCATCCCATAGCCTGAAGCATGTCCCCAAAACAACCACAGGGTAACCAAAACCAGGAATGGTAATTCTCAGGATATGCCATGGAAGTGGGGGATGGCCCCTATTTCATTTAGTTGGGGAATCTGCCAGAAGGGTAGAACCACCTTTCCAAGGACAAATGGCCAATTCTTAAGATGCCATGAATTCTCAGGTCTTGAGAAGTATCTCTCTTTCCCTCTTTACAAATAATGGTCCCAGTACAGATTATCTAAATATAGGAGTTTGGCAATTCTCACCTAATTGCTCATCCTCCGTTTCTAAAGGGCATTGGTTTTTTTTTTAACCCTTACCTTCCATCTTAGAATCAATGCTGTATACTGGTTCCAAGGTTGAAGAGTGATACGGCTAGGCAATTTGAGTTAAATGACTTGCCCAGGGTCATACAGCTAGAAAGTGTCTGAGACCAGATTTTAATTCAGAACCTTCCATCTCCAGATGTGACTTTCTATTCACTGGACCCATCTAACTGCCCCTGAGGGTCACTACTTTTATGAAATTTTGATTAGGTCAAAGCATCAATTCTTGCTAAATTGTGCCCTACTTACTGGGGAAAGTGCATACAGCTTTCTGAAGTGACTAATTTGTAATCAGGAAGCAGCCCAGACATTCACTCGGGAGGCATTATGTGCTTATTAAAATTTTGCTAATGGAGCTCCAGAAGAACAACTCTTATCCTCATTTTAAGGGTGAGCACTCTACTTAAGGTTACACTAATGTTTAGCCATGAAGGATGTTTGAAGTGAACTCAAGGGCTACAAATAATAAGCATGCATGTGCTAGACACAGAAGTTACAGATACTATTCCTAAGAGGAACAGAGGGCCAGCTGAGGAGTGAAAAAGCCCAGGATTCTGTCTCACCTCTACCACACTAGTAGCCGAATCAAGTCCTTCGACCTTTCAGGGTCTAGAGATCATTTCTAAGACTGCAAATTAGAGACCAGTAGTCCATCTGCAATAGTGAAGAGAGTTTCCACATTAGGAATTTTCCATTCCAACAACATCCTAGGACCAGATATAAAAATAAAAATCAAATTTCTGGCTGGTAGGAATAGAGAGAACAAGACCTGTGAAATTGTCTGTCCCTAACTTCGATACTCATATATTAAGGCATTAGGAATAAGTACCTTCATGAAAAGGATCCATTATCCCTTAAAACTGAATTCTGTTATTCCATCTAAGACAGGAATCTTTATAGAATAAATCAAGTTATTAAGCCTGAACATGAGAAAGTCAGGCAAGAAGATGCATTTGACCTCTTCATATCCAGAAATCTTGCTCCAAGCTGGGCACAATTTCAGTCCATCATCCACTGTGACATTTACACAGACAGCCAAGAAGGAATTGTGTAGCTGCCCATACACACATGAGGAGCCTCTAGCATTGAGCAGGCTTCCAGTTTTTCATGGATTATTAAATCCGGAGGAAGAGAACACTGGGTGTGGCAAGCACACCTGCCTTACCCTTTGTTTCCAGAGCTGTAGAATTATTGGGAGCATCTTGTCCAGAAGGCTTCTTATCAGCACAGGTGTAGGTGAGGAGAAAAAAAGGTCTCAGTTTCAAGTCACCCATTTGCTTGCTTAAGTGCCTTAGAATCAACAATCAGCAACGTTTAGAGTGTCCAAGAGATGCAAAGCATGATGGGAAATCAGGGGGGAAGTGGAAAAGAGCCCCTGTAAAACTCACAATATATTGGGTTTTACAAAACAAACACAAATCGTGTGTAACTAGACCCAATCCTTCGCGTCCTGGAGAGCCTTGTAGAAACTGAATCTCTCTAAATATGTATATTACTGAATATCATTCCCTAATTTAGATGTTTTATAAATTTATATTTTGCTGTTTCGGGGTTTTCTTTAAAAGGCAACTCATTGGCCCAAGTTTAGTGTCAGTAACAAATCAATCCATTAGATTCAATTAGCACTGTTCAGAGGTGTGTGTGTGAGCGCCAAGTCCTCAGGCATGGGAAGGACAGATGTTGATGGGAGATGTAATAGGAGGAATCAGAATGACAAATTTTTGCTTTCTGTGTAGGAACTATAAGACGAGTGTAATGAAGAATCTTGGACAAAATCGTTTTAAGTAGCACGTCCAGATAACTTTTCCTGTTGGAATTTGGGCTTGTTCTCAGGCAGATTTGGATTATGCCATAACTAGGTGGGGAGACTATGATTTTGTCCCAGGATGCCAAAATTTAAAGAGCACAGGTGGTGATTTCAGCAGTAAAGAAACCACCAAGCTTAGCATTTATTTAGCAAGGATAATTAATTTTAAAAGGAAGCTACCATGTGCCATTCAAGAGTGACACTCCAAGTAAACTCTTTCCTGGGCCACTCCATTGCCTGCCCCTCCTCAACTCAAGCAGTAACCTCCCAAGGAGAATCTGAAAGTGAATTTTGTACTGTCAAAAGTATTGAGAACCTCAGCTGGAAAGAAGTCAACAACAGAGGAAAAATGGAAGGAGAAATTGCAAAAAAATATTACTCTTTAAAATCTTCACCTTCTTTCTTGGAATCAATTCTAAGTATTGGTTCCAGGGTAGAAGAGCAGTAAGAGCTAGGGTTAAGTAACTTGTCCAGGGATACACAACCAGGAAGTGTTTGAGGTCAGATTTGAATTAGGACATCTCATCTACAGGCCTGGCTCTCTTTTCCCTGAGTCACCTAATTGCCCATAAATTGCAAAAATTATTATAACAGACTGTTTTCTTCATCAAGTATAGTGGAATTACCTCTCTTGGACCCTGACATTCCAGTCCTAGCTTTGTACCTAGGGGAGGCAAAAACTGCACTAAAAAGAACAAAGATGGAAAAAGCAGCTGAATTAAACCAAATAATCATGGAGGAGATTCATGCTGGAGACAGCCTAAACAGGAAGGTACTGAGAAACTACAAGGGAGAAGACACCAAAGTAGGGGGAAAAATCTGGGACCTTATTAATATATTTTTTAAAAGACAATAGAAAAAGTATCAGTAATTGCTAACTTAAATGTCTACTCTCTCTTCAACACATGAGCCCAAAGCACTTTTTATTAGGATATGAGAAGAGAATAAGCAGATTTTCTTTTTTTTTAACCCTTATCTTCCATCTTAGAATCAATACTAAGTATTGGTTCCATGGCAAAAGAGCAGTAAAGGCTGGGCAATTGGGGTCAAGGGACTTGCCCAGGGTCACAAAGCTAGGAAGTGAACCCAGGACCTCCCATCTCTAGACTTGGCTCTCTATCTACTGAGCCACCTAGCTGCCCCCAGCAAATTTCCATAAGTAGTATTCAACAATGGACCACATCTTTATTATTTCAAAACTTGGTGGAAGATGTAGAGACCACAAAATCCCACTGTGTCCATTATTTGTTAATGATGAAAAAACATATGATTTAGTACTACAAAATGCAATCTTCCAAGATTAGTTTGGCCTGACCATCACTACAGGAAAGACCAAATGGATGAAGAATGTCTTATTGCATCAGGTTATAACATGCATTTAGAAGGAGAGTCTATAGGGTGTATCCATTATATTTGGTCCAAAAGATAAAAATGGTCAATGAGTTGACCTCAGTGTTGAATGATCTTCCCATCTATACATCATTCAAAATTCCTTGAAAGAAATAACAGAAATATGACAACCCTTTCATCATAAACATGAGATAAGGCATCAAGCAGGGAGGTGTATGGTCAACAAAGATGTTTGCCACTCTGATAGAGGAGATCCAGCACAGAATACAAGCTGTATACCCATGCTCCTATTTGTAGATAACATTATATAAGTTGTGTCAAACCTTGGACCATTGTAGAGCCTCTGAAAGGTACTATAATCACTTATAGTAGTTTGGTCTGACCATCCCTACAAGAAAGATCAAGGGGATGAAGAATGTTTATTGCTCAGATTATAATAGGCATTTGGAAGGACAATCAATCAAGGGTATCCACTGTCAATCTATCTGGGACAAAAGGTTCAAATGGGCAACAAGCTGGCTTCAGAGAAGAATAAGTTGGACTGGCTTTGGAAAAATTAAATCACTTCTTTAATGACCCCAAGGTTCCTATGAAAGCAAAGACCCACATTTGAAATAACATTATTCTGGTATTGCTAGATGGCTTTAAACAAAGCACACCATCTTAATTCTATTCAATTCAACAACAACAACACATTCTCTCTAAAGAATTAAAAATAAATGGCACACAGAGGGCAATGGAAAGCTGCATGATAAGTGTGATGAAGTTGTGTCATCTAATCCAAGGAGAACCTGGAAAAGTGAGAGATGTTATGAAAGAAATGTAGATTAAGAAAATGAAAGCTAGGCTGGTCACATGAAGAGAAATGGCAAATAGACAGCCAAAGCATTTCACTGATATCCTAGAGATGTCAGGGGAAATAAAGGGGGGCTTCTGGCATGTCAAGTGGCTCCTCTGTGGCATTCGTATCAGAGGACATGAACAAGTGTTGCTCTGAGTGGGCACTGCATCATTGGAGGCAGCTTCTAAACCAATGAGATCAGACATCCATTTGATTATCTAAGGAAGGGAATTTTCAAGGTAAATACTCTACACACACTTCAATCTCAACTCAACACCTGCTGCATTTCCTGTAGCAAGAACTGGGGGTCAAGGATGGTTTCCTGTTCATTCCATACCCCACCCTACCTCATCTCTTACTCCAGACACCTGTGGTGAAGAAGAGAAAGGAGCTGCATGTTGTATAGTTAGAAATTCTTGAACCCCTAAAACTACATTACCCAAAATTCCTTTCTGTATTACCTAGAATCCTTTTCCTTTTTCCTGTGTCCTCACATTTGTGTGATGATATTTACATTGGCTAAAACATCTCTCACACACTCTTTTACTTGCAACCAGGGCTGAGTTCAGGTAGTTCTTTAGTTCTTTTAGTTCTTTTTAATAAAACTTTATAAAATATGATACTTTCATTGTCAAATACTAATTTTAAAGCCCACAATGTCTAAGTCCTACAAGTGTACAAGCACATGAAGATTATTAACCTTCATATGACTACTGTCCCCAGTCTGTGATGTATCCGTTGTTGGGGCTATTTCTTTCATGTGTATGTGTGATGGAAGAGACCACGGTCCTTCCTATTCTCACCCCGGCTGCCAAGGAAGGTACCCTTTTTCTTTCAGAGTTTACAAATGTGTGAATTTCCTGAGCTTGTTAAATTAAAACTTATATACCAAGAAAGAAGGCTTTAGAGAAATAAAATTTCTTAGGAGAAAAATAAGTCTTTATTTCTACTGACATCAAACCCTAATCTCACACCCATAAGTGGGAGTGTCTCTACCTAATTTCAGTGGCTAGAATATAGAGAACTGTAGGTGAAGGTCCACCATGACATAGAAGTTGGAGGGGAGACCTTTGAATCTGGAAGAAATACTGCCTGTATGACTATGGATATGACCCTTCCCTTCTCAGTACCTCTAAGATTAAATTATGGATATACTGTTACCCTACAGTAAATCTATCTTCTAGTTCTGGTTTTATCACTAATTAATTATAAAACCTGGGACAGGTAACTTATCTAGATCTCAGTTTTCTGAATGGTAAATCAAATTAAATTAATATTTAATTAACATTTAATAATTATTTTAATTCAAGTAATTTAAGAATAATAGAATATAAATTAAATTGTTAAATTACAGTTGATAAATTAGAGTGGATAAACTTTGAGCTCACTTCCAACTCTAATATTTTAGTTTTCACCTAAACTATTCCAGGTAGGTAGCCACAACTGGTTTTATAATCTCAGAAAGCTCTGGTTTAAAATTGGGAAGATCTGGGTTCAAATCCCACATCAGACATATATTAGCTGTGTGGCTAAGTTGCTTAACTTCTCTGTGACTCGGTTTCCTTATTTGTAAAATATTTTTTGTTTTAAATCAATGAACTTATCAGACTATGCAACCTCTCTCAGTGATCAATTCTAGGATTTCAGAGAGTCTTCATTCCCAGAAAGCTCTTTGTGTCTAATTTGGATTTCTATTACTTCTGATAGTCATTTCCTCATTTGGCTAGGGGCTGGAGATAGGGAGGAAGAAGAGTTATGAGATGCAGAGACTTCCAGGAAAGCTTTAGAGCAAGGAAGCCCCTCAGAGCAAGCTCCAAAAGGGGCATTCCATTCCACATACACATAACTGAAAAAATGACATTGGATGTTCTCAAGGTAAGTCTGAGCTTCTGTGTGTCCTATTTGTGTGTTTGTTTAAGCCACCCACTCCTTCTAGCCATCAAAGGGAAATAAATTAATTTGGTTGCCAAAAGGTCAGAAGCCTGCCCCCTTGGATGCAGGCTATCTGGCACTCCATCAAGTGGAGTGTACATAGGAAAGGGTGGATGATGTTTTTATATCCATTCTGAGAAGAGGCCCAAAGAGGAAAGCCAGCAGCAGCATCTCCTCCCCCCTCCTCACACCCCACACCCAGTCTGGGCCTCTGCAGCCCCAGTGGTTTGTACACACCCATCACAAGTACAGCTTAGTGGCATATCATTAGGCATCCCTTGGGTGTCACCACTGGACTTCTCTAAGAAATCTTTGGGTGTCTGTCCTAAGGACAGTAACCACCATTTCCAAGAAATTGCACCCAGAAAACACACATCCTTCACTGTGTCATTTATTTACAAAATCTTAAAAAAAAAAAAGTTTAAACTTTTCCACTTTTTTTTTAAGTGGGAAAATGTGTTGTTGTTGTTGTTGAATTGAATAGAATTAAGATGGTGGACCAAAGGAAATAAAGGTCAGATGGATCCTCATCCTGCATGGATCAACTATTTATAATGGCTCTAATAAAGAGAAAAGTGAAAAGAGTTTTAAAAGAGTTTTTATTTAAGCATTTGTAGTCAGAGGTTTTCTCTCTCCGTTCCTATGATGGACTGAAGCTGGTTTGGGTTAGGTCAGGCAAAGCCAGCTCCACCCAACCCAGGCTAGCCCTGCCCTAACCAGCCCAGCCCAGCCCAGGCCTGCCCCAGATGTTCTCTTGTTCCTCAAAATAAATTTGCTGGGGCAACTACTAGCACAATACTCTGTTTGTATTCACAGTCCCTGAGATGAAGGGTATACTTATCATTAACCTCACTGGGGAAGACAAGAACACTGACTGTCTCTTTGTCAAATACTAGTGAACCATCGCTAACATCTTCCCCATGCAGAATTAGGTCCCACGCTTTTTTTAATGCAGGAAACTGAAGACAAGGGGTCTCTGTCAGGTTAGCATTTCAGGTCTTTGTAATTGGCTCATGACCACATTTTCTGGGTCTCTGGCTCCACTAGTTTTCCTAGTGAGATATTATTCTTTCTCTTCAGCATAGAAAAAAAAATGAAAAACACACAGCTTCCACCCCTATAGGAGATGTTCAATAGAAAATGAGGTGGAGAGGAACACTGATCCCTCTTCCCTCTTCTCTCTTTCTATAATGATGCTCCATGTTGGGAGGTAGTGATGGTTCTCAATGGATGTTCCAAGAGGGTCTTAGTTACTTCTCACTTCTTGATAAAACATCAAACAGCTGCTAGGAACCTCAGTGTCACTTTTCCAACTCTGTATTTAGAGGTCAGCTCATGACCTCTCTCATACTACATCCTTTTTGCTACTCTTTCATTTTGAGGTTTCTTTTAGGATGTGACTAGTGGAATTTTTCAATTTCTACTATGCTCTCTGATTCAATGATTTATGAACAATTTTCTTCTATAAATTCTTGAAATATGATGCTAGGCTCTGTTTCTTGTTCCTAGTTTTCAGATAGTACAGCAATCCCTAAAATCATCTCTCCTTGATCTGTTTTCCACATCAGTTGTTTTTCCTATGAGATATTTCATATGTTTTTATTTCTTTTTTTTGTCTCTTGATTTCTTATAGTCATTACCTTCCATTTGGCCAATTCTTATTTTCAAGGAGTTATTTTCTTCAGTAAGTTTTTTATTTTAACCTTTTCCTTCTGTCATAGAATTAATATTAAGTATTAGTCCCAATGCAGAAGAATGGTAAAGATTAAGCAATTGGGGTTAAATGACTTACCCATGGTCACACAACAAGGAAATGTCCAAGGCCAGATTTGATTCAGTGAGGTTTTGTACTTCTGTTTCTAATCCATTAATTCTCTTTTCATATCTTTCTTCTCTGCCTAGGACTTCTTTTCCCATTTTTTCCTCCTACTACTTTCATTTGATTTATAAAAACATTTTTTTTATTCTTACATTAACTCTACTAGGAATTCTTAGGGGTTTGGGTTCAAGCTGCATTTTTCTTTCAGATTTTGCTTACAGATATTCTAGGGTCCTTCTCTTCTATGTTTTTGTCCTGAGCTTCTCTATCCTTATAATATGGTTGAATTCTTTTTTTCTTTGTTTGTTCTTCCAACCTACTTCATAACTTTGGGTTTCATGTTATTAGTGGGCTCCTTTCTGAAATAGATACCTGGCCTGAGCTTCTGTCTTCTTTTCATAGCTCAATTGAGGGGTAGGGGTAGGGTGGGGGGCATCTACCTTCAAGGACCTTATATCCTAATAGAAGAAGACAACATATAAAAAGGAACTGAAAATCCGGGAAGGAGAGAAGGGGGAAAAGATACTCTAAGAAGTCCAGAAAATCAGGAGCAGGACTACATAGTGATTAAAGGATGCTTTTTCCTGGATTCTCCCTCAAAATGGAAGTTCTAGAAGGAACTCACCAGTGGCAGTAGGAGTACACATGGGCAGAGATCTAGAATACTGGGGATCTTTCAGGGCAAGAGGGCAGCTGAGGCATGGTAGAAAAAAATTAAGTTAGTGAAGAACAGAGCCAGGAGAGGAATGAAGGATGGCTAGCCCAGGCTTTTCCTCAAAATAGAGGTTCTAGAAAGAACTCACTAATGAGAGTTGATGAGGCAAAGGGATCTTCCAGAATGAGAAAGCTGTTTTCTAGGTCTCCCCTAAGACTTCTCTTTTCTAAGTTCCTTCAGCTAATCCTGGTATAAGCATGAGATTCCAATAATAGAATTATGGATTTAGAGTTAGAAAGGACCTTAAACGCTGTATTATAGGACTCTCATTTTACAGATAAGGAACTGAGATTCAGAGAAATGTAGTAATTTGGGAAAGCTAGGCAACACAGGGGATAGAACACTGAGTTTGGAATCAGCAATACCCATCTTCCTGAGTTCAAATGCAGCCCCAGACACTTATTAGCTGTGTGACCCTAGGTAAGTCACTTAACCATATTCCCCTCAGTTTCCTCATCTGTAAAATGATCTGGAGAGGGAATTGACAAACCACTCTAAAGTCTTTGCCAAGAAAACTCCAAATGGGGTCATGAAGAGTCAAACACAACTGAACAACCAATAGTAACAAAGGTAATAAACAGAACTTAGAATTGAACATAGGTCACCGACTCCAAATCTCATTCCATGCCTGAAGGTTTGTAGTCTAAGATGCATTTAGCCTTTTTAACCATTGCTACATATTGAATTTATTGTCCTCTAAAATCCACAAGTCTTTTTCACACAAACATTCAATCATGATTCCCTTACTTTGCACTTGTGCAGTAATTTTTTTGAAATCAAATGTAGGACTTTACATTTGTTTCCATCAAATTCTAAATTATTAGATTTAGGCGATGGCTCTAGCTTGAGATCTTTGTGGATCTTGACTCTGTCATCCAACATGTTGAATATCTCTCCTGGCTTTGTGTCATCTGTGAATCTCATACCATCCAGGTTTTCATTGAAGTAATTACTTAAAATATTGAGCAAAATAGAGTTAAAGACATCTCTGGTATATTCCACTAGAGACCATCCACTGGTTGACTTGTTTCGGTCCTCAATTTAGCCAGTACACATCTTGCCTCAACATAAATCATGTTCATGCATGTCCCCCCTTCCCATTAGATTATAAGCTTCTTAAAAGCAGGGACTGTTTGGGGGAATTAGAAGAACCTTTCTTTGTACCCCTGCTATTTAGCTTGGCATACAGTAAGTGCTTAATAAATGTCTGTTGACTTGATTTCTATCAAGTCTCTTGATCTGCTGTTTATTCCACTAGCACTAAAGCAACTTAATTATGTGCTCTCTTCTAATTCACATCTCTCTGTCTTGCCCCAATAATATGATGAAAGATGTATATAAAAGATATAAAATGTCTTGTTGAATTGCAGGTATTCTGTGCCTACAGCATTTCTTTGATCTAGTAACCTTGTCAAAAATGGAAATGAGATTGGCATGATATGCTCTTAATGGAAGCAGGTATGCTACAGTGGAAAAATGTACTGCATTTGGAGTCAGTTTCAAATCATAGTTTCCACTTACTCCCTGCATAACTATGAGCAAGTTCCTTAACCTCTCTGGACCCTCTGTTTTCTCATCTGCAAAATGAAGGGATTAAACTAGATGACCTCTAAGATCCCTTTCAGTTATAAGTTTATGATTCAATGAACTCATGCTGTCTCTTAGTAATCAGTGTTTCCCTTTCTAAATGTTTATAAATCATTCATTTAATAATATATTCTAGAATCTTGCCAGGAATCAAAAACAAAATTCTTGGTGTATGGTTTAAAGATTCTACCTTCTTCCTTTTTTTTTTTTGGAAGACTGGAGAAATATCTGCCAGTTTCTAGATTCATAGCACTTTTCCTGTTTTCCTGACCCTCCCTCCATCTTGGCTTCCTAGTGTTGGCATACTGGATCAGATTTTTATTGATAGAAAGAACCTTGCTGCTGGTGTAAGAAATGCAAGAAATGATTGCTCTCCAAAGCTCCACAAAGTTTTACATGTACCATATTGGGCAAGGCATATTTTTAAAATTCTGAAAGATTTGTGGGAGCCCATGGATGAAAATTCCACCAGTAAAGTCAACCAAACCAGGAAGCAGACTTACAAATGAAATTCTAAAGATACAAAAGGAAACAATTCCAACATGGTGGGAAGATTGCAGTTATCTAACAAAACAAATGAGGGTGTACGGGAAATCACCAATCAACTTTTACGAGCCCTTTTGGGGTTTTCTTGGCAAAGATTTTGGAGTGATTTGCTATTTCCTTCTCCATATCATTTTCCAGATAAGGAAACTGAGGTAAATAAGGTTAAATGACTTGCCTAGGGTCCCACAGCTAGCCTGTTTATGAGGCCAGATTTAAATTCAGGAAGAGGAGAGATATAGTAGACCAGGCTAATCTGGTACCTCAGATTTACATAAAAACAAAATGACACTTTTGTAGAACATATTAACAAAAAGAAGCTTATTTAACCATAGCAGGTGAAGGATATCCATCAAGAACACACCATTGTTTTAACACAGAGGGCATCTTCCTTTTACCAGGATTGGTCAGGCTGCTGGTCTACTGTTCAAAAGCCTAAAGGAAGAGCTAGATCTCCTCATACTATGCAGTTCTTATATTTGATCTCCAGGATGGTACATCAACATTCTAGGACAACTGAGTCTCAAGGACAATTATAGTACCTTTTAAGGGAAAATAAACTGCCCCAGTCTATATGGTCAGTAGATATTTCTCCTATCTTAAGAAAGAAGCCCAAGCAATAAAAAGGGATTTTTAAACCATATCAATAGGAATAAGGTGGAACATACAAAAGACAAGACTACTCCTTGGGGTAAGTGGAAAAATGATAACTTAGAGATAAGGTGGAACTACTCATATTTTATTTAGCTCCTGCTCTCTCAGCCAAGGAGAATGAACTGTACACTAGAAATAACAGAACGTAGATGGCTAACAAGTAGGAGACATTCCAGGTCTAGGGTTCCCTTTACTATATCCTATCGCCTAACTGTCCTTGATGAATTCAAGTCATCTGGCCCTAAAGAGCTGGTAGATGTGATCGTTAAGCCATTACCATCCATATTTGGAAGATAGTAGAAAACAGGAAAGGTGCACAAAATTGGAGAAAGGCATATGTGGCTTCAATTCTTAAAAGAAACAAAGTCCGAAGAGAGGAATATGATAGCTGTTTTCAAGGATTTGAAGGGCTGTTGTATGGAAGATAGATTAGACTTCTTGTATTAAGCCCCAGGAAGCAAGTCAGAAGAAACAGACCACAGCTGCAAAGAAGCGACTGTTGGATTGAGGTCAGGAAAAACTTCCTATCAGCAGTCCAAGCTACTGGAAATTTGAATGGTTTGGTTATCTCAGGAATTGGTGGCTGTGCCTCACTGCAGAACTTCAAAAAGATGCTATGTGACCACTTGCAAAGACATAGTGCGGATTTAATTTGGGTATGGATTGAACGAGTTGGCCACTCCATTCCAATTATAAATTCTGGGAAGCATCACAACCATGCCCAGAGCAAGTAGCATGAGGCATGATGTCCTAGAAGGAGGCAGACAGAAACCATTAGACATGCTGTGGGTCTCAAGAAACAGGGCAATGCAGGAGCTTGCCCCAGCTGACCTTGTGGTTGTCTTCTATCTTAATTATTCTTGCTAACTAGGTGTTGGCTGTGTTGTTTCTATGCTTCCAAGGGACCATAACTGTTGGTACTGTCTAAATTTGGCCCCCTGGACAAAGTCCCAGTTACTTTACCCTAGCCAAGGCTCCGTATACTTCAAATTCAGAATATCATGTATCAGAAATCTTACCAAATGTGGATCAGAAATCTAGAGCTGGAAGGCACCTCAGAGGCCATATAGTTCAACTATCTCATTTTATAGATGAGGAAACTGAGGTAGAAGAGTTGTTAAATGACTCACTTAAGGTCATACAGGTAATATTTGAACCCAGAGTCTTCCAACTTCAGAGCCATTTCTATCCCCCCCCCCCTCCCCAGCTAACACTCTGGTGGTATTTTCATATTTTTTTTACAAGATAAAGGAAATTTGCTTAGCCAAGAAAAGGACAGGCAGACCATAACCTCAATGTTTCTGTTCTAGATCTCAGTTCTATGAATATCCAGGATATATTTGGCTCATATCTTGATCTTTGAAAATGTAAGATGATAATTATACTCTGGAAGAACACTTACCACATTGGCATATTGGTTTGGCCCTAGTTATAGTTCAGGGAACAGAGTGGGGTTCTGTGAGCTCTATACTCACTTGGAAGAAGAGCAGGGGGGTGGATGCTATAAGGTTACCCCAACAGCATAGTGGCAATCTCCACACTGAATAGACCCTTGATGGTGCAGGAGCCTCAGTATAGCTTTCCCTTCTGCCAATTAGTTAAAGTTGTTGTGGTTCTAGGCTCTTCTTCTTGGATTGCTCTATAAAATCTTTTTAAGGATATCTGAAGTGAGTTTTCTCCAGATGTGATTTTTTCACTTTTTTTTTCCAGGTCTATCTTTAATTTGATAGCATTATTGTGTTAGTCTGCCCTCTTCTCAAAGTGAAAAGCTTGTTCTATTTGTTCTCCAGCCTGGGCCTGAACTGCCCATCATGGGAACTGATATGAGGAAAATTCATGATAAAGCCTTCTCTTACTATCTGCCCTGCCCTCCCTACACTCACCTCTACCCCCATCTATAAAACATCTGGAGCTCTGAGCTAGCTGCCATGCAGAGGTGTTAAACCCATGTTCAAAGCAGAAAGAAAGGCACCACAGAATGATAATAGCCTGCCTCTGCCAAGAGCAATGGCTGAGGCCACTTACACTGTTCTTCAACAGGATAGCCAAGCCTGAAAACAGTCAGAGGTTTGGAAGTATCAGAGCTCCTGAGTCCCAGGTCACACCTGCTCTAGGGTATCACAATCCCACAAACTGGATCCCAGGTCCTAACTTGTCCCAGTAGTGCAATCTCTGCTCCAGATGACTGGTCCTACCAGAAGAATGAGTTGAACATTCTCTAGGAACCAAGTGGCTATATGTTGCTTTGTTTACTTACAGAGGACATGGTCATGCACGCTCTAGAATGTCTGGATCCAGATTTATCTTCTGGTGGAACATGGGGGATTTAAGAGAGTAGCAGGCTCCACCACCTTTGGAATAAGTTCTAGATGTTTATTATAAATTGCTCTCTGGTTTATTGGGTTGTTGGTTCTATGCTAAAAATAAAGACTGCATGCACTATCCCAGCATGGCTGTCTGCTTTTGTGTAAAAAGGCAATAGCCCATTATATTCTAGTTATGTGACTACCCTCAGTTAGTTTAAAAGAAAGAAAGAAGGCTTCAGACCAGTTGAGAGAGGTTCAGAGTTTTCAGGTCTATTTAGGCAGATGGACAAATCTCTCCACCTCTTGAAAAGACAAAGACACCTCCAGGAGAGAGAAGGCAGAGGTGAGGTGTGATGGAAGCTGTTTGACTCTTCCCATCACTATAACAGAGGCCCATGGGATAACTTGCAAACCACCAGGGTGGGTCTACCAGGAGAATGGCTATCAGCACCATCTTGTGGTGAAAAGAGGACCAGGAGTTTAAGAGCTAGAAGGACCTTGGGAGATCAGCTCTCTAGGAACTACTGGAGGTGGACTATCTATCTATCCGCCAGAGAGGACATTGTAAAATTACACAGCTTCCCTAAAATTGGCATTCCAGAGAATCACAGAATGTCAGCACTAGAGGGGCCCTTGGAGATCACCCAATACAAACCCTTTATTTTATAAGTGAAGAAATGAAGGTCTACGGTGGTGGTGATGGTGGTGGTGGTGGTGGTGGTGGTGGTGGTGGTGGTGGTGGTGGTGGTGGTGGTATGACTTGCCTAAAAGCACACAAGCCAAGCAGGAGTCTTCACTAAGTTCATATTTATGACTAAGACACTCCCAAGGAAGAGGGGTGCTTCCCTTAAATTTGGCAAGCAAACACATCACAGAGAACTGCTCAGGAGAGGGTCAGCATTTGCTATGGAAGGCTAATCTTGGTTACGCCCCTGGTCTCATTGTCTATGGGACTCCAAGGTCTGGCTTTTGTGTGGCAAATAAATAATTTGGGGGTATCTGATAAATTATTTAGCCCTTAAGCCATCCAATTTGTGAATAGATTCCCAACAAGACAGACAAAGAAAGAAATTGCTTCCTTGTTGCAGGACATGGAAATGGGTTGGCTTTTGCCATGTTGCCTTTTTAATTAGTATGTTCTCTGTGGGAGGAAGGAGTGGTTACCCCTGAACAGCATACCAGGCACAGGACTGCAGAGGTTGAAACAGGTAGCATTAGCCTTAGGGAAGTCAAAGGGAATTCAGTGATTGAAAGCCAAAGCAAAATAACACACATACACACACACATACACACACACACACACACACACACACACACACACAGAGCAGAGCAGAGCAGAAGAAAAAGCTCTCCATCTGGAAAGCAGAGTTAGATGGAGTTTGGAACAAGAGTTTTTAAGTGCACATTTTTTCCTCCAATGTACTTAGCACCACGGCAGGGAGTATCATAAATCTCTTCAAAGAACATTCACAATCTGCTGATGGTTAGTGACAAAATCGCTTGTTTTGTTTTCAGTGGGTTGTGAGACTCCTTCTCACTCCCCCGCTCCTCTCAACCATCAGCCCGAGACGGCATAATTGTACTAATGCACCCTGGCAACTGAAGTGACTGAAGGGTTTGGGGAGGGCACCTACACGGTTTTTTTAATGCTCAGATTTCAATGTCAAAATAACAATTTCATTTTAACCGATGACAAAAGCCAAAGTCTCCTAAGGGAAAAGAGCTATGATACATGTTCACAAAGAGCCTCTTTCATCCATTGGGCAGGAGAAGAATGGTTGGAAATGCTCTCACCAAGGGCAGAAAATTTTTAGTAGTACAAGGGTAGTTAGAGCTGAGTGAACACAGATGGAAAGTGGGCTGATTGAAAGGGAATGCTGTACCAAGCTGGGAATGTTTCAAAGTGACAAGTGAGTGGCGTGGTAGGGTCATCGCTCTAGGCCCCCATTCCAATGGGTCCCAAAAGAGAGGATGTGCAGGGATAGAACTTGGATTGTTCATTTCTGTGCCAGCTCTGCCTACTGGCCCTCTGACACATTACCTACTGAATCAGCCCTCATCAGCTTGATGTTCTCTACTGCTTTAGAATTAAACTCATCTAAAAAACTCCCAAGTACCACATGCAATCTTGATCCATTTTCCCTTATTAATGATACAGAACCCTGTTGTCCTTGACCTTTGTGACTGATGTGGTGACCACAACAGAATACAGAGAAAAGGCAAAGGTGCTCAATTACTGTTTTACTTGTTTCCTTGGCCAAGATAGAGGGTTTGTTGTATTTTTTTTTTTTGGACAGGAATTGATAGATCAAAAATAGCCAAAAGGGAATTGGCACCCAAGAGAAATGAACATAATAAGAGAATACCCACCAAGCTGCCTATAATGAGGTCAAGTTACTAGGTTCAGACAAACTAGATCCTCAGGTATTGAAAGGACAAGCAGATATTATTGCTGAGGCTCCACCTTTGAAAAATTGTGGAGAATAGGACTGGGGATAGGCTATTGTCCCAATTTTTCAAAAATGAAAGAGAATTGATTCAGCAAACTGTGGGCCAGGGAGCCTGACTTTAATCTCTAGAGAAATTCTAGAAGGTCTTATCATGATGTTTGGCGAATATCTAGAAAAGCATCTGATGGTCACAAGAAGACATCATGAATTCATCCAATATGAATCATTTCATATTCACTATAGGTCCTTTTAGAAATAGGATTACTAAATTGGTGGATTGGAGAATACTATAAATATACTTTACCTATATTTTATTTTTAAATGAATCTGTGTTCATCACAAAATATACATATATTTAAAAATTAGCTCTACATGTATGTAAGATAATTTATTCCATCTACATATTAACTATAGATTTACATAGGAATCCCCCAACTCTTTATAACAAGTCCATGGCTTACTAAATGCAAAATACTGTACAAAGTCACAAAGATAATAGGATGATTGATTTAGACAGAGTTAACTTAGAATTTAGGAAATATTTTTTTAAAGTATCTCATGCTATTATTTGGAAAAGGTGGAGAAGCATGCAATAGATGAGAAAAATAACTATGGGAATACAAAAATGGTTGTGTGGCTAGACTCAAAAATAGTCACCAGTGGTTAGACAGCCCTCTAGAATATTCCAGGAATATGTACCTGATCTTGTGCTGTTTAACATTTATTTGTATCAATGACTTGGATAAATGAATACATCAATGTCAAATTTTCAGATAACACAAATAGAAAGGATAATACACTAAATGGAAGAATCAGGATTCAAAAAGTTATTGAGAAGGCAAAAGCAAGTCGGTAAACATTTATTGAGCACCTACTATGTGAGAAGTACTAGAGGTAAAAAGAAAGGCCCCCCAAAAGTAATCCTTGTTCTCAAAGAGCTTGCAATCTAATGTAATGTAATGTAAACAGCTGTACAAATGATACAAAAGGATAAATGAGAGGTATTCAAGAGAAGGAAGAAACTAACATTAAAGAAAGATGATGGAGGGGAGGCAAGGTGGTTCAGTGGATAGAGCACTAGGTCTAGAGATGGGAGGAGCTGGGTTCAAATCTGGCCTCAAACACTTCCTAGCTGTGTAACCCTGGGCAAGTCACTTAACCTTCATTGCCTTATCCTCACTGCTCTTCTACCTTGGAACCAATACTTAGTATTGACTCTAAGATGGAAAGTAAGGACTTAAGAAAAGAGAGATTAAGAAAGGTTTCTTGTATCAGGTGAGATTTTAGATGAGACTTGAAAGAAGCCAGTGAAGCCAGGAGATAGAGATAAGGAGGGAGATAATTCCAGGCTTGAGGTATCTATGAAAATGAAAAGACTGAATTGGGAAATAAAGTATCACATACAGGAACTGCAAAGCGGCTAGTGTCATTGCACTGAAGAATGCATGGAGGGAATTAAGGAGTAAGAAAACTGAATAGGTTGGAGAGTGTTAGGTTATGAAGGACTTTAAAAGGCAAACCAAAGATTTTATGTGTGATCCTAGAGGTGATAGAGAAACACTGGAGCTATTGAATGGAGGGGTGTGTCAAGGAGAAGAGAGTATCAGAGGTTATAGAGGTGTCAGGAAGGCTGAAGACTGAGAAAAAGTCATGGCATTGCATAATAAAGAGATCCATGGAACTTTGAAGATGGCAGCCTCAATTGAACAAGAAGGGTGAAGACAAACTGCAGAGAATTAAGAGAGTGAGAGGAAAAGAAGTCATTGACTTTAGATGGTCTTTTCAAGGATTTTTAGCTAGGAAAGGGAGATAGAGGACAATAACTATGGTGGATAGATGAATCAAGCGAAGGTTTCTTGAGCCTAAGGTACATGTTCATGTTTGTAGGCAGCTTAAGAGAGAAGGGAAATGACAAACAGGGCAATATAATAATGGCACCTATAGGATGGAATAGCATCACTTGTATGTGTAAGGGCTTTGCCTTGGCATGAAGAAGGGTCACATCTTCACGTAAGACAAGACAAAGGAGAAGACAATGGCAGAAGGCATCTGGGTGATTTGAAATGAGGTTGAGAGAACATTTCGCAATGGCTTAAACCTAATAGAATGTAATTTAATTGAGATAAATGCAAATTCTGATAAATTTAAAAAACAATTTTACATAAATACATAGGATATGTGGCTAGAGTTTGTCTGAAAACAAGCTGTTTTCATTTACATTCTATCTCCTCCATTACCTAGCCAGTGTTTTATACATTGTAGGTACTCAATAAATATTTGTCAAATCAAAAAATAACAGGTAGAAGTCTGGGGAAGATAGGAAGGACCGTGGGAAAATCCACATATTAGATAAAAATGATACAACACTGAAACAAAATAGCAGGAAGAGAAGGAAATAGAATGAAGGACTGAAGGAAAAGTGAAAGAAAGAGGAGGGAGGAGGAAGAGGAGGAGAAAGGGGGGGAGAGAGAGAGAGAGAGGGAGAGAGAGAGAGAGAGAGAGAGAGAGAGAGAGAGAGAGAGAGAGAGAGAGAGAGAGAGAGAGAGAGAGAGAGAGAGAGAGAGAGAGAGAGAGAGAGAGAGAGAGAGAGAGAGAGAGAGAGAGAGAGAGAGAGAGAGAGAAGATAAAAGTTATATATTAGTACAATTGTGTTGTATTTTCCTGAGTGAATCAGTACTACTGAGACCTGGCAAGGCTAATCTTCCTCTATATTACCCATCCCTCACTTCAGAAGGTCATTAAGTTTCTGTAACTGCTTACTGCCAATGGTTATAGGCTATGACTGACTCAAGATGGTCTAGTCATTTAGATTTGATACTAGAGAATTATTTGTAGGTCATTCAAAATTAAAAGGGGCAACTAGATAGTCAAACCTGAAGTTAGGAGGACCTGGGTTCAAATTTAGCCTGAGATACCTCCTAAGCTGTATGACCCTGGGCAAGTCACTAAACCCTGATTGCTTCACTCTTGTCCCTCTTCTGTCTTAGAAATGATACTAAGACAGAAGGTAAGGGTACGGTTTTTGTTTTTTTAAGATTTCTTTCAGTATAGCACAGGAATAATTTTCTTTTTCTAAGATCTTTTTTTTTTTTACCAATTGCATATAACAATTTTCCACTTAAGTTTTCTGATTGTCTTCCTCCCTCCCTTCCCAGGGATGGCAAATAATTTGATCTGGATTATATGTGTATTATCATGCAAATTCTATCTCCATACTGTTCAGAAAATACTCCTAAAACTAAAACCTCAAATAAACTTAAGTGAAAAATACATGGGCATAATTTTCAACAGGAATATGTATTGAGGAAATCATGAGCTGATTCAGCTGAGTAAAGTTTTCCTGCATCTTAGTTGCCCATCATGATCTACCAGCCAAACCTCTGAGTAAGCTAATTTGTGGGGTTTTTTTGTTTTTGTTTTTTTTAAGGAAGAGTCATTAGCACTTTACATCACAGCTCTACTTCTATCCTAGTTAGCAAGGACAATTTAGAACATTGTTTCTTGCTTCATTTTGTATTTTCAAGTTCATAGAATTTCATTTGAGCAGAAATTAAGGATCTTTATGGAGATGTTTCCTGCATGCATTTGACCCTCTGAGTTAAGAGAAGTTAGAGTGATGCTTTGTTAAGAGTCTGATTTTAAGATTCTTGCAGAATTCTGGTTTGGTATCCTCTTTCTCAGAAGCAGGAGATATTATGTAATCAATGAATTAATGACATTTATTAAGCACTTGCTACCTAGCCACTGTGCTAAGTGCTGAGGACACTAAGAAAAAGCAAAAATAGCCACTGCCTTCACGTAACTAACATTCTAATAGCTAGAATATATATGGCAAATATATATTTATAATGTATCTAAATCGTTATAAATGTAATATATATGAAATAGGATAAAATATATGAAATATTAATGATGAAATATAGGAAATGAAATCAAATGAAATAGTGAAGAATAACCTTAGAGGGAAAGATATTATATAGAGAAGAGGACAGAGGAGAGGTATACATTCTCATGGTCTGGATTGTATACTAGATAGCTTAGTAGAGGGAGCTTTATTGCTTTTAAGGACTTTTAATTGTCTAGATAAGTTTTTCTCCTTAAAAAAGATTCCAGGGGGCAGCTGGGTGACTCAGTAGATAGAGAACCAGGCCTAGAGACAGGAGGTCCTAGGTTCAAATCTGGCCTCAGATACTTTCTAGCTGTGTGACCCTGGGCAAGTCACTTAACCCCCATTGCTTAGCCCTTACTGTTCTTCTACCTTAGAACTAATAACAAGTATTGTATAATATTTTATAATATAGAATAATGTATACCATATAATATTTTATAATATAATAAACAACTAATAATATTGATTCTAAGACAGAAGGTATGCGTTTCAAATTTTTTTAAAGAAAAAAAGAAAGATTTCAGTGTCTTAATAAGTAATGTCTGTCATATTATAAAATTTATGTACAATAAAACCTCATTAATCAAGATCTCAGTCATTTGGATTTTTTAAACAATCTGGCCATGGCCTGTCCATGGGGGAAAAAAAAGATTTAGCTAAGAAAATTAATATTGCCAGCACCATTTCAGAAAATCGTTATAACGCTCCAGAGAACCAACTGTTTTAAATGCTATAGAAATATCCATTTGTGGATCCACAATTGATGTGGCCTTTACAGAAGAGATTTATTCATCAGAGCAGTCCCTCGTGGAGTTCCAGGAGATCCCAGAGTCATAGATCTCAAGGCTTCCTTTGAGCTCCCCTAGTCCAAAGGCTTGATTTTGCCAATGAAGACCCTGGGCTGAAGTGATTTGCTGGAGGTCACAAAGGTGGTAAGTGGCAGAGACAAGATTTAAACCCAGGCTCTTTGACTCCAGATCTAGCACTCTGATGACCCCTTCACTACTCACACTGTATGGACGTGAAAGTAATCCAGCTCTTGTCTTGGAGGAAAAAAATCAGTAAATTCAGACTTTTCCTCAATCTAGATTATTCCCTAATTCTTACAAATTCAAGTTAGGAGAGAGAATCATTATCTTCCCAAAGAACCTTCCCCACAATTGTTTGAAGACTCACTACCCTCTAGGCAGCTCCTTCAGCTAGCAAGAAGAAGACTCCCCACTTGAAAAACTAGAAAGGAAAATTTCCTTCCTTGATCATCCTATGGTGGGGGTAAGGGGCCTGGGGAGGGGGGGGCTTCTCTGGGAAGACTGGGGCTTTGATCCTCCTGCTCCTTCCTGTTGCTAAGGTCAAACAGATTCTGTTGTTCTGATACTTCCTGTCTCTCACAGAGGCATTGCCAGCATTTAGAAGTGTGTATATGGAGGTTGGGCATCCTGAAAATTGGCTTAACTTCTACTGCTGAGAGCCAGCCAAGAGACTTCAAGGGTGGAGCTGAGCCCAGCCCTGCCTGCAAGGCCTCCTGAGAGAAGGGCAACACCAAATGCCAACTCCAGGGCACCCACAAGGGTGGAGTTTTCGATGAGCAGTGGAGCTCATAGGAGGTTATTTTCAACTTTCCAAAAACATGTCTTTACCCTCAATGGTAAGAAAAAAGACATTTTTTGGTACAGTGGGGTGAGGGGAAAGCACAGGCTTTAGAATCAGTGGGCCTGGGTTCAAATCCTCCTTTTTTTACTTACCCTACATCATTTTGGACAAGTCCCTTAATCTCTCAGGGTCTTTGTTTCTTGGTTTGTAAAATGAAGGCAGTAGAGTAGCGGACTTCTAAGGTCCTTCTAGACCTAAGTTAATGGTCTTGTGACCCTGTAAATCATAAGCTGAATAATGTGGGAATCATTTGAACAGTTAATAGAAGAAAATAACAAGAGCCCAATCTAATTTTTTTAGCTTGAGATAATCAAAATTTTTGAAATGTTAATAATATCTGCAGTTTTTTTGGTTGGTTTTAATGATCTCATCTACACATGTAATCCCATAGGAGGTGACTCAATATAAAAGAATAAATTCACCTAGGAATGTTGCAACCTGGGTTCTTATCCCAACTCCTCTGTGCATTAGCTATGTGACCTTGTTCAAGTTGTTTCATTTGACTGAGCATCAAATGCCCCACTTGGACACTGAGGACAATATGTGTGCCTTATGTCTTACCAGGTGAGCAAATGAGATCATATATGTAAAGCATTTTGTGAACTCTAAAGAACACTGAAGAAAAAAGAGCTATTATTATTATTATTATTATCATCATTACTAATAAACCATAAAGTGCTATGGAAATCAGAGATATTGCCATCTCCTGCTCATTTGAGAGCTAAGGAAATTTGCTAAGGGACTTTTGGGAATCATCTTGAAGCCATCTTTTCCCCTAATGAAACAATTACCGAATTAAAGCATTTGTAATTGGAAGAGACCTTAGAAATCTACTCCTTCACTTCCAAAATGAGGGATCCTAGGAGGCAGAGTGATAGAGGAGAGGGTGTTGGAGGCTGCCATTTATAGCTAGTGACACCTTTAACAAATTACTTGACCTTTCTAAGGTCTCAGTTTCCTCATCTGTAATGAGGACACTGGAATAGATGACCTCTAAGATCCCTTCTGGCTCTATATGTTATCTCTTTAAATTATCTGGGACCCAAAGAAGCCAACAAAAAACGACAAGCATTCATATTGGGTTTTAAGCTACACAAAGCGGTAAATATATGTCACAGCCAAAAACAGGGTCTCACTCCAGATCCAGGTCTCTTTCAAAACGCTGTACCGTACTGTATCTTAACATATTTTGGAACGTGTAATAATTTTGCCCTTCCTGGGAAAATGCAAATTAAGCTTGAAGGAAATTGGAGGCGGAGGTGGTAGGGAAAATACATAATAAAGTTTGCGGGGTATTTTAGCTCTAAGTTTCTGTTATTGCACACCCCTGAAGACAAAAAAGACTGGCTGAAATTGTTCCTATTCCCCCTTCATCTGAAGTTAGTATTCATTGGATTCTCCCTTTCTCAGGAGAGGTTTCAGAAATCCAGGAGCCTTCTCTCCACCTCACTAAGAGGTTTCCGGCTCCTTTATCATCTGCTCAAGTAGTTCTCCTTGCCTGGGTTTTCCTGGTCTCCCCTTTCTTCCTAAAAACGCGAAGATTTGGCCAGAACTAGGAAAGAACCCAACATTACTTGGCTACACCTGGCTGGAGCAATGGTGCCACCTGGTGGAACACTTGGGTCATGGCCAACACGTAGTCCACTGGGCGAAGACGGAGGTGAACTCCTTGGACATGCTCTAGCTGGACGACTTTACAGATCAGTTTCAGCCCTGCCCAGGAACAAGCGTCGACATAAACATGTTGCTCAAGTCCGACTTTCTCGGGACATCCAGGGTCCCGGATTGCTTGGATTCAGACTCATTCCAAAGGAATGGGGTCAACCTCTCAAGATTTCTGACTCCTGAGGAAGCGTAGGAAACTCTGGGAGCGCACACTCTCCTTCTGGAGCTTCCCCTCTTTCAGTTTAGGGCTGGCCTCGGAACTAGCTTTCCTCCCCTGCTTTCATGGGCTTTGCTGTCTCTTTTGCCCAATTAGAATAGATACTTCACACTAAGCTAGTGCCAAAGCACGTCCTGTGGTGACCAAGGTGGCAAATACTTTGCCAGTTGTTGATCCAGCTGACCGGTTGTTTCTCTGTTAGCAAATGGAAGCTTGCCAAGCTGAGAAGTTCATGTACTTGCCCCATGTTCAAGACCATCAAGACACCAGCGAGTCTGGGCAAAGGGTGGTGCCTCTAATTGACACAAGGTTTCACCAACACATACTCAGACAAAGTTGCAAGTAAAGTTATACATTGATATTATGTTGAAAGCTTGTGGACACAAAGCAGGGCTCTGAAATAAAAAGGGGAGCTAAATCATTCTGTTCTAACTAAATTATTGCAGAACTCGCACCCACGCTCACATTTAAAATGGCCAGAAAAGCTGCCCCCAAACGTGGGTAACCTAGTGGCAGTGTGGGCATTATTGGATGTCTGCAGCCTTGGGAACATGGAAATTTGAAGGGAAGCTCCTGGAGGACCTAGCGTGTTCCTCACTTATTACATTTTGCCACACAGCCTTATACCCCAGTGAAGTTTATCAAAACAAAAAAAGGCACATTTCAAATAGAGAGGAAAATGGAAAAATTCACTCTTCTTGGTCAAAGTTTTTTCCACATTAAAACTATACACTAGATCTTTGACTTATCACTAGGAAGGAGGGACAAAGAGAAATGAAATCCACAAATGAATTACCAATATGGAGTCAAAGATTTTTAGAATTGAGGTGACAGCTAGGTGGTTGTATGGACTGAGAGCCAGGCCTAGAGACAGGAGATCATGGGTTCAAATCTGACCTCAGACACTTCCTGGTTGTGTAACCCTGGACAAGTCATTTAACCCTGTTGTTTATCCTTACCACTCTTCTGCCTCAGAACTAAAAGATTCTAAGACAGAATGTAAAGGTTTAAGGGAGTGGGGGGGGGGGATTTTAGAATTGGAAGGATCTTAAAGATTCTCTAGTCTGACCCACTATCCATAGATATTGACACAGACTTTCAATATTTTCTATGAAAGTTCTACTGATATAAAGCAATTATCATAATTAGGAGGCCAAAGAAGCCTAAAAAGTACCTCAGCAAGCAAACATTTGGTCTCTTTGTAAGGCAGATATATAGAAATCAATGATAACCCCATCTTGGGGTGTAAATTTAATTGTAAAATCTTACAGATAGATTGAAATGGAAAACTGTAAGCAATATCATCTCATAAAATAGTGGAGAGAAATTCAGGTGGCAGAAATATTGGCATGAAATTCAATTTAGATAGGACATTTTTGGAACATTTAAAGAAGAAACTGAAAAGACAAAAAGAAGATAGAAAGTGGAAAAGAACTGTCAACATTCCTACAACAAACTATTTTATCTATTAGCAACATTTGGACTCTAACATCAGAGCCTTTGATGTGAGGCAAGAGAAAGTAGAAATGGCTGTAATGAAAAACAAAGATGGGGCAAGCAAATGGATGAGACCAAGTATACGCAAAGGCAGTAAGAGCTGGATATAATGAAGCTACCATAAAGGGCATTGAAGGATATCTGAAAAATGGGTAGTAGTCAAATGATTGAAAAAAAAAAAGAATGGAATAGAGAAAGACAATGAAGAGGACTTCAATAACTATGATTCCACATATTTCACCAACTCTACCCAAGCTTTATGGGAATGATCTTCATATTTTTCAAGGGCATACTTGAAGAAAATATAAGAACTAGAATATTTTCTCAAATGATCATCTTTGCAAGCCACAAAGAGGTTTTAAAGACTCAGAAAATATAATATCCCACTGTACTTACAGTCTTTCAACTATAGAAAGCATCTGATTCAATAGAGTAAAATGTCACTTGAAAGGCTCTCCTCAAGATCACACAAGATTCCTTGATAAACAGAGGTAACTTTTTTCAAAGATCCTATGGATAGTACTATCAAGTGAGTCAGAAAAGAGAGATGAGTGCCTACCAGTGGTATCTGCCATAGCCATCATGCATGTCCAGAGTATCCTCATAGATGATTAGGTCCTCCACGTGTTTCTGTTTATGACTAGAATTATACTGATTTTTTTAAATACTTATTTTCAGTTTTAGTATCAATTCTAAGATAGAAAAGTGACCCAGGCTAGGCAATCAGAATTAAACAGGAGGATCACATGACTAGGAAGTGTCATGTTAAATTTGAATCCATGTCCTCCCAACTCCAGACCTAGTGCTCTTTCCACTGTGCTACCTAGCTGCCCCTAGAATTGTAGTATTACCATAAGGCCATAATTGCTGCAGAGCTTTCAAGATGAGATTTACAAGCAAAAAAAGTTTACTCCAAAGACTTTGTTCCAAACAGATCCACAGAAAAAGTATATCTATGAAGAATGCATTTTGGATCATCTATCATGCTAGTCCATCAATAAATATCTTGGACAAACCCTATAGATGGGCAATGAGTTGTGCTCAGAGTTGAATAGGAAGAAGAAAGCAGTCTGGTTTATGTTTGGGAAATTGTGACATTATATAACTATAAGTTGTAATTGTGTCATACAATCACTAAAGAACTAAAATTATATGTGATGATAGAAACCACTCCCTAAGTTTGTCCTACCCCACACCCCACATTTTGCAAGTGTACAATGCAGGACTTACAGGGCACAAAGGATAAAAGGTGTGGGGTGTAGCATCCTCTCTCCTCCCTCCCCCACCCCCACTGGAGGGGTTGTGCAGGCTGAGCAGTTTGGTGCGCTTGAGATTTCAGCTTAGTATTTTTCTAGATAGGTGAGATTTTCTGTCTCCTTCCTTCATTTCCCTTTTTCATATATCTCCATTTTTATTAAAATTACATTGTTAAGAGCTACTAATGGACTCCTGATTTGAGAATAAAATTTTATATTGGTGACCACAATATTTTATTAATATTACATTTAATAATTCCACTTTTCATTTATTACATATAGAGGGACCAAAAGGTAATGGAGAAATGTATGGTAAGCATAAATGGGCTGCAATATTTTATAAACAATGGGTAATTAAAAAAAATTATAAAAGATAAAATCAAGAAATATATAAGCAGAAGGTAAGCTGGTCAACTGGTGGGAGCAACGCATAACTAAGAAATATCCCTTATGCTCCCTGTAATATTATATGTAATATTAAAAGACCAAGCCAGTCATTTTGAGTGGACTTAGATGACATTCAAGGGTCAGTTAGGAGAGGGAATGGATATTGCATTGCCCAAATGCAATTTTGCAAACCACCACAAAGGAGATGGTATTACCACTTAGTATATGTGGGGGGAATATACATATACATACACATATGTGTACAGTTAAACTCAGAGAGATGAAGCAATTGCCCAAGTGTAGACATATTACTTCATTTTAGCCACTGTGAACTCATTTACACCTTAAGTTCAAATCTGAAAAGTGGTATAAGATACTATTTGCCTACTGAGTTACAGACGGATATAATTTGTCTGTGTGTGCACGTATATGTGTAGGCATATATTAGAAGCAGTGTAGTTTATTGATTTGGGCATTAAGATGATCTAGGTTTAATTCCTCTGACACATACTATCTGTGAGCCTAGTCAAGTAACTTAAACCCTCGGTGCTCCAGGAAATTCTGTAGGTGTATAAATTACAGACAAGTTGCCAATCTGCATTGGCAAAGCAAGTTTCCTCACTAGGAGCTTCTTATACCCATGAAATTATAGATCCTAGAGCCATCTTCCCCAAACATATCTGGTATTTGATGAGGTTCGGGTCAATGACATGATTTAAACAACTGATGTTGTTACTGCCCTCCCTTTCTAGAATTCCAGAATCTCAGAATTGGAGAAGTACCTTAGGGAACATCTAATCCAGCCCTCATCAGAATTCTCTACAAGAACTCCAAGAAGTGTCCATTTAGGTTTTCTGTGAAGTAGATCTTCAGTAATAATTATTTCTATGTTATATGCTAGTTTTAAATATCTATAAGAGCAATAAGTAGCATTTGTATAGCACTTTAAGATGTGAAAAGTGCTTTATAAATACTATCTCATTTTATCCTCACACCAACCCTACCAGGTAGGTGCTATTATTATCCCAATTTTACAGATAAGGAAACTGAAACAGAGGTTGAGTGACTTGCCCAGGTCACGCAGCTATTAAGGGTCTAAAGAAGGATTTGAATTCTGGTCTTCCAGACATCAGGCAGATACTCTATCCACTAAGCCACTTTGCTTTAAGGAGATACCCATTTCCTCCTGAGAATACTCATTCTGGTTTTGGATATTTCTCATTGTCTCATGTCTTCATGTCTCCTTACATGAAGCCAAAATTTGCGCCTCTGCAACTTCCATTCTTTGCTTACACTTCTGCTCTCCGGGATCAAAGAAACCAAATCTAATCTCTCTTCCACCTGACAGCCCTTCAAATACTTGAAGACATCACTCTGGTCTTCCCAGTCTAGAAGCTCCACTTATCAATATTCTTAATAAAATGGCAGCCAGAATGGAACACAACTCTCCATATATAGTCTGTGCAAAGTTGAATATGTTGGGTCTATTTTCTCTTTCATCCTGGAAACTGTGCTTCTCTTAAGGTACCCTAAAATCACATCAGCTTTCCTAACCACCATATCATACTATTGACTTGGTGATGTTGTAAATTCACTAAAATAGTCAGAAAAACTGCTATCTGGCCACACCTCTTCTCATATTAAATTGGATTTTTTTTAACCCAAACATAAGGTATTACAACTCTATTACATCTCAATTTAATACATTTGACCGAAAATTATAGTTTGTCAATATATTTTGGGATCTTGACTACATCATCCAGAGCGTTTTATCGATAAATCTAAAAATGATATTTATGACTTTTTCCAAGTAATTAATAAAAATGTTAAACAAGCAAGAATATACCCATGAAGCATTCTCCTGAAGACCTCCTTAGAAATGGACATTGACACATTAATAATCATTGTAATCACAACCCTCTTTAGAGCCTATATCATAAGTGAAAAGAGATTGGTTTTAAAGTAAGAGAATACCACCAGTGATAATATACAGCAGGGCCTCTTTGTGCCTGAATATCAATAGAGCAAATAAAAAGCCCAGCAGGAACTCAGACATCATCAATCAACTGGGCTCCGGTGATCATGTTGATTGAGTTGCCACTTAGGCTAGTGAAGGCTGCCCCTTCCTCTATAGCAGGCTGACCCAGCTTGCAATGATGGTCCCTGAAGTGATCAGAGTGAATAACGCTCCACCTTGATCTAGTACCATAAGAAGGCAAGATAGATTGACAATGATGATAAAAGAAACAACTCAATGTTGGAGGAAATGTAGGAAGGAAGTAGTCAACTACTATTTACTAGGCACCTACTATGTGATGGGCAAACTAACATACTGTTGATGGAATGTGATTCATTCTGACCATTCTGGATTAGAAAAAAGTTATTAAAGTGTACAACCCTCTTGCTTAGGGATCTCGCTGCTTATCATGTAGCCCAAAGAGAAAGACTGAAAGGGGAAATGCTCAAGAATATCTACAGGCTGCAATTGGGCTCTTCCCCACCTCTCCAAGTCAGTACTTCATAGTGATAAAGCATTCCACATTCTTCTCAGGTGTGAGTTGCCTTAATCCTTCATTTGGGCACTAATTTTTTTGTTCTTCAATATTTTATTTTCCCAATTATATACAACAAAAAATTTAATATATGTTTTCTGAAACTACAAGATCAAAATTGTCTCCTCTGCTTCCATCCCTCTCCCCTCCCAGACATGGCAAGCAATTTGACCTGGGTTATACATTATCATGCAAACATACTTCCATATTGTTCATTTTTGGAAAAGGATCTTCATACAAAACCAAAACCTCAAAGTAAAAACACAAATAATGTGGAAAATCGTAGGCTTTGATCAGCATTCTGACTCCAACAGATCCTTCTTTGGAGGTGGGTAGCATTCTTTGTCATAAGTCCCTCAGAATCATCCTGGATCATTGTATTGCAGAGAATGGCTAAGACTTTCACAGTTGATCATTCCACAATACTGATGTTCTGTGTACAATGTTCTGCTTATTTCACTCTGTATCAGTTCCTGTAGGTCTTTCCAGCTTGTCTGAAGTCATTCTGCTGATTAGAACAATAGTATTCCATCACTATCCTATAGCACAATTTACATTCAATAGATATCCTCTGAGAAAGTAGGCTCCTTGAAGGCATAAACTGTCTGACTTTTTTGCTTGATTTCTCCTGGCACAATTAGGGGCTTATTAATTAAGAAATCAATTCTACTCAAAGGGTTTTGACCCTTCCTTCTTTTCAAATGTCCCTCTCTCGAAAATTGGAAGACAGTGTGGGAGAGATTAGGTTTGGATCAACATCTCACACCCTACACCAAGATAAACTCAGAATGGGTGAATGGCCTGAATATAAAGAAGGAAATATAAAGAAGGAAATATAAACAAATTAGGCAAACACAGAATAGTATACTTGTCAAATCTTTGGGAAAGGGAAGACTTTAAAACCAAGCACGAGCTAGAAAAAAACACAAAATGTAAAATCAATAATTTTGATTACATCAAATCAAAAAGTTTTTGTACAAACAAAACTAATGCATCCAAAATTAGAAGGGAAGCAACAAATTGGGAAACAATCTTCATTACAAAAACCTCTGACAAAGGTCTAATTACTCAAATCTATAAAGAGCTAAACCAATTGTACAAAAAATCAAGCTATTCTCCAATTGAAAAATGGGCAAGGGACATGAATAGGCAGTTTTCAGTTAAAGAAATCAAAACTATTAATAAGCACATAAAAAAGTGTTCTAAATCTCATATTATCAGAGAAATGCAAATCAAAACAACTATGAGGTATCACCTCACACCAAGCAGATTGGCTAACATGACAGCAAAGGAAAGTAATGAATGCTGGAGGGGATGTGGCAAAGTTGGGACATTAATTCAATGCTGGTGGAGTTGTGAATTGATACAACCATTCTGGAGGGCAATATGGAACTATGCCCAAAGGGCGATTAAAGACTGTCTGCCATAGTACTGCTGGGTTTGTACCCCAAAGAGATAATAAGGAAAAAGACATGTACAAAAATATTCATAGCTGCGCTCTTTGTGGTGGCAAAAAAATAGGAAAATGAGGGAATGCCCTTCAATTGGGGAATGGCTGAACACATTGTGGTATCTGTTGGTGATGGAATACTATAGTGCTCAAAGGAATAATAAAGTGGAGGAATTCCATGGGGACTGGAACAACCTCCAGGAATTGATGCAGAGTGAGAGGAACAGAACCAGGAAAACATTGTACACAGAGATTGATTCACTGTGGTACAATTGAATGTAATGGACTTCTCCATTAGTGGAAGTGCAATGTCCCTGAACAACTTGGAGGAACCTAAGAGAAAAACCACTATCCACATCCAGAGGAAATACTGTGGGAGTAAAAACACCAAAGAAAAACAACTGTTTGAATACATGGGTCAAAGGGATATGGTTGGGGATGTAGACTCTAAATGAACATCCTAGTGCAAACATCAACAACATGAAAATAGGTTCTAATCAAGGACACAAGTAATACCCAATGAAATTGCATGTCAGCTGCAGGAAGAGTGGGTGGGAGGGGAGGGAGGGAAATAATGTGATTATTGTAACCAAGGAATAATGTTCTAAATTGACTAAACTATTTCAAATGGAAAAAAAAAATCAAATGTCCCCCTCTCCCCACTTAGATGTCACTTCATTACATTGTACACTTTGCAGTTCTCATATTCTTTGAGGCTCCGCTGGGTTTCCCTAACTGCATGATTGTTAGTCAAATTACTGCTACATTCAGTTTTCCCTTTCTTGATTTTTATCCTTTCTATTACTCTTCACCTGTCCTCTTTCCCACCCCAACTACTACTGATTCCAAGATATTAAACCACAAGAATACAACAGGCCATCACTAGCAAATTTGTTATGTAGGATAAACCTCAAATAAATTATGGAGCAAAAAAAAAAAACCTTCATATCAACTTTGTGAGCCACCAAGGGAAGGATACATCTAATAACTTCCTGTTTTAACTCTTGTTAATGGCTACGTTCAATTGTTTCTAATTGCTAGAGGGCAAATGCCAGTGTTTTCTAAATTTTGATACCTTGGGCCACATCCCTTGTTACCCCACCCTAGTTATGGCTCTGAGAACAGGGGCATTCTGAGCAGAAGGAAAATGATAGATGTAAATGAGTGTCTTGGGAAATCCCCAGCAAAATCTAGAAAACATGCCTGCTATGTAATATGGATCTCCTCAGTAGGCATCACAGGCATTTTTCACCAAAGCCTGCTTGTTTTTTTCTACCTTTTGATCTTCTATCAGCAGCAGTATTAACAGAGATGAATTCATATAGCAAGAAACATTGTGCAAGAGCTTAAATTTCTGTTTTCTTCTACGTGTTCCCACTGAAATGCAATTCAAAGGCTACCTAGGCAAATCCCTGGATATCCCCTCCTCAGACACCTGTCCTGCAAGCCTTTCAGCTCTGCTGAGTGACGCTGCAGCTCCTCGGATTATTCTGGCTTTGGCGAAATCTCCTGTGGGCAGAATCCTTCTTCCTCCAAGGGGATTGTTCTGATGAGGGGCGGGTGGGTGGAAGGAGGAAGACTCCGCATCCTAGTCCCATTTGCCCCCAGAGTAGCCATTGAAAGGGCAGGCTAGGCGGCCCATTGTTACAAGAGAAGAGAGAAGGGCAAGACTCAGTCAAGAAAGGGAACTTGGGCATGTTCTGCTGAATGGGGTTTCTTTTGTGTTTTGCTTCCTCCTGGCTGCATGGACAAGACAGATTCTTTTGCTCCTTCAGCGTTTCCTCCTCGGCAGCACCCCCTCCCCGGCAGAGAAAAACCACAACCCTGCGGTGCCAGATCTGAATGTCAACTGCACCACAGGCTCGAACTTTCTTCAAGGGTTCTCCTTATCAGCTGAAAGCCCTTTTTTTGAAAGGCAGAGGTAGATAAAAATTCAACAGTGAAAGGCAGGGGTTGGCTTTCTTTCTCTCTTCCTTCCTATCTTTCTTCCTTTCTTCCATTCTCTCCTTCCTTCCTTCCTTTCTTCTTACTTCGGGGGTTTGGCGAGTTTCAACGTGACCTTTCCTGAGCATAAGAAACGGAATGAAAGAGATTAGCAAAGATTATGTGTAACTGGGAAAGGAAAGAAGCAACTGGGCTGTAGTCATTTATAGTAGTAAAGAGAGCTGTTATTCAGAGGTGGCCAACTCTTTCTGACCCCATTTGAGATTTGCTTGGCAGAGATACTGGAGTGGTTTGCCATTTCCTTCTCCAGATCATTTGACAGATGAGGAAACTGAGGCAAACAGGGTAAATCCAGATCATTTGACAGATGAGGAAACTGAGGCAAACAGGGTAAAATGATTTGCTCAGGATCATCCAGTAAGTGTCTGAAATCACATTTGAATTCAGGTCTTCATGACTCCAGGCCCACACTGTAACCACTATGCCAGTAAGTCGCCCAAGATAAAAAGGTGGTTTGCCATTTTCTTCCCCAATGGATGAAAGCTGATGTTAAGTGACTTGCCACGGGTCACACTAGTGTCTGAAGCTAGATGTTAGACTTCCTGATTCCAGGTCCAGTGATAGAGTACTGAACTTATTGTTAGGAAGACCTAAATTCTGACATTATCTTTCCTACTCACTCTGTGACTGTCACTCTGTGACAAGCCATTTAACTTCTTGAAGCCTCAGTTTCTCCATCTGTATAATGGGAATAATGATGACAACTCTGGTAAGCAAATTAAAGAGCGTTGTAAGCTTAAAATCACTACAAAAAATTATTTATCATAGTGAAACTAGAGATAACTATCTCAAGAGCAGAGGACACAAAAAGAACTTGGAAGAGAGGCAGTGTTGCAGTGGAAAGAACAGAGGATTTAGGACCTGGGGTAAAATTCTGGCTCCACTTCTTCTACCTACCGTGACTTTGGGCAAATAATTTACTCTCTCTGGGGTCTGGGGGTTGACCCTTCAAAGATAGCCCCAAAGGTCCCTTTCAGCTCTAAATATATGATCCCAAATACTCAGGCAGATCCTCTAAGGAAAATTACACAGCAACTCATGGGCAAGAGCCACACAGAGATATTTCTTAGCAAAGAAAGATTATGATCTTATCACCTCTCCTTCTACCTTTGCTGCAGCAGGCCCTTAATTGACTTTGATCCTTCCACCCTACCTCTAAGGCTTCCTGCTTACATTTCATATTACTGCGTGTGGTCAGATTAATCTTCCTGACGAACACTTCTAATCTTGTCACAATCCTGCTCCAGAACCTTCAGGGGGTTCCCCATCTTCTGGCTCTTGAAATCATCTCTGGGTTCTAAGTCAGAAGACCAGAGTCTGCTCCTCAACCTGACCCTTCCTAGTGTGTGATTTGGGGTAAATCACTAAGTTTCTTTCCTCCTTGGTTTTCTCATCTATAAAATGGCATGCATGCTCTGATTGATTTATACAGACAAGTGTCCAGGATAAAAAATTGTTTTAAAGTTTGTAAAGTATTTTGTATATCAATCAACAAACATATTTTTAAGTACCCACTATGTGCAGCACCAAGCCAGGAATTATAGATACAAAGTCAAAAGTTAAGAAAGCTTTGCCCTCAAGAAGCTTATGATTTAGTTAGGAGATTATGTTCAATTGGGATATAGTTAGGTAAGTAGTAGTAGTAGTAGTAGTAGTCTCTCGGTAACCGAGGATGATGATTGTCTTTGTGTGTTTTTGTACACAAAGACACTTGTGCATGAAGATTTAAGTGGAAAAGTCAATGCACAGAGACAGTCCCACTCTCTCGACATTGGAAGCCTGGGTCCAGTGGCACAAAAAGTCGTTACACCTGGAGACTTCCTCAGCTGCATTGGATGGCCGTGTTGTCTTTTGTGCTCCAACACGCCCTAAGCACTCCACAGTGCTTTGCTGCATCGCCATCTCAGCCGTTGAACCTTCTTATTGGTTTCTTCCACCTGTTTCGCCGAAACAGTCTTCACATGCTGGGTGAGCAAAGCCCTGGTTCACCAGGGGTCTATGACCTGATGGCTACCCTCATAGTTAGGTAAGTACAAAATAGATAAAAAGTAATTTGAGGTGAAAAATTGCAAGGGATAAGGGATTGGAACAAGCATTTATTAATGTCTACTATGTACCCAACAGAGCAGCTAGGTGGATAGAGTGCTGGACATGGAGTTAGAAAGCTATACATTCAAATCCAGTCTCGGACACTAGCTGTGGGATGTTGGGCACCTCACTGAACTGTTTTCCTCAGTTTCATCACCTGTAAAATGAGCTAGAGGAGATAGCAAACCACTCCAGTATATCCTTTGATCCAGCTAGAAAATCCCAAATGGGCTAACAAAAAGGCAGGAATGATAAAAAATGACTATCCAACAAATGCTTTTTATGTGCTTTATTTCATTTAATCCTTACAACAAGGTAGTTGCAACAAGGTAGTTACAACAAGGAGGTAGTTGCTATTATTATCCCCATTTTACTATTGAGGAAACTGGGGCAGAAGTTAAGTGACATGCCCAAGGTCACAAAGCTAGTAATTGTCTGTGGCTACTATGTTTGAACTTGAGTCTTCCTTACCCTAGGCCCAGCTCTCCATCAACTAGTAACTAGAGATGGGAATCAAGAAAGTCTTCATCTAGAAGGAAGTATCTGAGCTGAGCCTTGAAGGACACTAGAAATTCTAAAAGGTAGAATTAAGGAGAAAGTGCATTCCAGGCATGGAGAATACCCATGGAGATCTATGGTCATGTATGGAGAATAGGAAGAAAGCCAATTTGCCTTGGGCATAGTATACATGAAGGGGAATCATGGGTAAAGAGACGCAAGACCAGGTCATGAAGGACTTAAATGGAAAGCAACCCCTCTAGGTTTATTAAAAGTGGGCTTGGAAACAGGACAACTTGGGTTAAAGTCTAGCCTTAGATAATTACTAGCTATGTGATGCTAGGCACATCATTTAATCTTGGACTGCCTCAAGCTCCTCAGCCATAAAATGGGGATAATGATAGCACTTACCTCCCAAATAGTTGTAAGAATCAAATGAAATAATTTTTTAAAAGAGTTTTGCAAATTTTAAAGTGCCATATAAATGCTGCTATTATTACTTCCCCAACTCCCATTCCTACTGATAGGCAAGGTCTCCAAAGGGCACTTAAATAATTCTCCCCTCAGGATTCTTTTTTTAAACTTAAATTTGTTATATTAATTAGCTGAAGAAATCAAAGCTATATGTAATTATATGAAAAATGCTTTAAATCATTATTGGTTAGAGAAATACAAATCAAAATAATTCTGAGATATCATTCTGCTTAGGATTCTAACAATAATCAGGTTCTAGTGCAATTATTCTCAAAACCTTGTCCATTGTTCTCCTCGTTGCTTATCAGGGTTGCTAGAAAGTGTACTAACTAAGCAAGTATATCAAGTATGGCAGAATTGGGACACTAATGCACTGTTGGTGGAGTTGTGAACTGATCCAACCATTCTGGAGAGTAATTTGGAACAATGCCCAAAGGGCTATGAAACTGTACATACCCTTTGATACCGAAATACCACTACTAGGTCTGTATCCCAAAGAGAAAATTAAAAAAAGGGAAAGAACCTGCTTGTACAAAAATATTTATAGCAGCTCTTTTTGTGGTGGCAAAGAATTGGAAATTGAGGGGATGTCCATCATTTGGAGAATGGCTGAACAAATTGTGATACGTGTTGGTGATGGAACACCAATAACTATTGTATACTAAGAAATGATAAACAAGATGATTTCAGAAAAAAAAAACTGGAAAGATTTGCAGGACCTGATGAAGAATGAAATAAGCAGAGCTGGGAGAACATTGTACAAAGTAACAGCAATAATGGATGATGGTTGTCTGTGAAAACTTGGCCACTCTGAGCAGTGCAATGATCTGGACCAATCCTGAAGGGTTTATGACAGGGAATGCCATCCACCTCCAGAGAAAGAATTGTTGGAGTTGTCTTTCACATTGGTGTATTTCTGGGTTGGGTTTTTTTTTTGGGGGGGGGGGGTTGTATGAACGTGCTCTTAAATCAATGACCAATATGGAAGTGTGATTTGCATGACAATAAAATTAAATTTAAAAATAATAAAATAAAATGGGAACCCCCCCAAAAAACATATATATCAGGAATAATTGTTAAATAAATGTCCTCTCCCCCTAAACCAAGAGCACAGTCTTCACTCGCACATGGAGAGTCTCCAGGGAGAGTGAGCTCAGACTTAGAAAGTTCATATGACCAAATAGTAAGCCCACAGCTCCCTTTTTTTCCCCTTCCTGGAGCCTTCATGAAATTCCCCTTAGATTTGGGGTTCCAAGGGTCAACAGCCTTGTCAAGTCTTAAAGCTGTCTTTCTTCAGCGTATATAGTTTGTTATCAGTAGGTATCTCAATTCAAAAGCTGCTGTCAGCCACTGCTCCTGGGGGACACGGTTACTAGCTGATGGACTCTGCTAAGGACACTGATGGAAACTCCAGATCTTCCAGCTTTTTAAAGTTCATGAGGTCAGTGGAGGGTGAGGGGAAGAAAGGAGAGGAAGTCAGTAGTCTTCCCCCAAATCTCTTTACCACTATTCAGCTCACTTCTGCTGGAATGCCAGTTGCTAAACGAGCTGAAAGTATTTGGCATAGACAGTTCTTATTCTTTCAGTCAAATATAAGACATTTCTTGAGTGGCGTTATCTCTTTGCCCATTGATTCAGGCATTTCACTTCTCTCAAATTCTCTGCTTGATTCCTTTGAGGAGTCTAAGCCTTCTGAGCTCTACACTAATTGGGTTAAGGGAATGTGGCTCCACCCTTACACATACCAAAAAGAGGAACTTGTATTTTCTCTTAGAGAAAAAGGAGTCCCTGGAATTTATGGAGTAGAGGGATGAGATGTTCAGCCCTGCCCTTTAGGAAAATCATCTTGGCAGCTTTGTGAAACAGATTGGAGAGGCCTGAGAATTTAAGGGTGAGGGAGACTAATTAGGTAGCTATTGAATGAATCCAAATGGAAGTTGATAAAGCCCTGAGCTAGGATATATGGCTTTGTGGTGAGAGAGGACAAATTGGAGAAGTACTTTGGAGGTAGAAATAATAAGATCTAGCAACTAATTATATATTTAATTCATTAATGTCCCTGACTAAAATGAGGGGAAATGGAGATGTAGTACTATTAAAAAGAATAATTACCCACATTTCTGTTGTTGTTGTTGTTGTTGTTGAGTTATTTCAGTCACATCTGACTCTGATTCCACCTGGGGTTTTCTTGGCAAAAGATAATAAAATAGTTTGTCATTTCCCTTTCCAATTCATCCCCCCCCCCCAAGTATTGGAAATTTTTATTTAACTAATTTATTTAGAATTTTTCCATGGTGACAAGATTTATGTTCTTTCCCTCCCCTCCCTCAATCCCCCTTCTGTAGCCAACACACAATTCCAATCAGTTTAACATATGTCATTGATCAAGACCTATTTCCATATTATTGATATTTGCACTACAGTGATCTTTTAGAGTCTACATCCCCAGCCATATCCCCTTGACCCATATGATCAAGCAGTTCTTTTTCTTCTGTGTTTCTGCTCCCACAGTTCTTCCTCTTGATGTGGATAGCGTTCTTTCTCATGAGTCCCTCAGAAATATCCTGGATCATTGCATTGCTGCTAGTAGAGGAGTCCATTACGTTCGATTGTGCCACAGTGTATCCGTCTCTGTGTATAATGTTCTCCTGGTTCTGCTCCTTTCTACTATTATTTTTAAACCCTTACCTTCTGTCTTAGAATCAATAAAAATATCAGTCCAAGGCAGAAGAGTGGTAAGGGCTAGCTAGGTAATGGAGTTAGTGGCTTGCCTAAGGTCACATAGAAAGTAGCTGAGGTCATATTTGAACTCGGGTCTTCCAGACTCCAAATCTAAGTAAATTAAAAAAATCCCCTCTTTCCTCCCCTTCCCATTGGGGGAAAAAACCCACAAAATCCTTTTAACAACTATTCATAGTCAAGAAAAACTGACATTGGCCACATCCAAAAAAATGCAAGTTTTGTTCTGCATGATGAGTCCATAATATCTCTGTCAGGAGGTGGTTAATAGAACTCATTTTTAAGAGATTTTAAGCCTTACATAGCACTTTTCTCAGAGTAACCTCATGAGGTAGCTGGTAGAACCATTACTTCACTTGACAGCTGAGTAAACAGCTTCGGGGACACCGACTAGTTTGCCCTATGTCCCAGCTCCAATAAGTGTCAGAACATGTCCAGGTCTCTGAACTCCAAACCTAATCTTCTACTGGCCGTCTTTGCTAGACTGTAAGCTCCCCTAGACCAAGGCTCTTGTGTTTTATTGTATCTCTCCAGCTGCCCTATAGGACCTCGCACACAGTAGGCACTTCATGAAAGTTTGTTTAATGTTGTTGAGCACTGGGTCAGTCTCCATTAGCAGAGCCCCTGATTTAGCAGCCTAACATCCAGGACCTATTTTTCCTTGGCAAAACATGCCCTGAGCTACCCTCTCCTGAGGCCCATTTCTTGGGTTTGTTATAGGAACTGGCAGGCTTCCCAGGTCATTCCAAGTGCATGGCAAATCCCCATAGTCAGCACTTTAATTCTTAAACAGTCTCATTTCCTCCTCCTCTAACATATGCCTTAGCTTGAAAATGTCCATTCACCACTGTACTTCCTATTTCTTTTTAAAGTATGAGCTGACAAGAGAGGGTTCTTCCCTTGGTTAACAAAAGCATTGCTAAAAAAGGACATTTGGTGGGGTGGGGGGAGAAATGGCTGCTGTACAGGACACGAGTGGCTGGTTGGTTGATAATTAATATCCCTTTTATGTTGTTAGAGCCCTGGGAGCAGCTGAAGGTCTGCTATTATTTACCTCAAAGCTGTAAGTGGCTGCATTTCACCTCTGGTTATTAGCAGGGACCCAGGAGAATGGGGAGACCTAGGGGAATGGCCTTGCCAAGATGAAAGCTGGTCTGAACAATCCTAGGGCTTTTTGGGCTTGAGCCAATCTCAGATCCACATGGACCTGCATGGATATCCTTTTCCCGTTGCAAAAAAAAAAAAAAAGCCCACTGCTTCGGGGTGGAAAGAAGGGAGCTGTTTAAAAACCTGATCAGAGGGGTCTGAAAGAGCTCTTGGGCTGCAAGTAGCTCTTGCAAAGTAACATTTGGTGATTTCAGTGTCAGGGAATCAAAAACACATGCATGGCATGCCAGTGAAAGCATACAGGGGGTTCAAAACCAAGGGGAAAGTGCTGATGCAAAAGACATCTGGAGTTTTAGCAAATGGAACCAATTTGGAAAATAGTTGGAGCCTTACTGAGAAGCCCCCAGAATGGCTGGGATGGCCCACCCCTGGTTTATTAATATCTTTCACCCAGCTGGTAGAGCAAAAATAAATGGGAAATTTATTTTCATATTTGCTACCCAGAGCTGGGGATGATACCTAGTTTTATGGATCCATTTACAGTTGTCTGATCGTGCTATTAGAACACACGAGATGGGTCTTATTTGAATGTTCTGCTTTTACTTTGAATTTTGGGCTGTCCAAATTGTATCCCAATTTCTTTTACTGAGCTCACAGAATCATAGGATTTTAGAGCTGGCGAAGGCCTCAGTCATCATCGAGTCTAAATTTGAGTTATACAGACCAGAAAAGTTCAGGGACTTACCCCCTTTGGGGCTCCACTTCCCTCTTTATTCTTCCTCTATCGAGTTCTAATGAGGTGGCTCTCTACGGCTATTAATGACCCCCTTGACATCATTTTCAGTGCCGTTATTCTTCCATTCCTCATTTTCCTGGGCCTCTCTGGAGCAATGGGCATACCTGATCTGACCCTCTTGTGGATTCTCCCAGGACTGGTTCTCCCACCTCTATGATCATCAGAGCTATAACTAGAAATGCTTGTGCCTGGGCCAATTACTACAAGCTTGACCTGGGCAAAAATCTGCCCCTCCACTGGAGGAGGGGAAGAAGGGTGGGGAGATTGATTGGCTGATTGATTGGAGACACAGGCATGAGTCTGCTGTTTGGAAGGGAGTTACCATCTGGGAGAAACCAACCAAGACAGAAATCTGCTAGTTCTATTATAACTTATTACTCTTGCTAGTAAGGTGATAAGAGCTACAATTTCTTCTTCCTCTTTCTTCCTAAATATAGGCATCACCCAAAGACTTGCTCTCTTCTCTCTTAAATTCTCTCCTTTAGAGCTTTTATTTACTCTTATGTAAATAAGAGTATTATCGCCTCTATATAGAGCATTTGCTTTTCTCTAACCAGAGCTAAGACCTCCCCTGTGCTCCATGGCCATGTTGCTGGAGCTCTATTGAGAATCACACCCTGGATATCTTGCTGTTACTTCAAAATAAAGCAGGTCTAGAACTGAACTAACTGGGGCAGTTGGATGGCTCAGTATGGAAAGAAAGCCAAACCTAGAGATGGGAGGTCCTTGGTTCAAATCTAGCCTCAGACACTTCCTGGCTGAGTGACCCTAGAGAGTCATTTAACCCCAATTGTCTAGCCCTTACCACTCTTCTGCCTTGGAACTCATAGTATTGATTCTAAAGCAAAAGATAAGGGTTAAAAAAAAAAAACTGAACACTAACTTATCTCCTTTCCTTCAAATCCTATTCCTCTTAATTCTACTGTTTTCATTGATGGCACCAGAGTTTTCCCATTCATCCAAGCCCAAAGTTTCCATCATCTTTGACTACATGTTTTTAACTCAAGTTTTCTACTATAGCTTGTGGTCTATTGTTGTTTGACCTTCATTTTTTAATAGGATCAATGACATTTTTAATAGGACCAATGATATATTGCCTGTGAATTAGGTTTAAGTGAGGCAGAGTTGTACAAAGTCATCGACCTCACTGTGTCTTCCACAGTCATCAAAGTCCAGTGACAAGACAAAAGTCAGGACAACTGAGATGGCCAGAGATCGGTGGATGACCTTGGCTTCTTTCTTTGATGTCTGACCAAGCTCTCAGTGTTCCACAGTGCTTGTGTCAGTTTCCACGATCCCTATTGGAACACATTGTTCTCCCCCCATTCCACTGGGGGAAGTCTTCACATGCTTGGGGTAGACATCCCCTTAAAGTGTGTATGATGGGGGTGATTTGGAAGAGATGGTATGGAGATGGAGTAAAGAAGAGAAGAAGCACATAGAGAAACCTAATATAAGACTTCGTATCCAGAACCATCAATTTGTCATTTTAAATATAAACTATCATTTTCTAGAAAAGTCCAAGCTTCTATATAATTTTCTAACATAAGATGACTAATAAATGTGCATCCTCACTGGGAAAAGGAGCCATCCTCACCCCCGCCCCAATCAAGCCCCTTCATGTGTCATGTGAAGCCAGTTCATGTTTTGAATTTATAAACCTGAGAGCTGTGTTTTCTTTATCCAATCTGACTAAATTTAGAAATATAAATAGATAATAATTGTTTCTTCAGCTCTTTCCATGTTTCCAATGTTTCTCATCTGGCAATGGCCTCTGCCACATCCACAATCTGGATTTCAAACTTGAGAAAACAATCCAAAATATTGAAAATGCAGAAAGCAATGGTTGCAACAACATCCATATTAAGTGCCCAAATGCATGAATATTTTTTTTTAATTTTATTTGGTCAATTTCAAACATTATTCCGTGGTTACAAAAATCATATTCTATTCCTCCTTCCCCTCCCCCTCCCCCTTCCCATTGCCGATGCACAATTTCAATGGGTATTACATGTGACCTTGATCAGAACCCATTTCCATGTTGTTGATGTTTGCACTAGGATGTTCCTTTAGAGTCTACATCCCCAATCATATTCCCTTTGACCCATGTACTCAAGCAGTTGTTTTTCTTCTGTGTTTCTAATCCCACAGTTTTTCCTCTGAATGTGGACAGTGTTCTTCCTCATAGATCCCTCAGGGTTGTTCATGATCACTGCATTGCCACTAATGGAGAAGTGCATTACATTCGATTGTACCACAGTGTATCAGTCTCTGTGTACAATCTTCTCCTGGTTCTGCTCCTCTCACTCTGCATCACTTCCTGGAGGTTGTTCCAGTCTCCATGGAATTCCTCCAGTTCATTATTTCTTTGAGTACAATAGTATTCTATCACCAACAGATACCACAATGTGTTCAGCCATTCTCCAATTGAAGGGCATCCCCTTATTTTCCAGTTTTTTGCCACCACAAAGAGTGCAGCTATGAATATTTTTTTAAACAAAATTACCACAATTCGGTGTATGCTCCCGTGAACTCCATCCAGTCTCTTATAACCACCTGCCTCTTGGACATATCAGAATCAAACTTATTATCTTTCCCTTTAAACCCTTCCTTCTTCTGAATTTCCCTATCATTCTTGAGGAACAGCTAAGTGCTGCAGTGGAAACAATGCTGGACCTGAGGTCAAGAAGATATCTTCCTGAATTCAAATCTGGGCTCAGACATTTATTGGCTGTGTGACCCTGGGCAAGTCACTTAACTCTGCCTTGGTTTTCCCAACTATAAAATGAGCTAGAGAAGGAAATGGCAAGCTGCTCTATTATCTTTGCCAAGAAAACCCCCAATGGGGGCCAAAGAGTCAGACGGGACTAAAAACAACTCAGGGACAACTATTACTGAGAGCATCCTGGCAGTAATATAAGTTCAAAACCACAATGCCATCCTTGACTCCTCATAAGAATTCACCTCACAGGGTCCTCACTTGTTGCCAGATCTAGCTATTTCTACCTTTTCCACATTTTAAAATATATTTCCTTCACTTTACCTTTTTAGCTGTCATCTTGGCTCAGATCCTCATCACTTCACACACAGACCACCAATTTTGTGGTTGTCTTCCTTCCTTCCCTCCAGTCCATTATCTCTCCACTCAGCATATCTGACTATATCATCCCCTCCTCAGTAAACTCCATGGGCTCTCTGTGATCACCTCCAGAATCAACTTCAAAGTCTTCTCTCTTTCTGATAAAGCCCTTTACCACTTGACCACTTCCTACCTTTCCATTCTTCGCACTTGAATGTGAATACCTGGAGTGACAGGGACTATGCTTTGGCGTTTTTTCATTTTTCTTTTTTGGTATTCCCAATGATTAACATAATATGTAGTTTAATAAATGACTAATTGTCTATATTCATTCTCACTGTACCATCAGCATTACAGTGATTCTCCCTCCAATGTTGCTTTTTTCACTAAATTTCTTTCATACTTTGAGTCAATTCAGCAAAAATGAATTTATTTATTATGGATTTTATTGACAACTTCTGTCTTTGTCACCTGATTTCTTTGATATCCTTCCATCTCTCTTCTCTCAGAGAGCCATCCTTTTTAAAAAATACTTTATTAATGGAAAAAAGAAAACAAAAATTCAGCAAGACCAATCAATACATCAAATGAATCTGTCCTTTTATTCAGTGTTCTGCAGCATGGAACTCCCTCCCCCATCTCTGCAAAGAAGCAGGGGTAACAGGGGTACTGTAATGGTGTCTTCTCCTATTTCTTCTTTGTGGTCAATCTTGATAATTTGTCAACATTCAGTTTTAATTTAGGGGAGACAATTATTTCCATGTACATTGTAGTACTTATTGGATATGTTCTTTCCTGGTTCTGCTTACTTCACCTTGCATCTTCAAAAAGTATTTATTAAGTCCCTACTATGTGTCTGGCATTTTTCTGGTCACTTACATTAGGACAAAGCATTCCTACCCTCACAAAGCTTGTATTCTCTGAGAGTATGCTTCCAACTTATTAGGATTGATTAATAGTTTTAAGAACCAGAAACAAAAGGAAATAATCTACCTCAGTAGTTTTTCTTCCTTCCATTATAATTAAACTAACGTTTCCATTCTCAAAAAAGCTCTAAGTACCAGCCCAATATACTAATTTATCAATTGAAAAGACCTTCCATCTTCACTTTTCCCCAGATTTGCATTAGAATGGTTATACCTTTGATGTTTCTGTCACTGGAAAGATTATAAACTCTAAGACAAGAAACATTAATATTCCCCTCTGATAATAACCTTTTGTTCTCCTAACCCTCCTTCCCATACCCACAGTCCTCCTGAATATACCTGGCTTGTTATGATTACTAATCCTTTCTCAATCAATCTTTTCAGTTTGGCCTACCTACCAGCAACTTCAATGAGTTTCTTACAACCATCCTCAAATGCCTGATTCTTCCCCCAGCTCTATGACCTTACCTTTTCTTCATAATCCATAATTCTCAATTCTGGATAACCCTTAAGCTCTTATTGACAACCAATCACGTTCCTGTCTATAGCAGTTCTACAGTTACTCCCTTCAAATTCATTATCATCCACAACTTAACCCATTTCCATTTGGTACTATGAACTTTAGATTACTCCACCCTACTTAGTCTAACAAAAACAGGAATGTCTACACTCGTACTTAAGGATTAAGTATTTAGGAGGATGGCCTATGACAGACATGTGCTAGCAAATGACAAATCAGAAACAACAGACAGATCCCTGGACTAAGTCAAGCTTAAGCTACCATTGGTACATGTGAGATGCAGGAAAGTGATGTAAAAACCGTCTATATATTTTATTTCATTTCTTTGTTAGTGATCTCATTCACTCCCCAAACTTCAAATTTATATAGAAAACTCATAAATAGACATAGCTCAAACCTGTGTGGATAGAATTTGCTCCCCAGGACTCTTACCCAGCATCCCATTTGCATGTTTATGCTACCTTTGAATGTAGGGAGGATAAAGTTTTGGTGTGACACAGCCCCTCTCTCTCTCTTTCCCCGAAGGTGGCTGCTGAAGCTGGCTGAGAGCCAGCAGGAGAATTTACACACGTGGTCTCACTTTAGTTAGAATATTAGTTCTGAACTTCTATTTCTTTTTTATTTCTTCTACTTTAAGTGATCATTAGTAAACTTTATAAAAATAATACTTGGTGTTATTGATATTAATTTAAATCTTACAAACCCATAACTCTTTATCAAGTTTAATTCCACATTTTTAACTGATTGCTGGATGTCTTCATCTGAATAATCCTTTGACAATTCAAATTCATACTCAACATACTCTTTATTAACTAAAAATCAAACTCAATTTCTTCAAAACTTCTATCTCCTCTGACACATATTGGGCAGGTGGCCTTGAATAAATTACCTTCTCATTGTCTAAGCAAGTCTCTAAGATTTAAAGTTACAGAGTAGATGCTGATTTCCAATGGAAAAGGGAATTTCCTCATTGGAAGTTCCCTATATTAATGAAATCACAGATCTAGTCCAAAAAAAATCCCTAAATCTCTTCTAACTTCCCATTTCTTTTAATAACACCATCATCCCTCCAATTGTTCATACCCAAAACCTCAATGTAATTTTAGATTCTTCTCTCTCTCAAACTTTTGGGAGTCATGATGGTGGCTTAGAAGCTAAAGTTGAGTCCTCTGTGAAAACCCTTCCACACCAATCAAAACCAAAGGGCTTTGAGGGGGACACAAAATCAAATACAACAACAGAACAGAACCAGGGCATGCTCCTGCTCGATTCAACTTAAAAGGTACATAGAGAAGTTTGAATTCTTGAGTTTAAGGAAAAGAAAGAAGGAAGGTCCCAGGACTATTACCCCACCTAGTGGGCTGAGACTCGGGCAATTGCTGGGATCTCAGAACAAGGGCTCCAGCCCAAAGGGAGCGCCTTGCTACCACAGCTACTCCAAGCTCAGGGCTCTGACCACAGCTGGCAGGGAGGAAGCTGGAGGAGAGGGGCAGAGAGGAGGGCAGCCTGGTTGCAGCTTTCAACCACCACTCCTACATCTTGGGCCTCTGCCTCTGAAGGTTTGGGTCTCGAGGTACATCCAGCTCTGCAGAACAGCTCAGCTGATCTAGAAATAGTATAGATAAGAAGCTTTCAAAGGGCGGAGAAGCTCGATCTCCAACACTCCTTCCCCACCTACTGCACTGAGATCCCCTGTAAGAATCCTGCTGACTGGGATCCCAGGGTGAAGGCTGCAACCATGACAGCATACCTTGGCACCACCACAGGAAGCTCAGGGTTCTGACCTGGCAGCTGGCAGGGAGGTAGCTAGCAAAAAGGAAGAGAGGAGGAGGAAGATAACTACCTTCAGCCTTTAGCCTCCACACCTATACTTCTTCCTTTACCTTTACCTTTACCTTCACCTTCTGCTGGCAGCTGGGGAAGATCTGACCTCAGGGCTCATGAATACAACAGGCCAGTTCCATCAGCCTAATCCAGTTAATCAGCAGAGCGGAGAAGAAGTTCCTTCAGGACAGAATAACCCAAATTCACAGATCCAGCAAACAAATAGAGGAGCTTTGTTCAGCTTCTATCCAGGTAATGAACAAAGAACAAATGAAACAGAAGAGGACCAAGGAACACCAAGCAAAAATGCAGGAAATCCAGCAAATTGGACACAGGCTTTGGAAGAACTCAAAACACAATTCAAAGAACAATTTAGAGAGGCTGAAGACAATTGGGAAAATAACTTGAAAAGCAAAATATGTCATCTGGAAATAGAGGCACATAAACTAAAGCAAGAAAATAGTGTCTTTGAAGCCAGAATTGACCAGCTAAAAAACAAGGCAAGGAAAGTGAAATATGAGCTAGACTCTTCTCTCTCATGTTCTCCCATATCTAGTCTATTACCTAGTCATACAGATTCTACCATCATAATCTCTCTTATATCATTACCTCCTCACTTTTCCCATTACCACCAGGACCCTTATTTCCTCTTGCCTGGAGTATTGAAATATTCTCAAATACCATTCTTACCCCCTCCAATCAATCTTATACTCTAAGGGTAAATTAATTTCTCAAATGTACAAATACCTCCTATGACTCCCTTCTGTTTGTTGGATAAAGTCCAAACTCCTTTGCCTGGAATACAAAACCCTTTACAATTATCACTTCTTTTGTGTACTCTCAGCTATTACCCAAACACATTCTTCCATCTCCTTCCTCAGTATTTTTGCTCATGGCTTCCCCTTCTTCCCTACATATATCAGGAATACCTTCCCATCACTTCTATCACTGCCTATTGAAATCCTCTGCTTCCTTGAAGGGCAAGTTCAAATTTCTGTTTCTTATGGACATTTCTCAGATCCTGGCATCTCTGACCCAAAGTGATTTTTCTCTATTCTAAATTCATGTAGCAATTTTTATACATTTATCCTATATTTTGTATTATTTCATGATTTAATCATGGTCAAGAAATAGCTGCCTAGCTACTGGTGTTAGATCTCTCCATGCTTGGATAAGCTGCTACTCAAACAATAGTATTATTGTGTCTTTGGGGCAATATAGAAGTATGGTAAAATCTGTTAGAGCTTATATTTGGTGGGAAGAGTTGAAGAAAGGCATCCTGAGGGATAAATAAGCATATTCTAATTGATTCCCACCAGCAATTCCCCTCAAATTCTAATGGAAATAACCCAGGACCTAAGCCCAAGAATCCTAGAAATAGCAACATTCCTACATCATTGTTCCTGCTTTCCCCCCTAACCCTTGAAGCTACAATCCAAGAAAGCAACTCCCATAGAGAAGGGGCCAGTCATGCCCACCAACTGCTGACCAAATGCTACCCACAGGTCAGGCTTTGTTGGAACAACAGGGCTCGCTATGGGAATCATGGCATGTGCCAGCTGCTACAAGGTAGATAGAGTAGGTGAAATGAACTAGTTTTGTAATCCAGAAGACCCAAGTTCCAGACCTGCCTTATATAACTATTTATTAGTGGCCATCAGGAAATCATTTAACCACTCAGGGCCCCCAGTCAACTCTCTAAATCTATAAATTACAGATGAGCTTCCTAGCTACATAAATAAGCACTTATTAAGGTCCTACCATGTTCCAGGCATTGTGCTAAGGCACCAAGGACACAAAGACCCAAATGAAATCATTTGTGCTCTCAAAGAGTTTATTCAATTGTGGGAGATAACATGTACCCATATAAGTGTACGCAACACCAAAAGTATATGTAAAACAAGCTCAAAATCAAAGTTTGATGAGGAAGCTACCAACACCAACAGGAACAAGAGGAGAATCAAGAAAGGCTTCTCAAAAAAGATAGTGACTTCACAAAGTTTTAAAGGAAATGAGAGACTCTGAGAGGAAGAATGAGGTGATAGTTCTTTCCAGGAAAGCCAGTGCAAAGGTACAAAAATGAGAAACAGAATATCAGGGATGGAAGTGTCAAGAAGGTTTGCTTGGCTAGATTGTGGAGCACAGAAAAAGTGAAGGGTATAATCAGACTGGAAAAGATATGTATAGGACCGGTTATAAATGTCTTTTTTCAAAAGGGCTCATATTTGCTCCTACTGGTAATAGGGATTCATGGGAACATATTAGTAATACTGTCAGACTTGAGCTTTAGGAAAGTCACTTTGACAACTGCAAAGGATGGACTGGAGCAGGGAGAGACTTGAAACAAGGAGGGCAGTTAGGAGACTATTGCCATAGTTTTCAGGCAAGAAGTGATGAGGGAGTTCCCCATATTGCTGAAATTATTGGTCGGGATTCTTTCCAAAAGAATACCACTTGGTCCAGCTAACCTAAAACCTAAAAGTAATCATCTAATAGATGGCAAATTCTTTCTGAGGTCTATTCATCTGAATAATATAATAAAAGCCACATAGTATGTCCCAGAGATTTTAGCCTTTAGCTAATTTACATCAAACCCAGGGATGCATGGAAGCTGATAATGAATAGATGCTTCCCTAGCCATTGTTGGCAAGATCAGTCAATGATACCAATCTATACCTGACCCACAGCAGCAATAATCTTTGTGGAAATTGTGTTGTCATTTCTACTAGAGTTTCTCCCACTGGCTGAGAGAACTATAGCTTTCATTACAGGAAGGAAATTGAAATCTCTGCAAGTCTTCCAATCGTTTATCCTGCCCCACTGCTCGTTTTTCAAAAAACTGGGTTCCAAATCAATATGAAGTCATTTCATGCTTCGTCTTACCCTTAGGAGACAGGGAAAACGTGGACAATTAAAAGCCACATACTCCATTGGAGGCAGTTGTTTTAGTGTTTCCACTCAGCAAAGCTAGGGTCAAGTTTCTTTTTTTTTTTTTTAAATATATTTTATTTGATCATTTCCAAGCATTATTCGTTAAAGACATAGATCATTTTCTTTTCCTCCCCCCCCCCACCCCCCATAGCCGATGTGTAAGTCCACTGGGCATTAGATGTTTTCTTGATTTGAACCCATTGCTTTGTTGATAGTATTTGCATTAGAGTGTTCATTTAGAGTCTCTCCTCTGTCATGTCCCCTCAACCACTGTATTCAGGCAGTTGCTTTTTCTCGGTGTTTCCACTCCCATAGTTTATCCTTTGCTTATGAATGGTGTTTTTTTCTCCTGGATCCCTGCAAGTTGTTCAGGGACATTACACCGCCACTAATGGAGAAGTCCATTACGTTCGATTATACCACAGTGTATTAGTCTCTGTGTACAATGTTCTCCTGGTTCTGCTTCTCTCGCTCTGCATCACTTCCTGGAGGTTGTTCCAGTCTCCATGGAACTTCTCCACTTTATTATTCCTTTTAGCACAATAGTATTCCATCACCAACAGATACCACAGTTTGTAGGGTCAAGTTTCTAACAAGTAGGAAAGGGACTGGTTGGGTTTTTGGTGGAGAGGATAGAAAAGGCTGCACCACCTATCTGAATTAATGACTCAGATCAGAGGCTGGGAAAGAAGAGAAGAGAGAAGGCGGGAAGAATTGGTTTCTCTTCCAAATGGCTAGCGTTCTTTCAGATACTTCAGGGACCTGGTTGGGATTCTGATTCGACTGATTATTATTCCCTCTGGGGCTGAGTCAATCTGCATCTGTAAAATGATGGAGTTACATTAAAATATAGTCCCATTGTTCTCTGTCCTGGTCAGGACACAAATCAACGATTATGTTGAGCTCTAATCTAATATTGAGGGTGAAAACTGCCTAGCAATGACAGCTGTCCGAAAGTAGAATGGGCTGCTTTCAGAGGAAGTAGCTTCCTGCTCAGGAGAGGTAATTAACCAACGATTACACACACATCCTCCCATTTGTCAGGAATATCCTAGAAAGGACTCTTGTTCGGGAGTGGGTCAGACGAGGAGGTCTCTCCTAACTTTGAGATTCTGGGACTGAATACTATCTATCTAAGGTCTCTTTCATCCCTGTCTTGAGCCTGTGACTGTGCTTGATATTGATACGGTACATGATCCATCATGGCCTTTGTTTTATTTATTTGATGAAAAAGGTAAAATGTTTGCAAAGGTCATTATTATGGCAATGTGCAGGGAGAACTTTTGAACAATGTACATGAATTCTGAGATGGCAAATGTGTGTTGGGTTTTTTTTTTAGTTGGGGTTTAATCACATTGAGCCACATTAAGGAATTAAGGTAGCAGATGTTTTTCCTCTTAGGTGTGGAAAACTTTGGAAGTTATCTAATCTAATTACTGTATTTTAGTGATAGGGAAACTGAGGCCCAAAGAGGGGGAAATCACCAACAATCCAACAAGTATTTATTCATCACTTTCCATGGCCAGGAACTGAATTATCTATTGAGGATACAAAAATAAAACTCTCTCTCTTTTTAAGGAGTTTATGTTCTGCTGGGTCAGAACTCCTTAACCTGGGCCCATGATTTAAAAAAAAAACAACTCTTACTTTCTGTCTTGGAATTGGTACTAAGTATTAGTTCCAATGCATAAGAGAGGTAAGGGCTAGGCATTTGGGGTTAAATGGCTTGCCCAGGGTCATGCAGCTAGAAAGTTTCTAAGACCAGATTTAAAAACAGGACCTCCTAACTGCCCCATTACATGATTTTTAAAAATATTTTTTGAAAACTGTATTTGAATCATTATTTTCCTTTGAAAACCTTTGTATTTTATGCTTTTAAAAAATATTATTCCAAGAGTGGATCTGTAGACTCCACTAGACCACCATGGGGCCCATGGTACAGAAGCGGTTAAGAGCCCTTATAGTTAGGAAGCATAACCATAACATACATAGATACATATATAAACACAAAGCATATATATGTATAATATTTATTATATATATTTAATGTGTTAAGAAAGACATTGATGAGCTGGAAGCCACTGAGAGAAGGGTGACCAGAATGGCAAAAGTTCTCAAGTTCATACTAGATGAGGCTCATTTCTTTCTCTAAGTATATTTTCTATCATTTTTTCGTTCTTTCTTTTTTTGCAACATTACTATTATGGAAATGTTACGTCTGATTTCACATGTATAATTGTTATCACATAGCTTGTCTTCTCAGTGGGACAGAGGAGGATTCGGAGGAAGGGAGAGAAATCAGATCTCAATTTTTAAAATAATTCATTAAAATAAATTAATAAAATATTTTTAAAGAAATGGTTTGGTCATCTCTGGTGCACTTTCTTGGGGCTCAACTGATTGAGAACAATGGCTATTTGCCATCATTGTGACATCACTATTATTACTACATTTAGGTTCAAAATGCACTTTCTACTGTGAAATTATAGTAGCACCTTTGGACTGATTTCTCAGCATGTCTATTACTAGAGTAGAATTACTGAGTTTGGGACATAAGAAAATGTTCAAACAAATGGCCCGATGAGAACCAGCTCAAGGAAAGGGGGATGCCTATTCTGAAAAGTCAATGTCAAAGTCACGGCAGAAGGAAGTAGAAGGCCTGGGATTTGAACTCAGTGCTTCCGGATCTGAGATATGGATTCTTTCCACCCATGGTAGCTATTTAAAACCTGACTTCCCATCCCTCATTTTCCAAAGCCTCGTCTTTCCTCTCTTACAACAGATGACCCTGACATCTTTCAGTCAATCACCTTTAAATTCAAAATTCCGGTAGTTCACCATGATATTTCAAACACCAGAATCAACCACTTTGTGCTGCTTGTCAGAAATAAAGAGCTGTGAAATCCGATCAGGGAAAAGGCAGCGGAAATGCCAACTGATGCTGGCACCAGGCACAGCTGCTGCCCAGGCTCCTTGTTTCTCATTCTCTGGTTTGCGCCCTCCCTCCCTCCCTCCCTCTCTCCCCCTCTCCCTCGCTCTCTCTCTCTCCTTCTCTCCCTCTCTCTCTGTCTCTCTGTCTCTCTCTCTGTCTCTCTCTCTCTCTCTCTGTCTCTCTCTGTCTCTCTCTCTCTCTCTCTCTCTCTGTCTCTCTGTCTCTCTCTCTCCCTCTCTCTCTCTCTCTCTCTCTCTCTCTGGCTCTCTCTGACTCTGCCTCTCTCTCTCTCTCTCTCTCTGGCTCTCTCTGTCTCTCTCTGTCTCTCTCTCTCTCTCTCTCTCTCTGTCTCTCTGTCTCTCTCTCTCTCTCTCTCTCTCTCTCTCTCTCTGGCTCTCTCTGACTCTGCCTCTCTCTCTCTCTCTCTCTGGCTCTCTCTGTCTCTGCCTCTCTCTCTCTCTCTCTCTGTCTCTCTCTGTCTCTCTCTGTCTCTTTCTCTCTCTCTGGCTCTCTCTGGCTCTGCCTCTCTCTCTCTCTCTCTCTCTCTCTCTCTCTCTCTCTCTCTCTCTCTCTTCTCTCTCTCTCTGGCTCTCTCTGTCTCTGCCTCTCTCTCTCTGTCTCTCTCTGTCTCTCTCTGTCTCTTTCTCTCTCTCTCTCTCTCTCTCTTTCTCTCTCTCTCTGGCTCTCTCTGTCTCTGCCTCTCTCTCTCTGTCTCTCTCTGTCTCTCTCTGTCTCTTTCTCTCTCTCTCTCTCTCTCTGGCTCTCTCTGGCTCTGCCTCTCTCTCTGTCTCTGGTTCTCTCTGTCTCTGCCTCTCTCTCTCTCTCTCTCTCTCTCTCTCTCTCTCTCTCTCTCTCTCTCTCTCTCTCTCCTCATTTCCTTCCCTTCTAGTTTGCAGGTTCTTCTGGCAACACCCACTCAGCTGAGTAGGAAGAGAGTTGTTAGATCTGTGGCAAAATGAACATCTGTTGTGTGAAAGACTCAGGCATTCCAATTGTGCAATTACACAGAAAAACCTACCAGCAGCTTGGACATGTTCTTTTTTACCCATGTTCACCCTGCTCACAGCTTTGAGCTTGCCCAGCTCTGACCTATGAACATTGGAAAAGCCACAGATTTTTTTTTTAAACCCTTATCACTACTATGCATTGGCTCCAAGGCAGAAGAGAGGTAAGGGCTAGACAATGGGGGTCAAGTGACTTGCCCAGGGTCACACAGCTAGGAACTGTCTGAGGCCAGATTCCACCAGTGTTTTATATTACTAATTAAAATCAGCATGCAGGTATCTCTGAATTGGTCAACTTGAGTTCAAATCCAGCCTTGAGCATTTACTTGCTGTGTAACCCCAGGCAAGTCTCTATCTGCTTCAGTTTTTTCATCTGTCAGATAAGGATAACACCTACCTCCCAAGGTTAAGAGGATAAAATGAGATAACAATATTTGTAAAATGCTTCACAAACTTTAAAGTGCTATATAAATTACAGTAATTATGACAGCTAGCATTTATATAAGACTCTGAGGTTTGCAAAGCCTTTCTAAGTTCAAATGTTAGTGTAACCATGGAAAAATGTTCTAAATTAATTAATTAATTAGAAAAACAATCAGTACAAATGTTAGTTATTATTTTTTAAAAGCTTATTGACAATCAAGGCGAGCCCCATGAAAAAATCGTGAAATAAGTAAAATTTGCCTTGATCTCCTTCAAAGTGCTTCCAGTCTGTCCTCTGACATTCTCAGTTGTGTTTACATTGTCCATTAGAGTTGCATAGCACCCCCTAGAAGAGATCTGAACCTGTGTCCCAGCCCTCAGGAAGGAATCAACCTATTTCCACCCTGAGTGAGCAGCCAAGTGGCAATTCCATTCAGCTGCTCAGAATCATCCCAGAAGAATCACAGCCTCCCACAGTTGCCCAATCAAAGGTTTAACATCCTTCCCAGTTAACAGAATCTTCTTTCAGCCTCCCTCACCTCAGGGTCTCACTTGAACCTTTTGTTATTTTCCATCAGTAGAGCTGCTAGTTTCATCTGTTTTAGTCTCTTGCTCAAGTTGAATTCTTCAGTCAGTCTATTGGAATTCCTAGAAGAAGTGTGAACCTCATACCCATCATATGGGCAAAGATAACAAAAAAGAAAGAAAGATAAATGTTGTGGCAGGAGTGGGGGGGGGGTCAGGAAAACTGGCTCTAACGATTAAATCTGACTTTTTGGAAAGCATTTTAGAACTCTGACCTCAAAGTTATAAAACTGTGTTGGAACCCAAAAACGTCATAGAGGAAAAGCATTCACATGAACAAAAATAGTTAGAGCTACTCTTTGTGGGAGCAAAGAATTAAATTAGAAACTAAAGGAATGACCATCAGTTGGGAATAGATGAACAAATGTTGGTACAAATCTGTCATAGAAGATTCTTATATCATAAGAGGTGATGAAATGGGTGGTTCCAGAGAAAACTGGAAAGCCCTTTATGTACTCACATGGGATAAAATGAGCAGAACCAAGAGACCCTTTTATATAGCAACATTGTCAAAATGATCAACTTTGAAAGACTTAGAGGACCAGTGATGAAGCATGCTACTCACCACCCAATAGGAAGGTGATCATTTCAATATGAAAAATGAGATAAGCTTCTGGATTTGACTAATATCGGATTTTTTTGGACTATGCATACTTGTTACAAAAACTTTTTTTTTTCTTTTTTGGTGGAGATGAGGTGAATCAAGAAGAAGAGAAAATAGAATAGGAAAACAAAATTTAATTTTAAAAGATTTTTTAAATAACTGCAGAAAATAATTCCTAAAAGAGATGATAAAGAAAAAAAAGAGATTACAGAAGAGAGAAAAAAATATTATCAATGAAATGAGTCTCAACCTGGAAAAACAGAACCAACTAAAGTAGTCCATAAAACCAAGTCTTTAATGAGAAAAGAGACAAATCCTTAATAATTGGCCACCACATAGAATCAAACCCTGGGGAGGTGGGGTGCTCTGGGGACAGCGTTTCTGAGAGAATCACCCCTTAGATGATTCTCCAAAGAACAATAGAACTTGGGGATTTATATACTTTTGGTGGAATTAAATACAGCAAACACACTAACAGTTTACAAACAGGCTTGGGAAAGGCTGCAGATAGAGGCTAGGGAATCAAGGAGTGGCCTAATTTACAGAGGATGCAAAAAGGATGGTTCCTGCCAGGTGTTGGTCTTCTTGGGAAAGGATATTTGATTACAGTGGGGGAAACTTCTAAGACAAAAAAGGTGATTGAGGATTTGAGCATTCAGGACACTTAATGGAGCTTGGAGATCCCTTGTTCAGTCTAAGATGAATTCAGTTTGGAACTTCCCTTAAAGGCAAGTTCTCAAGGGAAATGTTGGGGCTTCCAGTTGACATGAGAGATAATAAGCAGTTTAATACCAAAGATAAAAATCTTACCTAAGTAATAAGTTCCCTGAAAATCAGAATAAACAAAGTGGAAATTGATGACTACATAAGATGAAAATTATGAGACCAAATTTTTAAAAATAGAAGAAAATATAAATTATCTTCCATCAAAAATTACCAATCTGAAAAACAGGAGCAATTATATAAGAATTATTTGACTACCTGAAAAATAACCAAAAAAATAAAACACCTTGAATATTATATTTCAACAAACCATAAATGAAAATGACTAAAACTTATTTGAACCAAAAGGCAAAGTGGGAAAGAACCCACAAGTCACCTCCTGAAAGAAACCCTAAAATGAAAACTCCCTGAAAAATCCAAGTTAAAAAAAATACTACTATAACCACCCAGGGACAAAGAATTCAGTAACTGACAGCTGGATGGCTCAGTGGATAGAGAACCAGATGTGGAGATGGGAAATCCGGGGTTCAAATGTGGCTCAGATACTTTCTAGCTGTGTGACCCTTTGGTAAGTCACTTAACCCCACTTGCCTAGCCCTTAACACTTTTCTATGGTAGAACTGATACTCAATATTGATTCAAAGATGGAAGGTAAGAGTTTAAAAAATAATTCAAAACCAAGTAATCACAGTAGATATCACATAAAATTTGGCAAGTACTACCCTGAAGAACAAAAATATGTGGAATACAGTATTCCAAAGGATTAAGATAAAAATGTAATCAAGAACAATACCTAGCAAAACTGAGTACAGTCCTACAGGGCAAAAAAAAATTATATATATATATATATATATATATATATATATATAGAGAGAGAGAGAGAGAGAGAGAGAGAGAGAGAGAGAGAGAGAGAGAGAGAAAGAGAGGGGACAAAGAAATATTCCTGATGAAAATATCTGAATTGAATAGAATCTTTGAAATGGAAGCACATTAATGAGAAGAAACCCTCACCCAGAAATCAGAGAGAGCTCTATAAATTATTTACATTATAATAGAGGGAGAAGAAATAACTATCCCTTCAAAACTCTAATGTCTAGAAGAATCATGTTGTTGTTCATCCCTAGTTTTCAAAGAGGACCAGTAACATCATAGGTGATATCGTGACTTGCATGGTCATCAGCTTCATTCTTTCTTAAAACACTATTGAAGTCCTGTATAGGACAAAAGTGAAAACTACAAGCAATGAAACTATAATCATTAGGATCTTCAATATACATCTTTTAGACTTAGAGAAATCTAACAAAGATAAAAACAAGGAAGAAGTTATGGCTCCAAAAAAAAATTAAATATGAAATATCTCTGGTAGTTACTAAATAGGAATAGAAAAGATTATATATAATTTCCAACTATAACACTTTTTCTTAAAAAGTCTATATATTAGCACATAAAATGCTTGCAAATAAATGTAGAAATATTAAACATATTATTAGCTGGCCACAATATGATAGAATTATATTCAACAGAAGACCTTTGAATAAAAGATTAACAATTAATTGGAGATTAATCCAAAAGAGAGGTTTAAGAAACAAATCATAGATACAAGGATAATAATATCAAAGAAAATGGCAAAAGTAAGACAACATTCTAAAACTTTTTGGATGCAATCAAAGAAGTTCTGAGGGCACGTTTCTTATTACTAAATACCTTCATCAACAAAAGAGAGAAACAATAAAGCAATAAAGTGGGTGCGTAACTAAAAATAATAGAAAAGTAGCACAGAAAACAAATACATAAATACCAAGGCAGAAAATTTGAAAGCTGAAGAATGAACAAAACTGAAAACAAAAATACCATTGAGTTGATAAATAAAAATAGGAACTTGTCTGTTACTTAAAAAAAAAAAAACTAATAAAATAGTTAGTTAGCCAATTCAGTTTAAAAAAAAAAAACAAAACAAAATTGTTAGTCTCAAATATACAATGGTAGAACTCACAATGAATGGAGATTTAAAAAAGAATTATAAGAAAATTTCTGTCCAATTATATGTTTTTTAATTGATAATATGTGAAATAGAGCAATACTTTCAAAAATATAAAATATCCAGATTAATAAAAGAGAAAATAGAGGATTTAAATAAGTCAATTTCAATGGGGAAAGTAAACTAGCAATAAATGTAATCCCAAAGAAAAATGTCTTAGGACAAGATGGTTTCTAAGTGAATTCTATCAAACATGCAAGGAATAATTAATTCCAATATTACATAAATTGAAAAAGATATGAAAAGAATGGATCCTACCATTTCCCTTTCATTAAACAAATAGGTTTTGATACCTAAACCAGGTAGAGACAAAGGAGAGAAAGAAAACTGACAATCAAAACCTCTAGTGGATATTGATGTAAAAATATAAAATAAAATATTGGCCCAGAGCTTATAATAATATATTTAAATGACTATTCACTTTGGGCAGATTAGATTTCTACCAGGAATTCAAGGTTGGCTCAGTATAAGGAAAATAACAAAATTCATCTGGAGGAAATCAATAATTCCTAGGGAAATAGTGAAAAAAATGGGAAGAAAGAAAACCTAGCAACAGCAGATCTCAAATTATATTGCTAATCAGTAATCTTCAAGATAATTTGCTAGTGGCTAAAATAATGGAAAGTTGATTTGTGGAACAGATTAGTTGCAAAATATGCAGAAGTGAATGATCTTGTATGTAGCATAATGTTCAGAAAACCCAAAGACCCCAAACTGCTAGAGTGCAAAAGTTCACTAACAATGTTCTACCTGGTCTGCTTATTTCACTCTGCATCTGTTCCTGCTGATCTTTCCATCTTTTTCTGAAGTCGTCCTGCTTATCATTTCTTATAGCACAGTAGTATCCTATCACCAGCAGGCACTATAATTTGTTTGGCCATTCCCCAATAAAATGTGAGTTTCTTGATGGCAGGCAAGGACTATTGTTTCTCTGTATTCCCATTGCTTACTTAGCACTGCCTAGAACAGAGCAGCCAATTAATAAATGCTTTTTGATTGATTGATCAGAGAATTAAGACAAAAAGTAGGGGGCAGCTGGGTGGCTCATGGATAGAAAGCCAGGCCTAAAGACAAGCATTTCCTGGGTTCAAGTCTGACCTTGGACACTTCCTAGCTATGTGACCCTGAGCAAGTCACTTAACCCCCAATCTTGTGACCATTACGAGTAATCTAGGAGAATGCATATTCCTGGTATTTGGAGAAGCCCAGATGGTGGATTTCAGCTCTGTCTATGAAGACCTTTAGCTCTTTAGCCTCATGCTGGACACTGGTCACTCAGTCAAAAGTTGTATTTCCATTTGATTGTTCATAAGAGGGAAATATCCAGTTTTCGAAGGGAAAAGGTTGATTGATGCTGAAAAACGAAGGCAAAGAAAAAACATTGTGGGCTTGAGGAAAATGGGGAAAATGAAGACCAGCTCAGAAATTATCTGAGATCATTTGCTGGAACCTCCTCTCCCTAGCTCACTGTCTCACTGTGTATGGAGTCCCTTAATCATAGTTAAAGAGCCTGCTCTATGCAGATTAAGGTGACATTATTTTTCAAGACATTTTTAGGGATACATGGCCAGAACTAGTCCATTGACCTAAAAAAAAAAGAAGAAAAAAAAGCATCCTACTGGAATGTAGGAAAAGGCATCCTAAACAGACATTCTTTTATAAACTCTTCCTGACCATGTCTGGGAATTTCCAGGGAAATGGCCATCCAAGGTCCTATCTGACAACTTGCTCCTCCTCATTATGACATTCAAACAGATGGTGATAATGCAGGTAATTTACACTTATTGGGAGAGGAATCCTTTCATCACAAAGGCCAAGGTCAGTCTAAATAAAAATATTGCTCCAAGGATAGGTCTTGCTGTCAGAGAAAATCAGGAAGCAAGACAAGTTCATGTGTCACTGATGAGTGTGATACGGATGAAGCTGGCTCAGGAGGGCGCTGGACAGAGGGCTTTGCTGCTGGGTTTCTTATGATACTGTCAGTGTTTTTACAGCAAGTCGGAGTAGGGACAGGAAGCATAGGGGCTCCTTTTGTCAGGTCATCTCCTCTGTTAGGTATAAAAACAACGACGACAACAATATCCATGGGATATCAGAAGCCAGCCAGAAGGACTTGTAAGCACTTTGTCAGACTCCAGAGAATATCAGAGAGGTATAGACAGAGAGAGAGGCAACGACACATATATACACATGTAGTTTTTGGTACCATACACCATTAGAAAGCATAGAAAGGCATCATTAAAAAAAAAAAAAGCATTCCTCTGCAAATTCTTTCTGACCTTGTCTGGAGGTTTTTTTGAAAGCTACTTTGCTCCAAGAACACAGCCATCCAAATGTCTATTGGACAATTTTTTTCCTTATCATTTATGTTTAAACATGTTGTTGTTTAACCTTTGTTTTTGAAGACGATCATTGACATCACAAGGATGATACTTCATGCCTGAGTGAGATTTAAGTGAAGCAGGATTGGGCAAAGTCTTTTGTCTCAATCTCTCTTCCAGAATCACCAAAGTCCAGAGGCAAGACAAAAGTCAGGACTACGGGTGATGCGGTGGAAGGACTTGGTCTCTTCAACATCTGACGGAGCTCTCAGGGCTCTACAGTGCCTGCTTTTGCAGCCTTCGGGGCCATTGGAACAAATTGTTCTCATTCACCCCTTCCTCAGGAAGAAGTCTTCACATGCTTGGGGTAGACACCAGATTTGTGGCCCATGATTGCCCCATCCTGGTTTAGTCCATGTGCTGTGACGATTTTACTAGGGTGTGGTCTCTGGGCATACTACAACTTCTTGGACCCATAGGTGAGAGTTGGGTGACAGGGAGACACCAAAGGTGGATGGGCAGCCCTGAATAGGGACTGGCAAGCTTTGATACCAGAGGTGCTGGTCCTTCATGAACACTCGTATCCCTTATATGCCTTTCAAAAATAAAGTACCAAAAGAAGCCTATAGAGATTTGTGCATGTACACACATATCTGTCTTTACGGAGACAAACAGAATTTTTTGGAGGTGGAGAGAACGTTAGAATTTCTTGGTATTAAATCCCTTCCTTGCAGGAAAAGTAACTGCTATTGGGTTGCAGGGTTTGGGGTTGGGGTGGGTACTGACAACCTTTAAAGACTGGTTTGAATTCTGCTAAAGCCACAATGGTAATCATCATCATCATCATCATCATCATCATCATTTATTTAGACTTTTAAATCTACAAAGTTCTATACATATGTAGACCCTTCTCTGATCTATTTACCCAACTAACACTCATCTTTAAAGGTTGGGTCCCCAAAAATAAGTTGTTTCCTTGGGTTATTGGAATAACCTTTTGAGGTTGCACACCTAATTTAACAGCCCACAAGCCCCCACTGGTGTGCTTCCCATTACTAACCAGTCAGTAGATATACTTAGCTCTTAGCAAAGGCATTTACTAGGATTATAAAGTAATAGCAGTAGCAATAAAACGTTCATTCCACAAACCTGGGGAACTCTCCCACATAGACACAAAACATCCATGGGAGGGGTAAACACAAACTTAGAGTATAATAGTAATGACACAGACGTGAAGGATACACACATATCAAAAGCAACTCAAAGGTTCTGTTGCAGCAAAACATAGAAGTTATTTTTCTCTTTGTATATTCATACAACATCCATTGAGTGCTGCAGCATCTCTGTTGGGTTCCCAGGGCCCTTGTTTCTCCAAAGTTAACTCCTTTCTCAGCTTAAGGGTTCATGTTTTTTTTTTTTTTTAAACTACTTCTGTCCTTGAATGACTGATTTTTTTCTGAACCTATATCTGTTCACATTCTCTGTTTGTGTTCACTCACAACAGATGCATTGTCTCCTTTTGCTCTTCATAATTATATAACTGATGGGGAGAGAGATGAGAAAAATCCCTCACTCTCACAACCTCCTGACACAGTGGTCTCCCCATAAATAAAGCCCCTGACTTAAAATGTCTCTCACTCTTGAACTCTGGATATGACTTCACCTATTCTCTGCTAGATGCCATAACCAACATGAGTGGTGATAGAGGAAGAAAGTGAAATATACTATTCCTCTTCCTCTTCCTTCTCCTCTTCCTCCTCCCCACACAGAGGAGTATCGCTCCACTCTTAACTGCTGCAAGTTCATTATACCTTTAACTATTTAAAGACCTCAAAGGGGTGGCAAAATTGTTTTTTTTAGACAACCCCTCTTATTCCCTTCTCTACTTAGAGAGACATCCATACTTCACAAAGGATCAAAGCATAAATTCATCTTCATAATTAACAACTCATTAGCTACCTTGTGATTATATCCTGGATCTTCTGAGGTTATATCATCCGAGAAAGTGGGAGAAAATCACTTCCTTCTCCCTTATCCTTCATACTCAGTGAATCAGTTATTACAGTTATTTAATTCAAAATAATGAGTATTTATTAAGAGTCTACTGTGTACAGGCACTGTGGTAAACCTGCAAATACAAAGATAATAATTAAAACATTCCTAGTTTTATTATTTTATGAATGAGGAAACTTAAGTGATTTAGGCCTTTAGATCTATTCCTAGAAGGAACTCTCAGAGTCTTCTAGTTTATCACCAATACCCCTTGGGTTTCCCACTCACTTTTACGGAGGAACCTAAGGAGCTGAGACTTGGGAGGTTAAATAACTCTCCCAAGATCATTGGAATAGTGTCAGAAAGAATCAAACCCAGGTCCTCTGATCCCAAAGTCATTTCTCTTTCCACTCTACCAGAATGCCTCCTTTTTGTCATCACTTAACTAGCAAGTTTCAAAGGCAGGCTAAGAAACCACATCTTCCTGACTCCAAATTGAACCCATTATCCATTTTATGATTCTGCCCTTCATGTGATAACCCTCTCATAGTTGTACCTAATTTCATCCTCGTTGCTGATTAGCAATTCTGCTCTACTGTGCCAGCTTGGCAGGACCTGATATAGATTGCACCCTGCTGGTACAACCTTTGTTAGAACCCAGGGTCACCTCCACAACCTAGTGAGGCCCCAGAATAGCTAGAGCCTCTTTAGTAGATATTTGCCCATTGATTGCCTGACCTGGCATCACCTCTCTCTGATAGGTAGGGCGAATGAATTCTAGGAAATGGTTTGATCTGAAATCCAATTATGAAATTAGATTAGCCCATTGTTGGAAGCCTTTCATCTTGCTCTAATCTCACTTCCAGCACTCATTAACCTGGAGAAGGTTCAAAGTCAAACAGACATCCCACTTTCAGTCATTCACTCCTTCCCCAAATATTTACCAAGTGGCTAGTATGTGCAAGGCACTGTGGATAAGCCCTGGCCTTGCTCTTGAGGAGTTCAGGAATATAAAAGAACATATGAAAACATATAAAAGATTATGATGTGATTATGCAGTATATATCATGAGATGATTATGAAAGAACATGTAAAAGATTATAAAAGAACAAGTCCGGGGCAGGGAAGTCCCTCCAGAATGAGGAAGCAGGTGATAGGTACAAATGTGTGCTACAGACAAACACCAAGGGAAATAGAGGCAGCGGAGTCTCAGGGGTGCCCAGGGAAGTCCTTAAGACTGAAATTTGGCTTTAAAGGAGGAATAGAAATGCAAGAGGCAGAAAACAGAGAGAACATCATAGCTGCAAGGGCCTGAGCAAAGAAAAGGAAACCCAAGGTGTTGTCAGCAGACACTGAACCAATTAACTTTCAGAAAGAGCAGCCAAAAAACTCCCCCTCATCCTCCATCACTTGCTCTTACCTCCCATACGTTCAGTTCCGGAATTCTTTATTTTCCTCATCTTTTAGGAAGGTTAAAGAGTTGGCAAACTGGTTAACCCAGCTAAAGTAGGAGTTGTGTGTTTAATGATAAAGGAAGCTCCTTAATGATAAAGGAAGACAACTGGCTAGAAGCATCCAGAACCACAAACTCTCTAGGATATTTCCCAAGTGGGCTATTTTGTTTAGATAGAATTGCCTGACAGTGTATACTTTGTATTATTCTAAGAAATCATCCTGTCTGTCTATGGGAAGATAGTTTTTTTTATTTTGTTTTGTTTTTTTAACCCTTACCTTCTGTTTTGGAGTCAATACTGTGTATTGGCTCCAAGGCAGAAGAGTGGTAAGGGCTAGGCAATGGGGGTCAAGTGACTTGCCCAGGGTCACACAGCTGGGAAGTGTCTGAGGCCAGATTTGAACCCAGGACCTCCCATCTCTAGGCCTGGAGCTACCCAGCTGCCCCCTGAGAAGATAGTTATATTTGATGTGAATTTAGAGTTTTGCAAAATTAGCCCTCTAGGAGATGCAATATCAAGGTTAAAGAAACAAATACAAGATGATTTCCTTCTCGGTGTATGTGACAGTTTACTACTAAGAAAGTCTTCCAGGCTAGCTTAGGAAGGCATCCCAAGTGCCGAGAATATGGCGGCATCTACCCACAGACTTCATGGAGAGCAAACGATGGAAATGTACAATGGATATGTTCTTGGGATCCAGAGTGAAGGTTGCTGTTCCCAGTGCTGAGTCACCATTCAGTGCACCATCTTTTGCAGAGTGCTTTACAAATCTCTTCTTCCTTTGGTACTTGGGCCCCCTACAGCATCCACTACTTGGCTTCCATCCCTGCCCTCGGAGTCGAGAGCATCATAAAACGCTTTCCTTTTATGGACCCTGGCCTTTTAAAGGCTACTGGTCTCACAGCAGTTTCTGACACTTGGCTGACTGAGCTAAGTGAATTAAATACCTTCATATTCCATTATCCTCCCAGTCACCATGGCTCATAAACTCTTTCTTTACTCTCCTCATCCATTTACAGTCAGTTGCCAATTCCTATGAATTTGTTCTACTCTGCAATATCTCTCTCATCCGTTACCCCTTTCCACGCTTATGGTCACTGTCCTAGTAATTTTCTCTCCAATCTCATTGAAATTGGTCATCTTGCCTCTAATTTACCCTCCCTCTGATTAAATTCATTCTTCACGTTCCATCATTGCTTGATTAGGCTTCCCAAGGCACCTTTGAACACCATCATCTCTCCATTCAAGAGTTCAGTGATTCCATGTTGCCTACCAAAAAAAAAAAAGCATAAACACTTAATCAGGTCATTCAAGGCTCTCTAAAATCTGATTGTTCCCTCTTTTGCCTTTTACTTCTTCCCTTCATAATGGATTGTTGGGGTTTTTTTTAATCACATTCAATCAATCAATCATATTCTAGACAAACTGGACTACTCTGCCACTCTTATCTTTTCCTATTTTTTCTGTGTTTCTTTGCTCATTCCTTATCCCTGAAATGGCCTCTCTTAATTCCCCATCTCCATATTTGAAGTCTCTCCCTTCTTTCAAGACCCAAATCAGGTACCCACTCTTCCAAGAAGCCTTCTCTGATCACTACATGTAAGCAATCTTATCCTTCCTCAAATATCTCATACTTGGGTATATCCTCTGCAGGCAACTCCCTCTCCTTTGGAATTTGATTATTTGTGTGCGGACAACAGCATGTGTCTCATCTCTCCTTGTCATTTCCACTACCCGTCGAGGTCCTCGTACACCACAGGTGCAGAAGAAGTGCTGGTTGAGATGACTGAAGTAGCATGGAGGGCAGAGAGACAACTGATGTATCATGAAATCATTTCCCTGCCTCCATCTCCATGAGCAGCCTCTCCATGGAAAGCCCCCTGAAGCCAAGAAAAGAATGCCAACAATGCTCCCCCAGCCTGGGCCCCAAATGGATTTGTGAGTCAGCCCCACCCCGCTGAACTAGATTAAGTAAATAACTCTGAGGAAATTGGAGCCTTTCTGGGTCACTGGGGGGGAAAAAAATCCACCCCCACTCCCCACCTCCCCAGCTATTGCCTAATTGCCCACTAACTGGCTAGAAGTAAAAATGTCCCAAGAGTAGAAATGAATCAAATGAACTTGGAAAAAAAAGTTGAAGGGTGGAGTACAGACTGTCTTTTTCTCTCCAAGTCACACCCTGACTCCATCTATTTACAGTTCTGAATACTGAGTGCAAACTGCCTTAGAGATAGGGAGGGTTGGCCAAAGTGGGGGGTGTGTGTGTGGGACCCAAAACAGCTAAATGTAGCCCAAGGGCATCACTTATGGAGGAGGAGGAGAAGCTAATGTCTCTCTAGCCCAGCCTACTGTGGTGCTCACAGAGGAGAGATTGAGTGTCCCCCCCCCCCCCAATTTAGTTCCATAAACATTTATTAAATGCCTACTTATATGTAAGGTACTATGCAAGGCTGGGGGTGAGGGGGCCCTAGCTGGAGAGGAAGTAAGAGAGTTAGCTCTCCCTACTCCAGCAGCGGTCCCTGGAGGACAGGGACTACTTTGGTTTCTTTTGTGTTACCCAAGGTGCCTTGCAAAGTGCTGAGGACCAGAAGAGTATTCAGTCCATCTATGGAATAAGGGCATGTTGGACTAGATGATCTTTCTAAGTTCTCTTTGGGTTTGAAATTCTATGAAGTGAAGAACATTATACTCAGATATCACCCTAGACCAGTGATGGCAAACCTTTTAAAGACTGAGTGCCTCCCTGACTTACCCCAGACAAAAGAGGGAGGAAGCACTCCCATTGGACTGATGGGCGTGATGGGTGAGGGGTGATGGGAGAAATGTCCTCAGGTGCAGTGGAGAGGGGGGAGGGAAGCAGCCCTTTTCAGCAAGAGTGCCATAGGTTTGCCAACATGGCCTTAGACAGAGGCACCAAGAAATTCTATTGGCTGGCGAGGTTTATCCTCCCAATCCTGGCCAGGGCTGAGGGGAAAGGGCAAGCTCCCAAATCATGGAGGAAGTTATGGTCTGGCACTGGGGAGAGACAGAAAAATTGGGAGGAGGGCAACAGAGAAGGTTTGGAAATTTTTTCATGCAACTGCCAGTCCAAATTAGAGTTTTCTGTTTCCAGGGAGACCATTTCCCAGTAGTACATGATTCCAGAATGATAAAACTGCAAGACTGGACTCCCAAAATGGGGACCTTTAGTAGCCATCCTAGCCATCTCCCTGCTTTCAGGCAGAACAAGATTTAAATCCTTACTCTTAAAGCAAGGGATTAGAAGAGTTGATTAGTAAAGTGTCTTTCAGCTCTAAGCTCATTTATGCTCCGTACAGTATAGCTGATAGGGCTTTGGATGTGGAATCAGAAGGATCTGAGTTCAAATCCTACCTCAGACCCTTATTAGCTGAGTGATCCTGGGGTGGTCATTTCTGCTCTTTAGGCCTCAGTTTCCTCATCTGTAAAAAAAAAAAAGGGGCTAGATGGTCCTTTCCACATCTGATGATCGTTCCCAGCTCTGCCATTGTTTGGCTGCCCAAGGAAAAGAAAGGGGGGAGCTTATAGAAGAAAGGAAGTGAATTAGGAAAAAAATTATAGAAAGGGGAAAGAAATAACAGTAATAGGGGAAACAAAAATGTAAGAGCTAGTTTTGTTTTGTTTTGGTTTTTCATGCTCCATCACTAAGTTGGACAATATTCCTAAGTTTCCAGTGTGCCTGAAATATTTTTAGGCTTGTGGCATTTGAAGGTTATGTTGGCCCCGGCATTTTAGTGATAAAAAGTTTCCAGATTGAATAATATTTTCTCTTAGTGCTAGAGAACCTGAACTCATTAGGCTTGGTTCCTTTGGTTGTCACTGGTCAGTTGTGGCTGACCCCATTTAGAGTTTTCTTGGCAAAGATACTACAGTTGTTCATCATTTCCTTCTCCAGCTTCTTTTACAGATGAGGAAACTGAGGCAAATAGGGTTAAGTGATTTACCCAGGGTCACACAGCTGGTATATGTCTGAAGTCAGATTTTAATTCAAGAAAGAGATGTCTTCCTGGCTCCAGACTGGAGCTCTATCCACTAGCTGCCCTGGTTCCTTTAGTGCCTAGGAAGGAGCTGTCTGAGTGATGGAGAAGGTGAGGTGGGGAGTTATGCTCATACTGTCAGGTCTCAGGTCTCAGAGATGGTTTGTACAGAAATTCTAGAATTGTTCAAAATCTTTCCCCCTCCTTATCAGGAAGTACTAAAAGGGGTGAAAATTTGCCATTAGAGGAGAAGTCAGGTAATTTGGAGCTTTGGACATTTTAACTGGTTTAGCACATGCCACACATTGAAATTGCTCTGCCCTGCTGTAGCAATTGGAATGTCAAGCTCTCTCTCCAGTGTGGTTCACCAGAAGAATTAGAAAAGAAATAGGAGACCAGGTTTCAGTGGAAATTACACCTATACTTGCCCTTGAGGAACTTACTAAAGCCAACCTGGACCTGCTGAGGGAGACATAGTAGTCTGACAAGCCTCAGAGTTCAGGTGGCTATCAACTGACCTGGAACTGATCAAGGCTTAGGATCAATGGCCTAGGGATGCTGGAAGGCCCAGAGAGTCTAGGTATCCTGAATTTTGTAGGTTTGTTCGTGTTATACAGATCTGCTTTTCAGGGAGCCATGTTTTCCTTCCTTCCTTCCTTCCTTCCTTCCTTCCTTCCTTCCTTCCTTCCTTCCTTCCTTCCTTCCTTCCTTCCTTCCTCCTTCCTTCCTTCCTTCCTTCCTTCCTTCCTTCCTTCCTTCCTTCCTTCCTTCCTTCCTTCCTTCCTTCCTTCCTTCCTTCTTCCTTTTTTCCTTCCTTCCTTCCTTTCTTCCTTCCTTCCTTCCTTCCTTCCTTCCTTCCTTCCTTCCTTCCTTCCTTCCTTCCTTCCTTCCTTCCTTCCTTCTTTCCTTCCTTCCCTCCCTCCCTTGCCTTCCTTCCCTTCCTTCCTTCCTTTCTTTCTTCCTTCTTTCCTTCCTTCCTTTCTTTCTTCCTTCCTTCCTTCCTTCCTTCCTTCCTTCCTTCCTTCCTTCCTTCCTTCCTTCCTTCCTTCCTTCCTTCCTTCCTTCTGTCCTTCCCTTCCTCCCTCTGCCCTCCATCCTTTCTTCTTCTCTCTCTCATGCTTTCTTTTTCTCTTTCTTTCTCACACTTTCACTCTTTCTTTTTTTTCTCTCACTTTTTTTTGTCAAATGATGCTTTTTCTGGTGCAGGAAAGGGAAGGATTGAGGGAGATATCTGAAAATGTTAATGTTACCAATAAACAAATAGAAATTACATTAAAAATGGAAAAATGAAAAAATTCTTAATATAAGATGTTATTATTGTAATTTATCTCTTTACCCTAAAATCTAAGAATTTTTAAAAAAATCGATTTAATTAAGTGTTAAAATGAATGAAAATTTTACTGAGATTAATTTCCTCTTTCAAATCCATTTATCCCACCCCCGTCTAATTTTGATTGTCCATTGGCATGTTCCAAGATGGAATATCATTTTTATTCAGTTTCTTATAAGGCCATAAACATTCCCATGCCTGACATGATCTGTTTTTATGTGGAGCCAGTAATATTATTGCTGCTATGAAATATTTATGTTCTTAGATCAGCTTATGCTGATAAGGCACATTCAAACAATTAAGTTATCTAATAATTCAAGATAATTTAGATAAGAGATGTTTTTTTCTGGCAGGGGCAAGATCTAATGGGTTGACTGCTTCACCCTGGAATGGGTTCTCAAGTTAAAGGGGAGTAATCAGGAAGTGCTCTTCTGAAAGGTAGCATTGGAAACTCTATATCTTCATCAGGCAGATCTAGCACTAATATTTTTTTTTTCTTCTCTGCTGTGCTATTCACATTTAGTCCAGTAAAATCAGTTGGGCTCAGAAGTCCACTCCAGAGAAAATCCACATTAATTCACATTCAATTCAACAGACAATAGACAATTAGTTATTTTTGATGAACTTTGGTCTTATATTGCACAAAGACAACATTCATAATCAGCTCCTATCATATTTATATCTTTTCATGTACTTAGAAGCTAAGCTCCGGTTATCACTTAACTACAATCTCACCAAATTGGTTTCTTTTTTTTTATTTGAAAATTTTTATTTAATTAATTTAGAATATTTTCTCAAGGGTTGCATGATTCATGTTCTTTCCCTCCCCTCTTCCCACCTCCCTCCTGTAACCAAGGAGAAACTCCACTGGGTTTTACATGTGTCATTGATTAAGATCTATTTCCATGTTATTTGCATTGGAGTGATTGCTTAGAGTCTACATCCCCAATCATATCCCCATCGACCCACGTGATCAAGCAGTTGATTTTCTTCTGTGTTTCTACTCCCACAGTTCTTTCTCTGGATGTGGATAGTGCTCTTTCTCATAAGTCTCTCAGAATTGTCCTGGATCATTGCATTGCTGCTAGTAGAGAAGTCCATTACATTCGATTGTGCCACAGCATATCTGTCTCTGTATAATGTTCTCCTGGTTTTCTGCTCCTTTCACTCTGCATCAATTCCTGGAAGTTGTGCCAGTCCCCATGGAATTCCTCCACTTTATTATTCCTTTGAGCACAATAGTATTCCATCACCAACAGATACCACAATTTGTTCAGCCATTCCCCAATGGAAGAGCATGCCCTCATTTTCCATTTTTTTTGCCACCATAAAGAGTGCAACTATGAATATTCTTGTACATGTCTTTTTCCTTATTATCTCTTTGGGGGTACAAACCCAGCAGTGCTATGGCTGGATCAAAAGGCAGACAGTAGCCAAATTGGTTTCCTATTGTTTCTCATGTGCCACACTCTATCACCTGTATCTTTGCCCTAGCTTGGTCCCCATTTGTGATACCCTCCCTCCTCATCACTGTTTCTTAGATTCTCTAGTTTCCTTAAAGGTTCAGCTCAAGAGTTACCTTCTTTATGAAGCCTTAACTGAACACTTCCAAGTTGCTTGTGCCTCCCCCTCCTCCCAATTATCTCGAATTCATGTTTTAAACAAATATACACATACATGCCATCTCCCTCCAGCTAAATTGTTAACTCACAGAGGGCAGGAACTGTTACCTGTGTGGTAAAGGTAAATGGAACAGGGCTGAAAAGAGAGGCTCAGCAAAGCAACTTCAGCAATATCAATGCTGGCATGTATCTCTCATCTTCATCTGAATAGTAGGGGAGTACTGAGGCTGGTATCTAAGCAACCACAAAGAAGAAACGTTTTTCATCAGGAAATGCCAACTGGTCGTATCTATCTGATGTCATTTGTAGCTCTCTTGTGGTCAACCACCTGGCCACTTAGCACTCTAAGAATTACTCAGATTTTTCAAAGGTAATTTCAGGTCACTAGTGGAAGAGAACTGTGACGAGAACAGCAAAAAATAATAGGCAAGAAATTTAGAATGAAGAGTTGATAGATAGAATGACAGAAGCAAGATAAGACCAGAGGGAAAAAAAAGATTGAAGGTGAGAACAGAATTTTTAAAAAATGGAATGGTCTTGGTGTGTGTCATTCCAATGATGAACTGTTGGAAAGAGGGATGGATTTAGAGCTAAGACCTAGGTTCAGATCTTAGCTTTGACACTACCTGTGTGATTGTGCACAAGTTAGGGTCTTCTATCTTTCTCTGGGCCACATATTCCTCCTTGTTAAAAAGAGGGGATTGAACTCATTGGCTTTCAGGTCCTTTTTAGCTCTAAATCTGGACCAGATATAAATAGTGGATAGAGAGCTGGGTCTGAAGACAGAAAGCATTGAATTCAAATTTGACATCAGATACTAGTTGTGTGGTCCTGGACTTAATTTCTGTTTGTCTCAATTTCCTCATTTGTAAAATGGGGATAATAATAGCACCTACTTGTGCAGGGTTGTTACGAGGATCAAATGAGATCATTGTCAAGTACTTGGCACAGTGTCTAGCATATGGTATGTGCTTAATAAATGCTTGTGCTTTTCTCCTTCTATCCTGCTGCCTTTTCACCTGCTGACTTCCCACTTATAATAAAACTACAATCTACCAGATTTCTTCCTTCTTGACATACCACCACCCTATCACTCCATGATTTTGGTTTTCCCCAAAAGACAATGAAGCTTAACCAGGGAGCTGATTGGCCCTGAGATCAAAATTCAGAAGCATCCTATTATCCTCTGTCCATACTGATGTAATCTCTGGATTACCTAAGGGCATACAAAGGTCCAACCACATTGAGTTAGGGCTTCTGAGACTTGGCTGATGACCAGAGAGTGCTTGAGTCATGATATCTTTAAAAAATTTTTTTTTCCTAAAGCACAAGTCTGGCCATGTTGCTCTCTTGTTCCACAAATTCCAGCAATTCCTTATTGTTCCTAGGATCAAGTATAAACTCCCTTATTTGGCATTGAAAGGTCACCCCAACTATTCCAACCATTCTGGAGAACAATTTGGAACTAACCACTATTAGGTTTGCATTTCAAAGAAAATTTTTTAAAGGCATGAGGAACTATTTGTACAAAAATATTTTTAGCAGCTCTTTTTGTAGTGACACAGAATTGGAAAACGAGGGGTTGACCTCCAACTGGGGAGTGGCTGAACAAATTGTGGTGTACATTGGTGACAGAATACTATTGTGCTATAAGGAATGATGAGCTGCTTGATTTCTATAAGAACTGGAAAGACTGCCATGAACTGATGTGGAGTGAAATCAGCAGAACCAGGAGAATATTGAACACTACGGGATGATCAAATGTAATTGATTTTGTTACTAAAAGCAATGAAATGATCCAGGACAATCCCAAGAGACTTATGAGGAAGAATGCTATCCACATCTAGAGAAAGAATGGTTAGAGAAGAAATTCAGAAGAAAAACATGTGAAAAATGTTACACACAATTAAGACAAAGTGCTCCTGGAATACCTGAAATGAGAGTTTCAGTTGGGGACAGTCAGAAAATACTACATGGACGAGGTGGCTCCCTGAGTTGAGCCTGGAAGGAAAAAAGGTTCTGAAAGGGAAGATGAAGGAGAACATTCTAGGTATATATGAATTCATCCAAGTATATGTGAATGCATCACAGTATCTAAATGTCTATAAAGTTCTACCTGGAGTGAAGAAGACCTGAGTTCAAATCTATCAGACATTTAATGGGCAAGGTGCTTAACCCTATTTGCCTCAGTTTCCTCAACTGTAAAATGGGGATAATAGTAATACCTATCTCTCAGTGTTGTTGTGAGGATCAAATAAGGTAATATTTACCAAAAAAAGCACATAGCACAGTGCCCAGCACATTCCTTTCTATTTCCCTTCCCCTTCTTTGACTTTCTTCAAAAGTACTTGAAGACAGTCATCAGAGCCTATCCCTCCTTGCGTCTTTCCTTTTCCAGGCTAATTGTTGCCAATTTGAACAAAAAATCCTCATATAATAGGATTGAGCTGTTAGCCAATGGGAGTCAGTCCTTAGAACATAAGCAGATATTCTTTGCCCACTACCTAACCCTACTTCAACTACTTGAAGATTTTGGGGGCCACTTTCTGGCCAAGAGTGACTCAGAGGTGAATACTGCATAACAACCATCTTTATGCTGTCTCTGGAGACAAAAAGACTGATGACTCAAACATTACTAAACCAGACTCAGTGTACATACAGAAGGAATGACCAGCTTACAGTCTTTATGTGTTATAGTTTTGAGTGAATCCAACAGCTGGGAGGGGGATGAGTGTTCTATCCCTACCTGGCCCAAAGCAGTTGTTAGCACATGGCCAGTTCTGACTTTGTTTTTAATTTTTTAAAAAAATATATCTCCTGTTTTAGAATCAATACGATCCATTTAAATTTCTTTTAATTTTTTTGGAAATTTTTATTTAATTAGTAAATTTAGAATATTTTTCCCTGGTTACAAGAATCATATTCTTTCCCTCACCTTCCCCTACCCCCTCCTGTAGCTGACTGGGTTTTACATGTGTCCTTGATCAAAACCTGTTTCAATATTATTGATGTTTGTACTAGGGTGATCATTTAGAATCTACATCCCCAATCATATCTCCATCAACCCATGTGGTCAAGCAGTTGTTTTTCTTCTGTTTCTGTTCCCACAGTTCTTTCTCTGGATGTGGATAGTGTTCTTTCTCATAAATTCCTCCAAATTGTTCTGGATCATTACATTGCTACTAATAGAGAAGTCCATTACATTTGATTGTAACACAGTGTAAGTCTCTGGGTACAATGTTCTCCTGGTTCTGCTCCTCTCACTCTGCATCAATTCCTGGAGGTTGTTCCAGTCTCCATGGAATTCCTCCACTTTATTATTCCTTTGAGCACAACAGTATTCCATCACCAACAGATACCACAATTTGTTCAGCCATTCCCCAATTGGAGGGCACCCCCTCATTTTCCAACTTTTTCCCACCACAAACAGTGTGGCTATGAATATTCTTGTACAGGTCTTTTTCCTTATTATCTCTTTGGGGTATAAATCTAGCAGTGTTATGGCTAGATTAAAGGGCAGACAGTCTTTTAGTGCCCTTTAGGCATAGTTCCAAATTGCCCACCAGAATGGTTGGATCAATTCACAACTCCACCAGCAATGTAATTTGTCCCAATTTTGCCACATACCCTCCAGCATTAGTTACTTTCCTTTGCTATCATGTTAGCTAATCTGCTAGGTATGAGGTGGTACCACACTTTTGATTTGTATTTCTCTGATTATAAGAGATTTAGAACACTTTTTCATGTGCTTATTAATAGTTTTGATTACTTTATCTGAAAATTGTCTATTCATGTCCTTTGCCCACTTATCAATTGGGCTTGATTTTTTCTACAACTGATTTAGCTCTCAATAAATTTGAGTAATTAGAACTTTGTTAGAGATTTTTGTTATGAAGATTTTTCCAATTTGTTTCTTCCCTTATTATTTTGGTTATATTGGTTTCGTTTGTATAAAAACCTTTTAATTTAATGTAATCAGGATTATTTATTTTACATTTTGTAATTTTTTCTAACTCTTGTTTGGTCTTAAAATCTTTCCCTTCCCAAAGGTCTGACATGTATACTATTCTGTGTTCACCTAATTTACTTATAGTTTCTTTCTTTATGTTCAAGTCATTCACTCATTTTGAATTTATCTTGGTGTAGGGTGTGAAATGTTGATCCAAACCTAATCTCTCCCATACTGTCTTCCAATTTTCCCAGCAGTTTTTGTCAAATAGTGGATTTTTGTCCCCAAAGCTGGGATATTTGGCTTTATCATAGATTGTCTTGCTAAGGTCACATACCCCCAGTCTATTCCACTGATGCTCCTTTCTGTCTCTTAGCCAGTACCATATTGTTTTGATGACCACTGCTTTATACTATAGTTTGAGATCTGGTGCTGCTAGGCCACCTTCATTTTTTTTTTGATCTTTGATCCTTGATCTTTTGTTCTTTCAAATAAACTTTGTTATGGTTTTTTCTAATTCAGGAAAAAAGTTTCTTGGTAGTTCAAGGGGTATGGCACTAAATAAGTAAATAAGTTTGGGTAGGATTATCATTTTTATTATGTTAACTCATCCTACTCATGAGCAATTAATGTTTTTCCAATTATTTAGTTCTAGTTTTAATTGTGTGGAAAGTATTTTGTAGTTGTGTTCAAATAGTTCCTGTGTTTGTCTTGGCAAATAGATTACTAAGTATTTTATATTGTCTAGGGTCATTTTAAATGGAATTTCTCTTTCTAACTATTGCTGCTGAGATGTGTTGGAGAGATATATAGAAAATACTGATGATTTATGTGGGTTTATTTTGTATCCTGCAACTTTGCTAAAGTTGTTGATTATTTCCATTAGCTTTTTAGTTGATTCTCTAGGATTCTTTAAGTAGATCTTCATATCATCTGCAAAGAGTGATGGCTTGGTCTCCTTATCGCCTATTTTAATACCTTCAGTTTCTTTTTCTTCTCTAATTGCTACTGCTAGTGTTTCTAGTACAATGTTAAATAACAGAGGTGATAATGGGCATCCTTGTTTCACTCTTGATCTTATTGGGAAGGCTTCTAGTTTATCCCCATTGCAGATGGTTTTAGATATATATTGTTTATGATTCTTAGGAAAGGCCTTTCTATTTGTATACTTTCTAGTGTTTTCAAATGAAATGAGTATTGTATTTTGTCAAATGCTTTTTCTGCACCTATTGAAATAATCATGTGATTTTTGTTGGTTTGCTTGTTGATATGGTCAATTATGTGAATGGTTTTCCTAATATTGAATCATCCTTGCCTTCCTGGTATAAATCCCACCTTATTATAATGAATAACCCTTGTGATCACTTGCTGGAGTCTTTTTGCTAGTATTCTATTTAGGATTTTTGCATCTATGATCATTAAGGAGATTGGTCTAGTTTTCTTTCTCTGTTTTTGACCTGCCTGGCTTTGGAATCAGTACCATTTGTGTCATAAAAGGAATTTGGTAGAACTTCTTTGCTTATTCTGTCAAATAGTTTGTACAATATTAGGATTAGTTGTTCTTTGAATGTTTGATAGAGTTCACTTGTGAATCCATCAGGCCCTGGGGATTTTTTCTTAGGGAGTTCTTTGATGGTTTGTTCAATTTCTTTTTCTGATATGGGATTATTTAAGAATTCAATTTCTTCTTCTGTTAATCCATGCAATTTATATTTTTTTGTAAATATTCATCCATATCACCTAGATTGCCATATTTATTGCTATATAATTGGGCAAAATAGTTTTTAATGATTTCCTTAATTTACTCCTCATTAGAGGTGGTCTCCCTTTTCATCTATGATGCTGTTAATTTGGTTTTCTTCTTTCCTTTTTTTTTTACTAGAATGACCAGTGATTTGTCTATTTTGTTTTTTTTTCAACATACCAGCTTCTAGTCTTATTTTTTTAATTCAATACTTCTTTCATTTTCAATTTTATTAATTTCTCATTTAATTTTTACAATCTCTAATTTAGTTTTCATCTGGGGATTTTTAATTTTTTCACTTTCAAGTTTTTTGATTTGCACGTCCAATTCATTGACCTCTGCCCTCCCTAATTTGTTAATATATGAACTCAAATATATAAATTTCCCCCCTAAGTAGTGTTTTGGCTGTATCCCATAAATTTCGAAAGGCTGTCTCATCATTGTCATTTTCTTCAATGAAATTATTGTTTTACAATTTGTTCTTTAACCAATTTTGGAGAACTGTATTATTTAATTTCCAATTAATTTTTATTTTGGCTCTCCATGTACCCTTAGTAATTATTATTTTTATTGTATTATGATCTGAAAAGGTTGCATTTATTATTTGTTTTTTTTAATTGTTTGCCATGTTTTTATGCCATAGTACATGGTCAATCTTTGTGAATATATCATGTGCTGCTGAAAAGAAGATATATTCCTCTTTGTCCCTATTTATTTTTGTCCACATATCTATTAACTCTAATTCTCTTACCTCTTTCTTATTTTTTTATTTGCTTTATCTAGATTTGATAGAGGAGGGTTCAGGTCTCCCACTAGTATAGTTTTACTATCTATTTCCTCCTTCAACTCCACTAGTTTCTTCTTTAGAAATTTGGATGCTATACCATTTGGTGCATACATGTTGATTACTGATATTTCCTCATTGTCTATACTGCCTTTTATCAGGATGTAATTACCTTCCCTATCTCTTTTAATCAAATCTATTTTCCCTTTGGCTTTGTCAGGTATCATGATTGCAAAACTCCTGCCTTCTTTTTCTCAGTTGAGCAACCCAATAGATTTTGGTCCAGCCTTTAATTTTTACCCTGTGGGTGTCTACCTGCCTCATGTGTGTTTCTTGTAGACAACATATGGTAGGATTTTGGTTTCTAATCCATTCTGCTATTTGCTTTTTTTTTATGTATGAGTTTATTCTATTCACGTTCAGAGTTATTATTGCCACTTGTATATTCCCCAACATTTTGATATCCTCTCCTAGTTCTGCCCTTTCTTCTTTCACTTTATTCTTTTAAACCTTTTACTCAGTCCCCCTAATCCCCACCCTTATTACACTTCCTTTTCTTCCCCCACCCTTTTTGTTCTCTTCTTCATCTTTTTTTAGGGTCTATTAAGTTCCCTCCCCCCTCTCTTTCCCTCCCGTTTTGAACTCCCCACCCCACTCCCCTCTTGGTTTTTCCCTTTTCACTTTCCCTGTAGGGTAAGATAGAATTCAAGACCCCAATGGATCTAGATGCTCTTCCCTCTAGAACTGATTTCACTGAGAGTAAGGCTTAAGTATTACATATTAGCACTCTCTTCCTCTCCTACTTATAATAATAGTATTCTTCCTCTCCCCTTCCCATGCACCTCTTTGTGTGATATAGATTATCCTATTTACCTTATTCCTTCAAGTTTCTCTTGGTGCCATCTTTTATTTCCCCCTCCCCTTCTTTTTTTGCATATCATCTTAGACCACTTATTACCCCCAAACTCTGCTGATGATTGTTCTTATTACTATAATAGTGAATATAATTTTTGAGAGTCTACAAATAACATTTTTCATATATTAATATGAACAATTTGATCTTATTGAAGCCCTTAAAGAAGAAAATTCAAATAAAAAATATTTTTCTCCTTTCCCCTCTCTTATTTACCTTTTCCTGTTTCTCTTGATTTTTGTGTTTGGATATCAACCTTTCCATTTAGTTCTGACCTTTTCTTTACAAATACTTGGAAATCTTCTATTTTGTTGAATGCCCAAACATTTCCCTAGAAGTATATAATCAATTTTGATGGGTAGGTGATCCTTGGTTGAAGACCCAATTCTCTGGCTTTTCTGAATATCATATTCCAAACGTTGTGGTTCTTTAGTGTGGAAGCTGCCAGATCTTGTGCAATCCTGATTGGTGCTCCTTGATATCTGAATTGTCTCTTTTTGTCTTATTGTAAAATTTTCTCCTTAGCTGGGAAGCTCTTGAATTTGGATATTACATTCCTGGGGATTGTTTTTTGAGGATTTAGTGGAGAGGGTGTTCTATGAACTCTTTCAATGTCTATTTTGCCCTCTTGTTCAAGAATATCAGGGCAGTTTTCTTGGATAATTTCTTGTAGTATGATGTCAAGATTCCTATTTATTTGTTTTTTTGGGTAGACCAATGATTCTCAAATTGTCTCTTCGAGACTGGTTCTCATAATCAGTGATCTTCTCAGTGAGATATTTCATGTTTCCTTCTATTTTGTCAATCTTTTGACTTTGCTTTATTAATTCTTGCTGTTTTGCAAGATCATTGGCTTCCAATTGTCCAATTCTGGTCTTTAAAGATTGGTTTTCCACTATAATCTTTTGATTTTCCTTTTCGGTATGCTCTATCCTGCTTTTCATGGCTTCCAGCTATTTAATTTTGATTTCCAGTTGGGAATTCCTGTCTTTTAAACTGTTATTTTCTTTTTGAACTATTTCCCACTTTTCTTGCCACAATTCATCCATCTTTCTCATAAGCTCTGTTTTAAATTCTTCAAGAGCTTGTGGCCAATTTCCTTTTTTTTAAATTTTGTGTGGAATGTTTGGATGCATTTATTTGTTCATCTACTTCTGCTATTTCCTCTGTAGTCTGGATTTTTCCTCTATAAAAATTATCCAGGGTCAATTCCTTCTTCATATTCCTCTTGGAATTGGGAGGTTTTTTTCCCAGACATTTCTTGCCACCACTATATTGGTTTTTCCTTCCCTTTCCAGTCAGAAGTCTGAGTGAGGAGGGCAGACTCTTGGTGAATGGAGCTAAGGAGCAAGGTTTTTGCCTGAGGCCACCTCTCAAGACTCTGCAGCTTCTATGATTTGCCACCTGCCCTTGCCTGCGCTATCTCCACACCCAAGGTCTGTGCTCTTCAACCTGCTGGCGTCTTGTCTAGTTGCTCTCAGGGGTAGGTCCTTGGTGGTCTCAGTCAGCTTCCAAGGACCTAGAGGTGCCCCTCACTTGCTTCAGAGATTCCCCTCACTCACTCACTGATTCTAGCTCACTGGGTCTGACTGTCATGCACTGTGTGTACGGTGGGGGAGGGCTGATCAGCTTGCGCTTTGGTGGAAGCTATTTCACCCCCTTATAGTGTGGAAATGCTCAAATCCCATGTACTTTCAATGCTGTACCCCACTGTGGTATCCCTTTGTTCATATGAATTTGGGTTTTTCTGGCCTTTTGAGGTAGTATTTATTGGTAGGCAATGAGGAGAGGAAAAGTCCTCCATCTATACTGCTGCCATGTTTACCCAGAAGTCTCTCTGTCACTATTCATTTTTTTAAAATGATATAATTTTTTATTTTTTCCAGATTATGTTAATATAATTTTAAAATATTTCTTTTCTGATATTTTATAATCCATTCTCTCTCTGCCTCTCACCTCTCCTCTTTCCCCAAGAAGGCAGGTAATATGATATAGGCACCTCATTCTTTCTTATAGTGTTCAGTTCCTTAATAAGTCCTTACCCTGACATCACAGGGAAAGTTGCTAATTACAGTAATAGCTTTGGCTTGAAAGTTGAAGGGACTCCGCAAAAGGAGGAAAGAAAAAAGGGTACTCAAGTTACAATATGAATCAAGTATGAGACAAGTAGTTTATTCCTAGGAAGACTAATGATAAGCATGAGAATTATAGTGTTTGTTAACAGAATGATTAGAAGACAATTTAGTATTAACAAAACTATAATTAAAATAGGTTACAAAATGACTAATAGGGAAATGTTTTATATGATTCCACATATAGAGGTAATATTTTGCTTGCCTTCTCAATGAGTAGAGGAATACCTGGAGGGCAAGAAAATTCAGGACTCAATTAAAAAAAGAATATTAAAAACAAATAATACATTTATTTTTTTAAAAATTATATAACTTATTCTAAGCCCTGTCAGGATATGACAGCAGTTGTGTGACAACAATGTTTATTAGGTACGTCACATTTCACCTTGGAACCGGATACAATCTGTTCCAATAGCCAAGTGTCACCTTCTTTCCTGCAGCTTCTCTCCTGGCAGTGACCAAACTCTAATCCTTCTGTTGTCAGCCATTTGCCCTTTCAGGGGATCTTACTGCCACCATTACAGCCCTCTATGCCTTTCAAAATTCACAAGATCGCCTGTTCAATGAAAGGGAGCAACGAAAGAAAGGCAAAGGCAACCCAGGGCATGCTTACTTGTTTAATAACCTACAACATGGCTGAGATCACCACAGCACTGGACAGGAAAGACCTGATCTACCCCACCCCGCATTGAAGTCATATCTTGTCATCTGGAGAGCTACAGCCAGAAAGCACCAGCTGGAAACTGTCTCTCTTTATGGTTTTTTTTTTTTTCACAAGTCCCCTTAGCAGCCAATTAGAGGACTCTCAGTGATGAATCATAGCTATATGGCTAAAATCTAGATGATCCTCAAACTTCCATCTGATTGCTAGGAAGGGTAACTGAAGACCATGGAGGGGAGAGGAAAGAACCTTACTAGAGTCCATTGTGTACTCTGCTACTTTGCTAAAGCTGCTGTTTCAGTGAATGTTTTAGTTAAATCCCAAGGGTTCTCTAAATGGACACTTTGATCATCTTACTTACAAAGGGACAGTTTTGTTTCCCCTTTAACTGTGCTTATTCCATCAACTTCTTTTCTCATCTTACTGGCATCTCTAGAGCTATGTCAAGTTTAGATCATGAACATCCATGCTTTACCTTGATCTTCTTGTTAGGACTTCTGGCTTTTACATCAACATTCGCATGCGATATTTGTCTTCAGGTTTCTATCTCTGTTTTCTCTTTCTTTGGCTTAGGTATCACGTTTCTATCTGGCCAGGCAAGGCAGCACTGACCTGCAATGGCCGCTACTAGTCTCAAGTCTCAGGTCACAAGAATATTCATAGCTGCACTCTTTGTGGTGGCCAAAAATTGGAAAATGAGGGGATGCCCTTCAATTGGGGAATGGCTGAACAAATTGTGGTATATGTTGGTGATGGAATACTATTGTGCTAAAAGGAATAATAAAGTGGAGAAGTTCCATGGAGACTGGAACAACCTCCAGGAATTGATGCAGAGTGAAAGGAGCAGAACCAGGAGAACATTGTACACAGAGACTGATACACTGTGGCACAACTGAATGTAAAGGAATTCTCCATTAGTGTCAATGCAATGTCCCTGAACAATCTGCAGGGATCTAAAAAACACTATCCACAAGCAGAGGATAAACTGTGGGAGTAAAAACACCGATGAAAAGCAACTGCTTGACTACAGGGGTTGAGGGGACATGACTGAGGAGAGACTCTAAATGAACACTCTAATGCAAATACCAACAACATGGAAATGGGTTTGAATCAAGATTACATATGATACCCAGTGGAATTGCGTGTGGGCTATGGGAGAGGTGGTGGGAGGGGAGGGAAGAAAAGAAAATGATCTTTGTTTCCAATGAATAATGTTTGGAAATGACCAAGTAAAACTAAAAAAAAAAATTAAATTAAAAAAAAAAAGAGTCTCAGGTCAGAGTTCTGGAGATTTCCAGCCCATCCTTGGGGAATTCTGTGGACTGATGCTGGCTCCCCTTCCTCTACTTCTATGCTGCCCCAGGACCCCTACCCCTCAAGGTCAGAGGGTGACTGAATTCCAGCCATTTTGGAGCTTTCCTGCAAGAGTCCTGGATTCCCAATCCTTCAAACAGATCCTCCAAACACGCATTTGCCTATTTAATAGAGAAATCACATAAGAAATGAGTTAGAGACACCCTCAAGGTCTTTCTGAAGAACTTTGGTATCCATTGTGAACCTGGGGACACTGGCACAGGACCACCTAGCAGGCTGTGTCCACATCAAAGAACGTACTGTGCCACGTGGGCAAAGAATTGCAGTAGCTCCAAAGAAACACGAGTGGAGATTGTAGTTTCCAAGTGCCAGAGATGCAAAGAAGACAATTTCTTCCTTCAAGACAACATGTTAAAAAAAAACAAACTGAAAAGGATGGGAGGGAAGTGAGGAGGGCAGTTTCCAAATGGACCATCCTTGAGTTGTGAAGGAGCTGGTGGTTGATTTTTTCCCTTGTACTTGAGGAGAACCAAAATGTCATAACTTTGTTGGGGTCAGTGCATGGTGTGTCCAACTGTGACTGATCATACCAACAGGAGCTCAGAAGGCTTTGTCACAGGGTAGGCACAAATAGTCGGTGTGAACATTTGGGATGGAGATGGCTCTAAGCCCACTTTGGCTCAGCCTGAGCCAGAGTTGGTATATAAACTTCTTTCCTTCTCTCCCTTATCTCTCCCTTCTCTGTCTCTCTCTCTCTCTTTCTCTCTCATACTGTCTTCCTCCTGTTTGTAATTAAAACACCATAAAAAAACTTTGGCAGCTGACTTGAGTGTTTCATTTTAATTCCTTGGCGACCTTAAATTAATATATATCAGTCTTTTAAAGTGATTTCAATATCACACTTAGCTTGGTGTCATCATGAGTTTGAGGTGTCCGTGGGATTTATGGTAGGAGTACAGAGCAGGCAGTTAAGAGCTTTGGAACTAGAGTTCAAGGGTGTGATTAAGTTTGGATATGGAAGACACTGTCGGATGAAAATACAAAGAATGGAAAGAAAAAGAGAACCCTGGATATAACGTTTGGGATACCTATACTTAAGGGCTGGGAGACAAATGACGAACCAATAAAGCAGACGAAGAAGCAATGAGAAAACATCAAATAAACTAGAAACAAAAGAAGAGTCTAAAATGGTGGGTGGGGCGTGTAAACTTGGGCAGATTCAAACCCTAAGCTACTCCAACACTGACCAATATTTTTTATTATGTACTATAGCCCCAAGTAGCCTGGTCTCCATATCTTTATCCCCAGAGCGGTTTCCAGAATGCCTTCTTCTATGATGCCAAGGTGTGAAAAACATAAAATGAAATATCTTGCCCCATCAGTTAGAGGAAATTCACCAGCAGAAACATAATTAAAAGGTTTAGGGAGATACAAAATCAAGGAAAGCAAGGAGGAAAGTGACAAAAGAAAATGAATAAAAATTGTTTGATTTAGAATACGAGAAAAGCAGCAATCACTAGAAGGGTAGGGCATTAGAGTCAGAAGATTTAAAAACAATTATTTCCAAGTATCAGCAACAATAGCACTTAAAGTTATATCAGACTGTCAGGGTTATTTGTAGTTGTCCTAATAAATGGGCATTATAATTGGAAAACGAAATGATTCATGGGATTCCTATTTTTAACCTACCTATAATACTATTTAGCTCCTTTCTAGCACAGCAACACCAAGAGCCTGCCCAAGGACAAGGACAGGGATGGAATGTTCAATCGCAGATGTGCATGGGCTTGCCAAGTGTGTCCACACTAGCCAACTAATCTATAGGGTAAAAGCCACAGTCCCCGGCCAGATGGGTGGAGCTTTCCACCATCACCACCTGCCACCAATGTGTGGAGCTACGAAGGTGGAACTCTGTGGGCTTTGAAGCCTAGACCACAGGAAAATTAGTGCCGTTTGTCACTATAGAAAATTGGAGTTGTCAAAGCTGGGTAGTCTGGTGCCAGGTATATGACAGGAAAATGCCTGAACCATGACTGAGATCATGCACAAACCCATAATACAAGCTTTTCCACCCTTCTCCAATTCCAATCATTTCCAGAGATGTCAGGAAAGAACTCAAAGAAGGAAAAGCGTCCAGTGGGGAAGCTGACAAGGGATGTTTACAGAGCAGGAAGTTGGTCTGGAGGTCCTCTGAGGTCAGCTTCGGCTCTAGGATTCGAGGGCCCTGGGCAATGACCTGGTTTCCCAGAAGTATTACTGTGTAATATGGTTTTTGCAAAGCAAAGACAAAAAGGGGAAGTTGGTGAGAAACAGCACAGCACACTGGAAAATTCAAAGCAAGCACACATTCTGTCAAAACCCAGCGTCTTCAGTCTTCACTCCAGATTCAGCCATGTGGCTCACTCACTGAAAACGTCTTCCATTTTTAATTCCTTAGGGATGAAGGCTAACTCAGGTACTGGAATTCAGGAAACCGTCCCTCATCCGACTCCCATTCCCAAGTAGGATATGGATCAGGGGAGCAAGAAACCAGCTTATTTCTTTATCTTCCCCAGAACATGGCAGTTTGGGGAATAAAATAGGCTTTTTTTTTGACAGGCTGAATAAATGAACTCTCCTTAGAAAGGTTGAGTAGGAGACCCAAATATTCTCTAGCCTGCCTTTTGGAGTCATGTGGATCTGGGGTTTATGATGCTCATTCTCAGTTGCTTCCTATGACCCATTGATTATTCATTTTTTCCTTCAATCTAAATGATACAGAAATTTTTGCCACCAGGAAGGAAGTTTGGGGGTTACAGAGAGATGGAACAGACCAAAATGGAGAGACAAGGGACTGGCTGAAGAGAAAAAGGGAAATATAATATCTGAATTATTTTCATTCTTAAATCTGAAAAGATGACTCCTGAGGAACTCATATGGTGTTCCATTCCTGGACTTAAAAATCCAAATCAAGACAAAAAAACCCCCAAAAATCACATAAATACTGGTGAGGATGCTTCATTGTTTTATTGCTTCCTTAGTAGAAAGTCAATGCATTCGAGTAGTGGGGTACCAAAATGTCTAGATGTTACATTCAGAGAGTAAAACAAATGAGGGAGAAAAAAGCCCTCAAATGGGAACTCCCGGGAGTTTTCTCAGAAGGAAAAGAGCAGAAGGAACCAAACTTTTGTCTCTTACTGAAATGGCAGGTATGTGATGTCTATGAGTCCAAGTCTCCAACTTTACTCACTCCCCAGCGTTTTTTCCTCCAAAGGTTCTTTCCAAATTAACCCAGTGAGGGGCAGAAGGAATCTTCTGGGCTTAGGAGAGATGTACTGTGCTTTCAGAATGTAAACGACCAGGAGCCATTAAATTAAAGCAAAAAGGGGAAGTGATTTAACTTCCACTGCCCCTCGCCAAACTTAATGCTTTACACAGTCAATATGTTCTTTTAGACCCGCCTTTGGGAGGCCCTACACGATACCACGATAATCAAGTATCCAGCGGTATTTTCCACACAAAGTATATTTTTACCCTGAGAATATTTTCATGACGAGGAGCCCTTTGCACATAGAGAGACCAAGTTGAAAGAAGGCATGTATCTAATTCTGTTACCTTTTTTGAGGAGAAGTATAGGGGGAAGGTTATACAACATGGTGGAAAGGATGCTGAACTTTGAGTCTGGAAAATTCAGTGTAAGGCTTGACTGTAAAGGTACTACTCATGTGACAATGGGCAAACCATGGAGCTTTTCCGAATTTGTTTTCCGTCTTTCAGATGGCAATAGGACAGTCGTGCGCTTTGTCCACCTCCAAGGGCGGTGTAAAGGCTCATTGTTCTGAGAGCGGTGGAACCCTTGAAAGGCAAAAGAGTTGCCCATCACATCTGAAAGCATCCGAGATGCTGTTTTCCAAGGAATGGGATAGGCACAAATGGAGGGGGCCTTAGGCTGCGTTACCTGGTCCAGCCATGCATAAATAAATAAATGGCACCCTGGAATAGGGCTACAAACCCACCGCCCAACGCTGGAAACATTCATCAGCTCTGTGGGTCAGCAGTACTAACGGGACATTAATAGTCAATGACAACAACAGAAACCCCTTCAGTAAAATAGGTTTATAAAAAATGCCCACCATCCCCCTCCCCCATAGGAAACGTTAACCAGGAAGTCCAAGATGGTGGAGTTTCAGGAAAGCCGTGTGCCGGCTATGCCGTAGCGGGGCAGAGACGAGGGACGAGAGGTTACCTGGAGGCCGCCGGGGCGGCTCCACCACGCTCCCTGCCCGAGTTTGGCCCCTTCTTTGGCCCGCGGGGACACTGAAGCACAAGGCAGGAATGCGGTGTAACAGGAAAGTGCATTTATTGATATCAAAGGGCTCTCGTCTACCTAAATCTTCAGAGTACGTAAGTGGCATGGATGGGGACACGGGACTTAGGGTCTAAGGAAGAAGAAAATAAAGTAACTGAACATCTCTCCCTCCTCCCAACTTTTAGAAAACTGCCCTGATGTTCGGTGAGAAGCCTTCGCGTGATAACAAAAGCAAGAGGTTCCTCCCTGAGCAACGCGTCTCTACATCCCACTCCTCCGCCTGCGTGGCTAGGCTAAGGCAAGGACGCCGGCGCCGTGCTTCCCTCGGCCCTCTTGGGGGAGCTCCTCCAGGCCGCTGGGGGCAGCCGCTCCTCAGTGACCGTCCTCTGTGAGCTCCGGCTGGGCGGCACCCAGGTCGCCGTTCCCCAGCTGGGCGGCCTTCTTCCGGAGCTCCTCCACGGTCCTCAGAAGGGCCGACCTCTCCAGCTCTAAAGCCAAGGCCGTCTGTTTCAGTCTGTTCTCATTGGCCAACAGCATCTCGATGGTGCCCTCAAGGCTCTGGATCTTCCCATTGGCCACCTGGAAGGGGAGAGAAAGAGTATCATCTGGCGGGAGAAGAGAGGGAGCCCCGGCTGGCCGAGGCCACGGCACGAGGCCCCTGGACACGGACACCGGTCTGCGCAGAGCGGCAGACTGCACGCCGCGCTGGCGAGCAGCTATCTGTCTTTATTTACCGCTGCCATTTGCTTTCTGGGTTAGCTCAATTTATGGGGATGAAAAGATTTTATATTCACACATTCAACAGCTGAAATGACTTTTTAATTTTTCAAACATGAATCTCAATGACAGCCAACCTTCATCTGGCATCATAATGATATCAGATGTTTCATATAAAGGACTTTTCAAAGTAAATGAAGATTTACTCCTGTAAGTACACACTTGAAAACAATCAAAGTCAATTTTGATGGAGAGCTTTCTAAATTGTATTATACAGCTCTTGCCTTTAGAATCGCTGATTCTGGGGGCAGCTGGGTGGCTCAGTGAATTGAGAGCCAAGTCTAGAGATGGGAGGTCCTGGGTTCAAATGTGACCTCAAAGACTTCCTAGCTGTGTGACCCTGGGCAAGTCACTTAACTACCCCCACAGCTGAGGTCTTACCACTCACTCTTCTGCCTTAGAATCAAAATAGTATTGATTCTAAGATAGAAGGTAAAAATTATTAAAAAAGAATTTTTTTAACCCACAGATTCCTCCCTAAATAATTCCTTTTGTTGGATCATTTAGGACCATGATGAATTAACATATTGTGCTGAAGCCCTCTGTGCTGAGTCCTTTGAGAGCACCTGTGTCAGCTTTTATAAGGGTCCTTCCCTCCTTGCTGACCACCCCACCACTACTGATTTTGTCAGTTATCATACTATCATTATTGCTTTTTAAATTAAGAACGAGAAAGAAAATTAAATATTTGTGCCATAAGTTCATATATTACATTTATACATGTTTAAAATATATTCTATGTATATTCTCTCTACATATATATTTCCCTATTCAATGCACTTCTATATACAAATGCCAGAAAAGGGGTTATATACGAAACTATGAATCTAGTACAGTTTACCAACATGGCCCTATTTATATCTATATCCCCTTTGCTCTCTTCTGTACGGGTGACGTCCAAAAATGTACAACTTATTCTGCACATAAGAAGTGGGAGGAATGCTTCTCTGTCAGTCTTTTGGAGTTTTGACTATTTAAATAGTTCTCCTGGTTGTGTTCACTTCTTCTTTGCATTAGTTCATACAAATATTCCCAGGTTTCTCTGAAGTAATAATATTCCACTTATATTCATATGCTATAATTTTCTTCCGTCATTCCTCAATTGATGGTTATCTACCTTCTTTTCAGTTCTATACTTATTAAAAATATGTTTGTGCATCTAGATTTTTTAAAATCTCTTTGGGGTATATGCCTAATACTGCTATCACTGGGTTAAAAGGTACGAAGAGTTTGGTGACTTTGGATGTGGGTCCAATTGCTTTTCAGAATAGGCAGACCACTTGAAAGCCCCCTCAACAGTCTATTAGTGTGACTGTCTTTCCTTATTCCCTTCAACAATTACATTTTTCCTTTTCTGATATCTTTACCAAATGAAGGGTGGGGGATAGAACCATAACTTGTTTTAATTTACCTGTTATTAGATCACTTAGATCACTTTTTCACGTAGTTGTTGATTGCTTGAATTTCTTCCCTTGAGAACTACTTGTTCAAACCCTTGGTCATTTATCTATTGAAAAATGACTCTTGGTCACTTATAATATCATTGCCCTATATATCTTGGACTTTTATCAGAGAAATATGCTGCAAAGTTTTTCCCAGTTCACTGTTTTCCTCCAGTCTTACTGAAGTATTTGTTTATGCAAACAATTTTTTTAAATTTCACATTGTAAAAGCTACCTGCCTATAATTCTTAAATTTGTTTATTTGGATAATTATTTGGATTTATTGTGGCATATCATGGGGGCTCTCATCTAAGCCTAATTTCTGTTAGACTATCATATTTTCCAGTTGTTTTTTCAACTGGCCTCAGTAGTTTTTGTCTCTCGTTTTATTAAACACTATGCTGCTTTGGTCTAATTGCTTCTGGATCTGTACTTAATCTGTTCCACTGATCAATTTATCTTTTTTTTAAAGCAGTACCAAATAATTAAGATTAGAGTCTATTGAGGGGGCAGCTGCGCAGCTCAGTGAATTGAGAGCCAGGCCTAGAGATAGGAAGTCCTAGGTTCAAATCTGGCCTCAGACACTTCCCAGCTGTGTGACCCTGGGCAAGTCACTAACCCCCATTGCCCAGACCTTACCACTCTTTTGCCTTGGAACCAATACACGGTATTGATTCCAAGATGGAAGGTAAGGGTTTAAAAAAAAAAAAAGATTAGAGTCTATAGTACAGTTTGAGATCTAGCATTACTAAGTTTTCTTGCTTTCTGCCTTTTTGCCCCATTATGTCCCTTGAGATTTTTGAAATTAATTCTGTTATAATTAGGTCTAGTTCTTCTATAAAGTAATTCTTTGGCAGCTTGGTATGTTAGTGAATCTGTAAATTAATTTAGATAGTATAGTAATTTCAGTTATATTCCAGCCATAAGCAATTGACTCCTCTCTAGTTCATCCTTTAATTCTTTAGAGTTTTAGAGTTGTATTAATATCATTCCCATGTGTCTTGGTAAGTGGAATCCCAGATTCTCTGTACATTCTGCAGTAAATTTCAATCAATTTTCCCCCTTTCCTGCTAGGTTTTATTGATAATATACTGAAAGGCTAACAATATTTATGGATTTATGTCCCACTATGTTACTGAAGTTATTATTTCCATTAATTTCTACTCGAATTTCTAAACCATAATCATCTGCAAAAGCAATAATCTTGTTTCTTCTTTGCCTATATTTTTTTGCATAAGTTATTTTTTCTTGTACTGTTACAGAAGACTTTCTAGAAGTATATCAAATATTAGTGGAGACACTGGTCATAAACTGTTCTACCCTTGTCTTACTGTAAAGGCCTCTAATGATTTCCCATTAAAGATGATCCTAGTGCTTGGTTTTAGATAGTGTTTAACGTATCATGGAAAGGGCCATTTATCATTTGGCATTTTTAAAATAAAAAAGCTGAAGCTTGCTTTTGATTTACTGATAAAATTGCATGACTTTAATTTTTTTATTTCTAATATGATCTATTACTTGTTAATGGTTGTTCTAATATTGGCCTAATCCTGTGATCCTGGTATAAACAAAACTCAGTCAGGGTCTATAATCTTTTTAATGTGCTACGTTAGCCTCTAAGTTCACATTTCATTTAATATGTTTGCATCAATATTCATTAAAGAGAAGGGTTATAATTTTCTTTCTCTGTTATAGATCCCATTTGTTTCACAGAAAGAAACATCAGCATTCTTATACATTATCCCTTTGGATCATCAAATGATAAGCATTTATTAAGTGCTTCCCTATGTGCCAGGGACTAGGCTAAGCACTGAGGACACAAAGACAACCATGAAAAATTCAATGCCCTCAAGAAGCTTACGTTCTTTTGGGGAAGACAGCATATACGTGAATAATACAAGCTGATACAAAATACACACTTAGATGTAAAATATGTACGAAGTCAATACAAGGTTGAAAGGTAATGTTTTTTTGTGGGGGTGGGGGAAGGGGAAGGGGGGCACTAGTACCAACCTTTGAAGGGGAGTCAGAAAAGGTTTCACAGCAATCCTAAGAGGCAAGTAGGAAGGGCAGAAGGAAGAATTATTCCCTTTTTTACAAATGAGGAAATTGGAGATGAGATGTGATAATTAATCAAGTCAATTAGAAGAAAAATGTGTATGTATATAATAACAGTATTTGAAATGAAAAGCTTGGAAAGAATTCTAATCAATGAAATGACCAACCCTGATTCCAGAAGATGTATCGTGAAGTATTCTTTCTCCTGCTCTTCAGGTGTTGGCTCCAAAGGGCAAATGGAAGCATACATTTTCAGACAAATATGAAAATTTGTTTGGTTTGATTATGCAAATTTGTTCCAATTTGGGGATGGGTGGGGAAAAGGAAGGGGGGACTGATCAAAAGAACTATGAAAGAAAAGAAAAAGACAAAGATATTGAAACTATTTTTACTGTGCAGAAGAGAACAGAAAGTAGACCAGAAGGAAAAAAGCTTTGAAAATGACATGTTAAGCTTATTATCTCTTCTTATAAGGTAAAGCAAGTTATGCATACATAATAGATTTGAAGCCTCACACACCATCTTTTTCTGTTCTACTCTGTACTTATTTATTTATTTTTTTTAACCCTTACCTTCCATCGTGGAGTCAATACTGTGTATTGGTTCTAAGGCAGAAGAGTGGTAAGGGCTAGGCAATGGGGGTCAAGTGACTTGTCCAGGGGCACACAGCTGAGAAGTATCTGAGGCCAAATTTGAACCCAGGACCTCCCATCTCTAGGCCTGGCTCTCAATCCACTGAGCCACCCAGCTGCCCCCTTTACTCTGTATTTAAAATGTTTGTTTTATTTGGTGCTGGCATGGGCATTGTACCCCCTAAACTATAGAAGGGTTTCAGGAAAACCATAAGCAGGGAAATCCTTTGCTCCCTTCCATCCTTGTGCCTCCTAGCCCCAAACATCTGATAAGGATTATCTTCCTAGGATAGCCTTTAGATTTGAGCTGGACAGAGAGACACACCTCTTTGATTCCATCAAGCTGTATCTCAGACATCCATCTGTCCTCTAAACTGTGAGGGTCACCCCCATGCCTTCAGGCAGACCCTGATCAGATGGCCAACCCCTTCCACCACCCCCCCCCCCGGTTCACCTCAAGCCCCCCACAACAGGGCTACATTCAGAATAAAAACATTTAAAAACCATGTTTGAAATGAGGACTGAGCGGCGTTCCTACATGTAAAGTACATGTGGTTTTCTAAGCAACTATTCTGGCTGCTCAGAAACTTTTTTCCTCCCATTTCCGGGTTCTCAGATATGATCTGTATTGTTGAGATTATCGGGTTAAGTCAAACATTATTCTACTTCTTCAAAAATCAATCTAGATCTTTAAAACTTCATTCTGTTTGGCAGATCTACTTCTCTTTAACTCTGTATGAGTGAAACTACTCATGAGTAATACTAGAAATATAAGTGAAACTGTTCCTGAGTAATTCTAGAACTATAACTTAAATTAACTGTAGGTGGCTACTAAAGTTTTAGAGGGCTGGACTGATTAATGTTCAACAGTAAGTTTTTGATAAAAATAATTAATTTTTAAAAGCCAATGAAGCTTTTAGACCCTCACTTTCTCATACATAAAGTGAGGAGACTGGATTTAGATAAAGTCCCTTTCATCTCTAAACTTGAGGTGCTGTATATTTACATTTATCATTAAATTTGATCACATCAAGTTGGTCCCACTGTTCCAGACTATTAAGATCTTCCTAGATTCTGATTTTGATACTTGTAGGATCCACTTTTCTGAGTTCTGAGCCCTTTGCCCATTTGATAAGTATGACATCTTATGAGAAAGCCAGCATCCTATTGACACACCTTCTTTCTTACCACCCACAGCAGGGATTAGCTTAACCCATCAAGAAGACAAAGCTGCCGCTGGGGCCCGATTGGCCTTGGTTTCCCTGTTTTAACTGTGTCTGGGAAGTTCATTCCCTCCCCCTCCTGGAGGGTTGACAAGTTCATCAAGATTCCTCAGATGCAACGTCTGGGGGCAGGGACTGACCAGGCTTTTGGAGGAACTCCCAGAGGAAGCAGGCAGGTAAGGAGGGAGAGGAAGAAGTTAATGGAGAATAGGTCACATGTGGTCAGGTAACTTTAGAATAAGGATGAAATTTTAAACTATGATTGTCTACCCTTTCTAATAAACTTTATAAAAATTATAACTGGGTAGAAATATTAATTTAATTGTAACATAACATTCTGATCATCCAGGGGCACAAGAATGTTCCAAACACATCAGGGGGTGCCTAATATTAACAATATATGGGGTACTGATACAAATATAGATGAACCAGAGCCATTCCCCAATAGATAGATAGTTTCTCAAATGTCACATTCCACTTTCTCTCTCGGTGCCTTTGCTCACAAGCTATTCCTCTTAGAATTCCTAGTGACCTTCAAAACCAAAGTGCAAACTTGCTAAACAAAGCTTTTTCCTGATCTCCCAGTGACTAGTGTTTCCCCCTCCCTGTATCTCAGTGCATACTTAATAAATACTTGATTGATGAATAAAAGGATGGCATTGGCCTAGGAGTCAAGAGAGTAGGGTTCTAGTTCCAGGTCTGCCATGAAGTAGCAATAGTATTTGAACCTTGGTGTCTTCCTCTGTAAAATGAAGATTTTGGACAAGATGACATTCAGTACTAAGCACAGTGCTGGGCACATAGTACACGTTTAATAAATGCTTATAAACTGATGGCTTCTTAGCTCTAAGGTCCTATGACATCTATGGATAATAACTAAACTTCTTACTAACAAAGTAACATTACATACATGGATATGCTTTCTTTTAGGTTAAATAAAATAAAACTTTATGTAAAATCTACATCAGAAAGTTTACCATCTCAAGGAAGGGGATTGTGAACTTTAAAAATTATTCCACCCTACTCAGACAGTACTTTAGGGGAAGATAAAGTTGTAATCTCCTGATCGAACAATGAAGGTACTCAGTTCTCACCTTATAGTGAAGTTAGAACTTTAAGCTAAGTCTATTTTTAGTATCTTAATACAAAAAGATGTTAAGCACCTATAAAGGTTAAATTAATCACAAAAAAGGTCAAGTAACTAACAAAAGGTGAACTTAACAAAGAAGTGTGAAGTAGCTCAAAAGATATAATCTAACCAGAGAAGGTGAGAACTAAAGAATGGGCAGTCTTGGAGAAAAGTATCTGCTGTGATTGGTAGACGTGAAAATTGAGGGGAGGCGACACAAGAGAAAAGAGCTTTAAAAAGAGGATGTAAAGGCCAGAAGGGGGCATTCCGACATGCAGGCATGCAGATATTTGGGCACTGACTCGGAGGAGTGACTGGAAGACAGACACCTGGACTTCTTTTTAGACTGTCACCGTGATGAGTGATAAGACTGACTTCCCTTTCCTTTGACTCTCAAGGAAAGACTTTGGCCAAGGTCTTTAATTCCTGCCTGGCTCAGCCTGAGCTGGAGCAGTTTAAATTAACTCTTTCTTCTCCCTCTCTCTTCTCCTTAATTCCTTCTCTCTATATTAATTAAAATCACCATAATTTCCAGCTAACTTGAGTATTTTATTATTTGGGATTTTCCCTGGAGACCAATTAAATAGATTTTAAGTTACAACACTAAAATTATCCTTACAGAATGGGAAGGAAGGGTGAGAGAAAATTGAGAACTCAAAAAAATTTTTTAATGTTAAAAATATTTTTACATGTAATTGTGAGAAAAATATTATTTTAAAAAATACAGATTAAAAAAAAAGAAAACTTCAGAAAAATGCTGTTGTTCCCACTCACTAATCAGTATCTAGGCCTTTTGTGAAAGGTGCACTTTCCTGAATTGCCACCCTCACAGAGTTGTCACAGTAGAGAAGAAGCAGAAAGACATTCCTGCCTACATTTCCATGACACCCCAGACACATGAACCTATTCAAATGAAATTAACCCAAGGCTTCTTTCAATTCTAGATGTTGGTTTTGTTGAAAATGACTCCATGAGCAGAACCAGGAGAACATTGTACACAGAGACTGATATGCTGTGGCACAATCAAATGTAATGGACTTCTCTACTAGCAGCAATGCAATGATCCAGGACATTTCTGAGGGGCTTATGAGAAAGAATGCTATCCATATTCAGAGGAAGAACTGTGGGAGTAGAAACCCAGAAGAAAAACAACTGCTTGATCACATGGATTGATGGGGATCTGATTGGGAATGTAGATTCTAACAGATCACCCTAGTGCAAATATCAATAATATGGAAATAGGTCTTCCCAGTGGAATTGTGTGTCAGTTAGGGAAAGAGCCTGAGGGAGGGGAGGGAAAGAACATGAATCTTATAACCATGGAAAAATATTCTAAATTAACTAATTAAATAAAATTCACACACACCACACACACACACACACACACACACACACACACGGAAGAAAATGGCTCCATAATGCCATATTGTAGTGAAATAAATGTTTGTTTTGGGGGTCATCTTAAACTGCCACCCCAAATGCACACAGAGACTCACAGGCTAGCTTCTCCTCTTGACCCTTAAAAGCCCATTGTGGGATCAGAACCTTATCATTAGAGTCCAGGATCTCTGATGATATATTTCAGGGGTTCTGTAGCCCAAGTATTTATAGGGTTTTTTGTGCAGTCAGAATAGCTCATTCCTTCAAAAACAAATTAATTACAGAAATCTGAGTTAGGATATGCCCTAAGGAATGTTTTTCAAATTGTTCTGGAGCTTCCACAAACAACAACAACAACAACAAACCACACACACACACACACACAACAAACCACACACACACACACACACACACACACACACAGAGTGTCATTTTGGCCAATGTCTGAAGTTTGCTTGAAAGAGGTAGTCCTTACAGTAGATTTGATTTTTTAGTCTTTGAGACAACTACAATCTTGGTTCATCTGTTTTCACTGATAAATGGCCATCAGCCAAGAGAACTGATTTGAATTACAAAGACTTGGAATAAAACTCTTAATTTACTTCACATACACTTTTCAGATTATATAAAATGTCCCCTAAGATTAAAGAAAAAGATGCTTTTCCATAGGAAGCTTCTCACTGATGTGGAAAACCCCTTATATAATATTAATACCTCAGTACATTTGCACAGAATTTTATGCTTTTCCCTTGTGTTTTTATGACATGATCTTATTTGATCTTCACAAGAATCCTGACAGTAAGTAGGATGGTACTATCACTCCCATTTACACAAAAAGAAATAGATATTAAATGACTTGTCCAAAGCTACAGAACAAGACACCAGCAGAACTTAACTATTACCCAATGCCAACATACTAGACTCTTTCCAAAATGTCTATTCAATTACCAAAAAACCCAAGCCATGGATTAGGTGCAAGGAACTATTATACAAAGCTGTGATAAACAGTTCCTGTACTCGGGCAGTTGATAGTGCTGTATGAGGGATAAAACACATGCAGGTTAGCCATGACATATATAATAACCATGCATGACAAGGGCATCAGTGCGGTACAAGATAAAGTGCCAGGTGAGGTCTAAGGAGAAAAACCTCCCAAACATTTTCCATCTTCATTTGTCCCCTCTCTGTGCATCATGGCTAATAGCATATGATTAGAATGGAAGCTTCTCAAGGTCTATGGATCAATACGTCACAACTATATCAAGTAAATTAGACAAGTATTTAGGAGTACCTCTTACATATTCCACCAAGCCCTTTATATTTTCTTCAGGTGCCCTCTGAGATAAAGAGCTCTGACACTAACACCTGGTTGACTAGATTAGCTCTATTCTTGGTCTCTCAACAAGTTGATGTTTCCCTCTAGATTGTTTTGGTTTCTCTCTCAGGAAACATAATCTACTAGCAAGCACATCTTTAATGGTCCCTCCCCTTGGAGCCTTGGTTTATCTTTGGGTGAGTCGGGGAAGGGTAACTATAGGAATAGCCAAGTTTGGGGATGTTCTGGCCGTAGCAAAGACCAAGGAGCCATCTCACCTAAATGTGGCATCATTTGCTCCACAGATGTGGACTAATTATACTGGGGTATTTTTTCCCTACCCTGACCTTCTGTCTTAGAATCAATAGTGGGTAATGGCTCCTAAGCAGAAGAGCAGTTGGTAATGGCTGGGTAGTTGGGGTTGTGACTTGCCTACTCTGTGCCAGGGTCACATAGCTAGGAAGTATCTTGGGCCAGATTTGGATCCAGGAGCTTCTCTATCAACTCTATCAACTGAGCTATCTAGCTATCCCCCCACCCTCCCATCCACTCCTGGGGTAGTTTTCTTCTTTTTTTTATTATCGATTTTTTTTATTATTATCATGCAAAATACACTTCCACATTGGTCATTATTGTAAGAGCACACTCATACAAAACCAAACCTCCCTAATAAAACCATAAATACAATGATATGAAAGATGTTTTGATCCGCATCCATCCGGGTCCATCCTTGGTTTTTAAACTAATTTTTGTAAATAGATATGGGTGAAAAAGGTCTTGTGGCTATGAGGGAGTCTACATGGACACCTTTTCTCAGGTGTGTCAATGAACAATAATGTGCTTCACATCCTCTTACCTGCAATTCTTCCAAGAGGTCAAGGTTCTGTTTCCGTAAGCTGCTGTTGGTCTTTTCTAATTTGTCCATTCTTTGGTTGTCACTGAGTGGAGAGGAATCGATAAGTTCATCCTGAAGCACGTGGTATTCAACTTCATAAGCCTGTAGCTGCTTGGAGATGTCCATCTCAAACACCTGAAGCATACAGAAAGGGTGTCAGGCACCGAGAAGAGGAGGACCACACAGAGGCACTCGGGTGATTTCTCTGAGCCAGCATTTGCTAAGCATTTGTTGCATAACTGTTACAAGTGGATAGGATTGTGTTTAAGCTTAGCATTCTCTCTCCTCACCACCTCTTCTCTCCCCTATTTGGAACCTAGCACAGCTATGCACACACATTTGATCACTGTATTAAGTGTATGTGGAATGAATGAATGAATGAATGAATGAATGAATGAATGAATGAATGAATTCTGAGTGTAGTGATAAGCTCTAAGGGGTATTTACTAAAGATAGTCTTTTAAAGATGCTTTCTATCCCTGATGAACTTAACCATTTGGATTAGTTATCTATGGAAGCTTATGAAAAGACATAATACCTTCTACAACTAGAAAACAATTTTAAGGCACCATACAATAAAATTTAAGAGATAGGCTCAGGGGAAGCTAGGTTCAGTGGATGGAGAGTCAGGCCTGGAGACAGGAGGTCCTGGGTTAAAATCTGAACTCAGATACTTTCTAGCTGTGCCCCTGAGCAAGTCCCTTAATCCCCATGCCTTGTCCTTACCACTCTTTTGCTTTGGAACAAATATTTAGTATTTTTTCTAAGACAGAAGGGAAGTTTTTTTTTTTTAAAAGAGAGGTAGGTTCATGTTTCTATTACCAATTATCCAAAAGGCAAAACCTTTCTCAAACTTTGCTGGAGAATCATTTCTCTACCAGATAAATTATGCTTTTAGAGCCTGAAAAGTCATGCTAGTTTTTTTACTCTCAATGTCTATACCCTAAAATTCTACCACAATGGGTTTTTTAAAAATGAACCATGCTCCCATTCACACTGTTACTGGGTCAAAGTTTAATTATAGTTCATCATCAGGAGAATAGCTATGTAATGGAAGTGTTTACTGAAAGACCCTCCTTGGACCACAAAAATAAAAAATGCAAAAATGGATACAGAACCCAAATGTCACCCACATAGATGAGTGAATGAGAAACAATGCTTGAGTTGTCCTCCTTCCCATAATAGTAATAGTGATGGGAAAAACCACACATTAGAAAAATAACCCCAAAGCATAGAAGTTAATCAGTTGCTCATTGTTTGGTCTCTCTTAGAAGACAGTGTGACTTGGTGGAGAGAAGACCGAAGGGACTCAGGAGACTCTGGGTTTTTTGCTACTGAGGCTATTTTTCCCCTCCCTTCATTGTTTCCTTGAAAATCATAATGTAGTGGTCGCTCAAAGCCCAGTGAAGTAACGGCTTGAATATATTTGTAGTTTGGGATTTCAATTAAACTGGGTTTTCTAGGAGGGTCCCAATATGTTATTCGGAGGATGAATTTACACAGTGAAGTTAAGGTTAAAAACAGTCAGATGTATTCACTCTCACTGCTATCTCTTCTCTCATGTAGCAGCTTTAATATGGACACATCATGTGAGAACGTGTTCTAGTACCCTTTGAAGCTACATGGTCAGCATTGGGAGACCCAGAATACCAAAGATGTTCATTTGATCTTCCTATATGGATAACCATGTTTTCTTCTCCTTGACTCTTTACTTCTGAGTTTTTAATTCAGAAAATTATGTAAATCTAAGAAACCTAATTTGGCACATAATCACTGACATGTACTTAGCTGAAAAGAAATAAAATACATTACAATTGTATGGTATTTTAGTTTTCAAAGTACTTTCAGGTACACGAGCTTATTTGCCCTCACAACAACTCTGAAATAGGTTGGGGTAATTAGCCCTATTTTACATTTAAGGAAAATGAGTCTCAGAGAGGTTAAGTAGCTGGCCTACTATTCCAAGGCGAGTAAATCAGAATAAAAACTCTGGCCTGCCTTCTGACTCCCACCCCACCAATCTTACCCCTACACCACAGTAGTCTTTTATTTTTACTGCAGATGACAAAGAAACCACATTCTGTCTCCATAGGTAATTCAATTGAAGTCAACAAGTATGCCCCCAGACAAAGAACCTAAATGTTCAAGAATCTAATTTGCCATTTTAGCATAACAAAAAGCAACTAATGGATCCCAGATCTGGTCAAAATTATTTAAATAGTTTCAAAACATTCATCTCATTTAAAGAAAGAAAATCCAATGTTCAAGAATCAGACCATACAAAACAGATGACCTTGGGCAAGTTCTTTCAGTGAATTTGGTACCCAAGGGTCTTGGTTAAAAGCCCAGACCTGCCAGTTTCTCTTTGGGAAACCTTGGATAAGGCACTCAAACCTCTCTGTATCTCTGTTTCTTCATCTGTAAACTTGGGGTGGGGATGAGGAAAGATGACCTAGATGACCAGTAAGACATCTGAATTTAAAAAGTTGAAAAATAAAAGAATTCATTGTAAGGCTGCTTTAAATAATTTACTTCCCAAGTGCATATAGATATGATTCTATCTGCAAAAATTCAATTCACATACAACTTTCCAAGTATGCAGTGACTACAGGAAATAAAGACAGGGAGAAATCTTTTGCGTGGTATGAAGGTCAGCTTCAGATTCAGGAAGACCTTGGTTCAAGCTCTGACTCTGCCCTGTACTGGGTGTATGGCTAAGAGTAAGCAACTAACCTCTAAGCAAGTTACTGACTAACTTTTTAGGGTCCTAGGCAACTTCCCATACCTAGCCCAGAAGGTTGCTACTGAATAGCACTGGTGAAGGGAATTTACATACTAGAATTTCTCTCACACTGATGAAAACAAGTTCAAACCTCCCTTCTCTGTCTCTAAATCTATAATGAAATGCCTCTCTGTCTGTCTTTCTCCTTATAGACATATGCACCTACAAAGATGCATATACACACATGCACATATCTCAAATATTTTTCCCACCAGAAAGGTTTATTTCAAATTACCTTCTAGCTTGGAAAGTCTTGGCAACAAAACCTTGAGCATTTATGTAGACTGAAGACCTGCTAAGGTTAATGGCTTTCAGCTGGCCCCAAGGCCTCTCAGCCCATCATTAATCCCTAGGAAGTACCCTAGGCTATAATCATTATTATGGAATTATATCATTACCTCCTGACTGCCAACTCTGCTGTTGTCCTGGTTTTAGCCATTATAATCTAGATTCTCACCCCCCCTCCCCAAACCATGGTAATATATGTTAAGATTCTCAAAGGCAGCTCCATCCCCAGGACAATACCTCTCATTTACACTAGATGTTTTATGAAAGGATGGCTCTTCGTGGAAGGACACAAGTGGCCTATTTCAGGTCTCAGAATCTTTGCCACCAGAAAGGAAGACTGGTCAAGGGATGAAAAGCAGGTTCCATTAATATACTAAATCAAAGCAGCAAAAAAGAAGTTGAAAAACAAAAAAGAAATCCTACACCAGAGCTAGAAGGGGTAAGTCATATTAATGTGAGCATTCGGCAGGACCTGTAGCCATCTGAACGATCATGAGCTTATTGAAGTGAGTGCATAAGGATGTCATGGGATCTTGAAGTTAGAGTTGGAAGGGTCCTTATAGGTTATCTAATTCTTAGGGTAGCTAAGCCATACAGTGGATTGAGCATTGGACTTAGAACCAGGAAGACTCATCTCCTTGAGTTCAAATTGGGCCTCAGATACTTCCTAGCTATGTGACTGAGCAAATCACTTAATCCTGTTTGCCTTCAATTCCTCATCTGTAAAAGGAGCTGGAGAAGGAAATGGCAAACCACTCCAGTGTCTTTGCCAAGAAAACTCCAAAATGGGGTCATGAAAAGTTGGCCTGATGTGAACAATTCCGCCCCCCCCCTTTTTTAACAGATAAGGAAACCGAGGCCCAAAGAAGTTAGCTGGCTTGTCCAAAATGCCCGAAATATTAAGTGACATGGTCCGGATCTGAACTCCAGATCTCTGACTTCAAGATGAGCATTCCATTCATTGCCTCAAGGTCTTATATAAAGCTCTTCTCAGCTCGCTAATATCTGAAAGCAATGAAGTATCAGAGTAGTTTTGTGGGTGTTGTCTTTTCTTTCCCCCATTCCATCTTTTAAAATGTGGCACAATTTGAAGTTAACCAATAGCCCGTAAGTTCCATGCTTGGCTTTCCTAAGTTTTTCATATAACTTGCAGATACTTGGAGCTGAGCACATGAAGTTGACATTTCCATTTGTTGAGCCTGTCATAAGGTTCTTAAGGTCCCAGTTCCAGGTTTTCAGCGTTGCCTGTGAAAGATAACAAGCTATCCATTTTTAATGGCACAAACAGTCCCAAAGTTATTTTGTCTGTGCATCCAAGACCTAAGCTTCTTAAGACTGTATATTTAATATGATAGGTAACTCTTTAAACAACTATCCCATCTGTATCCAAGCTTTTGGACTTGGGCATAGCTATGGCTAATGGTTTTGTTTTAATAAAAAAAAAAAGAGTACAAAAAGTATGCAGAAATATTGGCTTTATTCCCATTTCACAAAGCCTCTGATATACCTTTTGTTTTTCATCTCTATGTGTCTGACACTTTTGATTCATGACAGCTGACCATTTTAAGCACAAGAATATTTCTCTTTCAGTCTCAAATCATCGTTAATCTAGAAGAAACATGAAGAAATTATGACAAGGAAAATCCGGGGTCCTTCACTAGACAAGATGCATTTGCCCCTGCCTGATCTTTATCTAATCTTTTTATTTCATTTTTATTTATTATTATTAGTTTTTAAACCCTTATCCTTCCATCCTAGAATCAATATTGTGTATTTGTTCCAAGACAGAAGAGCAGTAAAGGCTAAGCAATGGGGGTTAAGTGACTTACCCAGGGTCACATAGCTAGGAAGTGTCTGAGGGAAAATTTGAACCCAGGACCTCCTGTCTCTAAGCCTGGCTCGCAATCCACTGGGCTACCCAGATACTACCATGTCTGATCTTTTTAGAAGTGCCCCGATTCACAGCTGCTCTTGGGCTTCTAGGTGACAGCTGGAGGGTTCAGCATAGCTTTTACAAATATCTGTAACTGGCATTGGGAATCATGCTCTTTCTCCTTCTGGGCCCAGATCAGGCCATAGTTCCTTAAGGCTCTGTGATCTATAGAATGAATTAAATAGGGTCATGGCTGCCCTTAATGGCCACCCAGAAACTTCCAGCTGGTACAAGCCCATCTGTGTGGTGTTCCTGACCCCACAGGAAGTCTTGCACCTGTCTGACTCCATGGGTACAAAGTACCATTGGAAGAGACTCTGGGAATACGAAGGAGGAATAGGAAGAGTCTAAAGAAAGTATTAAGTTTCTAGCCGGAAGCTGGGAAAAAGAGCAAGAAATGGCAGACTTTCTTTTCTTGCTCTAAGTTTGGGTCCCTGTCTGCTTTTTATGAAGACTATTGAGGGGGTGGGGGAGAAGCCTTGTGATTCCCTTTGAATAGCAGCTCGTCATACCACAGGGGCTTGTGGGATTAGAGAAAAAAGAACAGTCACTGGCCTCTAGGTTTGAAACTAGTGACAAAACTAGTCACAATTTTCAGCTCATGACTGATGCATTAGCACAAATGATGACAAATAAAGGAAAGGAACAGAAGAGGAACAAAATAATGTGAATAAAAGGAAAAAGGGACACAAAATGTGGACATGGGCTATAGGGCTAAAATACAAGGAAACTACCTGATCTGTGGCACTTGAAGGTTTACAAAGCACTTCACCTACATTATCTCACCCAATCCTCACAATAATCCTGGGCATTAATTAACTATCATTTTCTCTATTTTGTAAATGAGTAAACTGAGTCACAGGGAGGTATAGTGACTTGTCATTGTCATGCAACTATTAAATGTCAGAATCAGGATCCATGTCTCTTCTGATTGCCAATTTGAATTCTTTCCACTATCATACTCTTTTGATAAATAGGAAAAAAAATTTTTTTAAATAGGGTGGATCTTTTCACTTAAATTTAATCAAAAGGTATGCTTAGCAAGTAGACAACTGAAAATGGCATCAACAAATTACCATCTTTTATCAATAGGGGAATAATAACACCATTCCCAACTTTCTCAGGTCATGTTCGCTGCTTTTGCTTTTTTACTACTTGGGCTAACACAACATATGAAAAGAATACTTCAAACTTTAGCAAGGCACGCCCTACAGAAGATTCCTATGAATTTCCCTGCTTTTTTTGGTTATTGCTGTTCTTTCTCTGTTCTACCTGATTATCAGAAGCCAAGAAATACTGGAATTGAAGGAATTGTCTCAGTTTGTTCCCTACTCTGCTGCCATAATTTCCTTTGGAAATAAGTAAACTTCAAAGAGCTTAGTATCATTAGGGATGGGTAAGCTGCTGGCAAGTAGAATGCAGGCTAGAGAAATGTTCTAGAGAAAACCTAGAAAGAAGAGGCAAGGCCAAGAGAAGAAGGAGGGAAAAGGGAGGGAGGGAGTGAAGTAGAGATAGACATACACAGAGAGACGGGGGAGAGGGAGAGAGAGGGAGAGAGAGAGAGAGAGAGAGAGAGAGAGAGAGGGAGGGAGAGCTCTATGTTGCAAATATTTATCATCTTTTCTTTTTCTTTACTATCTAGTTTCCACTTCAAATTCCCATCACTCTAATAAGAGTTCTTAGTTCACAAGAGAGAGGAAATCAATCTTTCTCTCAAAAAGGCTCAATAAAACCATTCCAAAATCTTGGCATTCACCAGCATACTCCAATGGATCTGTGATTTCATTACTATGAGTATATTCCTTCCAAAGGTGTATGTAGCAATCCATCCATACCTTCTTATCCATCTTATCCATGCCCTCCCAAAAATCCTCCACAAGAAGTTTACCCAATAAAATGAAGCAGATACTGATGAAGAAGAAAGTCTCAGTTTCATCCTTGTCATATGTCTGACCTTCCTTTCTGATCATACATGCCTAATGATATTGTCTAATCCATCTCTCCTTTGTTAACTGGCTACTGGGTTAAAGATTCAGAGGATGTTGGAAAGCTCTAGAGCCCTGCCTTATAACATGAAGGATGAACTTGTAAAAAAGAATGAGAGGAACCCTGCAGATATACAGAAGTAAGAAAGAGCAATGCCCTGAAAACCCAGTGGGATAGTGGTGTTGGTTAGGTGGAGGGGTCAGAAGAAAGAATGCAAGGAGTCAAAGAGTGAGCAAGAAATAAGCCAAAGAGTGCAGAACACCTGTTCTAGAAGCTTGGCTGTAAAAGGGAAGAAAAACACAAGATGATAACCTGAAGGGTCATAAAAAGGTTTTCTAAGGATGGTGGAGATCTGGACATGTTTGTTGGTAGCAAGGAAGGAACAAGCAGATAAGGCAAGAGAACAAAAATCCTTGTGGAGGAAATAAGAGATATTTGTTAAGACTATAGTATATTCCTAGGAAGATTTAGTTCTGGGTAACTGGTCAGATCACAAGAGTGGGTCACAACATATCAATAGGTTAGTGTTAACTTGTGAGAAACTCTATAACTGAGTACCCAAATGATCTGGCGCTGTGCTGTTCAACACTTTGATAAATGATTTGAATGAAAGCACTGACAATGGTATGCTTGTAAATGACAAGAAGACCAGAAAGCAAGGAAGGGAGTGGATTGCAAACATACTGAGTATAGAATCTCTTCTACATCATCCTCCGAAAGTAGTCATGTAGCTTCTGCCTGAAACCTCCAGCAAAGAGCAAGCCATTTAACTTGAGGATATCTCTATTTGGTAAGATGCTTTCTCATATATTCAGTGTTAATATCAACTCTTTGCAACTTCTACCTCAATTCCATATTCATCTTTCTTCAAGGATGGTTGATTGGGCCAAACGAAATAAGATGAAATAAGGATAAATTGCAAATTGTACACCTCAATTCAATAAATCAAATGCACAAATATACAACAGAGGAGTCATGGTGAGATCAAAGATCCTGTGAAAAATATGTGAGGGCTTGGTAGACTCAATCTCAACATAAATCATGTTTTTGTTTTTTTTTTTAAACTCTTACCTTCCGTCTTGGAGTCAATACTCTGTATTGGCTCCAAGTCAGAAGAGCGGTAAGGGCTAGGCAATGGGGGTCAAGTGACTTGCCCAGGGTCACCCAGCTAGGAAGTGGCTGAGGCCAGATTTGAACCTAGGACCTCCCGTCTCTAGGCCTGGCTCTCAATCCACTGAGCTACCCAGCTACCCTCTATACATGTTTAATAACAATTTCATAAACATTAACCACTTACAATGTGCCAGACACTTTTAGGTACTCAGGATACGAAGCAAAAGTGAAACAACTCTTATCTTTCAGGAAATCAATCTGGCCTATATTAAGGCCTTCAACCCCACTGCTCTATAAAAATTAGGATCTCTAAAGTATAAAAATGGAGATTTTAACCCTAGACTTCAATCCCCAGAAGTCCTTCCCAGAATTCCCTATAATCTCACCTGAGTCTTCACCTGGGCAAGATCACAATGAGTATTTAAACTGGCTGTAATGGCTACTTTGGCCTCTTCCTCTACTCAGACATTGCAACATGTAGTAAGTAGTGAGTAAAATGTGAATGGCCTAATCAACCCTAGGCACGTGGTTTATTATTTTGTATCCTTGATTTCTAATAATCTTTAATAAACCTCATAAAATATAATACTTTTATTGCTAGAAACTGATTTAATTTTTACAGAAATGGCAACTACTAGAGTGGATGAGAACTTCTCAAAAAAAAATTTTTAAAAGATACCCTAGATAATGTTTTTTAAGCCACGTTCCTCCTGCCAAGGCTTTTCAGCAAAACTAATTCTTGAGCTCCTCCTGACCTTCTTGTCCAAGATGGCTCACCTGGTCCCAGCCCTGCCTGCCTGGCTCCTGCGCTCCAGTAATCCAGACCTGCTTGACCCAGATCGCTGCCCCGCCCTGCCCCCAGCCCCAGCCCCAGCAACTCTGGCCTCTGACCCAGATTGCTCATTGCCTCAGTCCCAGCCCCAGGACCCTGGCTGCTGGTAGCTTCTGCGTCTTCAGGAATCACAAACCAGCTGGTAAAAACGGGGGTGTTCTTCCTTGGGCTACAGGGACCACAGGGGGGGACAACAAGGAGAAGGAAGAGACTTTTCCAAACAGGAAATTATAAGCATGGCTTATTTCAAAGGGTATCTTTTGAGAGCACTGGATCTGTTACTTATCTCACCTGAGATTCAGGTGAGAAATTCATCTCCCTGCAACTCTTTGGTCCAATTTGAGATTCCTAAAACCCACCCTCACTATGGGGGAGCAGCTCAGTGGCTCAGTGGATTGAGAGCCAGGCCTAGAGATGGGAGGTCCTGAGTTCTAATCCGGCCTCGGACACTTCTTGGCTGTGTGACCTTGGGCAAGTCACTTGAACCTCACTGCCTACTCCTTACCAATCTTCTGCCTTCTGACAATAGGTATCTACATGGATAAAAACAAACAAAAAACCCCAATGAACTTTAAAGTATTCAATACTATTCTGTTACACTGAATCATTTTAATGTACTGGGTTTTAACTACTGTTATATTCTGTTGCTTTTCCCCTATAACTATACTGAACAAATATTATTGAATAAGCCCATATATAAAAACAGCTTTTTTCTGTTTTGAATTTGTAAATTGTCACCTAAAGGATGGATAGACTTCATAAAAAACTGGTTACAATTGTATAACAACCTTTGGAAAATTTAATGAGCTACATATCTCAAAATGATTTTAAGGGGTCTTTTAGAAATGATTTTTAGATTTTTTTTCAACAACTCTGGTCATTTTGCCTGCCCCTAACAGGAGGTAAGGTTCATTTTAGTAGTTGAAGTGAAATGCAATTATAATCCCCACCTCCCACATTTATAAAAATGTGAATGGAGGGGACATCACAGTCTCATACCAAAGGAGCTGGGAAGTTAATACCAGGGCATTGTACCCCTCTGGATAACTCCCAAAAGAGGAGCATCTCTCTCATTTATAACTCTTCAGCTCACTTTACCCAACATCAACAGTACAGAGGTTTGAGTTTTTCCTAGACTTCTCTTCCACATTTTTTTAATGATATCTAGATTTCTTGAGGATGTTCTAGACCGAAATAAGTTCTACTTTGTTTAAAATATGTTTACCAAGATTGAAAGATTTGTTACATTTGTAAAAATTGTGACAAATATCCATCAATTCATAGGCTTTTAAAAATGCCATACAGCAACTTATATCAAATATGATAGTGGGTTTGTTTGCTATTGTAATTAATTGGGCTAGTGAGAATTTTGGGGATATTAATACCTACATATTTGTACTACTGTTCTTTATTAAAAAACTGTTACCTTGTGAAATTCATTTGCTTGTACTCACAGTGGATCATGGCCAGGTATGAAGAGGAAATGGATCTCACTTTTGGTGAGAAACCTTGTATTCTACATTTCCTTAGCTGACAGTGTGTCAATGATTATAAGTTTTATTTTTGAACTGAATAACTCTTTTATTATTATATTTTGTTTGCATGTGTAATATACTATTTCAGTTTTTTATTTTTTCTCTCCTCTTTATATTTGAAGCACATGTTACCAGTATTAAGGTTTTCTTTAACTTTTTTTGATTTAGCAGTAATATAAGTTTAAAATATATTTGCTATAATGTCAATGCATGCCCCCAAAGCTTGAGACTATAAAAATGATGCCATTAATTGTTTAAAAAAATTATGGGACTTTATACTTAATGATTCTGTCTGATTCCAGGACAAGATATACAAAAGAGCCATTGCACAGGGCCAAAGAAGCACAAAGATAAACCTGAATTGTGCCAAAAGAGCACACAGGTCAAAAAAGAAGAAACCAATCCAGGTAGGATTGATGCATTTCTAAGCCAATACAAAGGACTTGAACCTAGTGTGAGAATAGAAGTTGCAATGCTTAACATACGTTAAGACGTAGGCCTTCCTTGTGAAAATGCTTATAGACAAGTATCTCAAATTTGGCTCCTACCTGGCTCCTATAATCTAGTCCCTATTATGTCTTCCATAATGGGGCAACTTTCTGTAGTCCTGGCTACTGACTGGGTAAATGCTTAATTGCTTATATCATTTTAATTGGGCCTTGATTCAAGGACCTGTTATAGATTTACTTTTCCTTTACTTGGAATTTTTATACATAAAACTTTGGTAGTCTATATTTCATCAAGAAATTATATTTTTTATTTGGACATTTTTATGTTTTTGATTTCTCTTACCAATTGATTCATATAACTCATAACTCAGCCATGTATCCCTAAGTGATCCCGGTATTTTTCAATCACCTTCTTGGGGGGGGGGTATGTAAAAATGTAAAATTTATTATCATTTTAAATTGCAAAGTTTAAATTCCTTGAGAAGAATTTTAGGTTAAGAAACATGCTACCTCTCCAAATCCAAAAACTGAACTGTTTGGAGAAGACACCATGAAGATGCCTCCACAGACCACAAGCTGTGCACGAGAAGATCAAGAATGAACTTTGGGTGTGGTTGATTGAACATTTACTTGTATGTATACTCTTATGCCAAAGGGGACTGCCCCCTAACTGGCTTTTTGTCAATGCGCCTAGCAATCATTGGTTTTGTTCTCTTTTCCTTTTACCCACAAATTACTGCAATCTTTAAATTGATTATGTTTCCATGATCCTATTGGGGAAACTGGTTTCCCAATATGATCACAGGGGGTTATTTAAAAATGGAGATTTGAATACCATACTTCAATCCCCAGAAGTCCTTGGTACTTCCCAGAATTCCCTATAATCTCACCTGAGTCTTCATCTGGGCAAGATCACAATTAGTATTTAAACTGGCTGTAATGGCTACTTCGGTCTCTTCCTCTACTCAGACATTGCAACATGTAGTACGTAGTGAGTAAAATGTGAATGGGCTAATCAGCCCTAGGCACATGGTTTATTATTTTGTATCCTTGATTTCTAATAATCTTTAATAAACCTCATAAAATATAATACTTTTATTACTAGAAACTAATTTAACTGTTACAAAAGTTACCAATAATCTTTTTATTGTTACATCCAATGGTCATGTCTCAGGCTTAATTCTACTTGATATCCCTAAAGCTTTTTACACTACTGACCATCTCCATCTTCTTAAATACTTTCATTCCATTGTCTTCCTATTATAAATGCTCATGAATCATTCCTTTCATTGAAAGCATGCCTTTCCTTTTGTCATGGAACTTCATCTTCTCAGTAAGTTAGAACAAAGAAGGAGGTCTTTCCTTTTAGGAGGGAGATCAATTTACAATGTACTATGTTGAAGTTGTATCTGAAAGAATCGCAAAAATAGCTAAAACTAACAGGCTAGGAAATACAAGGTCAGACTGAAAAGTGAGCTTCTCATAATTGGAAGCTTTGAAATGGATAATGAAAGACCAACTGCATAGGGATGTTTTTCATGAGAGAGGGAAAATGAACTTGAAGACATTGGAATGCATATGGGTCTATAAATTACTTTATGCTGCTCTTGGAGAGTTACTCTGAGTTCCCATAAAACTGCAGATAAAGGTGAAATACCTAAATAGTTCACCAGAAAGAGATTTTAATTTGCATGCATAATAAAGCAATCAACTAGTATTTCTTGAATATTTACCTTATGTTAGGAGATAAGAAAAGGATTGGAAAAGCCCACAAGCAGTTTATAGTCTGTGGCTAAACAAACTATGGTGTAAGAATGTAAAGGAATATTATTGTTTTGGAAGAAAGACTGTGCATGATGAATATAGAGAAGCAAAGGAAGAATTACATGAACTGATTCAAAACAAAGTAAGCAGAGTCAACAATGTGCATCATGAGAAAACAATGGGAATGAAAGAACTGCCTACACACACACACACAAATTGAAATTGAAAATTTTAAATTATGAAGAATAAACTAGACCCTAAAGAAGGGCTAGAAGAATATATCCACTCCCTCATGCTCCTTTGTATAGCTTGGGTCTATAGGTGTGAAGTGTTGCACACAATTTCAGATATTTAGGATATGTCTATCATTTTTTGGATGTTTTTCTCTACTTCTCATTCTTTAAAAAATATTTTTAAGGTATAAGGGAGTAGAGCAGAGGACAGATTTAGGAGGAAATCTAGGTTATAGAAAAACAAAATCAATAAAAACTATTTAAAAATTTTTTTGACTTTCTAACTGTACTAATTAAAACCTACTAAACACCCAAAATATTGCAGCACCTTCTAACTAAGATTTATAGTCACTCAAAAGGGTTTGGTCTAGAAATTTAGACTGAGGAAAAACCAAGTGGATAACATGAATAGGGAAGAGCTGGTGCAAAAGGCATGGGTGAATGAGAAATGGAAAGTCACATACAGCAAGTAGGTTGGTCATGCATGTGGAAATTCCTGGGCAAGTACAAATTAGACTAGATGAACTCTGAAATCCTATCCAACTCCAAGGGTCTGTCATTTTTGAGAAGTGCTTCTCTCTCTATTAAGCCAACTTCTGCATCCTTGAAACGTTCATCTATTGGTCCTGGTTTTAATATTCAGCCATCCAAAATATTTAATAAATCACACTCAATTTTTCAAGTAACAAATCTCTTTCTACAGTTTGAAGTAGAGATGTTAAAATTAAAGAGTGAAGAATTGAATTCTAAAAACACTGGTCCCCCATCAATTACATACTTATATAATTTACATTTTCCCTCCCAACTATATGCTTGTGTAATAAAAATTATATATATATATACACATATATATATATATAATATGGCATTATTATTAAAACATTTTTGCTTTAAAAGGAAATGCATTAATAGTCCTCCTCTGCAGAAAAATCAAAGCATTATTAAATCCACATGAAAAACTTTAGACAACATCTGAATATTTTAGAAAAGTAAAATATTAGAATTAAACATTCTAAATCTTAATGACTGCTAATATGTGCACTAATATTTTTAATTTAAACATCCTAGGCATTTTTCTATTGGTGAATTTTACCACTAAATTCATTGCTATTGGCTGTCAAATAGTTGTTAATCACCTACTAAGTGCAAAGTGTTGGATTGGATAAGTAGTTGTGCAAGACACAACTAATTCCTGCTCTCCAAGATCACCTGATTACACAGAAATCACTGTTCAGGATACATCTAAGTGCAACTTGAATTTTGTAAACACCTACATTCAATCATACCTGATTTATGGTCTTTTCCATTTGCACCAAGCCCAGATTTGGTAGTGTATTTTTAATAAAATCTACTATGGTTTCTAAATTTTCATGTTGTAGAATCAAGGGTTTATGGCTTCCAAGCAGACTTAAGGCCACTTTAAATATGACCTCTGATCCTTGAAGAAAGATCATATCTGGGAAAACACAGAAAAGGAGAAAGTTAAACCAAATCAGCTTCTAATGAAATAACATAGACATTTATTTATACAATATAGAATCATGGTGGTTTTTTGTTTGTTTTTGCCAAAAGGTACATCTGATCCAACTGCCTACTTTTGTAGCAGGCTTAGTGACATAAATTCCAATTTTTTAAAAGTTATTTTCATTTTAACATATTTCAGATGAAGTAGTGCAAGGGAATTTTTGCAAACAACAGAAAAATAAATATGAATCATTTTTAAGTCATATATGCTTTAAGGAAGTCAATGACAAAAGCCTCATATTTACCACTACATAGCATATATGGTATACATTTATAACATGTATATATTTATATGTACTAATACTATTTGTAGTAGCATAAACAAAGTAAATGGCCACTCACTAGAGAATGTCTAAACAAGTTATGGTACATGAATATAATGGAATATTACTGTGCTATAAGAATGCAAATAAGTAATATAGAGAAGCATGTGAAGGTTTATATGAATTGATTCAAAATGAAGTAAGCAGAACTAGAAAAATACATAGAATGATAATGTAACAATATACATGGGGGGAACATAATAACAAAAGAATTAAGACCAAATGCTACAAAAATGAGTAACCTTGGCCCTATCTAAGGAAGAGATTCTATGAAGGGGGTGAGGAAGAAGAAAAGGGAAGAGAAGTAACTCTAGGTGTGGAACACTGCATATAATAAAGTTTCAATATGTTGGTTAGTTTTGCTGAACTTTTTTATTTATAAGAGATTGGTCTCTGGAAGGAAGAGGAGATAAAGAATCCATTGGAAAATGTGAGTTGTAAAAACAAAGGATATTAATAAAAAGTTATTTATTAAAATAATTGTTCAATCACACCTGATATGGTCTTTTCCATTTGTACCAAGCCCAGATTTGGTAGTGTTTTACTAATAAAATCTGCTATAGGGATTCACTTTAAGCTATTTTTTGGATATCTGGTGCATCAATCAGAATGTAATTCTTGAGCTTATTGTACCCTAATTTATTTTATTTTTTATTTTTAAACATTATTTTATTTGGTCATTTTCATACATTATTCATCGGAAACAGATTATTTTCTTTTCCTCCCCCCCTCCCGCCACCCCTCCTCTAGCCAACGCGCGATTCCATTGGGTATCACATGTGTACTTGTTCTGAACCCATTTCCCTGTTGTTGATATTTGCATTAGGGCGCTCATTTAGCGTCTCTCCTCAATCATATCCCCCCAACCCCTGTAGTCAAGCAGTTGCCTCCTCATTTATTTTAAAAAGTAAGAATGACATAAAGAAATGATGCAATGTTTGTAAAAAACCTTGAGCATTGTAAAGAAAGCACTATGGATATGTCCACAAAGCAGAACCATGAAAGAAAAGTTCCATAGATCTATGCATGCTTGAAGTTCTTATCCTCTTGGACAGGATATAACTATGGTTTGGGGATGTTGTTTGTTTGTGTTTTAATTATGGATAAAACAAAAGAAATAGACGACACAGAACGCTTTCTTGGATTCTAAAGTTAGCCTTAAAGTCTCTTGCCATTGACCTGAGTTTTCTAATCTCTGCTAAGGAAAATTGTCTACAAAGACTCTCACTGACCACTGAACCATGCCAGAGTTCAGGACACTCTGAAATGTTCTCTAGACAACTAGCGTTTTCAGTGCTGGACCTAGGCAGCAGATGCTATCAGATTCCCAAGGCAGTGAAAGAAAAGGAAAAGATAGTCTTTGCTGTCCAGGAGAATGCTACTCACTTAAAAGCTTGGCCCAAAGGATTTCTAGGGATCTGCTAGTTTTTAATTATTCATGGTAAAAGTCATTTAGAAGACCTTCATTTTGATAACCAATGAAATGGAAGATGTGAGCCAGGCTAGTTGCAGCACTAAACAACTGAGTTTGTTACTACAATGAAGGAAAGACCAGAGCCGATCCAGATGGCCTATCCCCATAGGCTGTGGGCATCAAAAACCTTGGAGAGTCGGGATCATCATCTGAAAAGAGCTGGGCTGCTGACTGGAGAAAGAGCAGCTCAGACATCTTCCAGAAGGAGCGCAATCAGGAAACGTTGATAGAGAATCCCAGCATTGGAGGGTTGGAAGGAAAGGAACCTCCATCCCTCCCTCTTCAGCACCCCAGCATACCTGACGAGTTACTATCCACCCTCTTCACAAAGACCGTCCAGGAGGAATCTAAGGACACCCATTTCCCCCTAGGACAGCTTTAATGGTGAGGAGTTTTTCCTGATAATGGATCTAATTAGCCCATTTGCAATGGCCACCCACTGCTCCTAGCTCTGCCCACTTTGGTCAAAGAGAAAAAGTCTAGTCCTTCCTCCTCATGTTACATCTTCAAACATCTGAATATAGTGATTACAGTCATCCTGAGTTTCTCCAGGCTGAACACAGTCCCTGTGCCTTGATCCATCTTTATACACCAGAATGGAAGGTGCTCATTCTCCTTGGGACACTCGCCACTCCATCATGGTCCTTAACTATAGTGTCCAGAAGTGAACACTTGGGCCAGAGGTGCAGAGGCCATTCTCTGCATTCTGTAACCCAGACCACATGACACCCAACACAACTGACTCATCTAGAGCTTGGAGTCGTCAATCTGGTACTGAACTGTGGCCCTCCATTTTGTAGATGTGAAGGTGGCATTTTGTGTTAAATTTGGTCAGTGTTAAATTTTACACTGAACTTCATTATATCAGATCCAGCTGATGCTCTAGGCCTATGTTGGTGAACCTATGCCACATGTGCTGGAGAGCTGCTCCCCTCCCCCTCTGCATTGAGTCTTAGAACACTTCTCCCATCATCCACTCATCTGCCCAGCAGCCCAACGGCAGTGCTTTTCCCTTCCCTGTCTGGGGTAAGGCAGGCACACGCTGTGTGAGAGTTGCAGTTTGGGCACTTGGTCTCTAAAAAGTTCACCATCACTGACCTATACTTTACCACTCTTCTGCCTTGGAACCAAAACTTAGTTTTGATTTTAAAAGGAAAAATAAGGGTTTAAAAAAGTAACTTTCTGCTACTGAATTAAAATTTAGAGTAGTATAATCATATCCTGCACCAGGTCATAAATGATCCCATATGAGACATAAGAAAGCAGTGGGTGCCCACCCCAGTTCCACTGCTATGAAGTCACTCCACAAATGATTCTGAACAAGAGAGGGTTCTGGAGCTATTATACAACAAATTCCATAAGGTTAAGATGGTGGCAGACACCTACAGGAAATGAAAGATCTGAAGAAAGTACTATTGATTCATATTGCTTATCTAGAGATCATAAGCAGCCTCTGTAGCTACTATGTAAAGACTTTTTAAGCTGTTGAAGAAAAAAATTATAAATAACAGACTAATGCAGGGCTTCTTAATATTTTCTTATGTCTTCCCCAATCCCCAAAGCCGTGTGGTGAAAGTTATGGCCCCCCTTTTCCAAATAATGTTTTTAAATGCATAAAATGAAAAACACAGGATTACAGAAAAAACCAAAGGTAGTAAAAAAAAATAAAGCTGTAAATTTTTTTCTCTTTCCAAGTTGACCGATCCCCTGAAACCTATCCCCCAAGAGGTTTGTGGACCCCAAGTCAAGAACTCCTGTATTACTGGTTACAGATCCATCCCACTATGAAATAAGTCTTTTACAATGGCTAAAGCAGAACTTTCCTTCCTCAGCAGGGCAAGAGATTCTCTTGAGGAGCATGAAACCACAGCCAAAATCATTGGATATTTTCAAGTATAATTCTTATAAATATACTGATTTTTTTCCAAGAAAAAGTAAGTTCAAATCAAAATTGACAAAAGGGAGGCTAACATGGTGAAATCACTCCCACTGGAAGTTAAAAGCAGCACAATTTACTTAATGCAACACATATGCACAAACAAGGTAAAATTTGAGTCAGTGTGTATTGAAGGCTGAGGTGGGCATGATTTGCCAATCTCACTAGCAGCATGGGGTAATGACACAGTAGGACTGGATTGTGCTACTTGATACCTTTGAAAATAACATCTAATACTAAAGTTAAGTGGCCTTTGTGTAAGAGTACAAAATATCTTGGATTTCTTAATGTCATTTACTTTGGTAAACAGAATATAAGAAGTTAGTTTTTTTTTAAATGGCAGCTTATTAAAAAATGAAATAACTTGAGGATGATCATTGATAATCATTTTAAATATTTAATAGTTAAATTTATGTTGTTATAAAAGTTGTAATAAATTCTTAATTTTACTAGAATAAAATACAGTTTAAGAAAACTATTCACACAGTCTGTTTTATAGATTATATGAAAGGGGAATAACCTTATGTGAGAGGGAGTAACATTGACAGGGGTCACTACATAAAATTTGGAAAGCATTGAGCTAAAGTATTAGTTTGTTTTTTTAACTTTTATTAGATAGCAAAATTTGACAAAAAAGATTTATGTCTATGTAAAATTATATCCTTCTTCTTTTTATTTTTCAGTTATCTCTCTGTCTCTGTCTCTCCCTTACTTTCTCTTAGAATTGAAACTAAATATCATTTCCAAGGCAGTAGAAAGGTAGGGGCTAAGCAATGGGGGTTAAGTGACTTGCCCAGGAATACACAATTAAGAAGTATCTGAGGCCAAATTTGGACCCAGGACTTCCCTGAGCCACCTAGCTGCCCCTGGATGAATCTTTCTTAAGGTATAGCTTCCCTGAATTTAAATTAGAACTACCTTAGAAGTATTAGTACACAGCAAAAATTAATGTCTAGAGCTATATAGATACATACACAAATATATAAAAATATAGGTGCATCTATTTATATACATATATACCTACCTACATACATACATACACACACAGATCACTATATTGGAGGAGGTACATAGTGTCTTGATCATTAACTAGGGAGCATGCAATGTAATAGTGAGGTCTGAGCAGAAGGTTCAATTTCAAATGACTCCGCACGAGGCCCATTATATGTATATAATGCACTATTATACACCCTTATATTTGGATAAGAAACACATTTTCCAGGCTTTGGGAATGCATACTAGGAATTGGTTCTGCCATTCTGGAAAGCAATTTGTAACTATGTCCAAAAAGTTATTAAACTATGCAACTAAGTATATTCATTGACCCAGAAATACCATTACTTGGTCTATACCTCAAATAGAAAAAAGGAAAAAAAGAATTATACACAAAAATACTTGGAGTTCTTTTTTAATATCAATAAATTTATATGCTATAAATATAATAGTGTGTAAATTTATAAAGAAAATATTAACTGAGCAACCAGAAAACATGAACAACAATACAATAATGACAGGAGTTTTCAGTGTTTCTCTTGCTTTAAACAAGTATTAACAGAAAGATAAACAAAAAGAAAAAAATCCAACTAATCAAAGTGCTGGAGAAACTATAGCTAAAAGAAAATTATATGCAACTTATTAAAGAATATGTGTGTTTCCCCAAAACACAGAGTGTTTTAAAAAACTGACAATGTATTAAGGCACAGAAAGATTGCAAACAAATAGAAAAAAGAAGAAATAGTAAACATATTCTTTATAGACTATAGTGCAACAAAAATAGTAATAATTTCAAGTATCACAAACAAAAGACACAGATGCAAACAAAGGCTTAATAATGAAATATGAAATAACAAGAAAAAAGAAAAATTATTGAAATAATTAGTAACTATGGAAGAAAATTATAATGATGAAACAGCATGCCAAAATTTCTGTGATATAGTTAAAGTAGTTTCCAAGGAAAATCATATTTTACAAAAATGTAATAGCAAAATAGAAAAAGTGCCTTAACTAATTTAATATACATTTTTAAAATTACAAAGCAAACAAATAAATCTAAAGACGCACAAAACAGAAGATGTAAAAAATTTGAGAGAAAATAAACTGAAAGTCAAAGAATATGAAGAAATAAATAAAACTAAGAGGTGGTTATTTGAAAAAACTAATAAAGTTGATAAACTTTAGCTAATCTGATTAAAAAGAGGGCAGAAAATCAAACTAATAAGATAGCATATGAGCAAGGTGAAATCACAACAAAACCAGAAGAAATAAAAAGATCAACCAGAACCTATTATACACAGTTATATGAGAACAAAACTAAGAACACAAAATAGAAGAATGTCTTAAAAAATATAAAATAACCAAACTAACAAAAGACTAAATGGAGATATTAGATAACTCAATCTCAAAAAAGGAAATAAAACTATTTGTAAAAGAACTAGCAAAAAAAATATTATCCTGTTGGATTCACAAAATTCACAAAAAAAGAATTCTATAAAAATTTAATTTTTAATATTACATTTCACTTTATCTCTACTTTTTTGTTTGAGTTATCTTTCACAAAATGACTAATACGGAAAGCTGTTTTACACTATTACACATGTAAAATCTTTATCAGATTATTTGCTATCCCAGGGATGTGGGAGAGAAAATGTGGGAGGGTGAAAATTTGGCTCAAACTTTTAAAAAATGAAGGTTAAAATTTGTTTTTTCATATAATTGAGGAAAAAAATAAAACATTAAAATAAAAAAGACACTTTGGACATTGTTTTCAAAAAGAGATCTAAATCCAAAATGCTAGGAAACTTGCATTTCATAGGGGTTTTATTCCCATAAATATTAATTAATTCATGCATAAAAAAGTATTATGTGGACTTGTGCACCAGAATATACAACTATTTCTAGGAGTCATGTTGAAATTTTTTAAAATTATATACTTAATAACCATCACCACCAACAAGACATTTAAATAAATGCCTAAAATTTATATGCAAAACCACAAACCTCATATCATTTATGTTTAAAATATATACATTATATATGTGTGCTAATATAAATATCCTCTGCTTTTAGGTACCTTTTGGATTTGTTTTACTTACTTTTTTTCCTCTTGATTTTGTGGCTGTTTTTGGCAGTGCAATCATAATATAGTATTCTTATTCACTTTTCATCTCTTCATATATTTCCCTTATTTTCTTTAATATTTCCAATATTTATCATTTCTATTAACATAATACAATCCATTACATTCAGAAATCACAATCTATTCAGCCATTTCTCCTAATCATTGCATTTATGCTATTTCCAATTTTGTCATTGCAAACAAAGTTTCAATAAATATTTTCATACATATGCAACTTTTTACCCTCTCAATAATGTTTTTAGGCCTAATCCTAGTAATGAGAGCCCTAGGTCAATTAGTATGAATGGCTTTTCAGCCCTTAATGTACATTTCCATCATGTTTTCTAAAAACAAAACAATTCACAGCTACTCTAGCAATGTAATATTAGGCCTGTCTCTCCATATTCCTATCAGCATTTAATTTGATGAACTTAACCCATCTGGTTCTCAGTTAACATAAATTACAAGAACTATATTTTGCTAGAATGGTCCTTACACAGCCAACATAATCTGTTGCCAGAACTGTTCTCTTTCCAAAACAGGTCTTTCCAGCTTGGTCACACCCAGTGGAACTATCCCTTAGGAATTACCTCGATAGTATGATGAGTGTTAAAGTAAGACTTTTGCAGAATATTTATGCTCTCTAAAACACTGTTGTCCTACCAGAAACTTTGTTGGGATTATGTGTATGCTCAGCCTTAGATCTACTAGTACCCTCATGCAGGTGTGTGTAGGCTCTCTAGATATCTTTCACACTTAATTTATCTACGGTACTTTTCATCTTCTTAACTTCTTATTTATTTTTTGTTAGATTCATTTAGTTATGAGAGGGGAAAATTTAAGTACACTGCTTTTATTATTTATTTTGTTACTTATAAATCTGTATCTCATTTAGTTTTTCCTTTAAAAATCTGGATGCTATAATACTTGGTGAATATAGGTCCAATATTGATAATGCTTCATTATCCTTAGTGACTCATTCCCTAACATAATATCTAACTATACCCATCTCTGTCAGAGATCATGACTGCTACTTCTCTGGATCATTTGAAACAGTATATTCTGCTATAGTCCCTCACCTTTACTCTATATGTGTCTCATTTTCAAAGTGTTTCTTGTAAACAAGACATTGTCAGGTCCTGTTTTTTTTTTCCTATCCTTTCTGCTATCCATTTTCTTCTAATAGGTGGATTTATGTCATTTACACTCAATTTTATAGTTACTAGTTGTGCATTTCCATCTACTCTGTTCTTCCTCACTGTCAGTTCAGTTCATTGGATCTATGAAATGCTGTATTTCATGTCCTAAAGGTTGTGGCTACTATGTCTTGTGTTATTACGACTGTAAATCACTATGGTTTTTTCTTGTTGTAGTATTTTTCTCCTCAGCCTAGGAGCTACAGACCTTAACAAAGATGTTTCTATGCATTTTCATGGTTGGGTCACTTTAAGGTTGTGATTGGTGGATTCTTTCAATATCTATTTATCCTCTGTTTCTAAAATTCTTGTATAGTTTTCCTTGATTTCTTGTTGTATGGTGTTTAAACTTTTTTTTTAATTCTAATTTTCCAGGAGTCCAGCTACTTTTATCTTGTCTCTCCTTGATTTATTTTCCAAGTTAGTTGTTTTTGTAATGTCTTGTATTATCTTCTATTATTTCATTCATTTGATTTTGCTTTATTGTTTCTTAATGCCTTAGGAAATCATTAGCTTCCCCTTGCCTAATTTTAGTTCTTAATAAATTATTTTCTTTCATAAGTGTTAAGAGAGTTTTTATTAATTTCTCCTTTTTTATACTTAAGAGTTTTCAAAAAGGAACAATAATATTTTTCAGTCAGAAATTAACCTATTGTAAAATTACTTTCATTTTCCTCCTTCCTATTCATATTTACTAATAATAAACTGTTTTGCATTTAATAAACTGCGCATTGGCTTTTGTTCAAACTCCTACCCCCTACCCCCCAAATTTAACCCTTCACAATGAATATCTGGAGATCTTTGCCTTTACTGCTTGCTGCCTGAAGATTCTGTGATCCACTCCTTCAATCCCAGGTTATAGGCTTAGGAATCAAGGCTAGGTTGCCTCCTGTCATGAGGGGATGCCTTGTTGATTTCACTGTTTGCTTTGTTCCTGCCCCCAGGATCTGTGGTAATGGAACTGAGGCCAGGGAAGTAAAAATAAGTTCTCCCTAGTTGTCTCTGACTGTTGTTTCACTCCAGATTCCTGTTGCTGCTTACAGTATTGATTCTATGGAGTTATTTTTTAATTTGTGGGGGTACTGGGGTGGGGATAAGGAAGCTTCACACCCTACTCTGCCATCTTCCCCTAGAAATTCTTTTTAAAGTAGCAATGAATTGGAAACTAAGATGCTTATCAACTGGGGAATGACTAAACAAATTATGGTATATGGATGCAATGGAAAATTGTTATGTCATAATACATGTATAATCCAGATTGAATTGCTTGTCAGCTATGGGAAAGAGGAGAGAAGAGGGGAGGGAGACAATATGCATCATATAACTTTGTAATATTATCATGCCATAAGAAATGGGAAACTCTATATGAACTGATGCAGAGTTAAATAATCAAATGAGCAGAAACAAAATTATTTATACAGTAAAATATTTTAAAGATAAAACAACTTTAAAAATACCAGAAAAAAATCTGATTAATGCATTGACCAGTCATGATTCTATAGGACTGACAATAAAGCCACCCTCACGAGAGAGAGGTTATGGGTCCAAGATGTAGAATAATCTCATAAAGTAATCAGGGCCTTACACAGATGATGTCAAACAACCAATGAGACCTACAAAGGAGTTAAGCAGACACCATGGTAATCAGGAGGGAAGGAATGATTTGAGGGCTAGAGAAGCAGACACTAAAGAGAATCCATTCATCTCACTCAAGATCAATGATTCTTGATGATGGTCTATATTAAGAAGATATAGATCAGAAGTATCAAAATTGTAATGAAAAGGAAAATATATGTTGGTACTCACTGGCAAGAGAGGGAAGTCAGCTTAGTTTCAGAGGGATCATGGACCATACCAAGAATAAGGGAATAGCTGAATCCACGGGTTACCCTCTTTTCAGTCTGATTCCCCTCATGATCCTATTTCTGGTTTCTAGACCTCGAAATCTTATCTGTGCCTTTCACACTGGAACTTCCCCCAGCATCTGGGGCCTCCTCTCCATGTTGTGGAAAGGAAATAAGACTGACAGTTGGTGGGGGAAGGGGCAACTAGGAGTGGCAGTTGGGTCTTGTGATTAGCACTTCCTTCCTGCTGGGAGTGGCAGTTGGGTCTTGTGATGAGCACTTCCTTCCTGCCAGGGTGGACTTGCTTCCTGATGTTGGAGGAGAGAGGAGCTTGTTCAGCCCAGTCTGGAGTGATGTGCCTCTTGTTGGTTCAGCCCGAAGATTTAGGCCCAATTACTTTTGAAGGTCAGAACTGTTCTTGTTTGCTTTTCTGTCTACTGCTAAGATTCTGAATTAGACAAAGCAGGACTGATATAGAGTAGACGGGAGTGAGAGAACCCTCCGCCAGGCTCGGGGCCTGGCCTCAACTCCAAAGCTGAGAAAAAAACTCCAATCCCAACTGGTTATTAAACTTTACATTATTTGAATTCACAGTCAGATAAGTGGACTATCTTTTCTGGTCATAGAGGGAGCTGAACTTCAGTTCAGTCATTCTAGGACAAACAGTCCTTATTGGACCCCTGCTGCTTCCTCTCAGCAGGGGGCATCTCCCTCCTTTGCTTCACCAAGCGATATTCCCTCTCTCCCCTCAACTCCTCCATACCCCAAAAAAACTCCCATTATTCCCCATTTTTCCAATCCCCCATTTCCTTTCCCAATAAATATTACACTGTGACCTTCTCAACCAGGCTTATCTTTTTAAAGAGCTGCCCTTTCCCACTAGTGAATTTTTCCTGGGATTTGGTCTCTAACTTGTGAAGAGGCCTATGATGACCTTGAAAACTATGCCTTCATGTTGAATAGTTTTATCTTTCCTTGACCCCCCATCCTCTATCCCTTGCTTTACAGATCTCTTTTGTGTATTGCCCTCCCCTATTAGAACATGAGCATCTTGAGGGCAGGGATTGCCTTTCTTTTTGCTTGTATTTGAATTCCTGGCAGCTAAAGCAGCTAAGTGATACAATGGACAGAGTGCTCATCTGTAAAATGAATAGGTTGAAAGAGATGGCCTCTAAGATTTTTACTCAGTAATCCCTGTTCAGATGATCCCTTTCCAATAGCCTGAAATGCCACCACTAACTAGCAACATAAATTGATGCCACATAAGTCCATATCCTTTTTGTAGAGGCAAGCACTTTTAAGTTTTCATACAGCCTTTTAATTTTAACTTCACTCTTAGTTCTAAGAAGTTTATTAAACAACTTTATTAAATTTTTTGACTTTGTATTCCCACCACTAAATTCAGAACCAGGCATGCAGTAAGTGTGTAATAAATACTTGTAAAGAGATTGTTCCTCCAACAATCACAGATTAGAAGCATGACATCAGAGAGAGGCTGGATGAGAAACTCATTAGAAAGGAAAATAATTCCAGTATCAAAAAATAACATATCTAGAATATGGAGGGGCAGGTAGGTGGCACAAGGAATAGAGTACTAGGCCTAGAGGCAGGAAGCCTTAATTTTCTTAATTCAGATCTAGCCACACACCTACTAGCTGTGTGTCCTTGGACAAGTCATTTAATCCTATTTGCTTCAGTTTCTTCATCTGTCAAATGAACTAGAAAAGGAATTAAAAAACTACTCTTCTATCTATCTACATTTTCTCTCTCTCTCCCTCCCTCCCTCCCTCCATCCCTCCCTTCCTTCCTTCCTTCCTTCCTTCCTTTCTTCCTTCCTTCCTTCCTTCCTTCCTTCCTTCCTTCCTTCCTTCCTTCCTTCCTTCCTTCCTTCCTTCCTTCCTTCCTTCCTTCCTTCCTTCCTTCCTTCCTTCCTTCCTTCCTTCCTATGGAGATCCCAAAGGAACAAGGATCATCTACAGAGAATGAAATCAGAAATAATCATCCTGTCCAATCCTTGGCTTTAGAACCTCTGGGTACTAGTTAATAGGCCTGAAGATAGCAAGGGTAGAGATCTGACAGCAGACCACCATGAAAATGTCAGATCATAATAATTCCTTTAATTTTTCTTTTTTTAAACTAAAAACATTTTTTCTGATAGTGGAACAACATCGTGTTCTTTATACTTAAAATTATTCCATTGAAGACAAATTAGTTCATTAAAAAGAAACATTTATAATAGTTGTACTCCTAATTTTAATCATTTGGAAACCATCCTTGAAGCAGGCCAACTAACCATATGGCAGACATGTTCAAGTAAAGCAAGACTCTGGTTGTTTAGGAGAAATTTCTAGAGTGGCCTCTTTCAACAGGGTTTTCTTGACATCTTTTTTGCTTTTCCTCTTTTCCAAACCACCTATAGATCAACACTGGCTTTTATCAAGCAGGAAATAAAGACAGTAGCCCTGAATTCATAAAACTATTTGGAAGGACATGAATCAAAGCAACTTTTTCAATAGTCACTCTAATTACATTGTTTTGAAGCCACTCAGTATTGATACTCTCTATTAGAAACTCCCATCGAGGGCAGCTGGGTGACTCAGTGGATTGAGTCAGGCCAAGAGGTGGGAGGTCCTAGGTTCAAACCTTGCCTCAGATACTTCCTAGTTGTATGACCCTGGGCAAGTCACTTGACTCCCATTGCCTAGCCCTTACCACTCTTCTGCCTTAGAATCAATACACAATATTGATTCTAAGACAGAAGGTAAGGGTTAAAAAAAGCTCCCTTTGATTTGAAAGTGGGTTTTTCAAACTGAGGAAAGATATAAAATGGAAAATAGGATGGGAGAGAAGCTTTCTATTTTATTTCTCCCACCATTTCAATTTTCCCCTTATTTGTTCCTCTTAAAATGTGAAGATCCTCACACCTTATACCAAGATAAATTCAGAATGGGTGAATGACCTAAATATAAAGAAGGAAATATATAAATATATAAGTAAATTAAGTGAACACAGAATAGTATACCTGTCAGGTCTATGGGAAAGAAAAGAATTTAAGACCAAGTAAGAAATAAAAGAATATCACAAAATATGAAATCAATAATTTTGATTACTTTAAATTAAAAAGATTTTGTACAAATAAAACCAATGCAACCAAAATTAGAAGGGAAATAACAAGGTGGAGAAAAATCTTTATAACAAAAATCTCTGACAAAGGTCTAATTATTCAAATATATAAGGAACCAAATCAATTTGTATAAAAAAATCAAATCATTCCCCAATTGAGAAATGGGCAATGTACATGAATAGGCAGTTTTCAGATAAAGAAATCAAAACTATCAATAAGCACATGAAAAAGTGTTTTAAATCTCTTATAATTAGAGAAATGCAAATCAAAATAACTCTGAGGTATCACCTCACACCTAGCAGATTGGCTAACATGGCAGCAAAGGAAAATAATAAATGTTAGAAAGGATGAAGCAAAATGGGGACACTAATGCATTGCTGGTGGAATTGTGAATTGATCCAACCATTCTGGAAGACAATTTGGAATTATGCCCAAAGGGTTTTAAAAGACTGCCTGACCTTTGACCCAGCAATACCACTGCTGGGTTTGTTCCCCAAAGAGATAAGAAGAAGAAAAGTATACAAAAATATTCATAGCTGTGCTCTTTGTGGTGGCAAAAATTTGGAAAATGAGGGGATGCCCTTCAATTGGGGAATGGCTGAACAAGTTGTGGTATATGTTGGTGATGGAATACTATTGTGCTCAAAGGAATAATGAACTGGAGGAATTCCATGGGAACTGGAACAACCTCCAGGAAGTGATGCAGAGTGAAAGGACCAGAACCAGGAGAACATTGTACACAGAGACTGATACACTGTGGTACAATCAGATGCAATAGACTTCTTTACTAGCAGCAATGCAATGACCCAGGCCAATTCTGAGAGACTTATGAGAAAGAATGCTATCCACATTCAGAGAAAGAACTGTGGGAGTAGAAACACAGAAGAAAAACAACTGCTTGATCACATGGTTCAAAAGAGAGATGATTGGGGGTGTGAACTTTAAACAATCACCCCAGTGCAAATATCAGTAATATGGAAATAGGTCTTGATCAATGACATGTAAACCCAATGGAATTGTGTGTCAGCTATGGGAGGGTGATTGAGGGAGGGGAAGGAAAGAACATGAATCTTGTAACCATGGAAAAATATTCTAAATTAAATAAATAAAAATAATTTTTTAAAAATGTGAAGATCCTAAGGATGGGATACTATCACATTTGACTCAACCACCAGTGGGAATAAGATAAAGGATAAAAATAACATAGTGACAATCATGTGAATCAAGGTTTAAAAAAAAGGTCTCTGTATCATAAGTCAAAAATACATGAAATGAACTCTGCAAATGCCTCACCACAAATCTCAAAATATTTAAAAATGATCACTTTCATTTGCTTCTTTCCTTTTTTGATGGCACATATTATAGTATGTTCCAGAAAACTTTAATAGTTGAATAAACAATCATAAATCATACAATCCAGCAGTGGGAGACAGTTGGGATCAAGGCTTAAATCCTGCCTCAGATAATCCTCAGCAATCATAACCACCCTGGACCTATTTCATCATCTGTGAAATGGGGATAATAAAATAAAAGCAGCTACCTCTCAGGGCTACAGGGGGGAATCAAATGAGACATGAGACGTTCATTTCAAAGTCAAAAAAGCACGACATAGACATAGGTGTTATTATTAATAAGCTGACACTTAATTTTTCACATTCTTTGAAAGGAAGATGAGTACTAAGGATGTAATAATGTCAACATCTGTTCTATTGTTCCAAATACAGCAAGAGGCTACTAAGCATTCGAAATGGCCAGGAGAGTTTGCTGAATGAGAATCAGGAAATTTAAGTAAAGGCAACATGTGACTACCTGAAGTGAATGCAAATGCCATAAAGATGGCAGGCAGCTGCCCCCCTAAGGAGCACCCATTAATCCAAGGTGACCTATCCCATTCTGATGAGAGTGAGCCAAGCTGACTGCATGCCTCAAAAATCCTTTACTTCTATATAAAACAGTGAATTGTTAACAAAGGCCCATTTGTTTTAAGAGCTTATCCAGTCTTTAAGTCTTGTAATGAAGTGGGCTATAGGCCAGAGGGAGTACAATGTATAAATGGCAAGCTCTAAGAATAAAAAATCAAGCCATCCACAATCTTGGAACAGAATAAACATTGTTTCTTAAGCCTCTCCCCTTGCTAAGTAAATAAGTGGTTTTGGAGAACCTACCTTTGTCACAGGACATACTTCAGAAGAGGTCTGCCTAAGTCTGATGTGTTGAAAGTTGCAATAGATAGAGTAAAAAGGGTAGTTTTTTGCAACCTGATATCACATCACAAAGCTGCCTTGTAGTTCACACACCCTGGCTATAAAGCATGGTTTAAGTGAACTGGAGAATAACCCACAGAGTATATGAGGAAAAAACCTGTGGGACTTAATGGAATCTTAGATCTAGGTATCAGCTTCTTTATGAATAATGCATTGGAAACTCTAAGACCCACCAGTGATTCTATTATAAATAGGGGAAAGAATGTCCAGGAATGGTTTAGACGCTCCTGATCCCCGTCACTACTCTGGTCCTGACCCCTAGAGAGGGAGGTTCTTCACCCTTTTGGGGTCATGGACCCATTTGGCAGTCAGAACAATGTTTTGATAGACATAAAACAAAATGCGTGGGGTTACAAAGGAAGCCAATTATATAGAAACAAAATTGTGGGTTTTTTTTTTTTTTAGTTCAAAGATTTGGGTTAAGAACCCTTGTGACAGATTCAGTAAGATACTCAAGTTATCCATGTTTCAATCCAACACTGAAAAAATGTCTAGCACTTCTCAGGAAAGATTTCTGTTTTGTTTGAAAGCTTTTTGCAAATACTTCATCGAAGTTTAGGGGAAGAGTTCTTTTCCTGAAATCCTTGACACAAAAGGCTTTGCAATCATCTGTCTAAGTTGGCTTGGGTGTAGTCCTGCCTGGAGGCACAGAGATGAACTTGATGACCTCATGAAGCTCCATAAAGCCCTTTTCAGTCTCATGATTTCATGAAACACCAACCCATATTTTGTTAGGTTTTCTTAACATGCAGTAGAATTCAATGAAGGTATTGTTTATACCACACTAGTAGCAGAACTCTTTTCTACCCCACATCTCTTTACCTTCCAACAATCAATCAATTAACAAATCACAATCCTGCTATGTGCCTAGCTTTGCATTAAATGCTAGAATTACTTTGAAGAATGCAATGAAGAGTCGAGGAGAAAACTGAAGACTTTTGACTGCAAACACAGTCCTCTTTCCATTCTGTCATATTGTCTTCAAATAAAGAAAATAAAGAAAAATGAGCTAAATGCAAGAAAACCCAAGATATGAAAGATATCTGTAGAGAAAAACAGGTATAGAGAGTATAGTTAATAGGGCATTCCTGTAAGTTTGAGTCTATTCCTCTTATTTTTTCCTATTTTATATTCCTGTATCATTGAGTAAAATATCATAAATCTACATGTTCCACAACTTCTTTTGTCATTTATTATTTATTTAATGTTTATTATTTATTAGTAATTTCATTTTAGAAGTAACTTTTCAAAGACTAGGCTTCTTAGTCCACTATTTTCACATATGCTGTGAATGAGGTCAATGTTGTAGTCTTTTTCTCTTTTTTCAGATTGAAATTTTTTCCACCAACTATATATGAAAACAATTGTTAACATATTTTAAAAATATTTTGAGTTCAAAATTCTCTCCCTCTCCTGCCTCCTCATTGAGAAGGCAAGCAATTTGACAAAGTTTAGATGTTTCAGGAATCCTAAGAAGATAAGCCTCTAAGAGAGTGGATACACTCTGTGTCAAACACAAAAAAACCCCCAGATCTTTGAAGCATTTCAGTGACACGAGATTGCTGACATAACATATGCATACAAATGTATACATGTGGAGAAAGAAGATCTAGAACTCACAAAGGAAAAGACAAGAGATTGCTTAAGTGAAGAAAGAAGATATTATCAAAAGGAATTATATCCACAACTGAATTCCAGAATTTTCATAATATTGGAATTGAATCTAAATCCAATATTTTCTTGGTCACCATGCCATATAACAAGCTCTTGCATATTACCATTATATAACAATTTTAATCACTTAAATTTTGTTATTAACAGTGAAGATAAACTTTTTTTTAGTTACAGCCTAAAGTCATGAGTTACCAGCTCCAATATGAGAATGTGATAGATAAATAGTCCCTTCTCTCAGGGAGCTTATAGGATAGTTCAGGGGGGAAATGGAATATTTCAGTTGTATATACAGGAAGGCCTCTTTATCTGTGGTTCCATTTTCTGAGCTTTTAGTTTTCCATGGTCAACTGGGAAGGTCCCCTGAAATATCATTTTCACTTTTGGGGAGGATGGAAGAGGTCAGGGGCTGTAGAGCACCAAACCAAGAGGTAGGAGCAGGGAGAGAAAGCACATATGTATGGAATCAATAGGTGTTTCGTTAAAGCTGAGGACTCAGTCATCTGCAATAGGTCTTCTAATGTATTCCCCACAGATTTGGGGGCCCTACTTTACAACAAGGTTAAACTATATAGTACTGATTATAAGGGGAAAGTATTGTTTTGGGGGGACTGTAGTTATCAGAGGTTTCATGGAGAAAATATGTCTTGAATTGAAAGAGTCAATAAGTTGTAGGGGAAAGTAAAGTCATTCCACACAGGCATGCCATAAGTGAATATATAAACATAAAAAAAGTCAGGATGTGGAATTCCAGAATGGTTTAATAATAGGAAAACAATTTATATAACTGAGCACTTGAGCAAAAGGGAAAAAAAAAACAAATTGAAGACTCTATCACCAAACTATTCAATAGAGAAAAGGTCTTCACATATCATTTTCAAAAAAAATAATAATAATACTACAAGGATCTTTCTTCAATATGATGAAAAGTATGTTGAATACCACAATCTTATAGGTAACTGAAAAACACTAAAGGCATTTATATTCAAAATCAGGGATAAAAGAGGGAAAGTCATGCTCACTAATTCCATTTGACAGTTTTAGAAATATTAGCATATATTTATAATAGCAATAATGAAGGAAAAGGAAATCAAAGAAATAAGCATTGGTAATGGAGAAGTTAAAATATCTATTTGGAGACATATGTCTCTAGAGATAGTGAGACAAGGTGTGAAGATGGGATTAACTACATGCCCTATGGGCAGTCACAAACAAAACTATAGCTTCAATTGTTCCACTTAAAGTGGAAGGAAGGCACAGGAAGTGACAAAAGGAAGGGTCTTTAAAAGTGTTAAGAACTTCCTGTGACTAGCTCTTTTCACCTTCAAACTTGGCCCTGGAGGATCTCTGGCTGGGGACTTTGGACTGCTCTTCGATTTTCCCTTAGAACTACCATGTGGGTGAGTGAAAAAGACTGACTCCTTTTCATGACTTTTCAAGGGGTACTAGCCTCCAGAAAGGCCCCTTATCCTGGAGGTGGTTTTTGGAGTAGAACCGTTATTTAATTTATCTCTGGGCCCTTTTGCTGGGGCCTCTGAAGCCCTGCCTGGTTTTGACCAGCCTGGAGTAAATGTCTACTCTCTCTCACTTCCTTACTTTCACGCTTTCCCTTTATTTTATAAACAAATTGCTATAAAGTCATTCTGACTTGAGTAATAATTTCTGGTGAACGCATTTCTCATATATTTAGTCCAACCCTTTAATTTTTAACCCTTACAAAGATCAACTCACAAAACTATCCTCATTTCTATGTATTATAATGATTGTTTCGTCAATAAGCATTTATTAAGCACCAATTATGTGCCAGGCTCTCTGCTAAATGTTGGGGACACAAAGAAAGGCAAAAGATAGTGATACCCCTGAAAAGAACAGCAGCAATAAAATAGAACATTATGGGCACAAAGTTACCATACCATGCAAGAGACCAAGAACCATTATCAAGTGACTTCAAAGTAATTTGGAAAGAAGACAACAAATGGGAGTATGTTCTCTGCTCATGCTTAGGGAGAGCAAATGTCATTAAAATATCAATATTTTGCAAATTAATTTGCAGGTTTACAGCTTTACCAATAGGCTACTATATAGAATTAGCTGAAGTTATAATGAAAACTATCTAGAAAAGCCAGGAAGAAAAACTGGGACAGAGGGACCAACCTGCTAAAATTTCAAAATGGACTATAAAGCAATAACCCTAAAAACTCTATGGTCCTGGAAAAGAAACTCAGAAATAGATCAATGGGAGGAAATAAAGAAACCAGAAATAGAACAAGTTGCATATATAGATTTGTGTTTACTAAACCCATGCTTAAAAATTACAGGAGAATGGAATCATTATTTAAATAAAAACTGCTAGAAAATAACAAGAGAGCTATATAGCCAAAAAAGAAAAAGGAATAGGAGTCAACTGGATCCATACATTACACCATCCTGCCCTTGATGCTTGCTACCTTGTAGAACCTCAGGCTAGTTACAACCAGCTTGGGTCACAGTTGTGAAAAAACGGAGGAGGGGGGTGCCAGATAGTCTAAATTTTAAAGTCCCTTCCAGCTCTCTGTCTATGGGTCTATGATCTATCTGTCACAATAAGCTAACTGGACCAATAATTAATTTATTTCTTTAATTCTTAAAAATAAAAGAAAGAAAAGAAATCAGCATAAGTAGAACTAAAAAGCTTGGCATGATAAGGAAAAAGTAATACAAGATTGGCTCTAGCATGTGCACTATGAAGGAACATTAAAAGTCAGGAAAGGGAGTTGGGTCCTGATGTGATAGAATGTGATGTAGACAGACAAAAGTGAGGAGAAAACCATCAGGGGCCTGATGCAGTAACTTAAGCGTATGATGTAAAAGATCTACACCATTCTGGACATTATGAACAAATGATCAAAACTTTTTTTTGGATAGAATAAAGGGGATGAAGGAGACAGAATGAATGTGCCAAGATTTCTAATGGAGGAGGCCAAATTAATGTGATACTATAGACAGAACTGGAAAAGACTAGAAAGGAGGGGTTTGGGTTTGGTTTGTTTTTTTGGAGGGGGAGAAGATCTGTGCTTGGCTTTGGACATACTGAGTCAAAGGCTGCCGTAGGAAGTCTTGAAGATAACTAGAAACAGTAGATGAGAGGCAGAGATTCCAAAGTCTTCCACATTTAGGTGATAGCTGAAGCCTTGAGAGTAGGAGCATTCTCCACAGGGGAGAGTAGAGATGGAGGCTTATTGGGTACCAAGAGTCAGCAGGCAGTGGAGGAGCCAACGAGAGACACAGCAGAGGAGCAACAGCAGATGGGAAAAGAATGAAGAGTCCTGTATTCCAAAGTCCACATACAAAGGAAGCCGCTTTAGGAACTACTGAATGCTTCATTACTACTGAATCCTTCAGATTTAAGAGGAGTCAGTGAGAAAATAGTGCTAGAAACAAGTATCTTAATAGCGAGGTTTTGAAGAGAATGGGTTAAGTCAAGTCAACAAGCATTTAAGTCCCTACTCCTGTCAGGCACTGTGCCAAGTGTACAAAGAAAGAGGGGGGAAATCAAACCAACAACCAAACTCCTCGTTCCTACTCCCAAGAAATGCAGTCTCGCAGGCAGACGATATGCAAACAGCTGTGTCCAAAGGATACAAACGGGGAAAGGGGCCAAGTGAAAGGGCTCAGGAGAGGCTTCCTACAGAAGGTGGAATTTAGCTGGACTTGAGGGCCGCTAGGGAGTGCAGATGGCACAGAGTAGTACAGGTGTGGGGAATGGCCAGTGGAAGTCCAGGGCTGCATCACGTGTAAGAATGACAAGGGGACTGGAGTCACTGGATCTCGGAGCCCACGGCGGGGAGTAAGTACAAGATCTGATGAGCTGGAAGGGCCAGGCTGGAAAGGGCTTTAGAAGCCACGTGGAGAGTCTGATGTTTGATCTAGAGATGGTAGGGAACCACTATGGCTTACTGAATTTGGGGGGTGGGAGGGGTGATGCCATCAGGAAGATCTGCCCTCTAGGAAGATCAGTTCTTGCAATAGTCCAGGAATGAGGAGATGAAAGTTTGGGTGGCAAGGTCACAGGAAAGGAAGGGTCTTAATATAAGCTGTGCTATGGTGATAGAAATACCCTCCTATTGTAGCTGTATTTGTTCCAAAGAGATTTAACTTGCACAGGAGGTGGAGCTAAGATGGCTGCATAGTAGCAGGAGCCTTCTGAATCTTCTTCCAACTGATATTTACAAAGTGTCTCAAAAGGACAGAAATTAAAATCAGACAATTAAAGGGGCTCTCCCATGGGATGCAGCCTTAAAGGTAGGTGGTGTTTGTGGATTCCCACACTATAAGGGGGTGAAACTGCACTTATCAAAGCACAAGCTGATCACCCCTCCTCCACACCTCCTACCCCACCAGAGTCAGAGAGAGGGATGGGGCAATCTCTAAATTCTTGGGGCTGCCTAAAAGCACCACAGGCTTACCCCTGAGGGCAGTGCAAAGATCTGGCAGTGAGATATGGGACCCCGAGCCTGGGTAGTGGAGGGTGAAGCTTGGGCAGAGACAGGGCTGGACATAGCCAAGGCAGTAGGGGCTGGAGAAAGATAGCCTCAGGACAAAAAGCTTTAAAGTTCGCTGCACAAAGAAAATCACATTACCTGTCCTCACTCAGGCTTTTGACTAGGAAGGGAAGATACTACCAAGACAAAGCCCTGTGAGACAGAAGCTAAGAAAGCAATCAACTCGCAGGAACCCCAATCTACTAGTGGCAAACAAAATAAGCAGCAGCAAAAACAAGCTCTTGACCCTGGATAATTTCTATGGAGAAAAATGAGTAAAATACAGAAGCAACAGCAAAGGGTGACAAATAAGCAAACATCCAAACTTTCAAAAGAAAATGGAAATTGGTCACAAGCTCTTGAGGAACTGAAAAAGGAGAAAAATGGGAAGAAAAGTGGGAAAAAGAAATCAAAGTAATACAAAAAGAAAATAGCAGCTTAAAAGATTAAAATTGCCCAGATGGAAAAAGAGGCACAGAAATCAAATGAAGTAATAAGCAAACTGGAGGCCAGAATTAACCTGCTGGAAGCCATGAAAAGCAGGATAGACTAAACTGAAAAGGAAAATCAAAAGATCATAGCTGGAAATCAGTCTTTAAAGACTAGAATTGGGCAAGTAGAAGCTAATGAACTCATGAGACAGCAAGAATTAATAAAGCAAAAACAAAAGAATGAAAAAATAGAAGGGAACATGGAATATATCTCATTGAAAAGACGAATCACCTGGAAAACATCAGGAGAGACAATTTGAGAAATATTCATCTACCGGAAAGCCTAGAACAAAATAAAAGCCCTGACATCATATTACAAGACATTATCCAAGAAAATTGCCCTGATATTCTTGAGGGGAAAATAGACATTGAAAGAATTCATAGATCACTCCTTACCTTAAATCCTCAAAAGACAACCCCCAGGAACATTATAGTAAAATTTGAGAGCCAGAAAGAGACAATTCAGATATCAAGGAGCCCCAGTCAGGGGTTTTACAGAATTACACAGGATCTGGCAATATCCACATTAAAGGACCTCAAGGCTTGGGATATGATATTTAGGAAAGCAAGAGAATTGGTTCTACAACAAAGAATCACCTACCATCAAAACTGACTACATACTTTCAGGGGAAAGTATGGGCATTTAACAAAATAGAAGATTTCCAAGCATTCCTAAAGAAAAGGCCTGAACTAAATGGAAAATTTGATGTCCAAATATAAAATTCAAGAGAAACATGAAAATGTAAACAAGAAACAGGAAAAAAAAAATTTAAGGTCTTCAGTAAGGTCAAATTGTTTATATTCCTACATGAAAATGATATTTGTAACTCCAAGGAGATTTAACCTATATTATTCCAAAGTCCTTTTGGGGAAAATCTATAGCAGTTATCAAAAAATGGGGGAAAAAAATAAAAATTAAAAGTGCAAGGTACTCTGTCTAATTTAATCTTGGGATTTGAAACAATATAAGAATCACGGAATCGTGGGATATCATACCTTTAAATAATGTATAAGTAACAATCAAAGCTATAGCAGAGAGTGAGCAAAATTTTTACCTACCACAGTATACTGACTATCCAGAAATAGCCTGGAAAAAAAACTCACCAAAAACTCTGGCTACAAATCCTAATGGAAACTGGGATGCAAACATGGTAAGAAACCAAGGGGCAGCGTAAAGGCTGGGGCCAATTTCATGTTCTTCCAGGTGACTATAGAGATCTCTGTGGTAATCGTGAAGAAGTCTTGAGAGCTGGTACATCTGGATCTGCAGGAATATAGAAACTATTTGAATGTATATGAAGTGCTAATATACACATAGTAATGAACTTACAAATATGTTTTATCTATTTGTTGGGAAAAGTATCTTGTAATTAAAGGCTCAATATGCAATCACTAGAACATCAGAAGTTCAATTTGAATTGCAGAACTTACACCAACTATCACATGGATGTACGTTATCCCATACCAAGTGACTTAATTTCCTGCCATTTCCCATTTTCACCAGACTAGAAAAAATATCATCTCTCCATCACAGGCACATTCTGAATAAAACTGCCTTAACATAGTTGTTTTTTTAAAATAAAAGTATTATTGACATTATAACCACCCTTCCCATTCCTGCCCAATAAGCAGCATCAGTGTGTTTTGTTAGTTAGTAAGCTGGTTTCAAAGGCAGAAATATTTTGGTTCTAAGTGTGTGACCATAAGCAAATCTGTCAACCTCTCTCAGAGTTCCAGACACCATCCCCAGCCTATATATAGATTTAAGAAAATTATAGCTGTTCAAATCTGGCCATAGACACTTCCTAATTGTATGACCCTGGGCAAGTCACTTAGCTGCCACTGGCTTGCCCATACTGTTCTTCTGCCTTGGAACCTGGAACCAATACACAGTACTGATTTTAAGACAGACAGAAGGTAAGGGTATATCTATCTAATATAGCATAATAATATATATGAATATATATTAAATATACAGAGAGAAAGGGAGAGGAGAGAGAGAGAGGAGTGTGTGTGTGTGTGTACTGTATTAAGCACTTTACAATTATCTCATGTGATTCTCACAACAGCGCTGGTAGGCAGGTACAATTATTTTTTTACTTTTTAAAATAATTTATTAAATATTTTATTTTAATAACAAATTTCCACACAAGTTTTTTAAAGTCATACGAACCATATTTTTCCCTCTCTTATTATCTTATCCCTCTTAGAACCAGCAGGTGCAATTATTAATTTCCTTCTTATAAATGAGGAAAAAGAGGAAAACAGAAGTCAGTGATTTGCCCAGGGTCACACAGCTATTGTGTGTTTGAGGCCAGATTTGGCCTAGATCTCCTAGCCTCCAAACCCAGCACTCTATCCATTTCACCACCTACTTCCTATATGAGTTCCAGACAAAATGGCAATCTGCATTGCTGGCTCACACTGGGAGTTTCCTATGTGAATGAAATCAGAAAGTCCAGACTAAATACTACCCCAGATCTAAAAATTGCAGTAAACCACTGCTGACCAAATTATAAATTAATACATTGTTTCTATGAAACTAACTGCCCCCTTGAACTCTTGTTACCTAATGTGTACTTGTGGAATCCATTTTTTTTCTTTTTTTATTGTCATGTAAAATTTAGTGGAATCAATGAATGAAATGAAGCAGGATGTGCTCAGAGGAGCATATGCAGAGTTCTCCTAAAAAATCCCACCCATTTCTCCAAGGAGGTCTTGCATCTCAAAGCTGGTAACTCAAAATCTTGTAACTGCAGCACAAGAGTTTCAAGGTACTTTTTCATTAAAACTAAATTATTTGGGGATATATTGCCTGACTCAGGAAATCCATTTTGGTTTCTTTTAGGTCTGAACCAAGACCATTGCTTATTTTCTTTGTAATCAATCTTATGGAATAAGCAAGTGTTGTATAAATTTATTAAGAAAACCGTGACCCAGAAGAGTACTGAAGCTCCAACCCAAATCTAAATATGGGGAGGTCAAGGGAGCTCAGCAGGTCTAGGGATGAGTCTGGACTAGGTTAACCTGTATAGCAGGGCTCTTTCTAGCTGGGTCTTAGCCTTAGTCTGGATAAATACTCCTAGAACCAACTGGCAAAGAAGCTCCAGACAGGGCTTAGCGGGGTTAAGAAGGAACAAAAATTTTCTGAGGCTGTCATCTCATTTTAGCATCTCCATGTAATAAGGGTCTAAAATGGACAAAAAAGAATCGTCACCACTAAAAAAGGTAATGTAACGTCATAAACAAGCTACGTAAATTTCACAAACTTTGCTTCAACATCCTATAATTGGTTTCATGGCTGCTAAAAGCTCGCATTTCTGGCCTTAAAATGTTAAATTAATGATAATGTGAGGAGAAAAGGAGAATCCGAAGGTACTTGTGGAAAGTGCTAGTTGGGCCAAAAGTTTTTTGGTGGATGAAAGCTAGTCCTTTTATGAGATTCTTATTCACTGGGGTTCAGAACTCAAGTTGAGAAAGTTTTTAATGGCTTAAATCTGATGCCTTGAAAATATTTGGCTCCAACTTATCCCTCTCGAGATCTTTCTTAATAACTTGTTTGTATTGTGCACTAGAGAAGCCCAAGTTACATCAAATCTTCCACTACAGTTTTTATTTCAGCTTCCCTGAATCTTAAATTCATTTGCCTTACAAGGAAATAGGAAGAAAAGATTCATTTCCTTTTTTTAAAAATAGGATTAATGCAGATCAAGAGGATGGTGTGGCTATGATTTCCTCAGATATCAGCAAAGCTTCTGATAAAGAATCTCATACTATTTTTGTAGAGAAGATGCAGAGGCACGGATTAGATTAGAATGCCACCAGATGGATTCCCAGTTGGGCGGATGGCTAGACTCAAGAAATAGAAATGAATGCTTTGATTTCAGTGTGGCAGGAGGTCCCTGGAGGAGCCCCCAGACCTGCGTGTGGCCCTATGCAGTTTGATGTGTTTGTCAGTGACTTGGATAAAGGTATAAATGGCATGTTTGTCAGATCTACAGGGGACATGGGGCTGAGGTCTGAAAGGATGTCGACAGGCTGGAGGGCTGGACTCTATTAAGATGCAATTCAAAGGGGCAGTCAGGTAGCACTGTGGATAGAGCGCCAGGGTCCAGAGGACCTGGTTTCAAATCTGTGGGACCCTGGACAGGGCATTTAACCCCAACTGCTTGTACCTAACTGCTCTTCTGCCTCAGAATCAATACTGAAACTAAGACAAAAAGTAGGGGCTTCAAAAAAAAAGGTGCAATTCAATAGGGATAAATGGAAAAGTCTTGCACTTGGGTACAAAATAAATCATTCTTATAGGTATTAGATGGGAGTGACAGGAAGAGACAGTTGTTTTTCAGAAAAAAAAATCTGAGGGTTTTAGTAGACTACAAGCCTCTGGCAGCCAAAATTCTGTGACCTTGAGCTACACGGAAGGGCCTGGCTTCCACAAAGAGGGGTGTCTGCATTCATCTGGAACATGTTCGGGCCCAGCCACCATGATCTAAGGACACAGGAGAGCTGACAGTGTCCAGGAGGGTGGCTGGGACAGTCTGGAGTCTGAGTCCCAGGAAGCTCGGGGAAGAAGCCAGGCCTAGTCGGCCTGGAGAAGCCTGGAGGGTGGGGGGGAACACATCAGAGCTCTCTGCAAGAATCAGAAGGGGGGTCTTGGAGCAGGGATGAGGCGGATTCTTTCAGGATCTTGGGTAGACCCAGGAGCCATGGGGAGAAGCTTCAAAGTAGTCTGTGTGTGGCCCAACAGACTCCCCCACTGGGATGGTGAGGTCCTCATCCTTGGAAGTCTTTGAGGCTGGACGACTGACCACTTGCTGGACAGGGTACAGGGAGGGCTGCTTTCATGAATGGGCTTGACTAAAGGTCTTTTCTAGCCTTCCAATTCTTTTTTTTTTTTAATTCTCACCATCTGTCTCAGTATCCCCTTCTACAACAGAAAAGCAGCAAGGCCTAGGCAATGGGAGACTAAGTGACTTGTCCAGGGTCACACGTCTAGGAAGCATCTGGGGTTACATTTGCACCCAAGACCTCCAGTCTCTAGGCCTGGCCTTCTCTCCCCGGTGCTACCTGGCTTTCCCCAGCCCTTCAATCTTAGAAGTCTGTGAGAGTACATCAAACACAGATCTCCCTTCTCTGAAGCCCTGCAACCTCTCCCTATCACGTGTATCCGGGAACAGGATTCCTTGTGCTGTTATTTATCTGGGTGGCTAGCTAGCATAAAGTAGAGAGAGCTGGACTTCGAGGAGGTAGAGCTGAGATCCAATCCTGCCTCCCAGGAGTTCTACCTGGTGGCCCCGGACGAGTCACCTCACTGCTCTCAAGCCTCAGTCTCGTCCTCTGTCAGAGATAATAATGACACCCACCTCCCACGGGCTGTTGTGAGGATCGAATGAGACAATAAGCGAACTCTCTGCCCACCCGAACGGGCCCTCCGAATGCTGGCTGGGGTGGCGTCTCCCCAGAGGGGCGGCCCCCTCAGGCTTTTCCCCTCCCACACACGGAGAAGAGAGCCGTGCTACCTGTAAGATGATCATGTCCGGCCGATACTGCTTCCGGAGTCCCATGTCGAACATCAGAAACTTCAGCATCTTAAAGGCATCCTCTTCGCTCATGTGAAGGAGCAGCACGCCGGCCACGAAGCTCAGGCCCTGGCAGTAGCCCACCTCCGGGTCCAGGAGCGAGTAGGCCTTGAGGATGTTGTAGAGCGACAGCTGCCCCGCCCCCAGCTGCGCCGAGAAGTACGGATGTGTCGGGAAGGTGCGGCCTGCGGAGACAACGCGGAGCGGTCAGGACCCTCAGCCCTGGGGACCTGGGGCCTGACCAGAGAGGGAGAGGGAAACTCGGGGGATCTCAGCCCTGGGGATCTGGGGCCTGACCAGAGAGGGAGAGGGAAACTGGGGGATCTCAGCCCTGGGGATCTGGGGCCTGACCAGAGAGGGAGAGGGAAACTCGGGGGATCCCGTCATCGTTTAAGTCCGCTTTAAACATCCTTTGTACCAGAGAAACGAGGCAAGCACCTGCCCGGCCTGCTGGGCCCGCGTGGGCCAGGCTTTTTTACCCATTATAATCTGTCATTTTTACTGCTTGTTTCTTTATATCGTGACTCAGGTTAACGTCATTCACACTCACTCTGGCGGGCTGCCTCAACCCTCAAACAGGGATTGCCTCTTCCCTCCGCTGTAACCACTCCGCCTTTGGCCATTATTTTATAACAGCCTCTAACCCCCAAGAGTTAGCGTGATCAGCGCCACCTAAAAGGCTGACACCAAGACCTAATCAATCGGCTTTTGGCCAGAATGGATCCATCTTGTGGATTCTGCCGTCTGATTCCTACACCAATAAGCCTCTGCAGATACTTTTTCTCCACAAAAAAAGTTCTGAAATGCCTTGAAGAGCGGCAGAGATTGTCTTCTAAACAAAACACGCACCGCTTTGAAAGGAGGAAACGAGTCCCACTCCCCTGACGAGTTCAATGAATGCCAATAGATACACTCCTTTGTGCTACTCTTATTATGATAGGTGTGTTTGTTTTCGTTTTGTATTTTTCCTGATGTTCGTGGCTGGTCCCCAAGGAACGAGAGGCTCCTTATGGTCAGGCCTTCCTGGACGCTGGTCTCCTTAGTACTCAGATCGAGCCCTACAAGCAGGCATGCGTACCATTTGTTAATAATGCTGACAATGACTATTTTCATTAGAGATACTGTTCCATTGCTAAGCATCCCAGGCTAGATTGACACCAAAAATCTCTTTCCTGTATTATGAGATTGCTCTAATATCTCTTTTTTATTGTTAGAAAATAAGATCCTATAGGGGGAGGCCAGAGGCTAAGAAATGATGACAGTATTTTTAAAACATCATTTTCATACTTTTTTCTTTATTTTTTAAAATCCTGAACTTGTCTTAGTGTCAATTCTAAGATATGAAAGTGGCAAAGGTGTAGGCAATGGAGGTTAAGTGACCTGTCCTGATAGCTAGAAAGTGTCTAAGGCCAGACTTGAACCCAAGTCCTCTCCACTCCAGGCCTGGTGCTCCAGCCACTGTTCCACCTAGCTGGCCCAATTTTATTACTTCCATGTATATACTAGAATGAGGCTGAGAGTGTTGCTTGGCACCATCTATAGAAAACTTGCCTTAATGAGTAAAAGCAGGTACTCCGAAGGTCAGCCAGTCTAACTCCCTCAGCTTCACTGACAGAGGCTAGGCCCAGAGTGACCCTTTTTTAGCACTTAACCTTTGACTACCTCAGTTAATGATAAAATAAGGATGATAATAGCACCTCCCCACCCACCTAGCACCCGTGGTTGTGGAGACCAAATGGGATATTCGGAAAGCCTAGTTCCGGGCCTACAGAGCAGGTATTTAATTAATGCTTGCTTCCTTGGTATTTATTAAGCACTTAGACTTGCCCATGGTTACACAGCAGGGTAAGTGGCAGAGGTGGGATATGCACCCATGTCCTTTGATCTGGAGCCAATGAATGCATTGGAGATAATGTGAAAAGATTTTGTCAACCTAAGTGCAATACATATACATATACATATATATATAGAAATAAATTTATATAGCTATTTTTATTTGCATTATTTAAATATTTATTATATAGCATATATATTTAAGATACATTTATATGATTACTGAATAGTAATGATTGGCTTAGGAATGATCATCCATCCTTTACTCTCCAATTCAAGTGTTGACTTCTAAAGAATTCTTCCTGGATCTACAAGATTTACAATTAACCTCCCCACCCCCACCTCCCACAGTTTGAGTAGTCCTTTCTCTCCCTTCTAAAGCCTTCATGGTGCCATATTACGGACAATTATCTGCTTGTGTTATAGCCTCAGGCCGTAAGCTCCAGTTGTTTAAACCATGGGCCTTCCACAGCATATGGTTCCACAAACAGAAGACTTAGTGACTATTTGAATGAATGAATGAATGAATAAACTGAATTGAATTGGAGAATTTTAGACACAAGCAAAGTAATCTAACCCATTTACTTTACAGATGAAGAAGCCTTCCAGGAAGCATCTTGTCACAAAAGCAGAACTAAAACTCAAGTTTTTTGGGTCCCAACCCAATGTACTTTCCATTATAATTAGCAGAAAAAGATATACTCCCAGAATCTATTCTGATGATTACAAATCCCAAGTTAATAGGATCAAAATAATGATTAATTTTTAAAAGACTATTCTAAAGCTCAACTCTTTTTTCTTCCTCTTACATTTGAACTTTTTAACTATTACAACTCAAAAACAACAAAAAAGATGGGGGAAAAGTGTTGTAATATTTTACAGATGTTGCCATAGATGCACCAGTAAACATATTTAAGCTTATATTACTTAACTAAAATGTAAACTTCCCCATTTCAATTCTATTTTTTAAAAAGATCAAATTTTCTTTTCAACATCAAGCCTCAGTTTGCATCTATTCAGAGTCATATTTTCAGTGGGAATGGTTTCACCTTTGCTTACTGAGACATTTTCTTTTTCTGTCATCCTTTTAATGCTAAATTAGTCAGCAAATAGGAAAGGAACAGAGGTTCTCTGAAGCAGGAAAGGATAATTTATTTCCTGAGTTAGAATTCTGTTTACACTTCTAATGTGAAAGAGAATTTAAGTGGTTCTATCATTTCAACAGTAGCGCATGGAAAGTGTTAGCTGAGCCCAAGTCCTTGCTATGAAATGCTTGCCATACATTAACTTGAAAATATTTTTATTCAGACTTTAAAAACAGAACCTTTTGTTTAAAACTGAATTATTAGTCTTAACAACAGTAAATACAACCTAAAACTATGGATTTCCTAGTTGTTCTACTTACCTCATAGGAGAGTGGAATGTAAAAAGGCTTGGTCAAAGACATAAAGTGATGTGAAAATGTGAGATAATACATTGTTATATATTCTTTTTATTTTTTTGAGGTAAAGAGGGTTAAGTGACTTGCCCAGGATCACACAACTAGTAAATGTCCAAAGCCAGATTTGAACTTAGTAAAATGAATCTTCTTGATTCCAAGCCTAGTGCTCTATCCTCTGAACTACCTAGATGCTCTGATAATATATACTTATTAAAGGAACTTCCGTTTGGCAAAAAACAAAAATGGCCAGTTTTGAGGCATCCCATGACGTTTTTATTTTATTTTTGTGGATCCTGGGAGAAGGAAAAACAACCATTTCTTTGTTTAATCTTTCTTTATTTAATCTTTTCTTTATTTAATCTGCATAGAGATTAAAAATCAGATTTCAAATGAACTTTTAAAACTCACTAGAAATCTAAATCTCACCCATTAAATCTCACTTGATTTGGGACTTCTGGTGCTTGTGGAACAATATAGGGCTCACATGGTTTCTACCAAGGGGGAAAAAATTAATCTGGTTTCATTGAAAGGTCTATGAATCTCAAACTTACAGTGAACAAAATAAAGCTGAAAACCAGTCAACTTTTATCTGGTATACAATTTCAGAACTTGAAATAACTTTTACAGCATAAGCTAAAATCATCAAACTGCACCCAAATGTTCTTGGTTGTGTTTTTTGTTTTTTTCCTGAGACACAGACAGGTTGTGAGCTGCTGACTGTGTACAGTTACTTAATGACAGAGTCTGTACCTTAAATGAAATTTTCTGACTTTAAGGCCTTTGCTATTCTTTGCAGGGCTGTTATAAGAAAAGTACTTTGTAACCTCTAAAGCATTTTAGGCACACAAGACCTTATTAGCCATGGAATACAAGCATTATCTATGACATAATATCTCAAATAGAGAGTAATCATTTAAAACTGTCAAGGTTTGATTTGGTTTTCCATCACCTATCCATCATTAAATTACAACTCCAAGCATAAACACCCAATTCATGTCTATGCCCTTATCTTCCTTGAAGTCAGTCTTCCCCCTCTTTACTTTCTTTCTTTCTTTCTTTGATCCTTCCCTCCTCTCTTCATGCAATAGAAGGCATCATCTGGCAAAATGTATAAAATGTCTTTGGTGTTTCCATTTCTCTGGAAGTGAACATTCACAGGTAATTCTTCAAATATTAAGTCTGTATTTATTTTTATATATATATATATGTGTATATATATATGTGTATATATATATACATATATATACACACACACATATAAATGTTCTCTTGGTCCTACTCATTTCACTTATTACTCATGTAATTCTTTCCATATTTTTAAAAAAATTAATCTGATCATTTCTTACAGTGCAGTAATATTCCATCACAATTATATACCACAATTTGTTTAGCCGGTCCCCAATTAAAGGATATCCCCTTGATTTCCAGTTCTTTACCAACACAGAGAGCTGCTATAATTATTCTGGAACATACAGGCTCTTTTCCTTTTCACCCAAACCAGTGTGTTAGTGTCCCCAACTTTCTATACCCCCTCCAACATTTGTCATGTTGCCCTTTTCTCATTTTAACCAAGCTGATGGGTGTGAGATGATATCTCATAATTGTTTTGGTTTGCTTTTCTCTAATCAGTAGTGATTGAGAGCATTTTTTCATGTACCTATATCTAGATTTGATTTCTTCATCTGAAAACTATTCATCTTTTGCCCATTTATCAATTGAGGGGGTGGCTCTTAATCTCTAATAAAATCCAACAAAGTTCTCTATACATTTTCGATAAGAGATCTCTGCGAGGCCGTCTATAAAAATTCTCCTCTAATTTTCTGCTTTCCTTCCAATCTTAACAACATTAGTTTTATTTGTACAAAACTTTTTCCATTTAGTGTTCTCAAAATTATCCATTTTACATCTCACAATGCCCTCCACCTTTTGTTTACTCATAAATTCCTCTCCTATGAATAAATCTGATAGGTAATATTTCCCGTTTTAAATTGATTATGATACCTCCTTTTATGTCTAGATTATGTATCCATTTTGATCTTATCTTAATCAATGGTGTAATAACCTACACCTAGTTTCTGCCAAACTACTTTCCAGCTGTCCCAGAAATTTAACAAATACTGATTTCTTATCTCAATAGAAATGTTTCTGTCCAATAGAAGGTTACTCTAACCTTTTACTATTATTGTTTGTTATGTATGTATCTGGTCTGTTTTATTTCTTAGCCTGTACCAGATAGGTTTGAAAATTAATGCCATATAATAGTTTAAAATCAGATATTGCTAAATCTCCTTTCTTTACATTTTTTCATTAATTCTTTTGCTATTCTTGATCTTTTGTTCTTTTAAATGAATTTCATTATTTTTAAGTAGTTCAATAAAATAATTTTCTATGATCTAATTGGGATAGCATTGAATAAAAAAGATTAATTTAGGTAGGATTGTCATTTTAAATTATATTGGCTCTGTCCATCCATAGACAATTGCTAGGTCTCCAATTGTTTAGATCTGACTTCATTTGTATAAAAAGTATTTTATAATTAAAATTATTTTCATGTAGTTCCTGTATTTGTTCTGACAGGCATACTCCCAGGTATTTTATTCTATCTATGGTTATTGTATCTCTATTTCTTCTTGCGGGACTTTGTTAGTAATATACAAAAATACTGATGACTTGTGTAGGTTTATTTTAAATCTTGATAAAATTATTGACAGTTTCAACTAACTTTTTAGCTGAACTTCTAGGATTTTCCATGTATACCATCATATCATCTGCAAAAAGAGATTGTTTTATTATCTCTTTGCCCATTCTGGTTCCTTCAATTTCTTTTTCTTCTCTTATTGCTATTGCCAGAATTTCTAATAGTATGTTAAATAACACTGGGGATAACAAGCATCTTCACTCTTGATCTTATTGGGAAGGCTTCTAACATCTTCATTGCAGATAATACTGAGGGTTTTAGGCAGATGTTTCATATCATTTTAAGAAAAATCCACTTAAAACTATGCTTCCAGTGTTTTTAATAGGAATGAGTATTGTATTTTATCAAAGACTTTTTCTGCATCTGTATAACCATGTTTTTTGTTACTTTTGTTATTAATGTAATCAATTATGATGATAGTTTTCCTCATAACAAACCATACTTGCATTTCTGCATAATCCTTAATATCCATATTCTTGGGATACATTGTTGTAGTATCCTAGTATTTTATTTTGGATTTTTGCATCCACGCTTATTAATTAGTCTATAATTTTCTTTCTCTTTTGTTCTCTTCCGGGTTTAGGCATTAATACCATATTTGTTTCACAAGAGGAGTTTGGTATAACTCCTATATTATCCATTATTTCAAGTAATTTATTCAATAAATGTTCTTGTACAATAAACACAACAAACCAAATTTCTGGCTTCGTGGATACTCTATGGGATTTTCCTAAGAGAAAAGCTTTCCCTCCAAGCTCCCTAGCTGGTGAAGCATCTACTTTGTGCCCTAGCCAAACAAGGGCATGGATCAATTTCGTTTCTGCTTGCATCTAAAGGGTATCTATTTACAGTCAATTCCTGGTGAATGAAGGAAGGGCTCTTCTTTGCACCTGGATCTGGAATGGTTTCTCAGACCAATCTTGGAAGCTGAATGACTGCAAATTATGTTCTTTTTTGGACAAATGTTATAATCTGTTTACATTCCTAATGAACAGGACAGATGACAGAAGTGTGCCAAATAGCAAGGAGGATCCTGACAATTGTTTTTTTAATTGTTGTGGATAATCCTCATTAAATGGAAGAGCTGATTGTGTCCAGTTATCATCACAACTTATTAAGTAATTTTAGACATAGAAACAGGTTATCTAACTCTTCAAATTTAAACAGAAATAAGGGACATTTTACAAACTCAAAATAAATGTACTCCATCATCAAGGTGTGCTCTGATGCCATATCACCATGCTGTGGTGACTCTAGCTCCTCCAAGTATGGAACAAGTCACCTGCAGGCTGTGACAGGTCCTGCCATGCTGGGAGGAGGGTTTTGACAATAGACTGTTTCTTGCTCAAGGACCAGCTAAGTTAGAGGGGTGCTTATTGCTAGGAAATGAACAAATTTTTTTTCAACTACAGAAACTCCTGAAGGAAGGACTGGGGGGTTGGGGGGCGTTCATGGCAGTACCTTGGAGATACCAAAATATCACTTAAATCTGCTGAAGTGAGTCTGGTCATATAGTGGGAGAACAGATGGTGATTAGAACTGTGATCACGTTAGTAAAGGAAACTCCACTGACCTACACCGGTTGGTGCCTTCTCTACAAATTATAGTTTTCAGAGAGTCACGGTCTGGAGCCTAACGCTTACTGATTTCAAGACCGGTTCTTGACCCACTATACCAAACTCTTATTTCATGGTAGTAGTGTGAGTGTGTGATAACAGAATTCTTGGCCTTTTTACACTTTGTTAGTTACTTAAGGCACACTGATCATCAGCAAAGTTGGGGTTTCTTTTGGTTATTTTTGCTTCTATTTCATAAGTTTCTTGAATGGTACTCTCCATTCAATGGGACAGGCTGGTAAAAGTACATACTTCTGTAAACACACCTTTCTTTCTAATGGCACACATGTTAGAGCAAAGGCACACAAGCCCTGCAAGAAGAATTCTGAAAGACCAGACTGGGGAGGGGCTGCAGAGGATTTCTGACACCCTACAACGAAAGCCAGTTGAAACTTGCAAAACATCCTTCATCTAACTGTTCGTCAAGGCCTGCATCTTTAAGGTATGTTCTCCTTTATAGCAAGAGAAATTACAGAAATGTCTCTTATTTAATCTTTTTTCTTTCTTTTTTTTTTTAAACCCTTACCTTCTGTCTTGGAGTCAATGACTCCAAGGCAGAAGAGTGGTATGGGCTAGGCAACGGGGGTCAAGTGACTTGCCCAGGGTCACACAGCTGAGAAGTTTCTGAGGCCAGATTTGAACCTAGGACCTTCCATCTCTAGGCCTGGCTTTCAATCCACTGAGCTAGCCAGCTGCCCCCTTTCTTTTTTCTTTTGTATCACCCACAGATACAAAATAAGGTTGGATGAGATGACTAAGTCATACCTTGAATTGGTTGCAAAGTACTCTGGAAATGAAAAATTAGTATAATAATTATTATTACATACAGAAAGTTATTATCTTTAAAAAGAGGCATGTGGCAATTTTTCTCTCCTGTGCACCAGGGTAAAAATGTGTCAGGATGAAGAAACAGTCAGATATACATCAAGAGGGGAGATAATTACGACATATTGCTAGAAGCTCAAGTTCTGAGTGGCTTTTTATTGAGGGACTCCTACCCTCTTTCTCAACTCTAGATTATCCTGGGGAACTTCACTATATTCTGGAGGCTGATTTGTAGAGAGGCTGCTTCTCATTTGCATTTTTGAGGTAAGGATCGCACTAACTCTTAAGTATCCATGGCCTCTCTCCTTTAAAAATATCTATATCATGTTTCTGCTCAGTTTTGGAACAGGCCCACGACAAATTCCTTTTTAGCCACTCCCTCAACTCCATATGTGTTCACCATGCTTCAGCTGCTTTACTACTGCTGAAACGAGAAGTTATTTTTGCCCCATTTACTATGTGTCAGCCACTAGGATAAGCCCTTCACAATTATTATCTCAATTGGTTCTCACAACAACCCTAGGAAAAAGGTATTATTTTTATCGCCATTTCATAAATGAGGAAACTGAGGCAAATGGTGTAAGTGATTTTCCCAGAATCACACCGCTACTAAGTGTGTGTGAAGTCAGATATGAACTCGGGTCTTCCTGCCTCTAGTACTGCTACTCTATCCACTGATCCACTCAGTTGCCCTCATTTTATAGGCGAGGAAATGAGGCCAGAGGCATTCAGCGACATTCTCATGGCCACATGGGATAAGAAATAAAGGCAAGATTTGAAGCCAGCCCTCTGTACCATACTGGTTCCCCAGCAGAGAACCAAATATGGCTGAGTATCCAGTATCTTTTGTCTGTCTCATTGGCAAAATGGCCTGGGAGCTCCTAGTTGGGTCTTTAGGAGAAGGGTTCTTGATCTTTTTGTATCATAGACTCCTTTGGGAGAATGATAATGTTGATATATTCTTTTTTTTTCCAATTAAATTTTATTTTGGCTCCCCACTCCCCAGTTATATATAAAAAAACAATTTCCAATATTTTCCAAAGAATTTTGAAGCTCATGGATTCTTAAGTGTATAAAATAATATGGGGTTACAGGGAAACTCATTATTTTTAAATACAATTATCAGCATTTTTGTTTTTAAGTTAAAGGGCTCCAGGTTAAGAATCTCTTGCTTTAGGGGGTAGGTACTTAAGTCTACAAGCCTCTTCATGAACCACTTCTAGGGACTTAGTGCAGAACCCTGAGCAAAGGACTTAACCTTTCCAGGTCTTTTTCATCTGGGAAAAATAGAAAGAATCATGTCTAAAAGATCTCTGAGCTTGCTGTCTAGCTTTAAAAGTCTCTGAGTCTGTGCCATTCCAGAATTATTCAGTTTGGTCCAAAGAAACTGCTGCTCAAAGAAAAAAAACCATGTATGCATCATTGTGTTCAGAGAAATGAGGAGAGAAAAGAAAGGTCAAAAGGCATAGTTCTCTTAGGCAACTTCACTAATAAATTATGGGATGATTTTACTCCTCTGTTTTATTTATTTATTTTTTAGGTCTGTGCCTTCTGTCTTAGAATCAATAGTATCTGTTTCCAGGCATGGGGGTGGTATGGGCTGGGCAATGTGGGTTAAGTGATTTGCTGAGGTCCCCCAGCTAGGAAGTGTCTGAGGTCACATTTGAACCCAGGTCCTCCCATCTCCAGAACTGGTTCTCTCTGCAATGAGACACCCAGCTGCCCCTCACCTTTCATTTTACAAGTGAAAAACGGATGCCCAGAAGAGAATTAAGCTTCTTAATGACAAAAAAACCACCCCAGGACGTGGGGCCAGTTTGCAGCTCCTGCGTCCAGTACCTTCTGGTTCTTTACTCAGTCACAAGCTCTAGGACTTACATCCACCTCTCGCTCCCTAAGCAGCCGCCCAGGCTCTCTTCTTGGACCTCTCTTTTCACTCTTCCTTCTTTCCCTGGGTGATTTCTGGGGTTTCCCAGGCAACTTTAAAGCAGAGCCGGCTCTCCCCCGAACAACAGGCCCGCAGGCCCCAGTGCCGCCTAGACACTGCCAGAGACATTCTGCCGGGGCCTGGACCGTCTCCCTTCCCCATTTCTGCTGAGGACACCAGCGCGCTGCCGGTCACCCAGGGCCATGGCCTCTGGGTCATCCTTGGCTCTTCTTGCTCCTGATCACAGGGCCACTCTGAGGAGGCTGCAGGCTATTCCAAAGAGTCTCTTGAAAGGTTGTCCCCAAGGAAAGAATCTGAAGCACCGTGCGGTGGAGCAGCCAGACGCGCTGACCCTGGAGTCACCGAGACCCGAGTCCAGCGCCTGTCTGAGACGGTGGCGAGCTGTGTGAGCCTGAACCAGTCCCGTAACCTGTCTGCCCCAGGGCTGCCATCTATATAACATGGGGCTCATAATGGCACCAGCCTCTGAGGCTTGTTCTGAGAAACAAATGAAGTGAGACATGTAAAGGGCCCTAGAAATGTGTTGCTTAAATAAGTCGTGTCTGGCTCTCCATGACTCCATTTGGGATTTTCTTGGCAAAGATACTGGAGTGGCTTTGCCATGGCCTTCTCCTGCTCATTTGACAGATGGGGAAATGGAGGCAAACAGGGACTTGCCCAGAGTCACCCAGCTAGTCACATGTCTGAGCACAGATGGGAATGGAGGTCCTCCTGACTCCAGGGCCGGTCCTCTCTCCACTGAACCATCTAGCTGCCCCATATAAATGCTAACTGTTATCATTCTTTTTAGTCTTAAAAAATCTCAAGATTTATTTCTTTTTAAGACTATGTCAAATCATCACTTGAACTGTCATGCTGGCACTGCCAAATTATTATTTTTGATGACAAGATCTCCACAACAGTAGAGGCAAAGGCACACACTTAGAACAATTCTGTTATTTTTGTGTGAACTTTTGAGCATCTCAAACTGTGAGTACACAAACTGATCGCTAATAAAGCTACATCCCAACCTAGACAGATAGCCTTATTGAATGGCAAAATGTTTTCTGACGAAGCCTAGGTAGGATTCTTTGCTGTTTTCTGCCTTTAAGAAAGTTTGATCCCTCATATGGTGTCACCCCAGAGCCCTAGGTTTTCAGCAACAAGATGGAATACAAAACAAAGCTGTTTTCTTGGATTATTAAAAATAGCTCCTTCTGTTACTCCAAGTTCACAACACTTGGCTCTTTGTGTTGGGGCCAAATGCGGCAAACCACCAACCGGGAAAGGAGTGAAGAAAACATTTTTTGCCCTTTTATATTTCAGTCAATATAACAGTTCCCAGTAGATTCCTTCATTTGAGGGACTATCTCAAATACCCATGTATTACCAGGTGGAGCCTTCTTTCTGTGTCACCAACCAAGACAGATAAGAAAACTCTTTTCTTTAAGTCAGACTGTAATCCCTTTGCTGCCAACCACTGGGCAGGTTTTATGGACTTGGGTCAGAATATATTAAATTTCAAGTGGGAAGCACAAATCAATAGTCCATTGACATCTTCCACAGTGGATCCTTCATTCGAAATATGCCTTTAAACTAAAGAGATACTTGTTCCTTTCAAGAATATTTTCTCAGTCATGCTTCCAGAGTGTTAGCACCATTTTCCCATTATGATTAAAACGAATGTGGCACAATGGACACAGTCCTCGAATGAGCAGCTGAAGCTTTCCTGCTTTGGTCCTACTCCCAGCTCAGTCACTGAGGTGCCTCTAGGACCCTGGGAAGCACATGTAGCCAAGGCCTCTTCTTCCAATTTGTAAAATGAAAATTCCTGCTTGGAACCAATTTCAAAAGGATACTGAGGACTTTTAAAAAAACAGTCCTAACAAACTGGAAAACACACTGACTATAAAGCTATAACTCAGGGTGATAGTAAGAGGAGAGGTCCTTTGAATCATCCTGAGAAAGTTAAAATCCTGGGTTCTGCTTTTGGACTTGGAGAGACCATTCTGGAGCAGTAAGTCTACTGGTCAGATGTTTTCGACTCCTGGTAGGCCATTCTCCTCTAGGAACTGCCAGCCAGCCAGATGAAGAAGCAGCAAGTGACTGCTGAGTCTAGGCTAAAGAACTGAGAAAAGTACAGCGTGGGGCTGGGGCTGGGGGGTTGCCACTGAAACCTGGATTGAAAAAATCAAGAGGTAGAAGTGCAAAGAGATAAAGCTTAAAAGTAGCAAGGAGAGTGGCTCAGCCAGTCCTAATGGCACTGGGAGTGCCAAACACTTGGCTTGGATTCGTGGGGAGGTCGTCAGCCAGTTGGCTGGGTGCTTCACAAGGGAGACAGCCCTACTGAGCCAAAGTGGAGGCTGCAGTTGCAAAATAGATATTGCAATAAAAAGGGGTTGTGAGTTAGTTGCCAGTTGATCAGGAGGAAAGTGGTTGCAGAACAAGCCCATCTGAGCTGGAAGGCTGGACTGAGGGGAGGATGGGGTGCTCAGCCAGCTGCTTAGCCACAGAACCTTCCCCAGCCCAGACCTAGAGCTCCAGAATGGTGCCTGGCCAGGTGGCCATCTGGTAAACCTGATAGCACCCCTTCCAGTCAGGCATGGATAGAGTAGGGAGGAAACTGTTTTTGGTCAGAAACTATTCCAATTGATTACATTCTGGGGAGGGCTATGTCAGTGGGGAGTAGACAGGGTTAAGAACCCTCACTCCACATGCTCCAGAGCCCCCAACCCCATGACCACTTGGATCAAAAACCATCAAAAACACTAGTGAATGTGAACCAAATATAGCTTTAAGCAAAAAAAAAAAAAATTTTTTTTTTTTGCTGCAAAAAGCTGTTTATCAGGAAGGCCAGTTTCAAAAAGTGAAGCCAGCTATCCCAAAGGGAGAAATAAAAATCCTGAACACACCAAATAGATTAACTTCATCAACCAAGAATGGGTTTCACAGGACTCTGAGTCACTGGTGGTTGTGCAGTTTATCTACTGACGAGTTTTCTGAGGTTCTGGCAGGGGGGTAGACACAAGAGCAGTTGTTCTAATATTCTGAAACACTGAACCAGCTTCAGTTTTGTAGAATGCTGCAATGTGCTTTAGTACTTCACTGATGAAAAAATTTCCCAAAATGAACCTAGAAGAGACTTCTTAGAAAACCAGATTAAATGACTGATGGGGGGGGGGGGGGTGTGCACAATACTATATAAAAACAACAGTGTTGTTGGGATAGAGAGAAGGGTTTTTTCTCTAGGTTTAGAGGAGGTTTTAGGAAATGAACCCCCAAATGGGTGAGAAGGTTTACAACCAGAGAGGACATTATCTAACAAACTTGGGATGTGGAATAAATATACTGAGCTGGTTTAGTTTAAATGTGGGAGGCAAGGCATAATGCCTCTAGCAGAGTTAGAGGTAAAGCCTGCAGAGGTCAATGAGGAAACTCTATTCCTGAAAACTGAAGGTTGTTTCCAAATAATCTGGCAGAGTATCAGGGGAGCATCTTTAAAGGAAGGTCAGAAGCTAGGGGACTTAGGAGAGACTATCTAGTGGGTCTAGGAGATGGACTTGGCTTAGGGGATCAGGATGGAGAGGAAGGTCAGGTGTCTGGGAAGGAAACTTCAGCTATGAGAGATGGCTAGAAAAGGGACTTTCAGGAGTGGGTCAAGGGGCTTAACAAACAATGGAGCAAAGGAGGTTATGAAACAAAACAGGCTGAATCACAGGCCTGCCCAGATCACATGCCAACTGGAGGAAAGGCTGCTGTCAGTCACAGCTGTGACTCTCAGTGGCTTCTAATAACTGGAGAGCAAACACTACCCAGATGGGATACACACAGTTATGAGAACTGATAAAGTCTCTCGCTATTTAGTCATCTCATTGTGGTTTTCTCCTCCTCCTCCTCCTCCTCCTCCCTTTCAGGGAAAAGTAAATATGTGTAAGATTCAAAAGTAATTTTGCCTATGGAAAAAAGAAATCTACAGAAATAAAATATCTCACTTAAAAGGAAATATATTCCCTCTTTCTTTCCCATTTATTTTTTTAAATGTAGAAATTTACTGTACACACCTCTTTTCAACCCCTCAGTCTCAATCTATTTCTTGCTTCATTTCACATTGGAGAAACATGACGTCATCTGCCCCATTACTCATTACATTAACAAACACAGGCTATTGCCAATTCATGAAAACTTTTTAGTTAGTGGGCTTCACTGATGTCAACTTCACATCATTTATTTTGGGCTGCCATCAAGCAGAGCCACCATCATTCAAAGACAGTGCTCCACTCACGTCAAAAATTTCAGTAAGAAAATTCCAGAAACAAAATGCCTTTTATTGACCCAGATTCCAAGTTCTGCTTTTAGATAGCAGAGTCAGTTTGGAAGTTCCTGGGGCTTCACTGTGACCTGGGTATTGTCCCTGGGTACTAAATGCTCATAGGAGACTGGCATTCACACTATTATTCCTATCTGTGGCAGAGACAATCTAGCACCACTCACCATCCAAGCAGTAGCAGAAATGATAACAAACAGGTCCTCTGTATGGCTGCCATTTCTCTGGGCATCATGCACAATAGCCATGGCTATTTCAAGGATTACCTAGCACTATAGAATGACTAAACATCTCACTTTGAGAAAAGGAGTAATAAAAATGGGAGCTTTTCTCATTCAATTTAATGAGCATTTATTAATCCTTTGTTCCTTCCTTCAAGACTTATTTCAAGCATCATCTTCTACACCATTCTTTCTCCTCTAATGGCCAGTGCCATCCCTCCAAAACCTACCTCCTGTATAAATATAAGGTCCTTGAAAGCAGGAACTTCTTTTTATCTTCATATCCCATCCTCTAGAAGGCCTGGCATAGAGTAGGCGGCACTTTTAAATGCACACTGACTGATTAAGCAGCCAGGAATCCATAGAGGAGCAGATCTCGAGTGAACAAGGCCTGAGTTTAAAACCTACCTGAGACGCTTAACAGTCCTGTGACCCTTAGCAGGCTACTTTATCTCTGTATTTCCTGTTTCCACCTCTGGAAAATGGGAACAATAATAAGGACTCACCTCCCAGGGTTGTGTGAGGAATCTGGAACCTAAAATGGTAAATGGTAGCTGTTCCTCCTCCTCCTCCCGTGTCTTTACCATGCCTCTTACCCTCACTCGTCCTTCCCCTACAGTCTCCTGCTCTAGTGCTAACTATTTCTATTCCTCTTCATCTTCTGCTTCCTCGTCTTCCTCCTCCTCTGCCTTATGATCCCTGGGCTGCCAGGCCCTATTTCCCAGATCTGAGATGAGATCCCCCACTTCTGTCCTTTGTTCCTCCTTATATCTGACAGAAACAAGTTGAAGTCATCGCCCGCACGGACCCTTGAGCACCCGAAGGCAGCCACTCCACGTGTCCCTCTTGCTGGTTTCTGAGCTCCTCCTCACTGGCATGGATGCCCTCCCCAGGGCACAAGGGCTCCAGCTTCTCCAGAAGGGGACATTCTGCACTAATGGGAAATGACCCATCAGAGGTCTGACAAGGGCACAGGACACCGCAACCATCCCCCCCATTCTGAACGCTATGTATATCCACTGGCTATCAAAAATTTAAACAGCAATCATTTTAATCTAGAGAGCTATAATAGGCTTCCAGCAGGGTATGAATAATTCAAAATTTTACAAGCTCTTCTATAAACTTCTAGTGACCTATATGAGAATTTAACTCCCTTGACATAATTTGGCAAGCAGACAAGTGTCTGCCAGCAGGTTGATTTAGTATAGAATTCATCATATATTTTTCTTCTTCAACTGTCTGGCTTTTCTTTACTATTGCTACTTATGCAGTCCTGAAAACTCCAATTTCAGAAACTCCTTTTCATTAGTTTAGCTATCCACTTTTATTAAAGTGAAACCACCATTTATTTAGTGAAAAGGGAACAGTTAAAAGACATATTCAAGAAAATGAGGATAAAGATAAATCTAAAATTTATGTTCAAAAAGAAATGAAATACATTATTTGTTCAAAGTATTTCATCTAAACTGTTTCACTGTTCATTACTTTAAGATGATCATATTTCAACCAATTACCAAGAAAGCAGTGATCTGAAGGACACACTTCCTCCACTTATATAAGAATATCAAGACAATCTATTTAAGAAACAATGGTAAAGGAATTCTAGGTAGGGTCATTTTTACATGTCCATGAATGCCATTTCAACAAAACATTCACCTAAAAAAAGGATGCTTATATCCACACACCCCCCCATATCTGAGAGAGGAAAAGGACCCACATATACAGAAATATTTATAACAGTATTTTTTTTATGGTGGTAAGGAAGTGGATTCTCACAGATTCCTCACCCCACCCCAACCTCTCCCTCACTTAACTAGAGAATGGTTGAACAAAAGATAAATGAGTATACTGGAATATTATTGTGCAATAAGACGAAAGGAAAGGTTTCAGAGAAATCTGGTAAGACTTCTAGAAACTGATAAAATAAAGTGAGTAGAACCCTAACCCTAAAACAATATCAGTCCCAGACCTCAAACTATATTACAAAGCAGCATTCATCAAAACAATTTGGTACTGGCTAAGAGACAGAAAGGAGGATCAGTGGAATAGACTGGGGGCAAGCAACCTCAGCAAGACAGTATATGACAAACCCAAAGATCCCAGCTTTTGGGACAAAAATCCACTATTTCATAAAAACTGCTGGGAAAATTGGAGGACAGTGTGGGAAAGATTAGGCTTAGATCAACACCTCACACCCTACACCAAGATAAATTCAAAATGGGTGAGTGACTTGAACATAAAGAAGGAAACTATAAAAAAATTAGGCGAACACAGAATAGTATACATGTCAGACCTTTGGGAGGGGAAAGACTTTAAAACCAAGTAAGACTTAGAAAAGAGTCACAAAATGTAAAATAAATAATTTTGACTACATCAAATTAAAAAGTTTTTGTACAAACAAAACCAATGTAACTAAAATCAGAAGGGAAGTAACAAATTGAGAAACAATCTTCATAAAAACCTCTGACAAAGGTTTAATTACTCAAATTTACAAAGAGCTAAATCAATTGCACAAAAAATCAAGCCATTCCCCCATTGACAAATGGGCAAGGGACATGAACAGGCAGTTCACAGCCAAAGAAATCAAAACCATTAATAAGCACATGAAAAAGTGTTCTAAATCTCTTATAATCAGAGAGATGCAAATCAAAACAACTCTGAGGTATCACCTCACCCCTAGCAGATTGGCTAACATGACAGCAAAGGAAAGTAATGAATGCTAGAGGGGATGTGGCAAAGTGGGGACACTAATTCATTTCTGGTGGAGTTGTGAATTGATCCAGCCATTCTGGAGAGCAATTTGGTACTATGCCCAAAGGGCAATAAAAGACTGTCTGCCCTTTGACCCTGCCATAGCACTGCTGGGTTTGTACCCCAAAGAGATAATAAGGAAAAAGACTTGTACAAGAATATTCATAGCTGTGCTCTTTGTGGTGGCCAAAAACTGGAAAACGAGGGAATGCCCATCAATTGGGGAAATGGCTGAACAAATTGTGGTATATGTTGGTGATGGAATACTATTGTGCTAAAAGGAATAATAAAGTGGAGGAATTCCATGGAGACTGGAACAACCTCCAGGAAGTGATGCAGAGCGAGAGGAGCAGAACCAGGAAATCCATTATACACCGAGACTGATACATTGTGGTGCAATCGAAGGTAATGGACTTCTCCATTTGTGTCAATGCAATGTCCCTGAACAATCTGCAGGGATCTAAAAAACACTATCCACAAGCAGAAGATAAACTGTGGGAGTAAAAAGACCGATGAAAAGCAACTGCTTGACTACAGGGGTTGAGGGGATATGACTGAGGAGAGACTCTAAATGAACACTCTAATGCAAATACCAACAACACGGAAATGGGTTTGAATCAAGAACACATGTGATACCCAGTGGAATCACGCGTGGGCTATGGGGGGGGGGGAAGAAAAGAAAATGATCTTTGTTTCCAATGAATAATGTTTGGAAATGACCAAATAAAAAAAAACTTTTTTTTAAACCCTTACCTTCCGTCTTGGAGTCAATACTGTGTATTGGCTCCAAGGCAGAAGAGTGGTAAGGGCTAGGCAATGGGGGTCAAGTGACTTGCCCAGGGTCACACAGCTGGGAAGTGTCTGAGGCCAGATTTGAACCTAGGACCTCCCATCTCTAGGCCTAGCTCTCAATCCACTGAGCTACCCAGCTGCCCCCTTAAAATTTTTTTTAAAAAGTGCATATAATAGAGCTTCAAATGGTGTTTAGCAAATATAAGCATCTCTGAATCTAATTTATAAGAAGAGATATCTTGTCCATGTCATCCTGGACCATCATTCATCAATGCACTCTTCCCGAGTTTCACACACCCACATGTATATTTTAGGGAGTTTTTTTTTCTTTTTGGATTTTTTTTAGGGGGGGTAGAAGTAGGATTCTAATGTTTTAAATCAGAAAAAAAAAATTTGTCTGAATTGAGATTCATACATGAATTCCAAAAGGGAATCCAGAACAAATCCAATCCTTGAGTAATTATCTCAAATCTGTGAAACACCCATTGAAACTTACATGCAAATTATTTCATCCTTTATGTAAAGAGGAGGCAACCAACTGTCCATTTAAATCTGGACATTTTAAATACCTGAACAAGACCAAGTAAGTTATTACTTTCCAATGGCATTTTAATTAAAAGCTACTGCAGTAAGTTTTTATTGTGAAGCATAAAGTCACATCATTAATAAGCCCAAAGGTATTCCATGTGATATATATTTTCCAAAGGAAAGAAACTTCATTTTCATCTCAAATGAATGCTGTGGACTTACCCAGATCAATAAGAATTGCATGCTGGTGGGAAGTTAGCTGCTTCAAGAGTTCTTTATACGGAGTGTCCTTTGGCTGCTGTTTATTGGGAAATGGGTGTTTCAGGTGATACTGCTCTGCTAAGAATTTCCATATTTCACCACGGTGATGACGAGGTACTCCTTTTTTAAAAAGCAGAGGGCAGAAAAAAGAGAGATTGTACTACATAACATCATAAGAATAACTGTTAGAGAGCAGCTACATGGCTCAGAAGGTAGTCAGACCTCGAGAGGGGAAGTTCTAGATCCAAATCTAGCTGCATCTCAGCATTCTCCCCAAACTACAGCAGGATTCTGGGCATCAAGAGCACCCCCCCCCACTCTCTGTGCCTGGACTGTAGTGGCCCTCAGGGCCTGGGACACACTCCTCCTCCTGTGGCACCTCTGGGACACCTGACGCCCCCCTCCCCCTGCTTCCAAACTGGGCTCAAGGACTTCTGACACGCAACCTTTTCTGGTCCTCCCCAGCACTAGCACCTCTGCCCTTGGCCTTGTACTGGGCTACAGGGAGTTAAATTGCTTGCTCAGATGTTCCTCGATTGAGGAAAGGTTTTTTAAAGGTTAAAATGAAGATTTCAACACCAAACTTTGTGTTGTGCCTGAGATCTGTACATTATATTGCCATCTCTTGAAAACAAAATGAAGATTCTTGAAACTGAGCATTAGGCTAGATGATTCTTCCAAGTTCATTCAGGCTTGGTAAGCCCAACAAAAATACTCATACATACCCACACCCCAAATATAACTAGTGAATAACGAGGGGAAAATTCCACTTAGACATCAAGAGGAAATAAAATTCTACAGTTTTACCACAATTTGTAATAATAATGATGAAGGTTTAGGAAACCTAGTGCAGATTGCCTCTTTTCTCCTTCAGTGTGGGGCTGGGGATCCTCCTGTGTCTCTAGAGAGAGGCAGGGAGTAAATGCTCTCAAATGATACTATGAAGACAAGTACCGAATAGTGACGATGACACCAACAAACATGAGGAAAATGGTCCTCTTTTCTATGGCTCCCTTCTCTGAGATGGAAGTAATTCCCTCTTTACTACCTTGAAATGTGGTTAGTTTGCCAAGTTTTATTGCCCCTTAAAGCTAGAATTTTTTCTTTTTTATTAGTTATTTTACAGAGGGATATGGTTCCCATTGCCAATCCCATCAGGTATTCTTTCTTATGATGAGAATATGCAAAATAATCAAGTTATATGAGTGAGAATTAGTTAAAAGTGGTTTATTATGCAGCCAAGGATATGAAGAAAAATACTTGTTTTTACTGCTAATTCATGGTAGTTCATTTCCATGCAACTACTTCACAAAGCATTAAGGGTTCATGGCCTTCAACTTGGAAACACTTAAGTCAGAGCAAATTGATCTTTCATGCAAAAGGTGGGATTTTGAAGGAAGGCAGAAAAAAGGAGGGAGGAAGGAAGGGAGGGAGAGAGGGAGGGAAGGAAGGGAGAGAAGAAACCAGCATTTCTTAAGCTCCTACTATGTGCTAGGCACTGTGTTAAGTGCTTTACAAACATTATATCATTTGATTTACCCAACAACTCCAAAAATTAAGTGCTACAAAGAGGGAAAGAATTCCAGGAATGGGGGAAATCTACTACCATCTCTATACCTAGTTTTTCTTGCTAGGAGACATATTCTACATAGATATATTCCATATATACATATTTTATATAACATGAAAAGATAGATATATAGACATAAAGAACAGATAGATATCTCCCACTATATACTAAGCATATTATTAAAAGGGCGAGGACTTATTTGTACAAAATAACTATAAAAATTTTATTTCTAACAGAAAAAAAGCTGAAAACAATCCATGTCCAAAGACTGGGGAACAATTGAATGAACTATGGTAAATTAACAAAGAGGAATGTTACTGTAAAGCTTTCCAAGCAGTAGGGCAAAGTCAGAGCTAGATTTAAAAAGAGAGTCAGAATCTTCATGTAGATCCCCAAAACAAAAAGTAAAGCAGAAACACTAGAGAGAAAAAGGCTAACAAGAAATTGTATACAATGAACTATAAATAAACCAAAACCACATGGGATTCAAAGGCAAGAGAAAGAAAACTGAACAAAGCAACAGTGATACAGAAGAAAATGAAACAATTTGAGAGTGCTTAAAGAGATGTGCTGTAATGGAAAATGGAAGGCAGCAGATTTGGAATGAAAGAACCTGTGCAAAATCCTGATTCTGACACTTAATACCTGTGTGATCTTGTAGAAAAGTCACTTCACTTTTCTTAGATTCATTTGTAAAATGATCTTGAAAATGTCTTTCAAGTCCAATATTTTTCTACTTTTAGAGCATTCTGCACATAGTAGGCACTCAGTATGTATTGATAGTATGATTTTTCCATCAGAGAATTAAACTGAATCCAAATTAACTCTTAAAGATTTAATATGTAATTTAATTTCTCTCTTTCCCCTGTAGAGAATAATAGCTTCTAACCCCCACCAAATACCAATAAGGGGCTGTACAGTTGGTGGACAAAGACTTAGATTGTTGTTGTTATTCAGTAATTTCAGTTGTGTCTGACTCTTCAGTACCCCATTTTGGGTTTTCTTGGCAAAGATACTGAAATGGTTTGCTATTTCCTTCTCCTCTTCATTTGACAGATGAGGAAACGGAGGCAAATAGGGTTAAGTGACTTGCCCAGGGTCACACAGCTAGTAAGTGTCTGAGGCTAGATTTTAATTCTGGCTGATAAGTCTTCTTAATTCCAGGTCCTGGAACTCTATCCATTGCTTCACCTAGCAGTCCTAAAATCCTAGATACTTTTATGGCTATCACATTTGGGAGACTCTAGAATACAGAAGCAAAATCCAAATGAAAATCATTAAAAGCTTTAATATGTCATGCTATTCCTCCCTTCCCTCAAATAATTGCCCCCATCCTCTCCCTCACAATTCCAATCACAGGGCATATGATCAGTTGGTCAAGTTTTAGATACTTTATCCTTATCACATATAGGATGCTATAAACTACAAAGATGCCAAACAACAACAAACACCCTGTTAAATTACCAGGAAATATTATAATTTCCCTCAGGTTAACAAAAGGATTGGTCTAAGATATTCTTATATTATCAAAAGCCCAATACTGACTGGAATATCCATCACGTGGGTTGACTTATAATAAAAATGTAATGTCTTGCTAATTTCTTGGGCAGTTAGGCTGCTCAGCAGAAAGAAAGCCAGGCCTGGAGTAAGAGACCTAAGATGAAATCTGGCCTTAGACACTTACTAGCTCTATGACCCTGGACAGGTCATTTAACCCTGTTTGTCCCTGTTTCTTCATCTGTAAAATGAACTAAGGAAGGAAATGGCAAACTGTTCTAGTATCTTGACCAAGAAAACCCCAAATGGAGTCCCAAAGAGTCAGACACAATAGAAAAACAACAGGTCATCTGGCTAGAAACTATCTTTCCAGAGTTTTTTCAAAGGAACTCATCTTTTCCTAGATCTTATTCCATATTTTTTCCTGTACTTATGCATTGCCATAGACCATGCTTTATGCCTAGAATGTATTTCCTTTCTCATCTTCTATTAAATCCTTCTTGTTCAAAGATTAAATCTTGGTAGTTTAAGAGTATGTTATCCAGTTAAATAGTAGGATAACCCTTCAGTTTCCAGTTTTCCACCATTCTCCTACTATATAGTCTTTTGAAAACTTTACTTTTCATTTGGAAAAATAAAAAAACACAAAACTCATGTCAATCCATTTTTGTTATCCACTTAAGATTTGAATAGCACAGGGGTAGATTTAAGCATCTGCCTAAAATTAGACTTATCCAAAGATTTCAATTCTTCTTTCAAACCCTTTCCCCAGAGATAGTTTAGATTCGGAAGTACTTTATCTTACAACAAAAAACAAACAAAAAAAAGGTAAAACTTACCTTGCCCAACAGCAGAGTGCATTTTTTCCATGTCAAACTTAATCTTTGACCTTCCTGGTGTACTTAACATTTTTTCCCATACTGAAGTTACATCTTTAAGACAGGGAGTGATTTCTTCATAATCAAGCTTCAGTCGTTTATTTAGCAAATCGTTTTCAGAAGCTAAAAATAGAATTTAAAAATATTAGTAAATTTCGACTATTATCATGTAAGATAATCCACAATGCTGACCTACTATTTCTTAAGATCTAAGGTGATCAAGGTTAAAGGGAAGAGGCAGCTGGATGACTCAGTGGATAGAGTCAGGCTTGGAGAAGGAAATCCTGGGTTCAAATCTGGCCTCAGATACTTCCTACTAGCTGTATGACCCTGGGCAAGTTACTAAACTCCAAGTGCCCAGTCCTTTCTGCTCTTCTGCCTTAGAACTGATACTTACTGATTCTAAGACAGAAGGTAAGAGTTATAAAAAAACCAAGAAGTTAAAGGTTAGAGAATTCACAACAAGTCATACAGTGTGGCCCAAGTGGGGGTAAGTTTTGGATTGAAGGTACTCAGCAGTTGTTACCCTTTTTTCGGTTCTGGTACAATATTATTTGCCAAGAGAATCACCATACACTGAACATTTAAACTGGTGACACCAGAAAGGAGTCAGTAGATTTGTGTATGCTGCTTTGCTTCAATAAAAACAGAAGTTATTCTTGAGTTCTTTCTGAGTTCAAAGTCTGATGTGTTTTGCAGTTAAAGCAAACATGTAATAGGTAAAACTATACTATGTATTTTGGGTAAGTAAAATTTGTAATAAACTTATTAATAAATTTTATTTTATCTGTAATAATACAGCACCCAAATTTCATGATACCCTCAGCCAAATGCATAACATATTGCACACCCTTTTAAGAACTACTGAGACAACTTATAAGCCACCACTGGTCTACCTATGAAATTAGCCCTGGAGAACCAACCCAGAATAGTCTTATTTTTTATATCTTTGGCTCACAATGTCTTTGCATTAAATAATAAATGGGAATTAATCTGCTTAATTAAAAATGATCAGGGTAACTAGGTGGCACAGTAGATAGAGTATCAGGCATGGAGTGGAGGATGTAGGTTCACATCTGATCACAGATACTTCCTAACTGTGAGACCTAGGCAAGTTGTTACTAAGATAGAAAGGTTTAAAAAAATTTATCTGAACGCATTCTGCCTAGCATTTTAGAAATTGGAAGTGATGCTACAGTCTAAATTATTCTTGACTCAACTAGTTATGCTTAAATAGTTTCAATGAATGGAACTGAATTATTTTGTAAGGAAGCCCATTCTGCTGTTTGATAGCTTTAATTATAAGGAATGCCTTTTTTTTTTAGTTCTAGTTTTGTTTTATAACTGAGCTAAGAGCATCCTTCCTGTAACTTTTCTTCACCAGTCCCACTTCTCCCACAGAATTAACTAAGTCTATTGATGATGCCTTATGGCAGCCTTTCAAATATCCAAATGCAGGAATCATCAATCAAAGTCCTTCTCCTTTTCCAATTGTTACAAACATTTCTCCTATAATATGGTTCCCAGAACCCTTAACAACCTAGTCATCGTCTCCATCTTCTCCAGACACTATTAAAATACGGCATCTTAAATCCCATACATGCTTTAACCAGCACAAAATATAAGAATTATTCCCAGTAAAATGTTTATTTTGATGCTACCAAAGATTAAAGAATTCAGTATAAGTAAACATCAAGGACATGAATTTGGCAGTGTGGGCATACTTTCTCCTAGTAAAGACTGCAGGACCTTTGCATTTTAGTGGCAGTCTTCAAGAGTTGCCATGACCAAACTACCTGAGGGTCAACCTCGTTAATTTGCCTCTTTGAATGGAGCTAGACTGGCCTTTTACAGCAGCCCATAGTCAAAGCTTGGGTAGGAGCTGTCATACTTTGAATTCTGCTGCAGTAGCCCTTCAAGGCCCATGGTCACCCCTGTGACATGATGAGCAATCAGTGGAGGAAAAGGAAAGCGGAGGATTAAATGCATAGATCAGGATGGCTGGACCAAAGGGATAGAGGGAAGATGTGTGATAGACCAGAGCCTGATTACAAAGGGTTTTAAACGGCAAAGAAAAGGCATTTTCTTTTACTGTGGGAAACCATTGAAGTTTCACGAGCAGAGAGAGACTCAGTAGACCCTGTGCTTTAGGAATATCAATCTGGCACAGCTATTTGGAATATGGACTAGAGGCTGGATGTGAGGAGGCTTCTTTAGGAAACTGCTGTAATTTTCTAAGGAAGAGGTGAGAAGGGTTCATATTAGGGTGGTTGTAATGTGAGAAGCCAGGAGGGTTTCAACTGATGTAAGTCTTCAACAAGAAACTGTTACAGATGACACTGTTAAGGACATTATCAAAAGTCACTACTACACTGAAAAGACCCGGTAAAGGAGGATATAAAATTCATTCGTAGGAAGCATTAGCCAAGATAAGGCTCCCTAAGTCTTATCTATAAAAATAGGCACCATTTGATTGTTATCCATAAATATATTTACCACTATTAAAATATGTTGGAGATAGAGTACATGCCAAAACACAGACATGTTTTAGAGAGCTGATAAACTGGTATTCTTTATTGACATCAATCTTTAAATGTGTGTGTGAATGTGTTCTTAAAATGTTTTCTTTTCCCCCTGAGTCTGACAGAGGTACAAAAATCATAAACGTACATTCACTTTAAGCCATGTACATTCATTTAAAGCCATGCTTTAAATGTCATACTTATCTTTCATTAGCTTCCCTAAAATAATAGCATCACACACACACATTTTCCCCCTGAGAATACGCACTTTTCAATTAGGTAGAACATAATAAACATTCATTTAATCCCTCTCCATTCTTGACTCAGGAAATTTGCTCATAAGTCATTTAAATGAACATCATAAATCTGTTAACGTGGAAGAAGAGGAAACCACAGAATCAGAGGGATAGAGTTCAATTTTCTAATGTTACAGTGAGTCAACTCATGCCCAGAGCAGTTGTGTCTAGTCCATAGTAAGTAGCATAGCAACTTAAAAAGCAAACCAGGTGAGAGAATGAGGGTCAAGACAATTGGGCAAGTGTGTATTCTGCATCTACTATGTACCAGGCACTGTGCCAAGCCCTGAGGATACAGAGAAAGGCAAACACAACCCTTGCCTTCAAGGAGCTTACAATTCAATGGGGGGCAGCATGCAACAACTAGGTACAAAGAGGATAGATCTAAAATGAGATAGATCAAATTCACAGTGAGCTGCTCATTCCACTCTATCATACTGTCTTATATTGGAGGAGATGTGTTATTCGATAGATGAACTAAGGATGGGTATCTTATTGAGGTACTACAGGTACTCTTCAAGGCTGTGTCCTGGACTCTCTTCTCTTTTGTCTCTAGACTCTCTTACCAACTAATTAGTTTAATTATTATTATTTCTCTGTAGATGTCTCCCAAATCTATATTTCTAGCCCCAGTCTCTCCTCCAGTCCTATATCTCCAACTGAATGCTGAACATTGTGAACTATATCCCAAAGGTATCTCAAACACAATATGTTCAAAACAGAATTTATTCTTTTCCCCCCCAAACCTCCTTTTTCTGAACTTCAATCAATCAAAAAAGTATTTATTGAGTACCTATCATGTGCCAAGCAAGTGCTAGTCACCAAGATACAAAGAATGAAGCCATCTTTTTTTCTTCAAAGAGCTACAATCTAATGGAGACAAGTACATGTGCAGGCACATAGGCATCCACACATCACACAACATAAATATAAAGCAAATAATTACAAATACATGGAGAGGGATCCAAAGTAGTTTGGAAGGGACAGCACCAGTAGCTGCAGGGATCAGGAAAGGCTTCATGTAGAAGATACTGGCTGGGTAGCTTAAAGGAAGAGGAGGATGAAGTGAGGCGGAAGGAAGGGGGAGGAGGCTGGGAAGACACCAAAGGGCACCCCCACTGTAATCCTCTCTCATCCCACATGTGTCACTTGCCAAAGGGCATTGTTTCTCTCTCCAGGATCTCTTGATTTCATGCTCTACCCAACTCATAATTATTGCCCTAATTCAAAGCCCTCATCATTGGTCATATGGACTATTTCAATGACCTTTTTTTTTTTTAATTAAAAAGCCTTCTCTTCCTCTTGGAATCTAAACACATATTGGTTCCAAGGAGGAAGAGATGTAAGGGCTAGGCAATAGGAATTAAGTGACTTGCCAAGGGCCACACAGCTAGGAAGTGTCTGAGGACAGATGTGAAGCCAAGTCTCCGGGTTCCAGGCTACTGTGCTACATGGCTGCCCCCCTAGGCTGGACAGAACCTTTGGCTCCCTTCAATGCTCAGCTCAAGCACCATCTCCTACAAGCCACCAGTCTTGAGTCTCTCTCTCCCCACAGTTGGGGCCAGTATTTCGCCAAGACCAAAATTATTTTGTATATACTTTGAATTCACTTAGGATAGCTCCCCAACCCCTAGCAGAATGTAAAGTGCCTCAAGAAGGTTTGCTTTATTTCTGTCTTCATATGCCTCATCCCTAACACCGTGCCTGACAGAGAGGTAATGCTTTAATTGAACTGAGGTGAATTGGAATAATTCATTGAATTCTTAGTACCTCAGTTTCCTCATCTGTAAAATGGGGATAAAATTATCTATATGATCTACCTCATGACAGGGCTGCTAATGAATTTCAAAGAAGATGCTTTGCAAAGCTAAAAACATTATAGAGATGTCAACTGGAAATAGTTAGGGATATCAAAAGCTAAATTAATATTTCTAGGTGGTCCAAGAATAGTCATTTTTATTCTTTGCTGTAGCCCCTTTTCACAACTGTTTGAAGGTGGCATAAAAGTTATATGTGGTTTTGTATTTGTATGTGAGCTTCATTGGGTTAGTAGGGCCAGAAACAAGGCCATCACTCGGGGACCAAAGTTTTGGAGAGAGGCCTCTTTATTTTCTTGGCTGGTGTGGTAGAGATTATAGGCTGCCACCAAGCCTGAGCTCAGATTTCTTATTAATAATGAAATTTTCAAATTTCTAAATGTCATATTAAGTGCACCAAGACCTAGAACTCTTTGAAGACTTTAGTGAAATCCATGTTAATAAAATAGAAATAGTTTAACTATCTGTACTGTTAAAACAAAGTAGGTGAGAAAATATATACCATCCAGACTGGGACATGCAACTAGATGAGTGAATGAGAAAAATATTTATTCAGTGTATTCTCTATGACAGTGTGCTAGGTATTGGATATACAGATAGAAATCCTTATCCTAAAAGAGCCTAAACTCTAATAGTGAGGATTATACGATCACAGATATTGAGCTGAAATAGATCATAGAGGTCATTTAGTCCAATTCTATCATGTATTTGGAAGATTGTGTTAAATTTTTTTCATGTGTGTGTGTGTGTGTGTGTGTGTGTGTGTGTGTGTGTGTGTGTGTGTGTGTGTCCGTCTCTTCAGATCTTTTTTTACAAGGGAGAGGATTCAAGGGTAAGGGAAGAGAGGAAGGATATATTCTAAAGTGAAAGTGATTCAAAAAGAATATCTGCCAAAAGAAAAGAAAAAGAAATTTAAGTCAATAATGTACTTTACCACTTAAACAAAAAGCAAAAACAAAACCTCAGAAAGTAAAAGCTCCAGGCATTGTTGTCCCCAACTTACAGAAGAAGAAATTGAAGCTCCAAGGGGCTAAATGATTGTCCAAGGTCACACAGACAGAAAATATCAGGAGTATTAGAAGTTTTTCTAACTCTAATATACTCATTTGTAAAAAAAAAAAGATGAAAAAAATCATCTTTTTTACTGATGTTTAACTTTTGTACATCAGGGCATTTTTAATTAAGGTAAAAAATGGGCAGAACCCCACAAGTGTTATCCCAGTTTAGTGAAAGGCAAAGAAAATACAAAATCCTAGTGGCTTATTATTTGACAATAAATATTATTTGACAAAAAACAAAAAAGAACATCTGATTTATTAAAATTAAATACTGCCTTGATAACGGCACATGAAGTAAGCCTTGGAGAAAGCTAGGGAAGAAAGGAGCATAGAGGATAGAGGGGAGGAAGGAGGCAAGAAGAAGCATGGGACAGCCTTAATGGTCTTCCTCTTCCTGAAAGCAGGAAGCAGATTGCCACTTTCATGAATTAGCAAGTAAACCAGGTTTGGCTGGAATACAGAATATTTGAAGGGAAATTTGAAAAGATAGACTAGATTCCGATTTTGAGGGGCTTTAGCTACCAAGCTAAGGAATTTGGATCTTATCTTACAGTCAATCAGAAGCCATGAAGGTTCTTGAGCAGGAGAGGACTTAATATGGTTAGACATTCAGCTCTCTCTCTCTCTCTCTCTCTCTCTCTCTCTCTCTCTCTCTCTCTCTCTCTCTCTCTCTCTCTCTCTCTCTCTCTCTCTCTCTCTCTCTCTCTCTCTCTCTCTCTCTCTCTCTCTCTCTCTCTCCCCCCCCTCTCCCTCTCTCTCCCTCCCTCTCCTCTCCCCCCCCCCTCTCTCTCCCCATTGACTTAAAGGTGTTCAATGTCAAATTCTCTCCCTCCCTCCAGCCTTCCCCTACTCATTGAGAACACAAGCAATATGATATCCTTAATACATGTCAAATAGAGGCGGAGTCAAGATGGCGGCCTAGAAGGAGAAGTTCAGACCTCTGAATACCCTTCCTAACCAATCATAAACTGAATGCTCCCAGAGGACTGAAAAACAAACTTAACAATGTTACAGTTAAAAGAGTGGTTGCTTTAAACTGTGACCGCGAAAATATGGTTTCAAGAAAGTGTCTTGAGTTAAATCAAAAATAAAGTGGTCACCATGGGAAAAATTCCCAAATATGAAATACCCAAGTCAGCTGGGTTTTATGGAGATTTTAATTAATACAAATTAAGGAATTAATGAAAGGGAGAGAGAATAAGAGAAATATAGTTTGAAGGGCCTAGGCCATGTTGGCCTAGGCCTGAGCCTTAAGAAAGAAAACTAAGTCAGTCTTTAATCACTCACCACAAGATCCTTCCAAGCAAAACCCTAGTGTTCAGAGAGACCCTCCAGTTTAGCTTAGGAAGCTGAACTAAGTTCAGCTACCAAGAGAGAGCCCAGCCTCCAATTCAGCTTTGGCAAGCTGAACTTTTCTTCAGAGACCTTTCTGACCTCCTTTTAAAGAGAATTTTCTCCTATGTCACCTCCCCTAAGTTTTCACATCTACCAATCACAGTAGACGTTTTCCAAAGGACTGACCATTCTTAATTCACATCTTTAGTTCTCAGCTTCTCTGGGTAGACTAAAACTTCTGAGTAAGTTCACACCTCTTTTCCCCTTGCAAGTTTGCAAGTTGCCTGACCTTTTAGTGATTAATTTGACCTTCATAGGTACTTAGCACCCTTTTTGTATTAGAGCTAAAAATAGACTTAGCTTAAGAGTTTTTGCTTCACTTTAAGTATGGGTTTAAGTCCTTTTCATTGTTCAGTAAGGAGTTTACAACTTTATCTTCCCCTAAAGTATGTTTAAGTATGGGTGGAGTAAGGTTAGAGTTCTCAGTGGGGAATGGCCTTAACCAAATGTTCTCAGGTAGAGTCTGAGAATTTTTAACATTCACAATTCTGAGAAATTTTAAGATTCACAACAAGAGAGAGGCAAGGAACCCTCCTCCTGGACTGAATTCAAAAGGTACGCCCCCCAAAAAGCCAGAATCCGAGAACACTCGGGTTTAAGGGGAAGACTGAAGGAAGGTCCCAGGACCCATCCCCCCTCCCACCCAGAGCACTGAGACTCACAGACCCCAGCGGCAGCAGGAACTTCTGGGCGAGCAAAGGTGCTGGTCTGGAGGACATACATTGCAACCAGGGCTGTGATAAGTTCAGAGTCTCCAACACAGATGACGGGGAGGGGGCTAGAAAGGGAGCATACACCTGGCAGCCTGGCCAGAGCTGTAGAGATCCTCCATATTTGCTCTAGCCTTCCAGGAAGTTTTGGACTCAGAGCACACCCAGACCAACTAAGTTGAACTTAATCCCATCCAAAGTCTCCAGATTTCAGGGAAGCCCAGGCTCCACACCCATCCTCATTGACTGCTGGACTTTAATCCAATCAAAAGCCTCCAGAGGACAGGGAAGCTCAAACCCAAACAAACCTCCACCAGAGACTACACCAAGAGATCTCCTGTTAAAGCTCCAAGAGGGGTGACTGACAGAAGCACCCAAACCAAAAAAAAAAAAAATGAGAGGAGCAAGAGCACAAATACGGAGAGTAAAGAAGGGGTGAATTTGAGCAAACAACAGAAAAAGAAGAAAGAAACTACAATAGACAGCTTCTACTCAGCAAATGGAACAGAGGGGGAGAGATGAGCAAACGATAAATAAGAAATCCCAGCGAATTGGATACAGGCTATGGAAGAACTCAAAACACAATTAAGAGAGGCTGAAGACAATTGGGAAAAGACTTAAAAATTGAGATAAGTCATCTGGAAACAGAGGCACTTGAACTAAAATGAGAAAATAGTGTCTTGAAAGCCAAAATCAACCAGCTGGAAAATGAGGTAAAGGAGATGAAAGATGAAGTGAAGAAGATAAAAGATGAGAAAAAGGAGATGAAAGATGAGGTAAGGAGGATGAAAGATGACCTCCAAAGAAAATCAGACCAGAAGGAGAGGGATGACCAAAATGCCAGGGATGAAATCCAGTCTTTAAGAACCAGAATAAAAGTACTGGAATTAAGTGACCTTACAAGGCAGCAGGACACTATAAAACAAAATGAAAAGAATGAAAAAATTGAGGAAAATATGAAGCATCTCATTCACAAAACAGACGATTTAGAAAATCGTTCAAAAAGAGACAATTTAAGAATCATAGGTCTATCAGAAGACCATGACAAAAGAAAAAGCCTGGACATAATACTACAGGAAATTATTCAGGAAAACTGTCCTGATATCCTAGAACAAAAGGTTAAAGTGGAGATTGAAAGAATCCACAGGTCACCTCCTGTATTTAATCCCCAACTGACAACACCCAGGAATGTTATAGCCAAACTCAAAAACTATCAGACCAAAGAAATGATATTACAAGCTGCCAAGAAGAAGCCATTCAGATACCACGGAAACACACTGAGGATAACTCAGGATGCATCCACACTGAAGGACCAAAAGGCATGGAATATGATATTCCGGAAAGCAAGGGAACTAGGTCTACAACCAAGAATAAAATACCCATCAAAACTGACTATAGTCTTACAGGGGAAAGTATGGTCATTCAAAACAATAGAAGAATTCCAAGCATTCATAAATAAAAGACCAGACCTGAACAGAAAATTTGATGTCCAAGCACAGAACTCAAGAGAATCATCAAAAGGTCATTAAAAAAGAGGAGAAAAAGAAAAACAAAACAAAACAACAAAGATATTTTTTAAAGAGACTCAATAAGTTAAAATATGTATCCCTATAAGAAAATAGGTCATTGGTAAAGCTTAAAAACTGTTGCTATTACCTGGGCAGCTAGAAGAATTACACTTAGAGGGAACAGTGACAAACTGTATGGGATGAAAGGACAAGACATAAATAGGTATATAGATATATGCATGCATAAATAAATATACGTGTGTGTATATATACGTGTGTGTATATATATATATATATATAAATAACCAGAACTAAAAAAAAAAAGAAGCTAATACTAAAAGAAATGGGAAAAGAAACAAATGGGGGTAAATTGATATGTCACAAAGTAGTTCATGGCGGGAGGTGGGAGAACATTGGAAGGGTAAAGAGGTTGGAAATAGGAAATACTCAACTCTTACGTGCTTTGAAACTGACCCAAAGAGGGAAGAACAATCCAATCCATTGGGGCAGAGAATAGATTTGCACCCTATAGGGAAGTAGAAGGGTAAAAAACAGACAGGTGGGGAGGGAAGCAGTATAAACAAACACTGGTGTAGAAGGAAATAGTGAAAGAAGAAAAGGCAGGAACAGGAGTAGAAATCAAAATACTGGGAAATACACAGCTAGTAATCATAACTCTGAATGTGGATGGAATGAACTCACCCATAAAACGCAAGCAAATAGCAGAGTGGATTAGAATCTAAAACCCTACCATATGCTGTCTGCAAGAAACACACATGAGGAAGGTAGATACGCATAGGGTGAAAGTAAGAGGATGGAGCCAAATCTATTGGGCATCAAATGATAAAAAGAAGGCAGGAGTAGCAATCATATCTGACAAAGCCAAAGTAAAAATAAATCTAGTTAAAAGAGATAGGGAAGGTAACTACATCCTGATAAAAGGCAGTATAGACAACGAGGAAATATCTGTACTCAATATGTATACACCAAATGGCGGAGCATCCAAATTTCTAAAGGAGAAACTAAAGGAGCTCAAGGATAAAATAGACAGAAAAACTATACTAGTGGGAGATCTGAACCTTCCTCTATCCAAACTAGATAAATCAAACCAAAAAATAAATAAGAAAGAGGTGAGAGAAGCAAATGAAATCTTAGAAAAATTAAAGTTAGTAGATATGTGGAGAAAAATAAATAGGGACAAAAAGGAATATACCTTCTTTTCAGCAGCACATGGTACATTCACAAAAATTGACCATGTATTAGGGCACAAAAGCATTGCAAACAAGTGCAAAAGAGCAGAAATAATAAATGCAACCTTCTCAGACCACAATGCGATGAAAATAATAATAATTATTAAGGGTACATGGAGAGATAAATCAAAAATTAATTGGAAATTAAACAATATGATTCTCCAAAACCGGGTAGTTAAAGAACAAATCATAGAAACAATCAATAACTTCATTGAAGAAAATGACAATGATGAGACATCCTTTCAAAACCTATGGGATGCAGCCAAAGCAGTACTCAGGGGGAAATTTATATTCTTGAGTTCATATATTAACAAACTAGAGAAAGCAGAGGTCAATGAATTGGGCACGCAAATTAAAAAATTAGAAAGTGAACAAATTAAAAATCCTCAGATGAAGACTAAATTAGAGATCCTAAAAATCAAAGGAGAAATCAATAAAATTGAAAGTCAAAGAACTATTGATTTAATAAATAAGACTAGAAGCTGGTACTTTGAAAAAAATAAAATAGACAAAGTACTAGTCAGTCTAATTAAAAAAAGGAAAGAAAAAAACCAAATTGATAGTATCCAAGATGAAAAGGGAGACCCCACCTCTAATGAAGAGGAAATTAAGGCAATCATTAAAAACTACTATGCCCAATTATATGGCAACAAATATGGCAATCTAGGTGATATGGATGAATACTTACAAAAATATAAATTGCCTAGACTAAAAGAGGAAGAAATAAATTACCTTAACAACCCCATATCAGAAAAAGAAATTGAACAAGCCATCAAAGCACTCCCTAAGAAAAAACCCCCAGGTCCAGATGGATTCACAAATGAATTCTATCAAACATTCAAAGAACAACTAATCCCAATATTATACAAACTATTTGACAGAATAAGCCAAGAAGGGGTTCTACCAAATTCTTTTTACGACACAAACATGGTACTGATCCCAAAGCCAGGCAGATTAAAAACAGAGAAAGAAAACTATAGGTCAATCTCCCTAATGAATAGAGAAGCAAAATCTTAAATAGGATACTAGCAAAAAGACTCCAGCAAGTCATCAAAAGGGTTATCCACTATGATCAGGTAGGATTCATACCAGGAATGCAAGGATGGTTCAATATTAGGAAAACCATCCACAAAATTGACCATATTAACAAGCAAACCAACAAAAATCACATGATTATCAGGCCTTTCCTAAAAATAATAAACAGTATATATCTAAAACCATCAGCAAACATCATTTGCAATGAGGATAAACTCAACACCTTCCCAATAAGATCAGGAGTAAAACAAGGATACCCATTATCACCTTTACTATTTAATATAGTACTAGAAATACTAGCAGTAGCAATTGGAGAAGAAAAAGAAGTTGAAGGTATTAAAATTGCCAATGAGGAGACCAAGCTGTCACTCTTTGTGGATTATATGATGATTTACTTAAAGAATCCTAGAGAATCAACCAAAAAGCTAGTTGAAACAATCAACAACTTTAGCAAAGTTGCAGGATACAAAATAAACCCGCATAGGTCATCAGCATTTCTATATATTTCCAACCCAGGTCACCAGGAAGAATTAGAAAGAGAAGTGCCATTCAAAATCACCCTAGACAATATAAAATATATAGGAATCTATCTGCCAAGACAAACACAGGAACTATATGAAAACAACTACAAAACACTCTCCACACAGTTAAAACTAGATCTAAACAATTGGAAAAACATTGATTGCTCATGGATGGGATGAGCTTACATAATAAAAATGACCATCCTATCCAAACTTATCTATCTATTTAGTGCCATACCCATTGAACTTCCAAAATTTTTTTTTACTGAATTAGAGAAAACCATAACAAAGTTCATTTGGAAGAACAAAGGATCAAGGATATCCAGGGAAATAATGAAAAAAAAATACAAAGGAAGGTGGCCTTGCAGTCCCAGATCTCAAACTATATTACAAAGCAGTGGTTATCAAAACAATATGGTACTGGCTAAGAGACAGAAAGGAGGATCAGTGAAACAGACTTGGCGTAAATGACCTCAACAAGACAGTCTATGACAAACCCAAAGACCCCAGCTTTTGGAACAAAAATCCACTATTTGATAAAAACTGCTGGGAAAATTTGAAGACAGTGTGGGAGAGATTAGGTTTGGATCAACACATCACACCCTACACACCAAGATAAACTCAGAATGGGTGAATGTCCTGAACATAAGGAAGGAAACTATAAGTAAATTAGGTGAATACAGAATAGTATACATGTCAGACCTTTTGGAAGGGAAAGATTTTAAAACCAAGCAAGACTTAGAAAGAGTCACAAAAATAGAATCAATAATTTTGACTACATCAAATTAAAAAGTTTCTGTACAAACAAAACCAATGAAACTAAAATTAGAAGGGAGGCAACAAACTGGTAAACAATCTTCATAACAAAAACCTCTGACAAAAGTCTAATTACTCAAATTTATAGAGTTAAAACAGTTGTACAAAAAATCAAGCCATTCTCCAATTGATAAATGGGCAAGGGACATGAATAGGCAGTTTTCAGTTAAAGAAATCAAAACTATTTTGTGGAGGAATTCCATGGAGTCTGGAACAACCTCCAAGAAGTGATGCGGAGTGAAAGGAGCAGAACCAGGAGAACATTGTACACAGATACTGATACACTGTGGTTCAATCGAACGTAATGGACTTCTCTATTAATGACTTTACAATGTCTCTGAACAATCTGCAGGGATCTATGAGAAAAAAAAACTCCTCAAGCAGAGGACAAACTATGGGAGTAAAAACACCGAGGAAAAGCAACTGTTTGACTACAGGGGTGGAGGGGATATGATTGAGGAGAGATGCTAAATGAGCACCCTGATGCAAATACCAACAACAAGGAAATGGGTTCAGAGCAAGGACACATGTGATACCCAGTGGAATCGCGCATTGGCTAGGGGAGGGGTAGCAGGCCGGGGGGGGGGGGGGGGGGGGAGGAAAAGAAAATAATCTATTTTTCCAATGAATAATGTATGAAAATGACCAAATAAAATAATGTTTAAAAAATACATATCAAATCATGTAGAACATTTCCATATTAGCCATGTTGGAAAAAATAGCAAGAAAAACATTTTTGAATAGGCTTCCCTTTTGAATACAGTTCTTGAAACAGAGTTCTTCAGTTCTCTCTTTGAAATTAAATAACCTTTTTTTTTTTAATCGCATATCCTTTGGAAATGTCACGGATTTTTCTACTGAACAGAGTAGCTAAGTCACAGGGGCTTGTCATTACTATACCACTGTGACTATGTAAAATGCTCTCCTGGTTCTTCTCACTTTAATTTGCATCAGTTCATGTAAGTCTTTCCAGATTTTTCTAAAAGTATCTTGTTCATCATTTCTTATAGCTCAACAGTTTTCCATCACAATCATAGACCATAACTTTGTTCAGAGATTCTCCAAATGATGGGCACCCCCTGAATGTCCAATTCCTTGCCACCACAAAAAAAAAAGAGCTGCTATATGCAGTTTTGCATATATGAGGTTTTGTTTTTTCATTTTTCATTTTTCTTTGATCCCTTTGGAATACAGATGGTAGCTGACATGTTTTTTGCAATGATTATTTTGACAGCTTTTTAGAATTAGCTGAGGGTGAGAGATGGGGGGAAAGAGAAGGTTTTACAGCCACAAGACCTGGATATCATCAGTTCTAGTTCTGACTTTTTCTGTGCAAGTCACAACATCCCTAAGGTTTAGTTTTCTCATCTGTAAAATGGGAATGATATAATGAACTATATATATTGTAAAATAACTCTTGCCTAGCTGAATTAATGGGGTAATAAGGACAATCCTATATATTACTAGATGTATCCACCCAAAGTTAAAATGACACTGAAGTAATCACAGGATTATAATGAAAAAAAACACAATATAAATATGAGTTGCTGCTAGTATTAAGTCTACAAAACAGGAGCAAGGTCATATGGGATAAGAGCAGATGGAAAACTCAGTCCAGATGGTTTGCAATAATAAGGAATTTATTTAGGAATGTGTAGTGAGCTGAACAAGGATTCCAGGGAGGGGCTGATATGGCCAATCAATGCAGATGATATATTGATATTATGATATCACTTAATTTCTGGGGAACCATATTTTGAAGTGGTTTTTTTCTTCTTTCATTTTTCAAGTAGAAATCATAACCCTAGGGTTAGAGGAAAATTTTGATAGTGTCATAAAAAATGAAGCTGACTTCACTCTGAACAACGAAATGGGAACAGAGGAGAAATGCTTCTTTTCTCCTCTTATCAGTTCATCCTCCAATTATCTCATTTGCACCTACCTGTTCTTCCCTACAAAACTGAACAGACTAAAATTTCAAGATTTCTTACTCTGCAATAAAGGAAAGATTACTATTACCACTATTCTATTCTCAGAAATATGATAAACCATTTATTTAGGTATAGATTAGAGAAGAGAAAAAAATTACTACAATAGGGCATCTTAAGATATGAAGTTAAAACCACTATTATACAAACTGATTAAAGGAAAAGAACAAGCAACTTAGACAAGATATCTACTGGTGAATGTCAACTGGGGATAGTCAACTCCAACAGTGGGAAATACATGTTCATTCCCAAAATGAGTGTCTCTCACACACTTAGAGTGGGGTCTAACACAACATTCTTTCTTTCCTTTCTTCTTATCAAAATCAATTTTTATAGTGTCAGACTGATCGATTTATAATTTCTTCAGAGAGTAGAGAGGAAGAAAAAACTGAAAGGATATTTAACCCAATTTGACAAACATTAATTAATCATCTACTGAGTGCAGACCACTTTTAGGTGTCAGGTTAAAAAATATTTTAGGTAAGATATCGATTCACCCAAGTGTCCACAGAAACAGATACCAACTGGACCTAACAAAGATTTTCTAGAAGAAATTCTGGACCAAAAGGGCTCATCCAATGCTAACTTTATTTTAAAAACCATCACCTTGTAGACAGATGTACAAGTCTAGAAGTGCCTTGAGGGCTTTGCTTAAGCTAGAAGACAGCTTAACGAGGAGAAGGTATAATACTCCTCAGAGCTAAGGCAAAAAATTTGGATAAAGAGAGAAGTTTTGAGGCATGGTGCAGGTAAGTGGAAGATTCATAAATCAAGGCCATCAGAGAGAAAAGAGGATGCTCTGTCATCAGCTATAAGGGGGCCAGGGAGTATTAACCTTGAGGAGAAAGGAAAACATCTGAAACAATGTCTTGTGCCACTAGTTGGAGTGATGGAGGGGAGAGGTAATGTTTGCACTTTTCTTGTCTCTCTTCTCAGTAAATATCCCTTTTGTAAAAGCTAACTGATGTTAACTGGCTAAAGAATACCATATTCATCCCTAGATCACTGATACAGGAGAGATACTATCAACTCGTAATTAATATTAGGGACTTGAGAACAGAATTAGAGAAGAATCTACTACTACTAGAACCTTGAGGGATGTGGGAAGGATGGGAGATTAGTTAGCCTTGCTCTGGAGAAACCCAATTTGGTGCAAGACAGGTTAAGGGCTCCTCAGACAGTATAAAGGTTATTTAAGAAGTAAATGGTTAGGGGCATCTAGTTGTCTCAGTGAATAAAGGTCTGGAAAGGGGAGGTCCTGAGTTCAAATATGGATTCAAATACTTCCTAGATGTGTGACCCTGGGAAAGTCACTAATCCCAATTGTCTAGCCCTTACCACTTTCCTGCCTTGGACCGATTCTAAGAGAGAAGGTAAGGGTTTTAAAAAAAGAGAGAAGTAAAATGATTGCCTAGATATGTATAAATGTGGTTGTCACTTAAAACTCTCACAAAGTATATAGGTAAAATGTTAACCAAGAATGTCACACTGGCAAAAAGGTCTTGAAAACCAACTACAAAGGTACCTCCCAATCTCTACAGCCTATACTAGGAGATGCTGAGCTCGTCAAAATATTTATTCTCCTTTCAAGATTTATTTCAAAATAATAATAACAATGAACTTGGAACATATTCTGAGAAGCTTTTATGAGTTGGAATCGTGCTTAAAAATCAATGTATTAAACTGGCACCATTTTTAAAATGATGTCCTTGCCTGATACAGGCTCAATGTCTTGCTGCTCTGATGGTGCATTACTCTATGACATTATGAGTCCACTGTCAATCTGAGAGTAGATTCATGCCATAAATATAGCATAAGACAACCGTTGCCTTGATGAATGAGTAAGGTATTACTTCATCAAAACGACATCCCCATATATTACTGGATGGAACCACCCAACATTAAAAGGACACTAAGATAATTTTAAAGTGATTTTCAAACTTCCAACAAGCATTGGTTAAAAGATTACGAGGACAGCAGCTTGACAACCTTAAGAATTTTTTGTTCCCACATGTAAGGAATGCTTGAAGTAGAAGAGAAATTAATTGGATCATCTCTGTAATAGCACATAGGCCTACAGTACCAGAGGTTCCTTTGAACTGTAGGTTCCAAGATGTTTTGGGGGGTGGGGGTGGGGGTAAAGACCCAATAGCCAAAGTCAATAACTCTCTGGGAAGAGCATTTAAAAAGAAAACTAGTGTTCCCAAAAGGACCATGAAGGCAAAACAAAATTACTTACGGGCACTATATTAACTCTGGTTATTTTGTTTTCAAATCCTTGTAAGAGATTGTTATGCCATCTTGGCATGGGGGGGGGGGTTCACTACTCATTTAATTCCTTTTCTTTTAAATTTCTTTAACTCTTGCCTTCTGTCTTAGAATCACTACAAGCAGTAAAGGGCTAGGCAATTGGAGTTAAGTGACTTGCCCAAGGTTATAGAGGTAGAAAGTGCTTGAGGCCAGATTTAAACCCAGGTCCTCCTGACTCTAGACCTGGTTTGCTATCCACTGTGTGACCTAACTGCCCCTCATAATAGATTGTTGAGGAAATACTGTGGGTAATTTTGTAATAGCAGAAATCCAGATTCAATTCTACATCTTCTCTGTCCATGCTTAATCGCTATACAGTAGGACCTTGTATTACACAAACTCAACACACATAAATTCAGATAAATATCACTGGCAATCATAAAAAATAAAGGCAGAAAAATACATAAAATAAAAATTTTTAATTATGTGCTAATAAATTCGTGCCATTTTCCTCAGGGACATAAAGTCTTGCAGTAGTTTAACCGATCATGTTCCTCCTTACTCTAAGAAGCATTAGTGTGAATCATTATACTGTTTTTCACCAAACATTAGTTCACACATCCATGTTTGTCTAGAGTTCTCACTTATAATAGGTCATGTCAATGTCACAGTAGGGCAAGTAGGGTGTCTCTTTATTTCATTAACACTATTTAGTTATTAATCATGATCCCAAAGTACAACAGTGATGCTGGTAGCTCTCATAAGCCTAAGAAAAGTCGTAAAGTGCCTAGGTAGGTTGGTATAAGAAATACTTATTGGGGGCATTTGGGTGGCTCAGTGGATTGAGAGCCAGGCCTAGAGGCAGGAGGTCCTAGGTTCAAATCCGGTCTCAGACACTTCCCAACTGTGTGACCCTGGGCAAGTCACTTGACCCCCATGGCCTATACACAGTATTGATTCCAATACAGAAGGTAAAAGTTTAAAAAAATACTTATTAAATATTGGGGTTCTCTATTATGTGCTATTTTCAACTTACATGAAGGGTCACAGAACATATAGGTTGCACAAAATAAGGATCTACTGTAATTACTACACACTTTAACATGTCTATAGCATTTTAACTCACCAATATGGATATTCCCTTCAACCAGCAGAGATCATGACTCATCCATGGCTTCTCATCCTGTAGGTCTCTTGTCAATGTTTTCCCATAGATCCTCTACAAAGGGTTCACCTACTGTTAGGGGCCTTCCTAGAATTCTCTTAATGCTAAAACTTACAAGATGGACATTTGCTATCCTTTGCTCTCAACACATGACCAGTTCACTTTTTTCCCCCAGTCGATACTTCTTTGTGATGACATCTTTTATGTCACTTCTCTGTTGTAATTATTGGTTGGTCAAGTATTGTAGTCTACTCATATTCAACTTGTGGCACTTTATGGAACTCTTAACTTTAATTCTGTAGGGATGATATTTAACTACTTTCAGTCACGTAGCATCATCAGAAGAATTTTTATATTAAAAATCAGGGTCCTCAGACAGATCTATGCCTTTCAGGGAGAACTTGGGCTTATTAAAAGTTCTACAGAATTACATAAAGGCACTCTAACCAGATTTCTTTCTAGTGTTCATTTTGGGGCCTGGATCATTGTCCATACACAGCATTTGTGCAAAACATATGTTTTTGTTGTTTGTCCTTCATTTTTTAAAAGGACCCATGGCATTCCAGGATGGTATCTTTGACTTGTGCAGGAATTGGATTTAAGTAAGCCAGAGTTGCACAGTCATCAGTCTCACTCTCTTCAAAGTCCAATGGCATGACAAAAGTCAGGATGACTGGCTATGGCCTTGAATACAGTGGATGATCTTGGCATCTTCAATGTCTGCTCAATCTCTAAGCACTCCCTAGTGCCTACTTCAAGAGCCTTCTTGTTCTCATTAACTCCTTTTCATCAGGAAAGCCTTCACAGGCTTGGAGTAGACCTCCCCCTAAATCACTGATTAGTTTGAGGCTCATCATTTACCCCCAACCTGGTTTGGACCATCTGCCAAGATGGTACATGCTACAGCTTCTTAGAGCCACAGGTGAGGAGTTGGGTGATAGGTAGATGCTCTGAAAAGGACCCAGCTATAGGTCTCACACCAGAGGGCTACTCATCAAGACACATGTACTGATGAACTAAATTTGTTGGTTATTTATCCAAGGGCATAGATCTGTGTGAGGTATAAGCATTCTTATAGATCTGTGTGAGGTATAAGCATGCGTGGATAGGCTGGCTGAATTATTCAAGCTGATTATACATCTCATTTTGGATGCTCTGCACTGCTTTAGGGCATCTGAAGGGCCTCACTACCTATAGGGAATCTTCCTTCCATTTGGGTTCCATGGCTTCCAGTGAAAAGTGCTTCTAACAAACATGCTTCCCTGTTTTATTATTCACTTGATATTAATCATCAAAGAGCTGTCAAACAAAGTAGACTGTGGTCACAATGACTTTTGTATGATTTTGGCAAACATATTTGGAAACACCTTGTTGGAGTGAGGCAAGTTAAGGGGATGTTTCAATGAAATGGTGGTGATGGTTGTTTTTTTTATATAAGGTGCTCAATAAACAATAAAAACAATGGAATCTTTATTCTCTACATTTTTTTTCAGTATATTGTGCCATTAGAGAACATAATTTGAGAAGGTCTGCTGGTCCTGTCATAAATGAATCAAGGATGTCTCCTACATGTTCTGTAGTGCTATTTCTCATGCTACACATCAAGAATTGTGAATAACTTTATGAACATCAGAAAGGGGTGGCTCTACCATCACTGGTAGTTGGTTAGGAGTTTTTTTCCATTTTTCATCTCTTGTTCTTCTCCTCTTTTCATGCTTAAATATCCTCAGGATGACCTTGTCACCTGGTTGTGTCTCTCACTGATTTTTCTTCAAACTGTCTTTCCTCTTCATTGTTTTGCTATTTTATGAGGCTTGTAATCTTCCTAGATAAAGTCTTCCAAATGGGTTAATATTCCATGACTCTTAGCTGCTATATCTCTCTGCTCAGTAAGATTAAATGTTTGCTGACTCAAGTGGTTCCTAGGTTCTTTTGGACTCTTTGCTATGCCTATTGATTTGAATGTCAAAAGTCTGTGTCATGTTATTTTATCTATTTCCTATATTATATTAAGATTAGACATATTAGTTAATAACATTTACTAAGCACCTACCAAGTACCAGGTACTGTGCTAAGTGCTGGGGATACAAAGAAAGGAAAAAACAAGGAGTTTGTAATCTAATAGGGAAGACAACACATCAGCAGACTATGTACAAATAAGCCATATACAAGAAAAATTAGAAATGATCAACACGAGGGAAGCAACTAGAATTAAGAAAGCTCAGGAAAGACTTCCTGCAATTATAACAAAATTATCTTCCTGCACAAGTATTTTTTAAAAAGAACTAATCTAGTAAGTAATAAATTATCAGTCTTTTTATCAAAATTACATTGATCAAAAGCTGGTATACTGATAAATTAATAACACTTGTCCAATTAATGTAATGGAGATTATCTTACTAGAGAAGAATAGTTTTTCATACAGAAGCAGGATACCACATTTCTCAATTCATCATTAGCCCACTAATTCCCAGTGTAACCAAATAACTTGGACCGGTTAGCAAATGTAATGATATGAGTATCAGGAGCCATCAAGCCAACGCTGTTTGACACGGTCATACGTAGAAACCGAGGACCACATGGAGGTCCCCAAGAAGGATGTAAACAACCACTCAGACCCCCTCTGTGTGACTTCTCTCACTAACATCCCTTATTGTTGGAATTGCTATGATTATTATCCTTACTCAGCCCCAGGAAAAATAAATGAGAGCAAAATGCCTGCAAGGTTAATACAGATGTTCCACTCTCCCCACCCTCACCCCCCCAGAATACTACCAAGAGATCCTACTTACAAAATTAAACTTAAGGATTCCTATGTACCCACTTTAATGAGACCCCTTTCTTCAAGTATAAAAACTCCCTAACAAAGCTGTGCTTGGGTTCCCCCACCCCCATGTACAGGCCAGGGACGAGAGGTATATTAATTGCCTTTCAGGGAGAGGCTGGTACATTATACTTCACTGATTTGTTTTGCTAACTGAAGCCTAGGTAATCTGTCTTGGAAACTTTAGTGAAACATTAGAAAAATGAAAATCTGATATTGGAGTAATACCTAAAACTGGCTATGCTTTTTCTACCCTTTGACCCTACAACTTGGCAACAGTGTTTTGTTGATTATCTCCTTAGAAATCTGATTGTGTATTTGATTAAAGTAACAAATAATTATTCTTAGCTTAACCGCATGTCTGAGCCTCACAGGTTAATGAGAACTGACCTCTGGCTATTCTGCCTGTGACAAGAAAACATGCATCTTTTGTAAAGCTTCTCATTTGTTGTTAGAATCTACAGAAACATAGTATGTAGGATAATCATAGATTATTGATTAAATGATTTGTTAAAAGTTAATGTATGACTTATGACTTATCCAATTATCTGTAAGGAAACACGTATGTCTTTAAGAAATGAAACTATGTAACTATGTGCTAAGGAGATATGTAACCATGAGGGTATAAAATAAAGCCAAGCCTGAATGAAGGCAGAGCAGTTCTCTTGTGACACATGACTGCAGGTTGAAACTTTTAATTGCTTCCTATTTCTTCTTCAATTTACGCCGATGCTGCCACACTCAGCCAAAGACCCCCGACCTTGTGGAGGGCAGCCCCCCCCCCCACAGCATGTGAGGATCTACCCTCTAACTTCATCAGCTATTCTAATACTCAAGCTTGAGTGCAGGAGGATGCAGTAATAACTGCAGACATTGTTATAGCTGCTAAATCCCAAACAGATAATGTAGGGGTCAAGCTTGATAGGTAGAGAATGGGAAAACTCATTAAGACAGCAACTAAAATAGCAACAATTCCTGGGAGTTTCTAAGGGCAGTAGAAGCCAAGACAAAGGTTTCTCCACCGTTGACAAATAGTTGTTCACTGAGGGATCCTCACATGTACAGAGCTCCCTGAGTGCCTTGATCCTAAAAAGGAATAAAGTAGCAGGTAGGGAATAGTATTAGTTTATAATTCTTAACCAATAAATGACTTCCTAATGAACATCATTGACAATGACTTTGAAGATGTTCACATATTTTACTTTCAGATATGACTATAGCATGAGTTGCTCCATATTCTCCATCCCTTGATATATATATATATATTGCAACAAATATGGTTCTGAGTAACAGCTATTCTTTTCTCCAGCTGGAATTAGTAAAGCATTAGACAAGATGACAACCAATTTAGGAATGAAGAGGTCTATAATAGAAAGTATAACATTGTAGAATTTCTGCTGGAAACAATTCATAATCTATCCATTCTCCCACTGCCATAATAAGAATTTGTGTTGTTTCAATCATAGGAATCAGGACATGGAGAGCTTAGATAAATGATTTTTCATTCATTCATCTAGAAATGGAAGGAACCCAGATGTGATGTAAATTACTCTGCTCATTCTGCAGATATAATTGGCTGGCTCCAAGACATAAAGTTGGTAAGCATTAGAGGAAAGAGTTAAATTCACGTTTTCTGACTTCAGATCTAGTCCCCCCCCCCCATCACTGTTAAAAACATCTCTGTGAGATATGAATAAATCCTACTACTTATAGCTAAAATTCTACAGAGAACAATAAAGTTGCTCAGAAATGGCAATGGGATATAAGATTCATGACTCTTCCTTTATTCTCTTAAAAAGAAAAGTATAATTTCACTTTTCTGAATTTATTTTATTCTTAGTTTAGTGTGAAAAATAAAACTGCTCACTCTTTATGTTCTCTCTTCTCTTTAGGAAACCATCCTTTTGGAAGCCTGTAATTCAACCTGAAATAATTCAATTTCAGAACCTATCTATGGATATGCTTTACTTCCTATATATACATAAACAAGACAATTCATCAAGAACAATTAGGTATTTTTGTTTTCCTATTTCCAGAATACATATATTTACAACCTATTTTAACTGCACCTAACAATTTCACAAATAAAGGTAGGTGGTCACAAGACAGAAGGAAAAAGAGGGAAGACAGAACACAGTTTTGGTTATACTGATTTGGTTGTTTGTTATGATTTAAGTTGGCATAGCATTGAAACAAACATTAGCCAGAGGCAAACCTTAGAGAACATAAAAAGTTTTGTAACACAAGCTGAATATTATTAGTTGAATAGGAGGAATAAATTCATCAGTTTCAGAAACACAGGAAATTCTAAAGTGAATCTTCCTATAAAGTCAGGAGGAAACGAATTATTATCTCTGACCCATGTAATATACTCACTTCTACTTAATCAGAGGGGATTTGATTTACTTCCCTTTCATGTCACTCTCTCAAGGAAGGGTCATCCTCCTATGATTTCCCATGTATCATGTTAAGTCTTCTCCCCTTAGAATCTACTGACTATTTTGAAGAATAATTCGGTTACATGGTTCCCTGCATCTGGGGAATTTACTTTTCTTTAAAACATAAAATCCTAGACTTCTCAGACTACAGGTAACCATGTCGGTTTCCTCATCTGTAAAATGGGGATAATCATAGTACAGGGCTATTGGGAGAATCAAATGAGATAACATATACACAATGCCTTGCAAACCTTAAAGTGCAAATAAATGTTAGCTATCATCATCCACATTATTAACTAGCAATAGGGAAAAATTATTATAGCAAATCACATTCAAGACACCACACTGCTAACCCATGGATGAGAATAGAACTGGCTTATGAATTTCTAAGGATACTTTCTCTGGCAGTAAGAATGCCACAAGTTTGGACCCAGAAACATGCATGACTTGAGCCAGCCAATACCATTCTGTAGGATTAGGATGAGGAATACAGTAATACCATGTGGAATTATCCCTGAAAGCTGCCTGTATGATCTTTTGATATGTTCAACAGCATCTAGCCAAAATATTTTGATTCAGACAAAAAAAAGTGATATCTATCTTCTTTTTCCTCTTGGCATAGCTAATATTCTGATGTTTTCTTCTCATCAACAAAGTAACTGCCTAAAATTAATGGAAATGTAACCTTGGGAGATGCATTTTATTAGGCAACACTAGCTGTAATTACATTTGTAGTTTATATATATTTTTGTCTCCCACATTAAACTGTGAGAGCAGGAATTTTTTAGGGAAAGGGAGGGAGATTTTCTTTGTATTCCCAGGACTGACCGGCATCTGATACATAGTAATCTACGAAGTGACAAAAACTTTACACCTCTATTTCAGAACAACAACAAAAAAAGGTCATAAGGAATAGCCCCCAAATAAATTTTCCGTTAGGAAAAGTAGTCAAGCATAACACCAACAAAGAGACAGTGAGAAAAACCACTCTCACTTCCAGTAGGCATACAGGCTAGTCTGGCACAGAGCTAAACCTGAACTCTTCTGTCTGACAATGTGTTCCCTTGCCGAGTTCCGTGGCTTCACTGGGAGGCTGCCTGCCTTCAGCAGCTTTTATCCTGCTGTCTGGGTGTCACCCGATAACTCCTTAGCCACTCCTCGGTTGATCATATCAGGAGAGGCTAGCTGCTTTCTTCTGAAAGCTAGACCACAAGAAGGTCCAAGCCTTCATCACTATGGTGGGAGTGTACATGGAAGGCAGCTTCTGCAGATTTTGTCAACCCTCAACACCTTACGTGTAGCGGCAGCTGAGAGTGTCGAGAGGTCAAGGAAGATGAGGATCAAGCAAAGGTCACCGGACTGACCAACTAACACTGGAAATCCTGGGAAAAACAACTTCTGTGGAGGGGTGTGGCCAGAGGACAAGTGGGGGTGCTGTGAAGTAAAACATCTCCAACCCTCAGACAGTGGGCATCACAGAGCACCATATCATAATCTGGCATCCCTGACATCAGCATGACAAGGCGACAGAGCCAGAAGAATGTCACCATGGAAGGGCAGGTGGCATGACATTAGAAAGCCAGGGAACAAGCAGGATTCTTAAACCCAGGTGGGGAGCATAGTCTGTCTCTTAGTTTCCATACCTGCCACTGACATGGGGTGAGGTTCTGGCAATCTGAGCTGTCCAAGTGCCTGCTTATTTTGGCCCTTGAGCTATGGCAAGTTGTGCTGCCAGGGAGGCAGAGCCTTAGCCAACCACAGGAAGAATCTCTCAATCTTTCTTTTTTTTAATTAATAAATGCTTATAACGCTGATGCTGAGCCTCCAGATCAATTTTTATTTGTTACAGGGCTAAGAAAGGAGTGGGAGGGGAAGGCACCGAGGACAGATGCATTTTTCTAGGAGTTATGAAAAGGAAGAGCGATACGGAACATAATTAGAATAGGGAAGGGTAGAGAGACAGTTTTTAAGATCTCTATGTTGATCCTCCTCCATCTCCTCTTTGAACTTGGACTTTCCCAGGACCCTGGGCTCCTAGGTGGGTTTTCACCATATGTGGCTCAGAATCAGATCATCAAAGTATTTGCCAACCATTATTTCCAGTCCCCACCACAACCTGTGTACCCTTGCCCTCCCAGCCTTTCTAGTCCTCTTTACATGTGTGTTCTTCCCTTATTAGAATATGAATTCCTTCAGGGCAAGGACTGTATGCTTGCTTGTATTTGTATCTCCAGGTGTCAACAGTGCCTAGCACAAAGGAATTCCTTAATACTTGTTCATTTATTTATCCATCCACCCATACATACATACATATTTGAAGGCAATAAGAAAGAATCCAGCAAATAAGGATAAGCTAAAGAGAGGGAAACAATGATGAAAGGATAAGATAATGGACACAAATAGAGGGGTTGGTCTTGGGAAGGAGAATGGTCCTCTCTTCCAATAAATAGTAGTGCAAGGTTGGACAAATTATTTCCCTTCCCAAGCCATAGTTCTCCCATCTGTAAAATCAAGAGGCTGGCCTAGTTATTCTTTAAGGTCCCTTCTAGTTATAAAATTATATGATTCTATGAATGAATTTTGAAGTTTGCTGAAAAGATCATGAAATGTTTCTGGAGAAACAATAAAGAAGCTTTACATATTAAAAGCCAGAAAGCATTACATATATGAGGCAAAATCTGTTTAGAGTGCATGCCCTTCATTTCCTTCTCAGTTAGGGCAGGTGAGAGCCTTGATAAAATTCTAGCAGAACAAATCTTCAAATTTATATTGTATTATAAAACCAGAAAAAATTTTAAAGGACTTCATATTGGATTTTCTAAAGCTACATCACACTGTCCGCTTCTCTTCTTCCCTTGACACTGATGGCTCTCATCAAATCTTGCTTCTTTACTCTGGAACCTAGTTTTGCTGTGTTTGGAGGTTTTTTTCCCCTTTAAAAACATTTCAAGATACTTCCGGTCAAGATGGCGGCGTAGAAGCAGCGAAAGTTCAGACCTCGGAAACCCTTCCTTACTGATCCCAAACAGAGTGCTCCTAGGCCACCGAAATTCAAGCTGAACAACAGGATAGACCTGGGGAAACCTCCTCCTGGACTTGGATCAAAAGGTACAGCACCCCAAAAGCCAGAACCCTAGATCACTCAGATCTAAGGGGTAGACAGAAAGAAGGTCCCAGGACCCACCCACCCCCAGCCCAGAGTGCTGAGCCCAAGGCAGCAGCGGGAACCTCAGGGCTCTGAGGACTCACCTTGAAAGCAAACTGAGCCAGTCTCCGAGGCGCCCAACACAGACAGCAGGGAAACATAGAGAGAAGGGGGAAGCCGGTAGCCCCCTGGCTGGGTCCTTCCATCTGAGTCTCAAGGGAGGTCCCAGCTTTAGGGCACCAGCTGAACCCAATCCCATCAGGAGCCCTCAGAGATACTGAAAGGACAGAAAACTCAGGGCTGGCAAAGGAGTTGCTCCGAAGAGCTTACCCTGAAAGTAACCCAGGCCAGTTTCCGGGCATTCAACACAGACTGTGGAAGAGGAGGTTGCTGCTTTTTTTTTCCTTCCTTTTTTTGGCTCGGGGATCATTCGGCCCACACCACCTGAACCTAATCCCATCAGGAGCCCTCAGAGCTTCTGAAAGAACAAAAACCTCAGGGCTAGTGAAGGGCTTACCTTGAAAACCCGAGCCAGTCTCCAGGCATTCAACACAGACCGTGGAGGAGGAGGCTTATTGGATCAGGGCTCATTGAGCCCAAACCAGGTGAACCTAATCCCATCAGGAGCCCTCAGAGCCCAGGCAAGCCATGACCCCTCCCCCCTTAGAGAGCAGGGTCTTCTGAAAGAACCAGCTGAACCTAATCCAATCAGGAGCCCTCAGAGCCCAGAGAGGCCACACATCTCCCCCCCTTAGAGAGCAGGGTCTTCTGAAAAAAAAAAAAAACAGAAACCAAGAGGCGAAGTCAAGATGACAGCCTAGAAGGAGCATAGACCTGGCAGCCTGGCCAGAGCTTTGGAGATACTCCATATCTGCTCCAGCTGTCCAGGAAGTTTAAAACTCAGAGTAAACCCAGCCCAACTAAGCTGAACTCAATCCCATCAAAAGTCTCCAGAACACAGGGAAGCCTAGGCTCCCCATCCATCCTCATCCACTGCTGGACTTTAAGCCAATCAAAAGCCTCCAGAGGACAGGAAAGCTCAAACCCCCAACAACCATCCCCCAAAGATTACACCAAGAGATCCTCTGTTAAAGCTCCAAGAGGGGAGACTGATAGAAGTCCCCCAAAAACAAAAAAATGAGAGGAACAAGAGCACAAATACAGGGAGGAAAGAAGGGGTGAATTTGAACAAACAACAGAAAGAGAAGAAAGAAACTACAATAGACAGCTACTACTCAGCAAATGGAACAGAGGGGGAGAGATCAGCAAACGATAAATAAGAAATCCCGGCGAATTGGATACAGGCTGTGGAAGAACTCAAAACGCAACTAAGAGAGGCTGAAGACCTCTGAAGAACTTAAAAATTAAGATAAGTCATCTGGAAACAGAGGCACTTGAACTAAAACAAGAAAATAGTGTCTTGAAAGCCAAAATCATCCAGCTGGAAAATGAGGCAAAGGAGATGAAAGATGAGATAAAGAGGATGAAAGACGATCTTCAAAGAAAATCAGACCAGAAGGAAAAAGATGACCAAAAAGCCAGAGATGAAATCCAATCATTAAGAAGCAGAGTAAAACAACTAGAATCAAGTGACCTCACAAGGCAGCAGGACACTATAAAACAAAACAAAAAGAATGAAAAAATTGAGGAAAATGTGAAGCCTCTCATTCACAAAACAGACGATTTAGAAAATCGTTCAAGAAGAGACAAATTAAGAATAATTGGACTACCAGAAGACCACGACAAAAGAAAAAGCCTGGACATAATACTAGAGGAAATTATCCAGGAAAACTATCCCAAGATCCTAGAACAAGAGGGGAAAGTGGAGATTGAAAGAATCCACAGATCACCCCCTGCATTAATCCCCAACTGACAACACCAAGAAATGTTATAGCCAAATTCAAAAACAATCAGGTGAAAGAACAGGTATTACAAGCTGCCAAGAGGAAGCCATTCAGATACCATGGAAACATGGTGAGGATAACACAGGATCTGTCTGCATCCACACTGAAGGACTGAAAGGCATGGAATACGATATTCTGGAAAGCAAGGGAACTAGGCCTACAGCCAAGAATAAAATACCCATCAAAACTGACTATATTCTTACAGGGGAAAGTATGGTCATTTAACACAACAGAAGAGTTCCAAGCATTCATAAATAAAAGACAAGACCTGAACAGAAAATTTGAAGTTCAACCACAGAACTCAAGAGAATCATCAAAAGGTAATTAAAAAAGAGGGGAAAAATAACAACAACAACAACAAAAATTTTTAAGAGACTCAATAAGTTAAAATGATATGTATCCCTATAAGAAAAGAGGTCATTGGCAACTCTTAAAAACTGTTGCTATCACCTAAGCAGCTAGAAGAACTACACTCAGAGGGAACAGTGACAAACTGTATAGGATGAAAGGACAAGACATAAATAGGTATATAGATATATGCATGCATAAATATATATACATGTGTATGTATATATATATATATATATATACATGACTAAAGCTAAAAAAGAAAAGAGGTTATGACTAAAAGAAATGGGAAAAGAAACAAATGGGGGTAAATTTATATGTCACAAAGAAGCTCATGGCGGGAGGGGAGAGAACATCGATACACTGGAAGGGTAAAGAGGTTGGAGATAGGAAATACTCAACTCTTACGTACTTTGAAACTGACCCAAAGAGGGAAGAACAATCCAATCCATTGGGGAAGAGAATAGATTTGCGCCCTATAGGGGAGTAGAAGGGTAAAAAACAGACTGGTGGGGAGGGAAGCAATACAAGGGAGGGAGAGGGTGTGTGGGGGGAATTTTAAAAAGACTACAGGGGAAAATAAGGGAGGGAATAAGAAGGAAGGGGGGTAGAAAGGGAAGTACAAGGGGGACTGATTTAAAGTAAATCACTGGACTAAAAGGTAGAGCTGAAGAAGAAAGGTTAGAATTAGGGAAGGATATCAAAATGCCAGGGAGTCCACAAATGACAATCATAACTTTGAACATGAATGGGATGAACTCACCCATAAAACATAGACGAATAACAGAATGGATTAGAATCCAAAACCCTACCATATGTTGTCTCCAAGAAACACACATGAGGTGGGTAGACACCCACAAGATCAGAATTAAAGGATGGAGTAAGACCTTCTGGGCCTCAACTGACAGAAAGAAGGCAGGAGTGGCAATCATGATATCTGATAAAGCCAAAGCAAAAATAGACCTGATCAAAAGGGATAGGGAAGGTAATTATATTTTGTTAAAAGGGACTTTAGATAATGAGGAAATATCGCTAATCAACATGTATGCACCAAGTAATATAGCACCCAAATTTCTAATGGAGAAACTAGGAGAATTGAAGGAAGAAATAGACAGTAAAACCATATTAGTGGGAGACTTGAACCAACCATTATCAAATTTAGATAAATCAAATCAAAAAATAAATGAGAAAGAGGTAAAAGAAGTGAATGAAATCTTAGAAAAATTAGAATTAATAGACATATGGAGAAAAATAAATAGGGATAAAAAGGAATACACCTTCTTAGCACCACACGGCACAATCACAAAGATTGACCATACATTAGGTCACAGAAACATGGCACACAAATACAGAAAAGCAAAAATAATAAATGCAGCCTTTTCAGACCACAAGGCAATAAAAATAATGATCAGTAATGGTACATGGAAAACTAAATCAAAAACTAATTGGAAACTAAACAATATGATACTCCAAAATCGTTGAGTTAGAGAAGAAATCATAGAAACAATTAATAATTTCATCGAGGACAATGACAATGGTGAGACATCCTTTCAAACCTTTTGGGATGCAGCCAAAGTGGTAATCAGAGGTAAATTCATATCCCTGAGTGCATATATTAACAAACTAGGGAGAGCAGAGATCAATCAATTGGAAATGCAAATTAAAAAAACTCGAAAGCGATCAAATTAAAACCCCCCAGCAGAAAACCAAACTAGAAATCCTAAAAATTAAGGGAGAAATTAATAAAATCAAAAATGATAGAACTATTGATTTAATAAATAAGACAAGAAGCTGGTACTTTGAAAAAACAAACAAAATAAACAAAGTACTGGTCAATCTAATTAAAAAAAGGAAGGAAGAAAAGCAAATTAACAGCATCAAAATGAAAAGGGGGACATCACCTCTGATGAAGAGGAAATTAAGGCAATCATTAAAAATTACTTTGCCCAATTATATGGCAATAAATACACCAATTTAAGTGATATGGATGAATATATACAAAAATACAAACTGCCTAGACTAACAGAAGAAGAAATAGAATTCTTAAATAATCCCATATCAGAAAATGAAATCCAACAGACCATCAAAGAACTTCCTAGGAAAAAATCCCTAGGGCCTGATGGATTCACCAGTGAATTCTATCAAACATTCAGAGAACAGTTAATCCCAATACTATACAAACTATTTGACATAATAAGCAAAGAGGGAGTTCTACCAAACTCCTTTTATGACACAAACATGGTACTGATTCCAAAACCAGGCAGGTCAAAAAGAGAGAAAGAAAACTATAGACCAATCTCCCTAATGAATATAGATTCAAAAATCTTAAATAGGATACTAGCAAAAAGACTCCAGCAAGTGATCAGAAGGGTCATCCACCATGATCAAGTAGGATTTATACCAGGGATGCAGGGCTGGTTCAATATTAGGAAAACCATCCACATAATTGACCACATCAACAAGCAAACCAACAAGAACCAAATGATTATCACAATAGACGCAGAAAAAGCCTTTGATAAAATACAACACCCATTCCTATTAAAAACACTAGAAAGCATAGGAATAGAAGGGTCATTCCTAAAAATAATAAACAGTAAATATCTAAAACCATCAGCTAATATCATCTGCAATGGGGATAAACTAGATGCATTCCCAATAAGATCAGGAGTGAAACAAGGATGCCCATTATCACCTCTATTATTTGACATTGTACTAGAAACACTAGCAGTAGCAATTAGAGAAGAAAAAGAAACTGAAGGCATCAAAATAGGCAAGGAGGAGACCAAGTTATCACTCTTTGCAGATGACATGATGGTCTACTTAAAGAATCCAAGAGATTCAACCAAAAAGCTAATTGAAATCATCAACAACTTTAGCCAAGTTGCAGGATACAAAATAAACCCACATAAGTCATCAGCTTTTCTATATATCTCCAACACAGCTCAGCAGCAAAAACTAGAAAGAGAAATCCCATTCAAAATCACCTTAGACAAAATAAAATACCTAGGAATCTATCTCCCGAGACAAACACAGGAACTATATGAACACAACTACAAAACACTCTCCCCACACAGTTAAAACTAGATCTAAACAATTGGAAAAACATTAACTGCTCATGGATAGGACGCGCCAATATAATAAAAATGAACATCCTACCCAAACTTATTTATCTATTTTAGTGCCATACCCATGGAACTCCCAAAAAATTTCTTTACTGATTTAGAAAAAACCGTAACAAAGTTCATTTGGTATAACAAAAGATCAAGGATATCCAGGGAAATAATGAAAAAAAAAAACCACAAATGAGGGGGGCCTTGCAGTCCCAGACCTCAAACTATATTACAAAGCAGCAGTCATCAAAACAATTTGGTACTGGCTAAGAGACAGAAAGGAGGATCAGTGGAATAGACTGGGGGCAAGTGACCTCAGCAAGACAGTATACGATAAACCCGAAGATCCCAGGTTCTGGGACAAAAATCCACTATTCGATAAAAACTGCTGGGAAAATTGGAAGACAGTGTGGGAGAGATTAGGAATTGATCAACACCTCCCACCCTACACCAAGATAAATTCAAAATGGGTGAATGACTTAAACATAAAGAAGGAAACCATAAGTAAATTGGGTAAACACAGAATAGTATACATGTCAGACCTTTGGGAGGGGAAAGACTTTAAAACCAAGTAAGACATAGAAAGAATCACAAAATGTAAAATAAATAATCTGGATTACATCAAATTAAAAAGCTTTTGTACAAACAAAACCAATGTAACTAAAATCAGAAGGAAAACAACAAATTGGGAAAAAATCTTCATAAAAACCTCTGACAAAGGTTTAATTACTCAAATTTATAAAGAGCTAAATCAATTGTACAAAAAATCAAGCCATTCCCCAATTGATAAATGGGCAAGGGACATGGATAGGCAGTTTTCAGATAAAGAAATCAAAACTATTAACAAGCACATGAAGAAGTGCTCTAAATCTCTTATAATCAGAGAGATGCAAATCAAAACAACTCTGAGGTATCACCTCACACCTAGCAGATTGGCTAACATGACAGCTATGGAAAGTAATGAATGCTGGAGGGGATGTGGCAAAGTAGGGACATTAATTCATTGCTGGTGGAGTTGTGAACTGATCCAACCATTCTGGAGGGCAATTTGGAACTATGCCCAAAGGGCGACAAAAGAATATCTACCCTTTGACCCAGCCATAGCACTGCTGCGTCTGTACCCCAAAGAGATAATGGACAAAAAGACTTGTACAAAAATATTCATAGCTGCGCTCTTTGTGGTGGCCAAAAACTGGAAAACGAGGGGATGCCCATCAACTGGGGAATGGCTGAACAAATTGTGGTATATGTTGGTGATGGAATACTATTGTGCTAAAAGGAATAATAAAGTGGAGGAGTTCCATGGAGACTGGAACAACCTCCAGGAAGTGATGCAGAGCGAGAGGAGCAGAACCAGGAGAACATTGTACACAGAGACAAACACACTGTGGTATAATCGAACGTAATGGACTTCTCCGTTAGTGGCGGTGTAATGTCCCTGAACAATCTGCAGGGATCTAGGAGAAAAAACACTATCCATAAGCAGAGGACAAACTGTGGGAGTAGAAACACCGAGGAAAAGCAACTGCCTGACTACAGCGGTTGAGGGGACATGACAGAGGAGAGACTCTAAACGAACACTCTAATGCAAATATTAACAACATGGCAATGGGTTCGAATCAAGTACACCTGTGATACCCAGTGGAATCACGCATCGGCTACAGGGTGTGGAAGGGAGGAAAAGAAAATGATCTTTGTCTTTAATGAATAATGCATGGAAATGATCAAATAAAATACTATAAAATTAAAAAAAATTTCAATATTAGTCATGTTGCAACACACATGCACACAAAATAAAGTGAAAAAAGTATGCTTCAATTTGCACTCAGAATTTACCAGTTCTCTCTCTGGAAGATTGTATTTTTTCATCATGGATCTTTTGAAATTGTCTTGATCACTGTATTAATCAGAGTAATTAAATCTTTCACAGTTGATCATTATTAAAATATTGCTGTTATTATATACCATGTTCTCCTGGTTCTGCTTGCTTCACTTTGCATCAGTTCACATAAATCTTCCCAGGTTTTTCTGAGAACATCCCTTTGTCATTTATTATACTAAGAGTATTCTATCCCAATCATATACCACTTGTTCTGCCATTCTCACATCTTCTCAATTTATTGGCTTTTTAAAAATCTTCTAAATAGTATCATTTCTTGAGAGACAGAATGACAAAGTGGTTAGAGAGCAGTCTTCAGAGCCAAACATTGACACAAACTGGCTGTATGATTCTGAGCAAGTTATAGAAACTCTTCTAGACTATAATTTAAAAAGAAAGTTGAATTTGTAGAGGAAGTGTCCTCATCTAGGAGTTCTCTATACTAATGAAACCACAGGCCTAGTACCTGTTCCCTAAAGAATCTTATAACACTCATTCTAGAACTTCTAAGTTGTGTGCTTTTCTTCTTTAGCTTACCAATTCCTGAGGTCTCATTCTGAAATAGGTATCATTCCAGGGGAAAATTTTTTTAAATTCCATGTTACCCCTATATATATAATGATGTACTCATTTGAATTTTACTTGCAAGTTCAAGCCCTGTTCCTACAACATAAAGATGAATGTGTGTCCCATATCACAATGATAAAATGAAAAGAAAACTGAATTTTGGAAAAGGAAAAAAACCAAACCAACCTTGAAAATGGAATACTGCTAAAAAGTCAGCTGAGATGAGCAAATGGTATCAAAAAACCCCAATGCAGGTTAATTATTTCAATACAAAAGAAGAATCAACAAATTGCTTTAGATGACTTTTGGAATCTCTCACCTCTTCCTTCTAGTCTACTCAGCATTCACATTAATTTGAATTACGGTCTACAGTTATTACCCTAATCATTCTAACATTTAGGTAAAGTTCATATCATCACCATTTTATAGCTGCACCCCTTACCTTACATGTCCATCTTTGAAGACAACCTCATCTGGAGGTAAGATTCTACCACTAATTGACCCATAATGAAATTGTCTCAAATCAATGGCAATATGGGGCAAAAATTCATAAGTATCCAATTCCTCCCGGTCTGGTGGCCATGTGTGTCCTTGTAAATAAATGTGTCCTTGTAGTGAAATGGAGGTTATATATTTGGCAGGAGGTTATACATGTGGTAGGAACAGTAATTTTTTTTTTTTATTAAACTGTCTATATGCGGTTAAAAGCCTAACATATTTACAGTAGGTCTTAAAGGCATGTTAGCAGTTGTGTCTAATTTTTAATACTTGTAATATACTACTGTAAAAATAGCCTCCCCCAAATTTCAAATAGCATTTCCATACTTAATGTTATTCAAGCCAGGCCCCAATTTCAGTACCAAAGGATCAGGGCAGTACAAGCAAATTCATTCATCCAGAGGACATTTACTGAGCACTTATTTTGTGTGAAGTACTGTATGGAACCCCAAAACAATAGATTCAATGATATCCTACCTGCTTCCATTAATGCCTGATGTAATGAGAAAAACTGTTTATGGAGAAGAAGGGAAATAAATCTCTTCTTCCTTATACTCGGCTCACTCTAGCTTCCTCACTTCCATATTCATTAAGCCTTTTCCCTTTTGACTTTTGAGAGTCTGAAAGACTTGAGTCCAAGGTGACAGAACAAACCAGAGGCAGAAATGGCTATAGAATCCAGGTCTTCAAATCCACAAGACACAGTGCTAAACAGTATTTCACTGCTTCAAAAATTCAACCCACAAAATGTAATTGCCATTCTTAAAGATACTCAAAAAAATTTGCTGCAATTTCATAAATGTCTTGAATAATAATAGCAGTGCCATTAGAAAAAAGTACACATCCTTGCAAGGTGGCTAAAGAGAAGGAAAACATTCTAATTCTCTTAGATTTATTGGGGAATTACTTTATAATAATAGCTTGGAAGACAGAAGTAAGCAATAACATAATTAAAACATATGAATGATCAACCTGATTCATTCTTTTTAACTAGTGAAATGGAATAGAAAGGCATTTTAATGCCCATATATAATAAGAGTTGATATTTAAAAAGCATTTTATAGTTTGCAAAGCATTTCAAATACATATATTGTTTCATTTAAGCCCTATTACAACCCCATGAAGTGGAAGCTATTATCATACCATTTTTCAGATGGAGAAATCGAGGCTCATAGTTTAAATAACTTGCCAAGAGTTATACAGTTTGTAAGAGTCTAAGAAAAATTTGAACACAGGTCTTCCAGATTCAAAGTACAATGATAAATGAACCTCTCTACCTCCCATTTACATTTTTCTTTAAAGAATATGTGCATAACTGGATAATGTATAACCTAAATTGATAAAATACATGCCTTCAATATGGCATTTATTTTGAATACCAGTTTTTATGAAAGAAGGAATACAAAAGAAGGGATGAGCACCACTTTTAATTCATTGATAAATGAAAATATTACAAGAAAGACTTATAGTAAGCTGAATCAACTTTTATTTCCTGCAGTTTGTATCTTCAGAATTCCTTTTATTATCATAATTAAGCAAAATAAAGCAGAAAATAAAAATATTTATGTTCTGAATCCTACAACAGACCTCTGGGGAAAAAGTACAAACCACTTCCAAATCAAAATTTCTAAGAAAAAATTAATTAAATGGGTACCCAGATTTAAAAAAAAAATTGCTGATAAAAATGCACTGTGGAAACTAAAATAGTTTAGAATTAAAGCATATTGCCAAATAGTCTTATCTAATTTTTATAGGTGTCATTCTTAAGTCTAGTTACAATACTCCAAGTATAAATGGAATTTTGAGGTCTGTTTTCTGAACAAATGAAGAAAGTAAAATGAATGAAAGAAAGGGCCCCAACCTTGCAGTTTCTGGTTCTCCTTCTCCATCCTGAGCAGCAGAATCTGCTGTAGAATTGCTTTCTTCCATAGCTCCCGGAGTTCTCGGGATGTTCGTTTCTTCTCCTCTATCACAGGGCCAAAGGGACCATCTTCACACACTGGCTCCAATGGAGAACGTGGAGGAAGATCTCCCAGATCTGAATAATCTAGAAAAGAAAAAAAAAGGAAATTAAGGATTTTTGTTTTTTAATTTATGTCCGGTGAAGTAATACAAAAAAGCAAAATATCAAGACATCACAGAATCTGTGAGTAGGAGGGGATGCCAGAGGCCATTGAGTTTAGCCTATCCCTGATCAAAAGTGGTCTCAACAAGTGGCCATCCAGCCTCTTCCTGAAGGCCTCCAGCAAAGGGGATCCTACTCCCTCATAAGGCAGTCCAATTCTATACATACTAATATCCTGTAAATGATGTCATTATTCTATTTTTCTAATATCATTTATTATGCAAGATCTACACATTAAAATAGATTATACTTAAAAGGTCACATTCCCAACCTGCAAATTATACAGAAAGTGGCATGCAAGGAGAGTTTTAGGACCTGATAAAAATGCAAATAGCCCAGGGAAACTACTATGTCATTAATCACAGTCTAATAGCATCACCAAAGAATACTCAAATGAATCTGTGATCCTCTCCATGTGAATATTCCCTCCAGCACTGAAGATTCATTAAGCATCCTTGTCGGGCCCCCCCATTCCTCTGGTCTGATTCTTGTTGGGGTCTTTCTATACATTTGCCACAAAGGTGGATGGGGGAGGGGGGACACCTAATCCTATGCACTGAAGTCCTTCCTCAGTTTCTCCAGAAATACTGAAGATGCCAGTAAAGCATAAAGGGTGATCAGTTATCGCTCATGCCCAACACCAGAAGAATATAGTTGTTCTAAAGATGGCCTTATATTCAAAAATAACCTTGGGCTCATTAAAAGCACTGAATTCCCCAAAGGAAAATTTCTTTTCTCTTGTTCAGTTCTTGGTCTAGCTCAATAATCATGTGTGATGTATGTCTAAGATATAGGTACAAATAAATTACATTGTACCAAATGGGCTTCAAAAGAATATTATCAAAGGAACAGAACAAGAGAATGGGCCTAAACCATGTCAGAAAGATATATAACCAGGAGGGAAAAAAAAGATGGATTGGTTATGTGAGAAAACTAAAAACAAAACAAAAACAAACAAAACCCAATACGCTATTCTCAAGTGATCTCAAGACAACTGTCCCAGATGACTGGACGTCTCTCCATTCCCTCCAATTTGGAGAATTTATAGGAGGACATGAACAGTAGTTTTACAGGATGAAAGCAGATGGATGAATTAACATCTACACCATTAAAAGGATAACTCACATTGATGAGACCGTATGTCGATCTCAATGTCCTTGGGAAGGAGCACCTAAGGCTATTTCCAGCTAACCTCTTAAATAATTCTTCAGCAGGGACAGGCATTCAGAATAGAACAGAATGAGTACTGATTTAATGCAAAGGCACCAATGCAAGAGAAAGACCAAGGCACAAGCCTAACCAACCTTGCAATTTCACCTACAGATAGGCCTGGGGGTACTTTTCCTTTACAATCCTGCCAAAAGGGGCTGATTCTCAAATCAATGACCACTTACAGAAAACCTGCAAGGCAACTTCTCTACATCAAAACATTTTCATAAGCAACAAGATGTAATTTGGCACTACCATAAGCAGACACATATTAAGGTAATAAGTACTTAAAATGGCAAACACAGAGTCAAAATCAGATTAAAATGTAATTGGAAGTATTTAACAAGACAAATAAAAATTAAAAAATACCAAAACCACAACACTTTAAGATGAAGTCAAGGGGGCAGCTAGATGTCTCAATGGATAAAAAGCCAGGCTTGGAGAAAGGAAGTCCTGGGCTCAGATTTGACCTCAAACCTGCACTTTGAGGATACCATAGCTGAACAGAAAATGAACTAGAATAGGGGAGACATTTAAGGCAGGGAGACCAAGCAGAAAGATATTGCAGGAGTCTAGGAGTGAGGAGAGGAACACTTACATTAGTGTGATAGCAGTATCAAAGAAGAGAGTGAATTATTAAGAAGAGGTGTCAATAAGGTAAAAGTGATGAGTCTTGGCAATAGATTGGAGTGAGAGGGGTGAGAGTGAGGAGTTGAGGATGACATCCTGGTGATGACATCCCCTCTGGGTGACTGGGAAGATGGTGGTACCCTCAACAGTAACAGGGAAGGATTTGGAGGGAGAGATAATCAGTTCAGTTTGGGACCTGTTCAGTTTAAGATATCTCTCTACAGGACATCCAAGTTTGAGATGTCTAATAGGTAAGAGCAGAAGCAAGTATGGAGATTGGGAGAGATGTTAAGGTTAAGGTTAAGTAGACTGGAGAATCATCAAGCACAAAAATGACAACTGAATCCTTGGGAGCTAAGGAGATCACCTAGTGAAACAGCACTGAAGGAGAAAAGGGCCCAGGGCAGGGCCTGTCAGGACACCCAACATTAATGGGCTTGACTTAACAAGAGTGGTCAAATAGGTAGGAGAACTGGAACAGAATAAAGTCCTAAAAACCTAGATCAAAGATAGTATCAAGGAAAAGAGGGTGAAGGACAGTCTCAAAGAGGCCAAGTAAGACAAGGAGTGAGAAAAGGAGGCTAGAAGTGGCAATGAGGGGTCACTGGTGACTGTGACAATTAAGACAGAGAGAGGGAAAACGTAGAAGCACCTACTGCCAACAGGCTTCTCAAGGAGTTTAGTCCCCCCAAGGAGGAGAGATTGGGACATTAGCAGAGAAAGATGGATAAAGTGAGGGCTCCTTGAGAATGGAGGAGGCATGAGCACATTTGCCAACAGTAAGGAGGCAGCCAGTTGGCAGGGAGAGATTGAAGGTAAGTGAGGGAGGGAGCTGGGGATCTCTGAGGAGACAATCTGATAGAAAAGGGGAAAAAAAGGGATCAGCAATCATCAGAAATTACATAATTTAGGAGGATTCTCAGAGTGGGTTCCAGCTTTTGCTGCTACTGAGCCACCACCTTGGCTTAGCCTCCAAATTACCTAATTTAAAATAAATCTTGTTTGTTTTGTTTAACTTTATAGGAATCTGGTTCCAGAACTAAGATGGGTTTTCATCTGATGCCCTCCTTTAGAGAGGCACTGTAGCTTTTTTATACTTATTTTAGCATTTTTTCCCCTTATCTTGGCCATTGGGACATACACTGCTGGACACAATACAGATCTGAGTAACGTGCTGCTTTATCTCATACTGGAAGTATTTACACTCCCACTGGTTTGCAAGAGATTCTAATTTCAACAAAGTAATTTTTGTAAGATGTCCTGGTAGATTTGGCAGGCATTCCAGAACACTGGCTATTGGTTTATTATTTAGAGTAACATTTTAACATGCTTTCATGTTTATGTAAGGAGAACTTGGGAATTGGTCCAGCTAATATAGATAACCCAGTTTAAGACTTGCATGAAGTTGACTTTAGGAATAACTCTCATGCAGTGATTCCAAATAAGATTCAGGCTCACCTAACCTTTCCTCATTTCTCTCTTCATGTAGGGCAATTCGTCTTTCCGTTTTAACAATGATTTCTTCTCCTTAGTGTCTGATACGCCCATATTAGTCTGTTACTTTTAGATTTTGAAAACTAATAAAGAAAACAGCTAAAACAGATAGGATTCTAGGTATGTAAGTAGTTGGGTTGTTAGATTCACTTACCTTTTTGTCATCTCTACTGAAGCTTCTGGCTAGATTGCTAAAACAAACTCCAACTTATAGCTAAACAGGACACTCAAAAGAAATATTTAAATATTATGGCTTCTTCCAAATATATTACTGTTAATGGAAATAAATCTCATACCCCAAATCAAGTAACCTTGCAAACTTTAAGTGTTCATTATTGTCATGATTATTATTGTTCTTGTTTGGTGCAAACAGTAAGGTCACTTACAAGGAGAAAATATCTAACATCACAGCCTTCCTCTTTCACTATGAACTTTCCTGCAGCCCTCTCTATCTCTAAACACAGTAATCCTCTGCCTTTTCTCTTAATATCTCTCCTTCCTTGGGTCAAACAGTATCAAAATGAAAATGCTATTGGTAATGCCTAGTATTTCGTTTTCCACAAATTATAAAGGATTCCCTCATTTTGATCAGGTTAATCTAGACATAGGTTACCAAAGGAAACCAAAGTTTCATACACACACAGCCCCAAGTTTTATAGGGCAACAATTATTGGTTGCAATGATATTCAGAATTATAATGATTTAACTCACACAGTCTCTGTGGAAATAACTTTGTATTTACTTGGGGGGGGAGGGTCTTATGGTGTATTCCCCTCATAGAAGGTAAACTTGATGGTGTGGAATGAAAGATCTCTCTTGCTTTTTAGAAATATTAAGAAAACATTTTTAAAGTATCCTACTCTTACATCTTTTGATTAGCCTGAAAGAGAAATCTTTGTAAGTCTCTATTTACTTACCAATTTCTTAACAATCTCCTATCCCTTTCTCATCGATGAATTCAAGAAGGACTCTGTCTTTGATTTAAGAATGATGATCTGACTAGGGCAAGGACAAGAGGTGCTTGACTGATCCACCTGAGGGGATTAGGGCATTAATCAGAGGGAGGAAGTCCCTTTCATTGCTTTAGGATGGGATAAGGAGAATCCTTGAAAGCAGTGATCACAGAAAGATTGAGTAGTTTTCAAAAACAAATCCTCTAAATGCTGTCTGAAAAATTTAGGGACTGCTATGCTTTCTGATGAAGCAAAATGTTAATCCTGGATTGTGCAACTATGTTTTATCATACTGTAAAATTTCCCTTGTTCAAGAATCCTATGAAGAAGTTATTTCAAAATTATCTTGCATTAAGAATGAGAGAACCCTATTGGTTTGCATATTTTTCTCTCAAGCAGAACAATGTTTTGAGTATAGAATAATGATAAATTAATTTTTAAGATATCTAGGGGCAGACTTGTATCTTCGACACATGGTACAGCATTTATAGTTTTCCTTCAAATACTATTTGTTTCCTTAAATATCTCTAGTGTCTATTTTCAGTCTATATTTCAGTCTATATTCAGAAATATATTTCATATACACATCATAGACACTTACTTTTTGTCAAACTGAACTAAATGATGCTAATTTATACATTTTCATTGCTTTTATTAATAACTTATCAGTTATGTAATAGTGTTGCTGGTCATGTTTTGTCTGTATTTATAATATTTCACCACCTACTGGGAGAAACAGATTTGGAGTAATATTTATGATTCTACTAATCTTCTAGAGATTTGGGGCTCTACTTTTTTCCCCACTGATATAATATGTGACTGAGACAAGCACAAGAGTTTCTCCAGTGCCTCCATAAGATAAAAAAAGTTGGAGAAGAGCAAATGTAAAATTTAGCTGCATGTGCTTCTGTAATCTAGTACTTATTTTTTCACACAGATTTGTGATTTTAATGATATAAAGGGCTCCAGCCTACGAAGGCTTCTTACCAATGCAGATTGGCACCTTGAAACTTAGACTATTTCAGAGTTGCCTAGGACAGTGAGCATAAGTAATGTGCCCGGGGTCATATAGCTATGAGTATGTCTGAGGTGGAACTTGAATCTAGATCTCCCTGGCTTTCAGTCCAATTCTTTCTCCATGATGACACCCAGCCTCTCATATAATACATGTGTATACATTGTAGGTAGTACCAGAGCTGGAGTCAGGAAGACTTCTCTTTTTAAGTTCAAATCCAGCCTCTGACACTTACTAGCAATGTGACCTTGAGCAAGTCACTTAATCCTGTTTGTTTTGGTTTCCTTCTCTGTAAAATAAACTGGAAAAATAAATGGCAAGCCATTCCAGCCTCTGAGCCAAGAAAATCCCAAAATGGGATCAAGAAGAGTTGTATATGACTGAAATGACTAGACCACAACAATAACATATATTATAAATACTCATTCATGGAAAAATAAAATGGATATTTCCTAGAACAAACAATAAATCTGCAAGTATTTGTCAAGTGACAAAATGTGTTCCAATACTATACAAGTGACTTGAAGAATGGTTTTTTTGCTTTTGATTCACTAACAGAGAAAAATACCCCAAATGGTTCTGGCTAGTTTACTACCTGGACTCATTCTGACAGACCAATAGAGGTCATTAAGGATGCAGAAAGACACAATGGCCTAAGAGCTGGGCAGGAAATTGAGTGACCTTGGTTTCTGTTTCTAGCATTGTATGGCACTCTAGGCAACTATCCTCTTCTAGGAAAATATAAAGAACTTCCACTTATCACATACTCTGCAAACAGAAACTATGAAACAGAAGGTAGATAAGTTTTCTGAACCACTTACACAAAAGCACCACCAAAATACACCATACTGTGGGTGGCATCAAAATAATAAAATGAAATTAATGTCAAGATATGGATTGTTTAAATTAGATTCTCAAAAACAACCCCAATGGGATTGTAAGAATTTTAGAGGCAGTAATAATTCAGGTGCCACCAGATTAGATTGCCATCATTTAAGTCATACCCAGTGGAACTGTAAGTCTGGTTTGGGCAAATGTGTCAATATTTCACATGTCAAATGATCTCTTGACAGTTTTGTATTATTGCATTTTTCTTTCTTATGGCACATAAACATGTCCACTCCCAAGAAGGTTATTATCAAACAGAGTGTATGAACAGAATTCTGATCCATGCTTACAACACAGTTGAAAAACATAATATATTCAAGTCACTTCATACTATGACAATACCCAGCTCCATGAAGTCCAGAGTACACTACTTTGGATTCTCATGATGAACATCTGGCCCTTGGTTCCTCATCTCTAAGATGAGAGGGTAAGAGGGGATGACCTCTAAGGTTTCTTTCAGCTATAAATCTATAGCCTATCAAATCCAAAAGGGCTGTTTTCATTTTGTACTCCTAACAATTAGAAGACAGGGATATTAAGTGACTTCTTAAAAAGTCATCAAGTGAGCCAGTGAAGAGAGGGAGGAAATGAAGCAAAGGCTAAGCAATCTAGGCCGTCTATTGACTAAAACTTAGTGTCTCATTGCATTCCATGAAAAAACATTCCACCATCCACCACCTCCTAGGTTCCCTCTCGTGTCAACGAAAAATGCCAGTCATTCTAAAACTTCTGTGTTTACATAATACAAGTGTGTTTTGGGAGAGGAACTGAAACTAGATACTAGACCTGAAAAAAAGCTAACTATAGGATCAGCAACTGCAGCATCTTTTGTCATCAGCAGCTGGAGAAACTTTTAAAGTGATACATGAAGAAGCCATGTGTACTTTAGGAGAAAAGAAGAAAAAAAAAACCCTCCACATTAACACTGGCCAGCTGCTAGACAAAGTGTCCTACTTCCAAGAATGCTATGAAGAATTATCTCTAATCCATCTATAAGATGCCAAAAAAAAAAAAAAGCCTGGCTTTGGGAGTCAGACCATCCCCTGAGAGAAAATTCTCAATAGACAACCTGGCTCTTGTCTTTGTCCTGGACACTACTACAGGGGCACGCACATGTATTTATTCAATAAATATTGATTGAGTACCTACTCTACATGCTGTGGAAGACACAAAAGGAATAGAGAAGTTGTTCTTTTCAAAGAACTTAAAATCTAACATGGATGACATATAAATATACAAACACACAACTCTCTAAGATTATAAGCTGCCAAATTGTTGCTAAACTTTTTAGCAGAGGGTTTTCCTCAATGGGCAAGGGAAAAAGCATTTATTAAGTGCCTACTATGTGCCAAGCAGAGTACTGTGCAAAGTGCTTTACAAACATTATTTCATTTGATACTCACAACAATGAAGTCAATAGGTATTATTATGATCTACATTTTATCATTGAGGAAACTGAGGCAGTCATTAAGTAACTTGCCCAGGATGATCTAACGGTGTCTGAGGATGAATTTGAACTTGGGTCTTCCTGTGTCCACTGTTCCACTTAGCCATCTCAAGAGGGTAGCCAGGGGTAGAAACTGGGATTTCCCTCTAGAACTGAAAGCACTAACCCAGGCAAAAACAATTACTCTAGTAGAAGACAATCTATGGAAAATGCCATGAGAAAGCTATTGATTAGGGGCTAGAAAAGCTCAGAGGATGCAGAGGCTCCTTCTTACTGCAGAGGTCCCAGAGACAGCAGGTGAGATGGGTCTCAAAGAACAGACAAGAACAGGAAAGGTTATGGTGACATGGAAGTATATGGAAAACTTTCTCTTACCCATGGGATGAACCTAGAAGAGCAGTCAGAGATAAAAATGGAACATTATAAGGGGTCCAGATTGGGAAAACCTTGAAAGGTGGGCTATAAGGAGTTTGGTCATCACTTACTAGGCAACAAAGAACTGCTGGAAACTATTAGGCAGGGAAGTACCATCATCAGAGCAGGGTTTGGGAAAGAATATACCCATAGCCGGGTGTAGGAGAAATGACAGGGAGGTGAGATATGTGTCCAAGACATGCTAGCCACACAAAGGCAAATGAGTCCAAAATAACAGCACATGATAAAACTCTTTTAATGTACAGATTGTCAGTATCATTATATATTGGACTCTTGTTTGTTTGATAACTAAAACTAATGTATTTAATAGCCAATTGCCTTTAAAAAAAATTGTGAGGACACAAAAATTTATTGAGGACAAACCAGATATAATTAGGAGTTAATTGCACCAGTTCAGACCAGGCATGCTCAAGGTCAGAACTAGGGTCACGATAGGGAAGGGAAATTTTAAGGATAGATTCATGAAGCACTGGACTAGCATAGCACCTTAATTTTCACGACATTACTAGAAAGAAAAAAGGGAAAATGATGCATCATCTTTTTTTTTAAAGAACATAGAAAAGGTGAAGAGGAAATAAGGAAAATTAATCCTAGAACAACAGAGTAACTTGCAGTTCAATCAATAATTGAGTCTATTTGGAGACCTACCCAATCATCTCCGTGCATGTCTTATCTGGCCATCATCCTCTCTCCCTCTCCTAAGAGCCATCTCTCAAAGTTCAAGTTCTTCTCAACACAGATTAAAATTTCATTTGCTTTTTTGTTTGTTCTGTCTCTCTGATGACTCCTACTGAGCTTATACTACAAGAAAACTCAACTCTATTTTCACACAAGCTACTGTTTAGTCAATGTCTCCCTCATCCAACATGTACTTGTGAGCCTGACTTTTTGAACACCAATAGTGGAATTGACCTTTAACACTTTAAAGACACACAGTTTCATCAGGGTGGCTATTCTCTCCACTGAAACAGATTCAAACCCTCTACAAATGAGCAGATGCGATTTGGGAATTGCTGTGGTCAAAAAAATCAGCCCCACATAGCCCTCTGCTAAACATAAATCTGAGCCTCTCTAAACATAATGATGGGGATAAATGGGAAGAGCCTATCAATGGGCATGGTAGGACTTCCCAGAAATTGTACTTTATTCACATCATCTTCAAGAAGCCAAAGGCATCTCTGTAGCATAATGACACACTGGAGTAGAACTTTACATTTCTGACTATTAAATGTCATCTCATTAGATTTGGCTCATCATTCTAGACTGTCAAGCTCATCCAGGATCCTGATTTAGTTATTTGGTGTAATAGAGGTCCCAGTTTTTTGTCCTCTGCATATTTCATGTTATCTACACAGCTGGGTGGCACAGTGGAGATTGAGTGTTGGACTAGGAGTCAGGAAGACCCAAGTTCAAGTATAGCTCTGTACAACACTGGACAAGTCACTTAACTTCTATCTGCCTCAATTTCCCCAACTGTAAGATGGGGACAAGTATAGCACAGTTTTTAAGGGTCAAATGAGGTAATATTTGTAATGTGTTTGGCACAGAGTAGGCCCTTAATAGATGTTTGTTTCTTCCCTTCCTTCCTTCCAATTCCTTTATGTTAGTCATTAATAAAAATGCTGAACAAGGGGCAGCTGGGTAGCTCAGTGTATTGAGAGTCAGACCTAGAGACAGGAGGTCCTGGGTTCATCTCTGGCCTCAGACACTTCCCAGCTGTGTGACCCTGGGCAAGTCATTTAACCCCCATTGCCTAGCACTTCTAAGCCAATACAAAGGACTTGAACCTAGTGTGAGACTCGAGGTTGCCACACTTGATATACGTTAAGACATAGGCCTTCCTTGTATTCACACTCTTCATGAAAATACAGATAGTACCAAAATTTGGCTCCTATAATCTAGTCCCTTTTCTGTCTTTCATAATGTGGCAACTTTCTGTAGTCTTGGATACTGACTGGGTAAATGCTTAATTGCTTATATCATTTTAATTGGGTCCTGATTCAAGGACCTGTTATAGATTTACTTTTCCTTTACTTGGAATTTTTACACATGAAACTTTGGTAGTCTGTATTTCATACAGAAATTATCTTTTTTTATTTGGATTTTTTTTAATGTTTTTGATTTCTCTTACCGATTGATTAATATACCTCATAACTCAGCCATGCATCCCTAAGTGATCCCTATGTCTTTCAATCACCCTCTTTGCGGGGAGGGGAATGTAAAATTATTATTATTTTAAATTGCAAAGTTTAAATTCCTTTTGAGACAGCAGTTTTAGGATAAGAAACTCGCTACCTCTCCAAATGCAAAAAGTGAACTGTTTGGAGAAGACACCATGAAGATGCCTCCACAGACCAGACGAGAAGATCCAGAGTGAACTTTGGAATGTGGTGATCTGAACTGTGTTTGGGGTTTGATGTATACTCTTATGCCGAAGGGGACTGCCCCCTAACTGGCTTTTTGTCAAAGCGCCTAGCAATCTTTGGTTCTGTTCTCTTTTCCTCTTATCCTCAAATTATTGTAATGTCCTGGCTGGTATGTTTATAAGCCCCAGTGGAGAGACTAGTCTTTTCTCTACTCTGACTATCCATAAGTTCAGTTTTTAATAGCTTATTTTGATCAGCTATAGAGGAAACAACTGCCTAGATAATTTTTTTTTTAAGCCACGTTCCTCCTATCAAGGCTTTTCAGCAAAGCTAATTCTTGAGCTTCTAATCTTCCTCAGGGGGGGGATGTAAAATGGAGATTTGAACCCTAGACTTCAATCGCCAGAAGTCCTTGGTACTTCCCAGAATTCCATATAATCTCACCTGAGTCTCCACCTGGGCAAGATCACAAGGAGTATTTAACTGGCAGCAACGCCTCCTTCGCTCTCTTCCATTGCAATGATGTAGTGGGTAAGCTAAGCGCAGGGGTTTTGAATGGGCTAATCAGCCCTAGGTAAGTGGTTTTTTCTATTTTGTATTTTCTTTATTCTTAATTCTAATAATCCTTAATAAACCTCATAAAATATGATATTTCTATTACTAGAGACTAATTTAATTTTTACACTCCAACATGGAAGGTAAGGGTTTAAAAAAAAATGCTGAACAGCACAGATCCCTGGGGTAATACACTAGAGACCTTTAACATTAACCTTGACATTAACCTATTAATAACTACTCTGAGTCTAATCCCAATACTAAGTATACCAAACTACACTATTATCATACTATATTTTTCAATATGATCCATAAAAATAACCCAAAAGAGAGTCAAATGCATTGGAAAAAAAATCTAAATACACTTCAGCTTTCCTCAATCTACCAGTCAAATTACCTTCTCCAAAAGGAAACAAACAAGCTTAGTGTTGGGAAGAAATCTTCACAGAAAATTTCTGATAAAGGTCCAAGATAGAGGATACATAGGGAAATTTGGTAAAAATATTCAAGAACAAAAAATAAAACCTAGTAAAAAAGGATACAAGCAGAGTTTTCCAAAGAAGAAATGCAAGCTACAATAATCTCATGAACACAATCACTAATAATAAATGCAATTACAACTACCCTTAAGGATTCATTCACTCATTGGGATAGCAAAGATGATCCCCCCCCCAAAAAAGGGAAAATGATAACTGTTGGCGTGGATATGGGAGAATAGGCATTTTAATGCATTCATTGTTAGAAGAACTGTGATTTGCTATACATATAATGGAAAGCAATTTGAACAATACCAAAATGTCTCTGAGTATATCCTTATGCAAGCAAAACAAAAATATCACTATTAGGGCATATTCCTCAAGAAATCGATAAAAGGGAAAGGATTCATATGTACAAAAATATTCACAACAATACTTTCTGTTAAATCAAAGATCTAAGAGGGTAGCTAGCAATTGGTGAATAGATGAGAAACTTACAGCTTATGAATGTAAAAGAATATTACTTCACCAAAAGAAATCATAAAAGGGAGTGATTCAGAGAAACATGGGAAGACTTACCGGCACTGATAGAATGAAATAAGCAGAACCAGCAGAACTAGTTATAGAATGATGACAGCATATAAAGAAAACGACTTGCAAAGACTTAAGAATTCTGATCAACACAATGGCTAATCATGACTCCAGAAGAATGACATACTCCCCAAATCTTAGGGGAGAGATGATGTACTATAGGTGTAAACATACATTTTCTGAAATTATCAGAATTTGATAACACATTTGTTATAAAGGAAGGTTATTTCAAGAGAGGAGAATTTTGGGAAGACTGGACAAGGTATAAAAAGCAATGGTCATCAAGGAAATATTTTTAAAGCATTTTTTAAAAAACATTAAAAAAAACAAAAAATATTTTAAAAGGGCAGCTAGGTAGCTAAGTAGACTGAGAGTCAAGTCTAGAGATAAGAGGTTCTGGGTTCAAATAGGGCTCATAATACAGAGCTGATATACTAATAAGCAGAATAATAAACACATTTTTGGATATGGACAATGTGGAAATTTGTTTTGTTCTACTATGCTTATATATCTACATTTTAGCTAGAGGAAGAAGGAGGTAGAAAAAGTAACTGCTTTGATAATTAAAAAAAGATATTTTAAAATGGTTGGATCAGTTCACAGTTCCTCAATAGTGTTTTAGTGTCCTTATTTTTCTGAGACCCTCCAAAATTTGTCATTTTGCCCTTTTATATTAGCCAATCTGATAAGTGTGAGATATCGCAGAGTTTTTTATTTTAAAGATTAAAAAAAAAAAAGTTCACTTATTCAAGGGAAGAAGGAGATCCCATGAGACAGATGGACCCTGAATTCTGAATTTTGAACTGGAAGGATCTGGAGTCATCTGACAACTCTTTCACTTCTTATGGATGAGGAGATAGGGACCCAAGAGAATGTAAGTGACTTGTCCAAGGTTATATAGGTAGTAAAGAGAAGAGAAAGTCTAGTTTCCCTAGTCCATAAAGGAACGCACGCTTGATGAGAAATGAATGGTGGCATACAGAGGACAAAGATGAAGACACCCACATACAATACTTAGACAAAGATTTTATATTTTATATTTTATGGCAAGGAGTTAAATACTAGGTAGTTTGGTGGTATTCCCTGTACCTTTCAGTCAGCTGCATTACTGTAAAAATGTGGCCTGTTAGAGGATTTTGTTTGAGAAAAATCTGTCCTCTTCACACACTCGAATAAAGAATCCCTTTGCCATGTATAGATTATTCTTGTAAATATCTTAAATTTAAGAAAATAGGACCAGAGGACTTAAAACTCAGACCTTAGAGGTTTTCTAATTCAACTACGTCATTTTAGGGATGAGGAAACAGATCCATAGAGAAGTAAAACCACTTGATTAAAGGTAAGAAGGGGAGGCTAAGGGCAGGACCAGGAGTCTGGTTGTCTCAATTTAACTCCAAAGCACCTTGCATTGTATACTGCATTGCCTCTAAACATATGGATCAGAGACTATTTTCCTGATCGTCTTTAATGGGCAATAATAATGACTGATTTATTATAAGCATTTGGTACAATTTCCTCTTTTAGATATCTCAAGACTCAATCTTTCACTGACAGTAAAGCCAAGTTGACACCAGCACAGACCTCCTTTGAATTTTAATAACTGTTTTAGTCCAGCTGCTCTCCCTATCTTTGTAAGTTCCATTACTTTGCATTTACTTCATATGCCTTTTGTGTTATTTATCAAATACTTCCTCCCAACAGAATATATGCTTTTTGAGGGCAAAGATTATTTCATTTTTGTCTTTATATACCTAGTACTGTCAGCTTAGAGTTGACTCGATTGTGTCCAATATCCTCTGATATTACTGTGCTTGGTGCTTAATTAATGGTAATTGACTGATTTAGTGGCATTTCTCCTTTTCCATGGAACGTTGGGGACGAGTCTAAATTGTGAAGGCTCAACTACCACTAAGGGGGGAAAAAGTGTGTTGAACTGACAGAAGTGTGTCAAACTTGACAGAAACTTTTTTCTGTTTTAATCTCTTTGCTGCCCTTCCAATTTCCCCCTCAAATGCCTTTGGTATGACCTAGCTTAACTAACTCTTGCCAAGCGACCTATCAACTTGTTTTCTCACCATTGCTTCTCACTATTTTATGAGGTGATGCTGATCATAATTATGCTCTTGTTTCTACTCCCTGAGATTTTTAAAATGAGTTTATTTTCTAAGACCATGGCTATCATATTTCCCTGTTCAACAAGAAAATCAAGCTTACTGGCTGAGGACAGTTTTAGGCTCTTTTGATTTTCTTATTATGGAGATTGGTTTGTATCACTTAAACCACCCTAGGAAATAATGACTCATCAAAGGATCATAGATTCAGAGCTAGAAGGGACTTGAAAAGACATAAGTGCAATGCCTCGAATTTATACATGAGGGTACAGACCAAGAGAGACTGGTCCAGGGTCACAGAGTTGGTGTTTAAGCAGGGTTCACACTCAGATTTTCCTGACTCCAAGTCCAACTTTATTGCACATAGCTACTTCAATGTCTGCTCCTTTATCCACTTCCCATCTTGCTTAAATCCACAGCTTGCTTAAATAGGTTAGCTTGGAATTGACTCAACTGGTTAGATATCCTCTGATTTTTATTTTTCTTCTAATTTGGTAGTGACTCATGTATCTGAAGACAGATTTGAACCCAGGTCCTCTGACTCCAGTCTGGAGCTCTACCCACTGTGTTACCTAGCTGCCCCTAATGCTCTCTTAGTATGAAGCTTCTACAAAGTATATACCTTTGTACTCTTGTTTCTTAGTTTTTAACTGAATCTATGTTTAAGTTAAATTGCTAAATTTAAATTTTCTGGTTATAAAGCATTGAGTGCCTTTTAAAATAAATAATTTCATACTTGACAAGTTATAAACCTACATTACAGATAATCAACCCCCCAAATTATTTTTAAACATCAAAATCTTTCTTGTTTAACATTAATTTGACATTAATCAAAAGCTCATTTTTTATTTAAAAAGACAAGTAATTTGGTTGAATCAGGTACAAGAAAAAAGCCACAATTTTATGGAAGAGATCTGAAATTTAAAAAACAAACAAACAAACAAAAAAACCAGTATGTCTTCCTTAAACCTCCTTTACTATCTCATCTCCCAAGTCAACTTTTTCATTAGAGCAGCACTGCTATCAGCTATGCTTGATTAGAACACTGCCAGATCTAAACATAAACATCTAGATACATGCTGGTGATTCACCGAACATTAATGCAAACAGAGCCTATAGTACTAAAAGCTAAGGACATGATTTTTCAACCCCACTTTATTTAAGCATCTGCTGTACCGCAAAAAAAAAAAAGCTCTTGTTTACTACATTACTTTTAACTTCAACCATATGACTCTCCTCTAAATTGTTCTGACCAAGTTGAATGATTGTGTAAGTCATCTAAGGGGAAAAAAAACAAACAGCTTAAAGTCATAGAATGTTAGTTTTGGAAAGGCCCTTGGGTCACCTGGTCTAATCCCTTGTCCAATCTGCCTCTCTTTACTTCCACCCATTGATCTTATTTTCCCCCTTCTAAAACCACCCAGAAAGAGACTATCATCCATTCTCTTCAGCTATCCTTCAAATATTTGAGGGCATCTATCATGATCCCATTAAATCTTATCTTCTCTGGGCTAAACATTCTAAATTCTTCCAATTCCATTTGTCTCTTCATCTGTAAAATGGGGGTGATTATATTATATCTTTATAGGACTATTGTGAGGATCAAATAAGCATAAATGTAAAAATCATTTTGTAAACCTTAAAAAGTGAATTATTTGTATTTTTATTATAAGATGGTTATATAACACCCTCACCATATTGGTTATGATCTAGGAGAAAACAGTAAGAGTCTACTGACTCCCTTAATTTGGAAATATCAGTAATTATTGATTATAATAAAACAATAGATAATAATAGAGGGTTCCACAAAAGGAAACCTTTCAAATAACTACAGGGGAAATTTTTATTTATTTTAAAAGAATATTTTAAAAAGAGAATATAAATTCCTTTGCTTTCTTTAGCTCAGGACAAATATCATTTAAACTTCTCAAGTCAATCAGTCAATGAACATGTATTAAGAGCCTACTACGTATGAGGCATTGTGCTAAGTGCTAGAGATACAAACAACAAAAAAAAAGTTCCTGCTTTCAATGAACACACAATCTAATGGGGAAGACATTCTTCTATTCCTGCTTGTTCAAAAAACTGTGTACAACTTGGGGACATTCTTAGGAGGAAGGCACTAAGATGAAAAAGGACTAGGAAAGGTTTTCAGAAGGTGGGACTTTATCTGAGACTTACAAAAGGCCAGAGAAGCCAGGAGGTACAGATGAGGAGAGTTCATTCCAGAGTCACAGTCAAGAGGAAAAAACAGTGAAAATGCCCAGAATCAAAACAAAAAGTATCAAAGGAACCACAGGAAGGTGAATGTCATTGGACCTTAGACATACATATTTTGGGGAGAAGACAGGAAGTGCTCATGTTATGAAGGGCTTTAAAAAGCAGAGGATGGTATATCTGAGCCTGACCTGTGGATATGGTTGGGCCTGTACTTTAAAAAGTTCATTTTGACAGTGGAGGATGCTATACTTATCAACTGGAGATAAAAACACTAAAAATAAGAGACGGGTCTCATATTCCAGGAAGGGAAAACAACATTCTGGTGAGTGACGACCAGGGAAGACAGGGAAGGGTTTAGAATCGGGATAGGTCTGAAGCCTACAAGCAGCCTACACAATAGTCTAAGCATGAGGGCATGGAGGCCCACATCTGCCCAGGAAAAGAGGGGAGCTTCCATAGACGGAGATGGCAGGACCAGACAAATGACTGAGGGAGGGGAGGGGAGAGAGTGAGGAACTGAGGGTGACAGCCACACTGTGAGCCTGGGGGAACAGGACAACAGGGGTATCTGTGACAGGAAAGTCAGGAAGAGAAGAGAGTCTGGCGGAAATGACGAGTTCCCTTTTGGACATGCTGAGTTTCAGATGTCTAAGACAGTGTAGGCGATGGGAGAAGGGCCATCCTGGGAGAGATCAGGGATGGACTAGGACAGTTGGGAAGACAAATGCAAAAACTAAACAAGATGTCAGCCTCTTGGAACTGAGAGGGAAGTTACAACTAATAGGCTAGATGAGGATTTGAAATGTTTGCCTCTACAGAAAGGGCATGGGCTTCCAGGCACCCCTCTAGATTGGTGGGTAGTGGTTCAGGCTGTTGGAAAGGGATCATCTGACTCAGGACTGCCGAGTAAAAATTTGCAGAAGTTTGCTGCTGAAAGGGCCATCTCATCCAATGCATTCATTTTATGTTTGAGCAAATGGGAGCAGATGGACCTGAGGTCTCACAATAATTTTTTTAACACTCTAACCTTCCGTCTTAGTATCAATTCCAGCAAGGGCTAGGCAACTGAGCTTAAGTGACTTGCCCAGGGCCATACAGATAGGAAGTCTATGAGACCAGATGTGAACAGGACCTCCCAACTTCAGGCCCGATACGCTGTCCACGGTGCTATTTGGCTGCCCCAGGCCAGCAAAGAAAGGATAAGAACCCAGGTCTCTGGACTAACAGTTCTTTAATAACGCGTTGTCTACCACAACACCACATTCTGAAAAACATTTGGACTATAAATACATATTGGACGGAGAAGGAATAGGGACCAGATCTGCTGCCCAAAGAACAGCACTCAACTTTTCCACTTATAATGGTCAAGTGACTAGTGAACCTCAGTACCTCAGTATGGAGGATCAGTAAGTAATCCTCAGTAGTGAACCTCAGTAAGGATGGAACCTTTAGTACCATCAAAAATCGAAGATCCCAGGAGGCTGTTCTAACTGCACACACATACAGAGAGCTATAAAAATGTTAAGATGCTAGAATCTGGAGAAGAAGCAGAATATAAAATTTCCAGAAGTGAATATCAATAATCATTGATTATAATAAAACAATAGATAATAATAAAGGGTTCCACAAAAGGAAAAGAAAAATCTCTCTCTTCTCTCTTTCCCTGTCTCCTTCCCCTTTTCTCCCTGTCTGTCTGTCTGTCTGTCTGCCTGCCTGCCTGCCTGTCTGTCTGTCTCTCTTTCACACACACACACACACACACACACACACACACACACACACACACACACACACACAAACATAGATGAGAAGTCTGTGGAAGTCCCAAAAGTTTAGGAATAATGGCAGATTATATTTACATAGGGATTTAACACTTTACATGCATTTAGTTCTTTCAACAGAAAGGTTAAGGGTCAGAGTTAGAAAGTGCTGAGGGTGAGATTTTAACATAGATTTTACCCAACTCCAAGTCTATTCTCCTCTTGTCCTTATGCTAAACTCTTATGTTGGGTTCTAAAGTTGTATGCTACCCTTACAACTCCAGGTACCAGATACAAGGCATATGGCGTATTACTTTATAATTAATCATTTTGTTATGTCATACATCAAAACATTTCATTTTCAGGAATAAAAAAGGTTGTGGTGGGGAGGGGAGTATTATAAGGAGAGAGAGTGATTAAAATACCCTATAAAGAATTAGGATGGAGGGGTGGAGTCAAGATGGCTGCTTAGCAAGCTACAAAAGTTCAGACCTCGCGGAAGACCCTTCCTTACCAATACAGACTGAATGTTCCTAGGGCACCGAAATTCAAGGTGAGCAACAGGACAGAAGTGGGGAACCATCCTTCTGGACTCAAATCAAAAGGTACACCCCCCAAAAGCCAGAACCCGAGAATACTCGGGTCTAAGGGGAAGGCAGAGGGAAGGTCCCAGGACCCCTCCCCCCCCCAACCCAGAGAGCTGAGCCCCCAGCAGCAGAGGGAACCTCTGGGCGGGCAAAAGTTCTGGTTTGGAGGGTCTACCTTGTGAGCAGCGGGGCGCCCGGCACCAAGCGTCCAGCGTGGACAGCGGGGAGGAAGCCAGGGAGAGACCAGGGTGTGGCTGGGTCCCTCTGTCAGGCTCCAGTCTCACCATTGCCTTGGGGCACATCCAGACCAATCCAGTTGAATCTAACCCCATCAGGACTCCTCAGAGCTCAGGGAGGCAGGCAAAGGCACTGGGGAACCTTGCGGACAGCAGAGAAGCAGCTGGAGAGAACTGGAGAGAGCCTGGGCGGCCCAGCCTTCCAGGAGTCTTCGGCCTCAGAGCACATACAGCCCAACCCAGTTGAACTTAATCGATCAAAAGCCTCCAGAGGACAGGGAAGCTAACATTCCTCCCCTAGAGACTGTACCAAGAGATCTGACAAAGCTCCAAGAGGGGAGACTGACAGCCCCAAAACAAAAACAAAAAGAAAAAAAATGAGAAGAGCAAGAGCACAGACAAATACGGGGAGCAAAGAAGGGGTAAACCCAAGCAAACAACAGAAAAAGAAGAAAGAAATTATAATAGACAGCTTTTGCACAGGTAATGAGCAAAGAGCGAACGAAACAGAGGGGGAGGGATCAACAAAGGAAAAATCAGAAATCTCAGAGAATTGGATACAGGCTTTGGAAGAACTCAAAATGAAATTCAAAACACAATTAAGAGAGGCTGAAGACAATTGGGAAAAGAACTTAAAAACTAAGATAAGTCATCTGGAAACAGAGGCACTTGAACTAAAACAAGAAAAAGGTGTCTTGAAAGCCAAAATCAACCAGCTGGAAAATGAGGCAAAGGAGATGAAAGATGAGGTGAAGAAGATGAAAGATGAGAAAAAGGAGATGAAAGACGAGGTAAAGAGGATGAAAGATGACCTCCAAAGAAAATCAGACAAAAAGGAAAAGGATGTCTAAAAAACTAAGGATGAAATCCAGTCTTTAAGAACCAGAATACAACAACTAGAATCAAGTGACCTCACAAGGCAGCAGGACACTATAAAACAAAACAAAAAGAATGAAAAAATTGAAGACTTAGAAAATCGTTCAAGGAGAGACAATTTAAGAATCACAGGCCTACCAGAAGACCATGACAAAAGAAAAAGCCTGGACATTATTTTACAGGAAATTATTAAAGAAAACTGCCCTGATATCCTAGAATAAGAGGGAAAAGTGGAGATTGATAGAATCCACAGATCACCTCCTGTACTTAATCCCCAACTGACAACACCCAGGAATGTTATAGCCAAATTCAAGAACTATCAAACCAAAGAAAAGATATTACAAGCTGCCAAGAAGAAGTCATTCAGATACCAAGGAACCACAGTGAGGATAACTCAGGATATGGCTGCATCAACACTGAAAAAAAGAAAGGCATGGAATATGATATTCTGGAAAGGAAGGGAACTAGGTCCACAACCAAGAATCAACTACCCAGCAAAACTGACTATATTCTTACAGGGGAAAGTATGGTCATTCAACAAAATAGAAGAATTTCAAGAATTTGTAAAGAAAAGACCATACCAGAACAGAAAATTTGATGTACAAGCCCAGAATTCAAGAGAATCATTAAAAGGTAATTAAAAAAGAGGGGGAAAAAGAAAAACAAACAAAAAAAAATTTTTAAGAGACTCAATAAGTTAAAATGATATGTATCCCTATAAGAAAAGAGGTCATTGGTAACTCTTAAAAGCTGTTGTTATTATCTGGGCAGCATAAAGAAGTACACTTAGAGGGAATAGTAACAAACTGTATGGGATACAAGGACATAAATAGGTATATAGATATATGCATGCAAAAATACATACACATGAGTATGCATATATATACATATATATAACTAGAGCTTAAAAATAGGTTAATATTAAAAGAAATGGTAAAAGAAACAAATGGGGGTAAATTTATACGTCATGAGGAAGCTCATGATGGGAGGGGGGAGAACATCAATATACTGGAAGGTAAAGAGGTCGGAGACAGGAAATATTCAACTTTTATGTGCTTTGAAATTGACTCAAAGAGGGAAAAACAATCCAATCCATTGGGGGCAGAGAATAGATTTGCGCCCAATAAGAGAGTAGAAGGATAACAAACGGTCTGGTGGGGAGGGAAGCAGTACAAGAGAGGGAGGGGGCTGGGGGTTAATTTTAGGAAGACTACAGAGAAAATAAGGGGGGTAGATAAGAAGGGAGGGGGTTAGAAAAGGAAATAAAATAAGGGTGGGAAAAAGGGGAACTGTTTAAAAGCAAGCATTGGTGTAGAAGGAAATAGTGAAAGAAGAAAAGGCAGGAACAGGAGCAGAAATCAATATGCTGGGAAATACACAGCTAGTAATCATAACTCTGACTGTGAATGGAATGAACTCACCCATAAAACGCAAGCGAATAGCAGAGTGGATTAGAATCCAAAACCCTACCATATGCTGTCTACAAGAAACACACACGAGGAAGGTAGATACACATAGGGTGAAAGTAAGAGGGTGGAGCCAAATCCATTGGGCATCAACTGACAAAAAGAAGGCAGGAGTAGCAACCATGATATCCGACAAAGCAAGTAAAAATAAATCTAGTTAAAAGAGATAGGGAAGGTAATTACATCCTGATAAAAGGCAGTATAGACAGTGAAGAAATATCTGTACTCAACATGTATGCACCAAATGGCATAGCATCCAAATTTCTAAAGGAGAAACTAGAGAAACTCAAGGATGAAATAGATAGAAAAACTATACTAGTGGGAGAGAGACCTGAACCTTCCTCTATCTGAACTACATAAATCAAACCAAAAAATAAATAAGAGGTAAGAGAAGTGAATGAAATTTTAGAAAAATTAGAGTTAGTAAACATGTGGAGAAAAATAAATAGGGACAAAAAGGAATATACCTTCTTTTCTGCAGCATATGGTACATTCACAAAAATTGACCATGTATTAGGGCATAAAAACATTGCAAATAAGTGCAAAAGAGCAGAAATAATAAATGCAACTTTCTCAGATCACAATGCAATGAAAATAATAATTAGTAAGGGAACATGGAGAGGTAAATCGAAAATTAATTGGAAATTAAACAATATGATTCTCCAAAACCAGTTAGTTAAAGAACAAATCATAGAAACAATTTAATAACTTCATTAAAGAAAATGACAATGATGAGACATCCTTTCAAAACCTATGGGATGCAGCCAAAGCAGTACTCAGGGGGAAATTTATATCCTCGAGTTCATATATTAACAAATTAAGAAGGGCAGAGGTCAATGAATTGGGCATGCAAATTAAAAAATTAGAAAGCGAAAAAATTAAAAATCCTCAGATGAAGAATAAATTAGAGATCCTAAAAATCAAAGGAGAAATTAATAAAATTGAAAGTCAAAGAACTATTAATTTAATAAATAAGACTAGAAGCTGGTACTTTGAAAAAACAAATAAAATAGACAAAGTACTAGTCAATTTAATTAAAAAAAGAAAAGAAACAAACCAAATTGACAGTATCCAAGATGAAAAAGGAGACCTCACCTCTAATGTAGAGGAAATTAAGGCAATCATTAAAAACTACTATGCCCAATTATATGGCAACAAATATGGCAATCTAGGTGATATGGATGAATATTTACAAAAATATAAATTGCCTAGACTAAAAGAGGAAGAAATAAATTACCTTAACAACCCCATAATAGAAAAAGAAATTGAACAAGCCATCAAAGAACTCCCTAAGAAAAAATCTCCAGGTCCAGATGGATTCAAAATGAATTCTATCAAACATTCAAAGAACAACTAATCCCAATATTAAACAAATTATTTGACAGAATAAGCCAAGAAGGAGTTCTACCAAATTCATTTTATGACACAAACATGGTATTGATGATCCCAAAGCCAGGCAGGTCAAAAACAGAGAAAGAAAACTATAGACCAATCTCCCTAATGAATATAGATGCAAAAATCTTAAATAGGATACTAGCAAAAAGACTCCAGCAAGTCATCACAAGGGTCATCCACTATGACCAGGCAGGATTCATACCAGGAATGCAAGGATGGTTCAATATTAGGAAAACCATCCACATAATTGACCATATTAACAAGCAAACTGACAAAAATCACATGATTATCTCAATAGATGCAGAAAAAGCCTTTGATAAAATACAACACCCATTCCTATTGAAAACACTAGAAAGCATAAGAATAGAAGAGCCTTTCCTAAAAATAATAAACAGTATATATCTAAAACCATCAGCAAACATCATCTGCAATGGGGATAAACTAGAAGCCTTCCCAATAAGATCAGGAGTAAAACAAGGATGCCCATTATCACCTCTATTATTTAACATTGTACTAGAAACACTAGTAGTAGCAATTAGAGAAGAAAAAGAAATTGAAGGTATTAAAATTGGCAATGAGTAGACCAAGCTATCACTCTTTGCAGATGATATGGTGGTTTACTTAAGGAATCTTAGAGAATCAACCAAAAAGCTAGTCGAAAGAATCAACAACTTTAGCAAAGTTGCAGGATACAAAATAAACCTGCATAAGTCATCAGCATTTCTATATATCTCTAACCCATTTCAGCAGCAAGAATTAGAAAGAGAAATACCATTTTAAATCACCCTAGACAATATAAAATATCTAGGAATCTATCTGCCGAGACAAACACAGGAACTATATGAACACAACTACAAAACACTTACCACACAGTTAAAACTAGATCTGAACAATTGGAAAAACATTGATTGCTTATGGGTGGGAAGAACTAACATAATAAAAATGACAATCCTACCCAAATTAATTTACATATTTAGTGCCATACCCATTGAACTACCAAAAAACTTCTTTACTGAATTAGAAAAAAACCATAACTAAGTTCATTTGGAAGAATAAAAGATCAAGGATATCCAGAGAAATCATGGAAAAAAAATGCAAAGGAAGGAGGACTTGCAGTCCCAGATCTCAAACTATACTATAAAGCAGTGGTTATCAAAACAATTTGGTACTGGCTAAGAGACAGAAAGGAGGATCAGTGGAATAGACTTGGAGTAAATTATCTCAGCAAGACAGTTTATGACAAACCCAAAGATCCCAGCTTTTGGGACAAAAATCCATTATTTGATAAAAACTGCTGGGAAAATTGGAAGACAGTGTGGGAGAGATTAGGTTTGGATCAACACCTTACACCCTACACCAAGATAAATTCAGAATGGGTGAATGACTTGAACATAAAGAAGGAAACTATAAGTAAATTAGGTGAACACAGAATGGTATACATGTCAGACCTTTGGGAAGGGAAAGACTTTAAAACAAAGCAAAACTTAAGAGTCACAAAATGTAAAATCAATAATTTTGACTACATCAAATTAAAAAGCTTTTGTACAAACAAAACCAATGTAACTAAAAATCAGAAGGGAAGCAACAAATTGGGAAACGATCTTCATAAAAACCTCTGACAAAGGTTTAATTACTCAAATTTACAAAGAGCTAAATCAATTGTATAAAAAATCAAGCCCTTCTCCAATTGATAAATGGGCAAGGGACATGGATAGGCAATTCTCAGATAAAGAAATCAAAACTATTAATAAACACATGAAGAAGTGTTCTAAATCTCTTATAATCAGAGAGATGCAAATCAAAACAACCCTGAGGTATCACCTCACACCTAGCAGATTGGCTAACATGACAACAAAGGAAAGTAATGAATGCTGGAGGGGATGCGGCAAAGTAGGGACATTAATGCATTGCTGGTGGAGTTGTGAATTGATCCAACCATTCTGGAGGGCAATTTGGAACTATGCCCAAAGGGTGCTAAAAGACTGTCTGCCCTTTGATCCAGCCATAGCACTACTGGGCTTGTACCCCAAAGAGATAATAAGGAAAAAGACATGTACAAGAATATTCATAGCTGCAACTCTTTGTGGTGGCCCAAAACTGGAAAACGAGGGGATGCCCTTCAATTGGGGAATGGCTGAACAAATTGTGGTATATGTTGGTGATGGAATACTATTGTGCTCAAAGGAATAACGAACTGGAGGAATTCCATGGAGACTGGAACAATCTCCAGGAAGTGATGCAGAGCGAAAGGAGCAGAACCAGGAAAATATTGTACACAAAGACTGACACACTGTGGTACAATCAAAAGTAATGGACTTCTCCATTGGTGTCAATGCAGTGTCCCTGAACAATCTGCAGGGATCTAAAAAACACTATCCACAAGCAGAAGATAAACTGTGGGAGTAAAAACACTGAGGAAAAGCAACTGCTTGACTGCAGGGGTGGAGGGGATATGACTGAGGAGAGACTCTAAATGAACACTCTAATGCAGCTACCATCAACATGGAAATGGGTTCGAATCAAGAATACATATGATACGCAGTGAAATCGCATGTCGGCTATGGGAGTGGTGGGGGTGGGGTGGGGAGGGAAGAAAAGAAAATGATCTTTGTTTCCAATGAATAATGTTTGGAAATGACCAAATAAAACAATGTTTAAAAAAAATAAAGTAAAATAAAATAAAAAAAGAATTAGTATGGAAATAAAAAGAGTGGTGGTGGAAAGGGGAGTAATATAAGGGAAGGGGAATCGGGGGGGGGGTGATTAAAAGCAAAAAAATTTCACTTTCTCACTAGCAGAATATGGAACCAGACTTTCTGTCAAAAGGCAACAATAAAAAGGAAGCAACTAGCAAAACATATTAAGAAGAATAGTTAATGTTTTGTTATTTTTCACTCATTTCAATTATATCTGACTCTTTGTGATCCCATTTGGGATTTTCTTGACAAAGATACTGGAGTGGTTTGCCATTTCCTTTTTCAGCTTATTTTACAGATGAGGAAACAGAAGCAAACAGGGATAAGTGAATTGTCCAGGGTACACAGCCAGGAAGTGTCTGAGTCCAGATTTGAACTCAGAGAGAAGTCTTCCTGACTGTAGAAGTGGCACCCTCTCCACTGCACCACCTAGCTGCCAGCTAATATTTATATAGCAGTTATTTTGTGCCAGGTATTACACTAAATACTTAACAATTGTTATCTTATCTGATCCTCATAATAACCTGAGAGATAGTACTATTACTATTCTCATTTTACAGATGAGAAAACTTGTCTAAGATCACACAATAGTGTTTGAGTCCTTATTTGAGCCTGAGTTTTCCTAACTCTACTCTAGGCACTGTACCACCTAATTGCTCCTATTTGAAAACAAACCTCAATAAATTTTTATTTACAAGAAAAATGTCAAAAACAAAGTTTCATGTGGATTTAGAGTGAAGGGCTAAATAAAAATTTATTGTTTTAACTGAAGATACCAAAGTTACAATCATGATTTTAGGTAACAACATAACAAGCAGATACCACCATCAGAGATGACAGGAATACTTTCCTAAGATTTTAGGCATTATAGATGATTAAATGTGCAACTAGTCTTGAAGGAACATCAAACTGAAATGAATATATATGTATATGTACAGATACACATATGCATACACACACACAAACATACCTATACCTAATTTGAAAGACACTAATCTCAGCTAACTTCACCATTACTTGGTCAAAGTTTGACAAATTCAACAGATAAAAAAATTAGAAGTCAATCACAGTCTTGGATAACGTGTTAGAAAAACTGGAATGGACAATTCTATGGAGAGTTCTGAATGGGAACCTTAAAAAATATACATAATTCTTAGGTTCACATGAGAACTTATAGAAAAATTGATCCCATACATGGCATAAAGAAAACTTTAAAAATGAAGAAAGGCAGAAGCTGTGACTATAGCCTCTATAGATCATAATGCAATAAAATCTATAATCAATAAAGGACATATAGGCAAAAAATGCAAACTCAAATGAAGATTAAAATTATATCCTATATAACTGGTGAGTCAAAGGCAAAAATCATAGAAAAATATGAACTATGACAATAAAAATAATGATTAGAATGAAGCAACATAGTGCAATTAATGAGATATACCTAAACTAAATCAGTTATAATAAACAAAAAACTAATTAAGCATATAAAAATTTTAATTAGATAAGCAACAAATTAATTTCAAAATAAAACCAGAATATGTTCATAATTAAAATCAAGACAAATGCCTTTACAATCTTGTTAGTTCTTACTCCTCTATGTTCCATCCCTTTGCCCCACCCCCCAAAGCTCACAGCCACCAATCCAGTGATGCTGGGACTCCCTCTTCTTCAAATAAGACACTTGACTTCTTGAATCTGACTTGCTTTAGTGATTCTTCCCCCATGCCTGAAATGGTCTCCTGCTATTTCCATCTCTTGTCTTCCTTCAAGTTCCAGCTAAAATCCTATCTCCTACATACAAGAAGCTATCCCAATTTCCCTTGACATGCCTTCTCTCAGCTAATAATGCTTAATTTATCCTGTATATACTTTACTTGAACGGTTGTCTTTCATTGTATCTCTTACACTTAGCCCTGACATATATAGTAACCTCTTTAAAAATGTGTGATTATCAACTGAATTGAAATAAAAGAATAGCTCAACTCATAAATGATAATGTGTTGATTTTTTAAAAAACAAAATGGAAGAACCTCTAATTTATAAATAAAAAGGGAAAGCAAAATGAAATTGACAAAATAAAAAAACAAGGTAATTTGCAAGTTAACATGAATTAAAGGGAATTATTAGAAACTACAATGCTGAATTATATGACAACAAAACTGAAACACTAAACAAAATAGATAACTGAAAACATAGAGTAGCCAAAACAATATAACAGGAAATAGGGAACCTGAATGCCATACCAATTTCAGAAAGAAAAAAATGAGGAAGCCATTTTTCCCAATATGAGAAAATTCTAGGTACAGATGGATTTACAAGTTAATTCTCTCAAATATTTAAAAAGTAATTAATCCCCATACAAATAAATTATTTTCCAAAATACAGAAAGAAGGCACTCTCAACAATCAACTTCTAGAAAGAAAATATGGTCCTAATTCCTAAATCAAGGAAAGACAAAAGCAGAGAAAATGAACCACAGACTAACACCACTAAATCAATAGTGGCTCTAAAATAATTTTTAAATAGCAAAAAATGTTATTGTAACATATGTAATTGCTATATGTGTATCTACCTAATACACAGTCTTGCACACAGTAGGTACTTAAAATGTTAGTTGAATAAAGGAAAGCAATGGTCTCACTCCCATGCCTTGGCCTAAAAACTCAGGCCTGCCTGTCTCTATAATTCTAAAAGATCTGTTGGAGGAGAGAGCCAGTGGGTTCAGAGAGTAAAAAGACACAGGGAGGGAATCAGAGGTAGAGATGATGAAAAGGGAGGTCAATTAGAGGATGGAGAATAGCATATAGGAAAGAACAACACGGGGGGCAAAACTGAAGGACAGACATCCTAACAAAAAACCTACAAATGGGATGTGCTCCTTAAATTCAGGTATTAACTTAATCCTTAAAATGCCTGAGTAAATCCTGGAAGAGTTTTTGCTTGCTCAACAGGCAAGAAATTGGGAAATTTATGACTTAGTCACTGAAATGGAATTAATTGCTTGATTCTGTTACAAACTTTGCTACTCTCTACCTTCGCTATCGCATTTCAAACATCTGTGAAATAATAAGCCCAACCACACCCTTTCCATTACACAATGCTTAAATGAACATGATCTAAGGATGAAATCTGTGAAAGGAAGTTCATGACTTAAAACTAAGGAAATACCTTTGTCCTTTATTAGTAGGGGAAGTCCAAACTGTGAAACAAGATATTAAAGATAGTAAGCCACAACTTTTCCCCCAAACTGAAAGCTCTATATCTTTGCATATCCCACTGTGCATATGTGGAAATGTGACCTTTCCAAATGGAAAATCCCAGCCCTTAGGGCTCCCCTTACAAGAGTTGATGTCCTCAATCAATTTGGGAAGTAGCATTCTCTTCTTGGGGTAACAGCCCTTTTTAAAACTCTAATTTGATACCATAAGAAAATGTGGAATAGGCTTCCAAAGTTTGAAAATATATGATTTTCCTAACTTGGGTGCTTTCTGGAGTAAAGGAGAGAATACTGGATTAGAAATTTGGACATCCAAGATCTAGTTCCTACATGGCCACAAATTATGTATGATTTTGAGCAAGTCCATTCACATCTCAGGGTTTCAAGTGCCCTCATCTGTAAAATAAGGGAATTGGATTTGATGATCTCTAATGTGCCTTCAAGTCTTTAAAATTCTCGAATACCAACTCCCATTATGATCAACATATAAAGCATGCATATCAAAGGGAGGCTCCATTATAGGAATTAATGTACCATAGAGATATGCATTAGTTCCACCTCTTTTTTTTTTTTTACTAAATCGAAGAGTTTGAGAGAAAGGACATAGGACAAACACAAATGTGTTAAAGTCTGCTCTCTCTCAGAAATGGAGGGTTGTTAACCATAAAGGGAAACCTGATCCTGGAACTGGAAGAGGAGTTAGGGGCTCTGGCCTAACTTGGAAATCTTTTATAATATCCTTGACAAGGAGTCACCCAAATTACTTGACAATTATCAGAGATAAGGAACTTGCTATCTGACAAAACAGCTATTCCATTTTTAGACTGCTTTAATTATTAAGAAGTTTTCTCCATATCAAATCTGTCTGTTGCAACTTCCAAACATTTGGCTAAATAGGCCAAATCTGATGCTTCTTCCATATAACACTTTCGAATACTTGCGGCTAGACCTGTATCATAGCCCCCATGCTCCCACCCCCAATATACAGTAATGCTAGCTAGTGAAAGGTTGTGCAGTGGATACAGCACTGGGCTTGGAATCAGGAAGACTCTTCATGAGCTCAAATCTGACCTCTGCCACTTACTAGCTATATGTCCTTGGGCAGGGCAAGTCGTGTCACATTGTTTACCTCAGTTTCCTCATCTATAAAATGAGCTAGAGAAAGAAATGATAAACCACTACAGTATCATTGCCAAGAGAACCCCAGATGGGGTCAGAGTTGGACACAACTGAAAATGACTAAATGGTGACAGGTTAGATGCAGTCATAGAATGTTCTAGAACACACAGTTTCCAGGTTTGACTTTACCTTTTGTAGCATCTTTCTAATATGTTACTCCTTCACAGAAAATCTATATATTTCAAGAATAGGAAAATTAGTAATAAAACAACCTGCAGTTCATTGAGGCTGCTAGTAACTTTATAAATATCTGTAAACTTTGAAGTTCAAACATTAATGATAAATACTCATTTTTTAAAACTGCAGCAATCTCAAATTAACCCAATTTTTAACTTCAACAGCAGTAAACTCACAATCAGCTCTGCAAAGTGATGTTGATAAAAAAAAAAAGACAGCTATTGCAGTCTTATCATATCATATAAAGAATGATATGAAGAATCAGAGAGCAGGAAATATAATTCATAACAAAGTTCTGAATAAAATAAAATTATTTACCCTATTATTCATAAGATGCTGTATCCCTTAACAAAATGACAATCCATTTGTAAATGCTCTCCTTTCTCATTTTCTTTAATTAAAAAAATTATTTTTACAGGAACAAAAAAGTAGATTCCTGGAGGAGAGGAAAAAGTCTGTGGCATGTGGCAAAAGCCAAGTTACAAAAGAGAACCAACTGGTCTGAAGGTCCTGGGTAGGAAGTTTAGTTTGTGCAATGGCATTCATAACACAGAATCCACATGAACAGACATAAGCATACATGATCCACCGATTCAAACTCTTATAAGACAAAAGTTAAAAAACCCAGTTTCAAAGGAAAACATGTATAGTGAGGCACAATCTGAATACTGGAGCATCTAATTAATAGGTAAGAAAGAATTGATTTCCTCATTTTCCTACCAAATTTATGCATTTCATATTCCAATCAAAACTTAGGAGAACCTTTAAAACAGTGCCCAGGACCTCAGTAGTAGTGTACTGCTAGATTGTGTAAAAATCATTCATCCTTTAGAATAATAAGATGACTTCATATTTACTTAGTGAAATCAATAAATTGATTCTAACATAATATCCATCTTGATGTCTGTGACATACTTAATTTGGGACCATGCTCAGTTTTAAATAACAATTATTTCTTGGAAATCAAGAGAAAGTAAGGATGCTACAATATAAGAAATTCAGTTTTAGTCAGTTGAGAGAAGAATTAGGCGGCCTGAAAATGAAGCTGCATAGGCAGCTACTATGGGCTTAATAAAAGGGATAGGAACTCAGTCAGGATCCATCCTATAACTGAAATGCCCCATCCAAGAAGACAGATCAGGGCAGCCCTTATGCTCAGTCTTGGGAGTCTGCAGTACTAAAGAAGAAGGTAGATACCCTACCCATCTCAAAAAATAATCCAAACACCAGAGATATCAATAGAAATAAAAACATCCAGTAAAGAAACCTAAAACAACAGCAAAGATCATAAAAATCAGGAGAAAAATAAATAAAATTACAAAACATAAAATGTGTAAATGTAACTGCAAATTACAATTAGAAAACATATTATAATGAATCAAAAATGACCACCTAGAGCCTCAAACTAAAAAAACAAAAAGCCTCAGACTAGCTCAAGAGATATAAAATTCATAAAAGGAAAAAAATCAATAATGCTCTCAATGCAGAAAAGTATTGAATACAGATTTTCAAAAATACACTGACCAGACAAGGAAAAAAATGGATCCATAATGGAGACTATCCCTAGAGACATGAGAAAGTTAACAGATTTGGAACACAATATATTCAAGAAAGAGTGAGAATGATTAGTCAATGATCAAGGTAGCAGATATATGACTAAGTGATAATGAAAGGCTAGAGGAAAACTCAAAGAAGGAAGTGTTTGAGTGATGATGGCAAAGGAAATTTGGAATTGAGGCCAAGTATGCCTTCTCCTCCTGACCCAGCACTTGTAGGGGAGACAGTTGCAGAATTATAGTGTCTTTTAGGGAAAACCAGGCATCCTACAGAACAAGAGGATGGAGAACGGGTCTAAAGAGGCAAAAGCTACTGAAGCTTTGCTTAAAAATATAAAAAGAATTACAAGGGAAGGGCATAATGGAAGAGGATGAGAGTTGGGAATTTGCCTGCCAGAGGATGGGGAATGATCAATCCATGGGAAGAATTCATCCTCTAGGGTCTGAGCAGGGAGTTGGTATGGGCCTCCTCTGCCACAGATTCTGAAAAGAGTCAACATCTGTTATGATTCTGAAACCATGGAGCTAAAAAAGGAAGAAAAACAAAATGGCGCCGAGGTCCCTGAGGCTTGAGCTACTCATGCTGTCACCTATCCTACAGTCTCATCCTAAGATGGCAGCCTATGAAGCACCCCCTGGAGGTTACCCTACATGGGGCACAGGCCCTCTGCTCAAAAAGGAAAAGGCTGTACTGACTCACGGGATAGGAGATGACCTAGAACCTCCTTTGAAGAAGGCTGTTGGCTTCCTTTCTGGACACTGAGGCCCCAGAAGGTTTAGAGTTGGGATTAAAAGACTGAAGGCCCGAGCTAGTTGTAAATTTTATGACCTTAGCAATCAATCATAAATTTTTCAAACTTGCTGGCAGCTCTCATAAAACTTTTGTTAGGCAAGGAAATAGAAAAAATAATGAATCCAAATGCTTCCCTAATCCACCTTCGAATAACCTTTTCAAGCTGCGTTTCTTCTGAGAACTTTATCCTGGAAAAGAAGGAATACCAGAACTACAGACAAATGAGATAGGCTCTTCTGCCTTTATACGACTTCATTTGGTGATCTCATGGATTTAATTACGGTCTTCTCACATCTAACTACCCTGCCCCAATCTCTCTGCTGACCTCTCATCTCACACCTCTAGCTGCCCTCCCGGCATCTCAGCCTGGATACCGAGTGGAGGTCTTACATCCAATATATCCAGAACTCATTATATTTCCCACTAAACCCTTCTCTCCAGCCTTCCCTTTTCCTACAATGGGTGAAATCATGTCGCTGTCCCTCAGGCTCACAACGCGGGCGGCCTTCCTCCTCTTCTCCCTCATCTCTCATGCCTCACATATCTGCTGCCGAGGCCTGTCCATTTCACCGCTGCAACACTCCCCAAAGAGGCCCGTTCACTCTTCTGCCACTGCCACCACTCTGGCCCATGCACGGCCTCATCACCTCACCTCACCCTGAGACTCCCTCAACAGCCTGCCTCACCTCTCCCGCCGTTCTCCAGTCACCACAGGGCCTTGTCTAACATGCACGTTTTAAGCTCCAGCAGCTCCCCACCCCCTCCAGGTCCCAATACAAATCCCCCCATCTGGCCCTCGAAGCCCCCTCGTGCCTTGCTCTCCAACACACACTCTTGGCTCCAATGACACGGGCTCTCGGTCCCCCTCACTGCCACGGCGCCCGCCCTTCACCTCTGACTCATCTCTGGCTTCTTTCAAGTCCTAACAAAACTCTCATCTCTTACAGGAAGTTCTCCTCAACCCCTCTTCATTCCAGCATCTCCCTCTGGGAACGATGTCCTATTTGTCATGTATGTGGGGTGCTTTGGATAGGTTTGTTTGCTTGTATCCCCAGCACTTGGCATAGGGCCTGGCACAGAGTAGATGCTTAATGAATGTTGATGGATTGAAAGTTTCGTGTCGAATTGATTATATACTTTAAAAAACAAGAGATTCATCATTCACACGTAATCCTCTCTTCTTCCACAACGTTAGTGCAAACGCTCATTTTATTTGGTGTTTTAAGTTCAAAATAAAAAGGAACCACACTAACCAACTCAAAATGTACACTGTTTTGTGTACTTGCCTCCTGATGTCCATGCCAATTTTCACACACATTTTTCCTTCAAACACATTCATATTCTTAGTGCTATTGCCAGAATGACCATGCCCTGTTCTTTCAAGCTGCTGCCATTCTCCTCCTCCTCCCCTTCTTCTTCTAGTAGAATCTGAAGTCCCCAAAAATTCAGAACTCCATTAGATAGTGTATTTTTTTAAACCCTCACCTCCAGCTTAGAACTGATACTATGTATTTGTCCTAAGGCAAAAGAGCAGTAAGGACTAGGCAATGGAGGTTAAGTGACTTGCCCTGGATCAAACAGCTGGAAAGTGTCTGAGGTCACATTTGAACTCAGGGTCTCCCATCTCCAGGACTGGCTCTCAATCTAGTGAATCACCAAGATGCCCTTAATGGACAGTATTTAAAGCAGTAGTTCTTAACCTTTTTTTATGTGGCATAAAACCCTTTTGGCAATCTGGTGAGAAGACTACAAACAGAACCTCTCAGCACTATGATTGTGCATAAAATAAAACACATAGGATGACAAAGGAACCCACTCATATTAAAATGTAGTCAAATAAAAAAATTTTTTTTTTAAATAAGTTTAAGAGGCAGCTGGGTGGCTCAGTGGATTGAGGGTCAGGCCTAGAGAGGGAAAGTCCTGGGTTCAAATCTGGCCTCAAACACTTCCTAGCTGTGTGACCCTGGGCAAGTCCCTGAACTACCCCTTACCACTCTTCTGCCTTGGAACCTATGCACAATATTGATTCTAAGACAGAAGGTAAGAATTTTAAAAGAAAGAAATTATTTTAAAAAATGTTTACAGAACCTAGATTAAGAACCTTGACTTAAAGTAACTTAAACCAATAATAACTCTATCACTTAACATTTTATATTTTGTCATCTAAAACAGACAAAATCATTGTGGAAACAGACAGACAGGAAAATGGAGACAAGGAACTGTAATGAACAGCAAAAATAGCAAAACTGAGTCAAACTGAAGCATTTGGGGAGAAAGAGAAGAAAGGTCCAGAGAGAGAAGATGCAACAAATTTAATCAAGCTAAAGAACCTAGGGGCAGCTGAGTAGCTCAGTGGATTAAGAGCCAGGCCTAGAAACAGGAGGCCCTAGGTTCAAATCTGGCCTCAAATACTTCCCAGTTGTGTGACCCTGGTCAAGTCACTTGACCCCTATTGCCTAGCCCTTACCACTCTCCTGCCTTGGAGCCAATACATAGTATTGACTCCAAGATGGAATGTAAGGGTTTTATAAAAAATAAAATAAAAATAAAGAATCTAGCACATAACACACTGGATAACAGATGACAATAAAAACTGTGGAAGGGGCAACCAGGGAGTGAAGACCCAAGTCATAAATTAATTTTTAAAAATTTCCTTAATATTCTGATTTTTCCTGATATCACTGCTTCAGAAGTTCTGTAGTATCTCTCAAAAATTGTTATTTTAATATTTATTTTAAATGCCATAGGCATTGATAAAAATATTTTAATAGATTTTTAGATATAAATATTTTAAGAATTCATAAGATGCCAGAAAATAAAACAAGACTAAATTGACAAAGAACAGTGAAACATCTGCAAAATAGTAATTATTCTCATTTATACTGTGCTTTCCTCACCCTTCGCTCTATTTGACAGAGGAGGAAACTGGTCTCCAGGAGGTTACAGCTCAACCAACCAGTGAAAGAGGCAGGCTCAGAACTCTTCCCACCTAAATCCATACTTTACCCTAATTCCTCTCCAACATGACACTTCTTCAATGGGGTCATATTTTTATGAAGTCATTTTAGAAAACAAGAGCAGACAGATTCTGTTGAGTTTTCTACCATCAGATAAAGAACAATGGGCTTTTAGCATGAAATCTGAAAAGAAAACACTATCTAATGCATCACAGTGCAATTGATTTCTGCAGTAAGAAGAGGGGTTTGGAATCATGGCTACCATTATTATTGTCTCAAAATGCTTAATAACTTGAAAGATTTTCCTGCTGGGGGGTAGGGAGGAGGGTCACTGTAAATGAGTAATCTCTCTCAAAGGCAAAATACACAGCCACTGGCACATAAGATACCAAAGATCTATGATTTCTCTTTTATGCTTTGGCTACACCAAAATCACAGAAAAAAACATTGATGGAGGGAGGTCAAGGAACATATATGTAATGAATTCCTACTAAGTGCTAAGGGGCATCTAGGGGGAAAAAATCCCTGGAATAAAGGTCAAAGGCACCTACGACCTAGGTTCAAGTCCCATATTTGACATATACTAGCTGTGTGACCCTAGACAAATTCCCAAACCTCAGTGCCCGGGCTAAAAGCTGTCTGTCTGAAATCATAGGTTTGGAACCACCTCTCAAAATATGATGAGAAGAGGGGACAATTAGGTGGCTCAGAGGATAGAGAGCCAGGTTTAGAGACAGGGTCCTGGTTTTGAATCTGACTGCAGATAATTCCTAGCTGTGTGACCCTAGGCAAGTCACTTAACTCCAACTTCCTAGCACTTTCCTTGCATCCCACTGACAACAGGTAGCTTTCACCTAGTCATGGGAACACCATATTTTCACCCGGTGACTTAGGTCTTTGTCACTACATGCTCATTTCAAACCACTTCACTCTCATCTACATCCCTCCCCTCAAATTAAGGGCAAATTGAATTTGAAGACTTTGGGTTTAAAAAAGACTTTAAATGATAAATTTTAGTTCCTAGGTTTTAAATGACTAAAATGATTGTGCTAAACGTCCCAGAAATATCTGTACAAAAAGATTTTTCTATTCCAAACATGAGACTTAATGTATTGGAGGAAGGAGAGAGAAGTGAGAATTCTTTACCGACTAGTGCTTGAAAACAGGGATTGCCAATTGACCAATTTTTACCTCCAAAACATAGTCTAATAATTTAAGAGCTGCTAAAAAGAGGAGTAATTTATGCTACAATTAAAATATCAGATCCTCTGCTTAGTCACTCCCCACATATACATACACAGACTGAGAATATCCTTGAGTTTTCCGTAAGGTTAACAAAAACTCAAAGCACTCACTTCTAAAATGGTCAGTTCCCATAGATTCACTGCTTTCTAGTGCAGTCTTATAATAAAATAAACTACAGTAAACAAACATTTCCTTTGATCTCAATATGAAATGTGCTGCCCAAAGGAACAAAACAAAGTGAATAAAGGGGAGTGGAAAGGAAGAGAAAAGGAGGGAGGAAAAGGAGAGGAAGGAGAAGGAGGGAGGGAGGGAGAGAGGGGGGGAGACAGAGACAGAGACAGAGACAGAGAGAGACAGAGGGAGAGCGAGACAGAGAGAAAGAGAGGGAGGGAGAGAAGGAGAGAGAGAGCGAGGGAGGGAGAGACGGGGGGGGGGGGGGGAGAGACAGAGACAGAGAGAGAGAGAGAGAGAGAGAGAGAGAAGGAGAGATTGCCATTTGTGGTATTAGGGGGAAATGGCTCCTTCTTTTAAAAAAAAATTGAATAGTCAGTGGAAAACTGATTTATTTTTGTTTTTAAATAAATTGCTTACACTGCTCTGCCAAAATAAGCACTGATTACAAAATCATCCCATTTACCTCTATTATTAATCCTTCCAAATTTAAACCCCAGATTTGTAGACCGAATGCCAGCTGTGAGAAGAACAGAACTACAACAGTTATGGTGGCATTTAAAGAGCCACTAAGTCACCCTCCATCACTCCTCCTGATGTACAGGGTGCTCTGACACTGGGGGCATTTTTTTTAGGGAAAGGCTCAAGATGAGAGACAAACTCAAGGGCAAGAGAAAGAATAAGAGCTTGCACTGACCTAGATGAGGTCTGGGGCCAAACAGAATGCACAGAAGAGCAGTCCCAGATCAGAAGTCAAGTCCAGGTTTAGAACCAGAAGGGACCTCAGTGATCACCCCGTTCAGTGTCCCCATCTTGCAGCAGAGCAAACTCAAGCCCAGGGATTTGCCCCAAGGGCATCTGGGTGGTTGCTGTTCTGTTTTAAGGCTTTAAAAACATTTATTTTTAGTATAGTACAATCTGTGTTGGGGGTGGCAGAAGGTCTTCTGGGAGGTAAAGTGCAGAAACAGAATCTAAACCCAGAGATACAGATTTTTGTCTTTCATTTGCATCACAGTGCCTCCCCAGCTAAAAGACCCATTTTATTGGCACTTGGGGGGTAGGGGGGTTGTCTTATGTGTTTGTTCTCTGAAAGGATAAGAGGACAGAACAGTTAGGTATGGGGAAAAAATACCTTCAACCCTTATTAAATTCCTACTCATCCCTTAAAGACCAACTTCTCTATGATATTTTCTGTGATCTTCCTTTATTTTAATAAGCTCCTCTATCCAGGCATGACAAGACCCCTTCTCCTCCCATTCTTCAATGGACTTTTCATGTAACACTCTGTATTATAGCTGGATGTTACAATATACGGGGTGTTCCAGAGTCTTAGCTTAAAACCGCACTAAGACTTTTGGGACACCCTGTATCTAGCTCTTCTAGGCTCTATGCCTTAGTAACATGTGTCCAAACTGTGCTGCACCCGGCTCAGTCACGCCACTTATGCTTTGTCCAAACATTACATTTCCCCTCAACCCCAGCCTCCTGCCCAGCACAATGCTTCACATTCAGGTGGGGTTTAGTATTTGTTATTTTTTTATCCCAGGATAGAATAGCCGAAATAGTTTGTGTTTTGCTATTAAAAGTTTGGTCCCCAATCTAATCCAACAACTATTTAGTTCTTCTCAGTTCCAGAGTCTTATTTTCTACTTATAGGTTTCTGGTTTTGTAATAATGCATCTACTTGGAAGGATATAAGATGGCAGGCCAAGGTCCTGAGATCAATCCCATTACTCATTAGCTTGGCACTAATGGCTGGCATCTAACTTTAATGCTTCCTTTGGTAAGATGGCGTAAGACTATGGTGCTGAAGAAATCCTCAAAAGATAAGCCAGTAGGATTTTTAGAACTAAGCAAGCATGAAATCTCAGATGCCAAGATAGATCTTAATTTCGCTTTTCAAACTAAATCATCTTGAAATAAACCACAGTCCTTGGACTTTCTTGTAGAAAAGCTATTATTCTTTCAAATACAAAATTTATGCCTGTTGGCATAAATTTTCAGGGTTATGAAGACCCATAATTATAGTACTTACACTTACATGAATGTTGTTTTAAAAACCTTTTTAGTACTGATTCTACAAATATTTTCATTTATAAGAAAAAAACAATTTAAAATGGGGGGGGGGGCAGCTGGGTAGCTCAACAGATTGAGAGCCAGGCTTAGAGGCAGAGGTCCTGGGTTCAAAATCTGGCCTCAGATTTCCTACCTGGGTGACCCAAGACAAGTCACTTGACCCCCATTGCCTAGTCCTTATCATTCTTCTACCTTGGAACCAATACAGAGTTTTGATAGAGCTTAAAAAAAAATAAGACACTACAGAAAGAATCAAATGTACCCTTTGGATTTCTCTCACAACTATATTTCAAAATGTATTGGAATTTACTCATAGCTCTAACAGCTGCAAGAGAAACTTAAGTGCTGGGAAAGTATCAACACAGAGTATAATGATTAGAAGAAGCACAAGTTATTTTATTTTAATAAATGTTTTACATTTTACAAACTAACTTTAAGTCACAGTTTACAAACTAAGTGCTTTGAAGTTTGGGGTAAAATTTCAATGCTTAGAAAAATACTTCTTTAGAAATTTTGATTTTTTTAACAATCAAAAAAACTGCTTAACTGATTTCTAATAATGCTAAATAATAGTGTTTTAGGAGTTAGACTCGATGTTTAATTCTAGAATACCTACAATACAATAATCATCTTGATATTTGTCCCAACAGACCCTCTCACTGCACAAATGGCAAAGAAGCCAAAGAAATCTTGTTAAACTCATTACAAAATCACTGCCAAAAGCTTTTGGCCAGATCCTTTCTCTAAAAAAGAAGAAAAGCTCTGTTTGCTGTTTCACTTTCTATAACCCAGTAAGTTTCTGATTTTCAATCTGTTGATTTATTTGAATATCAACTTCTATGGAAGGTTTTATCCTCCAAGTTTCAGGCAACAAAAGGATTCACCACTAGATTGGGGTGGGGGTGGAGAAGGGAAGCTAGGGAAAAGAGGAAGGGGGGAAGGAGAACAACTGGGGGAGGGGGAGATAGGGCAGATTTTGGGACAAGTCTGAATTAGCCAACTAGTCTGAGAGTCCAAGGGAAAAAAATGTGGCCCAGGACAAGTTTTATTCTGTCTGTCTGTCTCTCCTTCTCTCTGTCTGTCTCTCCTCTCTGTCTCTCTCTCCTTCTCTGTTTCTCTCTCCTCTGTCTGTCTCTCCTTCTCTCTATCTCTCTCTCTCTCTCCCTCCTTCTCTATCTCTCTCTCCATCTCTCCTCCCCTCTACCTCTACCTCCTCCCTAGGATTCCTGTCTAAAGCTCCCAGTCCTTAAGAGTCCTTTGTTTCCCTACTGTTCCTTCCCACTCCATCTTTAGAAAGGGCACTAGAAAGGAACTGTGTATAAGCACAGAGCAGCCCAGCCTTCACCCTATCCTCCTAGCAGTCAGGAATGTGGGGGGCAGGGGAAAGGCAGGAAATGCTGGTGGCAGGTAGCCAAGTGACTCTTCAGTAGGATGGCTGGCCAGGCAGAACTTTCAAACAATTCCAGATATATGAAAATGTATGTTATTTTCAAAACCTTACAAAGAAAGCCCTTGCCCACTCTCAGATGGTAACATTACAATATTAAAAAAACTTTCACTGTCAGGGAATCCATTATACTGAGTCTCTTGGACTGCTTTTGGCTGCATAATTTTGCCTCTTTCAAATGTGGGAGAGAACTAGGCAAATTTTGGAGGCTACTACAAATTTCAGCAGGCGGAAAACATTTTTCAAACTATTTGCACAATCATGTTCAAACCATCACTCCCCAGCTCACATATTTTCAATTATTCTGTCCTCCTCACACTTTTATAAAGCCTAGGCCTGCTAGCTTCTTACTAACCTGATTTCCTAATTTTATCCCTTATTTTGAAACAAATACTTTCCATTCAGGCCAAACTACTCTTTACTCTCTGACTCAATCAACCAACCTGTGACTATTTATTAACTGCCTATTGTGGTGCCAGAGACAGTCACTGGGGATATAAATAAAGTATGAAAAAATCCCTACTATCTGGCCTTAACTTCCCCATCTTCTCAGCAGTTAGCACCACCCCTTCACCCAGGAAGAATTTTGTATATTTTATGTATTTACTTCTCTGTGTTCTGTGTCTGTCTCTCTGGTATCTAAGCCAGTGCTTGGTGCTTTTTTTTTTGGGGGGGGGGGGGACGTAATCTACTCCAGTGATGATGAGGAATAGACTAGACACAGCCAGTAGGGATCAGAGGCAGGACTCAAGGCCAGAGGACAGACCTTTCTTTACATGATCACAGTACCTCTCACCTAGAACTGGGGCTCAATATGTACTTACGAAATTACTAAAATAATATGGGATGGGTGGGGGTGGAAGGGAGAGGTAGGTGCTCAGTGGATAGAAAGTCAGACCTGGTATTAGGAGATCCTGGGTTCAAATCTGGCCTTAGACATTTTCTAACTATGGGACCCTGGGCAAATCACTTAATTTCCAACTGCCTGGCCCAACAGCTTTTCTTCCTTGGAACTGAAACACCAGGAGGGAAGGAGGAAATGAGGGAAGGAAGAATAGTCAAGGCAAGATTGGACTTAGTGGTCTCTAGCATCCCTTATAGCACAAAAGCCTCAAGGCACTTAAGTGTCTACATGAATGATTTGTTATTGTCTTGTTATGGTACTATCATTATTGATTTATTACTATCTTGTCATGATATAGGAGCAACTAGGTGATATAATGGATAGATAACTGGATAGATTATGAGTTCAAATATGGCCTCACATACTTATTAGCTGCATGGCCCCAGGCTAGTCACTTAACCTAGCTTGCCTCAGTTTCTCCATCTATAAAATGAGCTGGAGAAGGAAGTGGCAAACCGCTCCAGTATCTCTGCAAAATGGGATCACAAAGAATCAGAAACAATGGGATAATAAATTTCAAAATATAGTCATATTGTCTCCTGACCTGATGAAATTGGGTCGAGTCTACATTTTTCAAATGAGAAAACAAGAGGACTAGAAAGATGAATGAAGGAAAAGGTCCAACAGTTCATTGGAGGGTAGGAACCAAGTCCTACACCGTCATAATAAGTACTCAAATATATGCTGTTTGGTTCATTGATTATTTAAACTCCTAAATTAACTTATGAAAAGCCATGGGAAAGAGATCAGTTTCAACAATCTGAAAGGGCAAAGAATCTGAAATGGTGAAAATACATAAATAAAAACATCCTTATAGAAAAAGGCATTGGCATAAGCATAATCAAGAAGTACCTAAATTGTAGGTAGTCAGTCTGCCCTTGGGGTTTTTCTTGATTTCTATCATTCTTTGCTATCAAATACAACTAAAACCCTTGTAAGTTGGAATTTGGGAAAATATCTGCCCACTCCTTAATCCAAATGGATAAAAAGGAAATGTGGAGTTTCTAATGGTTCCAAAACTTCCAGATCAGCTCTGGGGAATAGATCCGATGAAACAGAATAATAAAGACACAAAGGAATTGAAGGGAATATCAAGAAAACAGGAACTACCGGGACAATGAGAGCAAGCAACAGTGCCATCTCGTGGTGATCATCTTTCAGACACAATTGTACATAAGGTACAACTGTCAAGATACAAGATTTTATAGAGTCCATAGAAATCATCTGACCCAACCACCTCACTTTGAGGATGGGGAAACTGAGGTTCACAGGAAATGATTTTTCCAGTAAGGCAGTGAACATCTAGTTATATGTTACTGGTCTTTAACTTTCATTTCTCACATATACCATTTTTCCTTTCATTTGGGTGGTTTTAGCTATCCATTTTGTCATTTCCAGTAAGTAATCTTTTGTATAAATTACTCAGGCATACCAGATATAGTATCAATAGTATCATCTACATTCTCACCCAGGCCATTAATAGAATATAAAATAGGTACCTGAAATAAGACTCTGCTTCTCATTAAGCTACATGTTAACAGTAATTTCTTAATCTTTTTTCACCACTAAAAATACTTATCGTCTCATTTAATGCACTTAATTCATCCACAAACGAAGCATATTTACACAGCAATAGTCAACATAAGATCTCTTTGAACCAGAGTATCTCAATGGACTATTGGCTTATAAAAAGGGCTTTGAATCATTAAATTGCCTTTTTCATCTATATTAGGTTAAGTTTGGTTTTTAAATTTTAACTAGATGTTAGATCTAAAAGTTCTACTATGTTTGATAGCATATTCAAATCTACAAGATGATATGAAATACTTCAAATCAATTGTGTTAGACTAACAGAATGCTGCATTTTGGACTCCTCAGGCTTTCATTAAGGCGAAACCTCTTCCCCTTTAATTCTCTGAGATAGGGGGAAAAGGCTGTCTTTACTTAGTCAGCTTAAAGATTATTTGCTAACAATGTTTAAAAAAACAAACAAATCCTTACCTTTTGTTTTATATACTGGGGGGGTAGGGAAGGGAATCTTTTGAATTCCCTCTATCCACAACAAAATACGTACTACGTTGTACACAAGAGCAGCAATATCGGACAATGATTATCTGTGAAAACTTGGCTACTCCTAGTAATGCAATGATTGAGATAATCCTGAAAGACTTATGCTAGGGAAGGCTATCCACCTCCAGAGAAAGAACTGTGGGAGTCATCTTTCACATCAGTGTATTTTTGGTTTTATTTTGGGGTTCTGGTTATATATGTGAATTTTAAAACTATTCCACCCTAATCAGACTGTACTAGAAGATCTGATTTAGCTATTTCCTGATCAGTAACAATGGAGATACTTGGAATAAAAGAATCAGGTCTTGGAAACTCTACATTTCTCCAACCTTCTTAGTTTAACAAGATTAGGAAGGTCTGCATCAAACTCAAGATTTAATTATCTGAGGAAATGGCCTTCAAAAGATATGTGCAGAAAAACAGACAGACCCCTGGGCTGTCCTAAGTCAAGCTAAGCGATCATTGGTACAGATGAGATGCAGGAAAATGATGTAAACCCATCCATATAAGGTATATCATTTCCTCTCTCTTCCTCTTTCTCTAGAGGCGACTCTGGCTGGCAGTGTGCTAGGCATTTTGAAATCTTGGAGTGGTAGTGGTGGTGATTTTGCCGTGAGCTGATTCAGGTTCAGGCATCTAGGTTTAGCCCTTCTTTTTCTGGAGTTCCGGCTGACTCCTTCCTCCTTCATACTCAAACCTTACTTCCTTATCTCCTGATCTCCCTGTCCGATACTAGCTGGGAGGGGGGGGGGGAAGGGATCCTACTCCTTCTTCCTTCTTCAAAAATTCCAGCTGACGGGTATTTTATTATTTGGGATTTCCCCTGGAGACCACTGAAATTTAGATTTTCAGCCTCAACCATAATTTTAAACTTTACATATATGACTTTGCTCTAACAACAATGACCACTATGGAAGTGTGTTTTACCAGACAATTAAAAAAAAAGCCAAAATATGTTCTATATTATTCCCTGTCTCTAGGCAGGTCTATAGCCAACAATTAAATGCAAAAGTATATGCAAAGACAGATTCCCTCGGAGAATAAGATCAAAGAAAATGGAAAATAAAAAAGGAATGGGTTTAGTTCCATTAGATATATTGTCCGATTTCTTTAGGCTCAGTACATATAGCAATTTTTTTAACCTTTTCATGACTAAATCCTGTCTCCCTAATGTATACCTTTCAGAACTATACCTCTTTGGATCCCTGTCTCAAATGTTTAATAATGGAAATCCAAATTTAAGGCCTACTAGCAAGTGCTTATTTTCATGGCTGTTTTAAATATTTTGAAAAGGTCACATGAAATAGTAGAAAGACGAGTAGATGGAGGCTGAAAGGGGGGGGGGGGGTTCCATGTTACCAATCCCAGCACTTAAGTTCTTTAACTTTGAATAAATCACTTAATCTCTAGGTGTCTTTGTTTCCTTGTGGCATAGTATAATGATAGGGATGATGATCATCACCATCACCATCCCTACCCTGGCTACTTCACCAGGTTGCTGAGACAATCGAATGAGAAAATATTTTGAACACTTAGTAAAGTATATACAGATACAGGTCCAGTCATCTTTTCTTAAACCTCCGCACTACTCACCTTCCTTGGCTATCATTGTAAAGTATAAATAAGCCATTTAATGGTTGCTTTTTAACTTCCTCTCCCCCCGCCTCCCTCTAACTCTGAACTATCTCCCAGTTTCCCAGCCTTTGGAGAAGGAAGGAGGGAGTGGGCTCCCAAAAATACCATTCCTCTAAGTAGTAGAAAGACAGAGTAACCATTGGAAGCTATTACCTCAACTCTAAGTCTCTAATGGTATGTTAATGGGAGACAGGGATTTGACCATGGAAGGAATCATAGTATGAGATGGAACACTTAAAGTAACTGGGGGTTTTAACCTGATAAGATTTAAAGAGGAGGAAGAAAGAGATTGAAGAATTTACCACTATAAATTTGGAGAATTATCATTAAAAGGGAATCAATTTCATCCAAGTAGCAGGAGGGGAGAATTAGGATCAGAGAGTAGTAGTTATAATCAACAGATCAAGATTTATTAAGTGTCTACTATGTATGTATGTGCTAAGCCCTGGGGAGTCAAAAAGAGGGGAAAAAACAGTCCCCTGCCCTCAAAAATCTTACAATCTAATGAGGAAGATAACATGCAAACAAATACATACAGGGTAAATGGTAAACAATGGAAAGAGGGAAAATACTGTAATTAAGAGGGATTTGGAGAAATCATTTTTAATATAATTAGGTAAGAACAGGGACTAAACAAATGACTTCATGGGTATTGAGAAGAGGAATTTAGGAATTAGAAGTCAAGTCACTCAGCCAAGTATACATCAAAAGCAAGATTTTAATTCCTGGCTATTGTGGGTCTCTGTCTGACTCTCATAAAATCAGAACTTTCCCAAAATGAAATAGGCTACAAATCTTGAAGTAAACTGTCATATCAACGGACATATTCAAACAGAGACTAGATGATTATTTTGTCAAACATGTTAAAAGAAAACATTTGAGCAGTTTGAATAAGATATCCTTTGAGTTTCCATTTCAATTACAGATTCGAATGAAGGAAACAATAATACCAAAGATATTGATATGCTTCCCATTTTTCATAGTTTTACCAGTGAGAGAGATGCATTATACTCAATTACATGCATACTACTGTCTGGTTCCCCAAATACCCAAGGCATGAGTTTATGAGAATAGTTGGAAGTGGGAATGGATGACCATGGAACAAAGTTCTTATTTACAAAAGGGATTAGATTCGATCTAGGAAGGGCCAGAGGATAATTCTTGATATGAAGCTACTTTGCCTAATTGGGCACAGAGATTTCTATTCCTGGCACTCAATTAGTATGACCTCTTACCCAATTGAATGCACAGATCCAGAGTGCAGCAACCATGAGAAATGCATGCCCCACCACCCAAATTCCCTGGATCATTTTAAATGTTTACTAGCAAGGAGACAAAATAGGAACAAAGTGCCTCTTCTTTGTATTTATCAAAGGATGAACCAACTATGAAGGAACCCTGATCTAATTTCTAAGAGTAGTCTAAAAGATATATCTTAAAAATGTATAGCTTCTCTTCAACTATTTCCACTCAGAAAAATAAGCAATTGGGGTGCAGAGGGAGGGTGGCAAAAGACAGATTTCTCTAGCAGCCAGAAACACCAGTTTAAAAGAATGACCAAAGCTGGAGAACAAACATGGTGCTTTTCCCAATTGCTTATGCTACTTAGAGGAATGGTATTTTGGGAGGCCACTCACCACCTCCCTTCCTCCATTCCAGTGCTTCTTCCCACTCCTTCCTTCCTTCTCCAAAGGCTGGGAAATTGGGAGGTAGTTCAGAGTTGGGGGGAAGGAGAGAGGAAGTTAAAAAGTAGCCATTAAATGGTTTATTTATACTTTACAATGATAGCCAAGGAAAATGAATGGTGTGGAGGGCTAAGAACATGTGTCTGACATTCCCAAGACTGATTTGGAAGGCTGTTAGGGCAGGGAATATCCTGTTGCACCCAGATAATTGGAAATACTCAGTAACAGAAGTATGCTTATAGGTTTGTGGGATAATATGGGAAGGCAGGTGGGATGTTCTTGGTAATGTAAAACCTCAAAAACCATCTTGAAAATGGAAACTTTCTAAGTGAATACAAATATAAATAACCAAACATATCTTTTTTAAAAGATCATTATAAGTCCAACTAAATGTGTGAAAATAAGACTAGTGGAATTATTCTAAGATGCCAACAGGAATACCAATTTTGTTGCTAATACTATGGTGCTAACAAGAAGGCTACCCCCTTTTGGAAGTATTTTTCTATCTATTATCTTCATTATCCTATATGGTAGGTAAGACAGAGAGTCTATTCTCATTTTACAAATGAGGAAATTGAATCTCCAAGAGTTGAAGTGGCCATAATTGCCAAGTCAGAATAACAGTATTGTACCAAGTCATCAAACTCCTGATTCTGGAAGCTTTCCACTGTCCGTACTGCCTCCCTAGAATATGGAACTTATGTGTTTGGGGCAATGTGATTTGAGCTAAGGTCTGTATAAATCAAGTCCTTCCAGGCCATCTATTTAAATCCCTCATTTTGGAGATGATGATCTGAGGCCCAGGGAGGTTCGAGGATTTATCCAACATCACCTTCAAGGTAAGTAGCCAACTCTACAAAGAACAGATTGTTTCCAGGTACCAGATATGTAATAACAAAGTTCTTTTATTAATTATTTTGAAGATGTAAATTCAAAAAGAATTATTATAAAAGGAGGAAATTGCCATATTCCTAAATTTCAAAATCACAATGAGTGTACTTTATTTCTAAAGTTTGTATTCTCAAGGGGTATAAATAATTCTTAACTCCCAAACACAAGAACTTTACTGCTTAAAATTCATCTTCACACTAATAGCTAAATCTAACAAATACACTCAACAAAAATGCATTATAGTCTTCATTTGTAAAAAAAAAAAAAGACATAGGAGCCAATGACAGGACACAGCTAATAATGCTAGACAAACTGGCCTCTGAGGTCCTTTCCATCTCTTAGCCTCTGAGGAAAGAGAAACCAGCCTGTGCTCTTAGAAAAGTCTGGAGGTCAGGAAAAGACCTTGTTGACTTCTGATCCTCAGAAACATCAGGAGATGACTATGTTAGCTGCCAATTTTCTCAGGAATAAATGAGAGGTGATTTTTCACTAGTCTCACAGATCTAGAGCTAAAAGGAAGTCATCTAAACCTACTCTCTCATTTTATATTAAGGAAAAGGGAGGCCCAATGAGGTAGAGCAATTTGTCCAACGTCTTAAAGGTATCAATCATTTTTTAGTAGGCAAAGAAGATGGGGTGATAGTGAGCACTAAAATTCAACCTGCATATATACTCTACAGGTTGCTAATCCTTGCCATCAGAAAATGTCCCACCACAATGCTTCTCCAATAACAAATATTTATTTAATATTTGCTAAATTTCCTGAAGGCTCAGAATTGAAACCTAAAACTTGAGGATGGTTTTGGAAAGGTGTCTCACCTGTTTCCATGTGAAGCTCAGCGCTAGAAAGCAAATACATTTAATTAAACATTAAACTTAAAATAGTATGTCCTTTCCACTCCCCTGGTGGGTCTTACCTTCAAATCTACTAGGAGAATCACACCCTTTCTGTGGAGTTGCCACTCGAAGGAAGATCTGTTGCCTCCATGAATGCCGGCGGGTCTTCAAAGGGCTCTCATTGTTACTATCATGGTGGTGTGTTTTCGATTCAAAGTCCCTATAATTATAGTATAATTGATTTGTGATTAAATACTAGAAATTAAGATTGTGAGGTTTTTTAAAAACCTCTAAATTATAAATTCTCCTTGTATGTAAATATACAAGTTAATCAGGATTCATTAAAGGTAAGACATGTTTATAATGGAAATGGACCATCAAAGGAATGATAAATTGCTCTCCTAAAAACTCTTTTTCCTGGTAAGGGCTACCATTCCTACCCAAATTACTTTGATTGCAAAAAAATGCCAAATACAGTTAAAACTTGCTCTTCCCAATGACATTCTGGAGAAGTGAAAGCTCTCAAAAAACAGTTATTCAAACTTCTATTTGTTATGTGTTTCCTACACAGTAATATCAAGGTGCTTTGTTATGAACAGTACAATTATGAAACATCTGTTTATTTATAGAATATCATTCAGTACAAAGTCATAGAATAAAGCTTTTATAAATGCTTGATGTTTGCATGAATATTTTAACACCTGAATTAAAATTATAACAATGACCACCGAGAGACTTTTTAAAATGAAGAAATAATGTTCAGTCATTTCAGTTGTGTCTGATTCTTTGTGACTTCATTTTGGGATTTTCTTGGGAAAGATACTGGCAGAGTTTGTCATTTCCTTCTCCAACTAATTTTATAGATGAGGAAATGAGGCAAACAGGATTAAGTGACTTGTCCAGGGTCCCAAAACTAGTAAGTATCTAAGGCCAGATTTGAACTTAGGAAGATGAATTTTACTGACTCCAGGCCCAGCGTTCTATCCAGGGTGCCACCTAGCTGCCTAAGAAATAAATCATGTTTTAAAATTTTTCTTCCTATGTAGATAATTATATTAGTTTCTCTCTAGACTATCTCATTTACTCCTCTCATTTCAAGTGGTACCTTTACCCAAATAAACCTCAAATTTGTAAATATCTTAGCCCTATAAACCAATATGTCCAACTACCTGCTGGATATTTCAACTTGAATGCCCTATCGGTTTCTTAAGTATCTTTGGAGGACCAGAGCTTAACTCATCTTTTTTTTTTAACAAAACCTATTCCTCCTACCAACTTTCCTGTTTCTGAGGATGGCACCACAATTAGCCCAGTAAACCTTGCTGAAAAAACCTCCAAATCATTTCTTTTTTCACCACTCTTCCCCATCCCAATCATTACCAAATTCCAGTTCCATAGTAACTTAGGCCATTCTTTTCTATTCCAGAGTTCAAGCAAGTCCTCAGGACCTCTCTTAGCAGGTTATTACTTATAGGCTTACTAGTTTCCCTGCTTTGAGCTTCTTCCTTCTATGATTCAAACTTCTCTCAGCTACTAAAATAATCTTCCCAGTGCTCAAGTCTAAGCATGGTATTTCTTTGCTCAAAACTCTTTGGTAGCTCCTTATCATGTAAGGGATAACGCAAACTTCGTAGCTTGGCATTCAGGGCCTGCCACAATTTAGTTCCAACCTACTTGTCTAAATTCATTTTGTATTACTCAGTTCAACAAACATTTATTAAGCACTAACCATATGTAAGGCCCCATGCTAGGAGCTGCATTTCAGTTTCCACCCTTCACAAATTTTACCTTCAAGTCAAAACTGGACTGCTAGGGATTCCCTGATCTTATCCTGAACTCTGCTTCCTCCATGCATATTCATTCACACAGGCTCTCCCAAATGCTTAGAACTCAATCCTTCACCTGAGTCTCCACAAAAACCAGCTCATATGCCATCTCCTCTACAAACCTTCCCCTGCTTCCCCTAGTTAATAGAGCTGTCTTCTTCCTCAGACTTGTCTTCAATGTACTTTGGTCTTTATCACATGGTGCCTTGTACCCCAACATGCCAGCTTTTCTCTATGGCTCACCAAGGGCAGGGAGGACATGGTTTTGTTTCTCCAGGCTTTGCATCCCCAGACCTAGCACAATGCCTTGCATAAATGGGTGCTTAATAAGTCTCAGATGGATTGTTATTGAATTGGAATTAGGGGGTTTATCATTCAACAAAGACGAAGCATTCATCGGTAATTTTTGGATACACTACATAGTAAGAAGCCAGTAGAAAGATAGCCTAAAGTTCACTGTCCAAGAACATTACCAAAGGGCTGAACAACCTTTTGGGCCATTTTATAACAACAATACAAGAATAAACTGTGGCTTTGGCACTGAGATGATACTAGCTTGGCAGAAGTGCTCAAATGTGTGTATAATTTATTTTAAAAATCAATCCTGAAAAGAAAAACACAGAATACTTGCTATGAGAGGTTTAGCTGCACTAAAATATCAAAAGAGTAACTACCCCCCCAAATGGCATATATAATAAATAAATAAAAATCATTAAATGCTTAAAATATCCAGCCTTGATAGCTATAGATAGAGCCCTACCTTTTTGTGCTCCTAAAGTCAGAGGTGTTATTTTCATCTACAGGAGCCAAAAATTTTAGAAAATTTGGCACAGAGGAAGAAGAATGAAGTTTTTTCCGCAGGGCACTACGATAGGAGATGCTAAGAGTTCAGTTGAAAAAGTAAAGTTTAGGATAAGGAAATGTAAATATACAAAGCATAAAAAATACAAGCTTCAAAATAAGAGAAAAGCATTTGAGCTCCAATTTCAGCAAGAGTAAAACAAGCAAGAAAATGAAAACTTTACCAATCTCATCTTTTTAAAAAGTTTTTAGTTGAAAAAGTTCAATTGTGAATAAGTGGGATTCATGAGATAATGAAATACATGCTATTAGCCCATCCCTCATTTATATCTTTTTAAATGGGAAAATATTAAAGTCATCCTAATACCAGGAAGTCTCTCAGGAAGTATAAATTCCAGTACCGACAGGAGGTTAATTAATTGTCATTATTAGGCGGAATGGAAAAATATGGCAAACTATTTTTTAGAACTATTTGAGATTAGAACTATTTCTAAAACTTCTTATTGTTTAATTAAAAATTAAAACCCAATTAATTTTTTAAAAACCTATTACCCATAAAAACAGACTGAAATGCAATGAAAACATGGCTCCTGGGGATTCTGAGATAGTCATTCCTTCCACTTAGCAACACATCACCTCTCTTTAGGTTTAATCCAGACAAAGGCAATGAAACAATCACAAAGGTGCTCTCACCTCTTTGACACAGCATTCCCACCTTGTTCTCCACTTGAATTATGTTTTAGGTATTTAAAAAAATTTGGTGAGGAGGCTGAGGGATTAAGACGATGAGGTGGGAGAGCAGGAGTCGAAGACTGACCTGAGCGACTTTTAGACTCATCAACAGGTGGGTTCAAGCTAGACAGCAAGTAAACAGAGAGAAAGTACGGGAGGGAGGGAGAGAGAGAGAAAGGGAAAGAGTACATCGGAAGGACAAAAGAACACAAAATGAAGAAAACAGGTGAGAGTCTTTCCATCTCATTGTTGCAACACAACTTGTGCTCAAATTCAGGTTTGGGCCATTCTGGATTCTCCTTTCTAGAAGTGGATGAGCCCTCAGCAATCTTTCAGACAGTCCCCTAGAAAATGAGGGGCTCCCTGTCCAGTCACCCTGCTAAATCAGAAGGTAGAGGCGTTCAGGAGGAAGACGAAAGGCAGAATGAGCTCCGCTCTCCTGAATGCCACCTATCCTGACAGCCCTCGTCACCTAAGACAAGCACATGCCATGATTACACTGCGTTCTGCCAGGGGAAAATGTGCTGGCACAGGTACAGCGATCCTACCATCTTGAGCCTGCGTGTAAACAGCAGGTCTGGAAAGAGAGCCAGAAGTCTGCCAAAGAGAATGTTTCCATAATCCCTGGGAAAGCTAGAAACAAGAGGGGGTGTGGGATGAAGCAGGTGGTACAATAAGGAAGGGCAGGCTATTTATGGGCAGGCTTGGAGGGAAGGGAGGACAGAACTCTATAAGGCTTCGGGCCAGGTTACACATTCGCACACGCTTCTGAAAACCCTCCTAACTTCTAGGAGTACAGTTATTTTGTAAAATCACCAAAACTGATGGGAAACTAACGAGAATGAAACTGGGAAAGGTAAGGCTTTTAAACATGACTAATTCTTGTCAATTGCAATATTCTTGAGTAAATAAACCATGTTTGCATGGATTCCCCAAGATGACTACATCCACATCTCAGCATCCTATTTGTTGTTCTCTTCCTGCCAGTTAAAGGAACACAGATCCAATGAGTGAGTGACTGATTCACACAGCTTTAGAACATGAGGAATGTGTTGGGACTTTTTTTAACTAGACTTTCAAAAGCCTTTCCCACCAATTATCCTAGGATACTAGCCTACTTGGAGCCAAAACATCAGAGGACGCTAGGAGGACAGGGAGAACAGCCACGACATTTCCTTTTGTTTCCCATCTTTATCACAATTAAAGATATCTTTTCTGCCTCCTAGGAACTTTACTGGAGGGAAAAAATACTAATCTTGAGAGAATTATACCATTTTAGGCCCAGAAGGACCTTAAGAGATTAGCCAAGCTGTACTGATTCTTTTTTTTTTCCTGCACTAATATGGGCAAGGAGAGACAGGACAACATGAACAAGACCCAGCTCTGTAATTTCTCTGTAATTTATTCCTTATACGGTGGCTTCAGACTTCTTAAATGCAAAATGAAGGGGTGAGATAAGATGCTTTCCAGGTCCCCGCAAGCTCTAAATCTAGAATCCTTTCACTTAGTTGAACTTGGTCAGTGTAAAGATGGACAAAATAAGGCCCATGGGGGACATGCCAAGCCCCAGGTTTCACGGCTAGTTGAGGGACGAGAGCGAGACCTTCCCACTCCCAAGCCAATGCTGCCTTCCCCTCCACCAGGCAGCCTGGGACCAAGTACTGGGAAATTCTCTCAGTCTCATACAGATTGGCACACACCACATGAAGAGTCCATCTCCTTGCCTAATGAGGCACAAAGAACCAATTACCTAATGATTTGGTGGGTCTCTCCAGGGAACAAGAAATGCAAAATAATAAAAAAAGAATGGGTGTTTTCTAACATTCACTCTACTTTTTCCTCTCTCCCTGTCTGAGTGCCTCCTCAAAATTTATATATTTAATAGTAGAAGATTAAGGATACAAAAAAAGTTATTATAATTTTACTTTAAAATAAAATTTTCATCCTACTATATCTATTTCTTTGTCTAGTGTTTTTTTTTTTTGAACCCTTACCTTGCATCTTAGAATCAATGTAGTATATTGGTTCTAAGGCAGAAGAAAAGTAAGGGTTGGGAATGGGGGTAATGTGACTTGTCCAAGGTCACCCAGCAAGAAAGTGTCTGAGGCCAGATTTGAACCCAAGGACTTCCCTGTCCCTAGGTGTGGCTCTCTATCCAATCAGTCATCTAGCTGCCCACCTCTCCCTCCCCTCCCCCACCTAATGTATTTTTTAAAAGGAACTTTATCCACTGATATAGTTTGGTCTTTCAAATTCCTCTTCTAATTCTGGTCCTTCTAGGGCAGATGTAGAGCACTGCTTGGTCACATTTTCCCTAGGAGAAGGGGCAGAGAAGGTGATTCTATCATTTTACGAGATCCTGGATGTAGAGTTGCAAAGGACCTAAGAAGCCATCGTGTCTAAGGCCCTCACTTTGTCAATGGAGACACAGAGGTCCTGGTGGTGAAAGGCCTCGTCCCATGTCCCAGAATCTCACCGAGGCCCTCTGACTGCAGAGCCAGGCCAGCAGGAGGGGCCTAGCCTGCCTCGGGCCCTCTGACTGCAGAGCCAGGCCAGCAGGAGGGGCCTAGCCTGCCTCGGGCCCTCTGACTGCAGAGCCAGGCCAGCAGGAGGGGCCTAGCCTGCCTCGGGCCCTCTGACTGCAGAGCCAGGCCAGCACGGAGGGGCCTAGCCTGCCTCGGGCCCTCTGACTGCAGAGCCAGGCCAGCACGGAGGGGCCTAGCCTGCCTCGGGCCCTCTGACTGCAGAGCCAGGCCAGCAGGAGGGGCCTAGCCTGCCTCGGGCCCTCTGACTGCAGAGCCAGGCCAGCAGGAGGGGCCTAGCCTGCCCCCAATGGCTCTCTCCCTCCACGCACATACCTGCAATCCACAGAGCCGGTCCACAGTTGTGGCCCAGCTAGTTATACAATAACGTGATGCTTTTAAAGAAATCTTACTTTCGCTCATGAGGAGTCTCTGTGCTCACTGAGTGATACCTCATAAGTTTCCTTTGCGGAAGGCCGGGCGACGCCTCGGGCGGCTCCGGGGGCTTCTGGCCTTCCACAGGGTAGTGGCTCAGTGTGTTCGCTCGCCTCCTGAACTCCTGCCGCGGGGATGGCGGGGCGGCCTCCTCGGGCAGCGGGCTCCCCGAGGTGCTGGAGAGGTCATCTAAGGACCCCGGGGGCGGGCAAGAACCTTCTGGGAGGGCTGGCAGCTCCTTTTCCCCCATTGACAACTCCTAGCAGCAAAACAAAAGCATCCCAAGTTTATCAGCTCTGATCCAATAAGAATTCATCCACGTCAGCATGTGGATCAACATCTTCAACCTCACTAAGAAAGAGGCTGCACTCGGGGATGGAGACTCGGGTGTAAATCCTGGTTTTTTATTTACACCCTTACACTTTCCATCCTAGAGTCAGTACTAAGTATTGATTCCGAGGCAGAAGAGTGGTCAGGGCTAGGCAATGGGGGTTAAGGGACTTGCCCAGAACCACCCCACTAGGAAGTGTCTGAGGCTACCCTGGAACCCAGCCTCCCATCTCTAGGCCTGGCCCTCTATCCATGGAATCCCCCCAGGGGTCCCCTCTCCTTAGGTACTTTTAAGGGCAAGAACTTTTGTGAGTCAGATTAAGGGAGGGAGTTTTTTCACTTAGGAACATCTAAGACCTAAAAAAATCACAAGTCTAGACAAAATGAAAAAAAAAAAACCAACAACTCTGGTCATACCAAATGACGCTCTTCATCTTACCCTCCACCCCCCAAAATAAGGGAATATCCTACTAGTTAGAAATCCAGCTTACTGTCCATGAACTGAAGGACAGGGGGTTCTATACAAAGCTTTATAAAAGGAATATCATGCTATACAGATGATTCATGCTGTAAATAATTTAGATCTTTGATGATGATATAGAGGAAGTTATTTTACAAAGAAACCCCACTGTTTTAAACCAATTATCAAGCTATGTTCCTTAGAGTTAAATCATCTCCTAAACTAGAGGTGCTAAACATTAGTTTAATTTTAATCAAATTAAAATATAATTGGGAAATATTTGACAAAATAAATAAAACTACAATAAAACATAGCTAATGTTAATAAGTGTTTTTTCTAAGTCAACCACTGCTCTAGAAGTTGAAATACTGTAATGTTGTACCCATGCCTGGAGGTTCAGTTCAATTTAATAAGCACTGATTAGTTTGGGGCTGATATACAAATTTAGAATTCAATTATGAGAGCCCATCTATCTTGTATTCTTCCTATCCTCCAGTGGAGACAGAGCAGGCACCCAAATTAAGAAGTAGGTGATCAAGTCTTTTCTGATAATAATAATAATATTTAATTATAGTCACATATATAATTATATTTTCATATATAGCATAATTATATATCCATATATGTGATTCATATATGTTACATGTTTTTTAAATTACATATAATTCAAAATTAAGGTGTTAAAAACCACTACCTCATGCAACCAAACCCCATGAACATCCTCCCTGAACCAGCTGGGAAGAATGAGCCAGAGGCAGAAAGGAGTGGAGGGGCTGACCAGGAAGTTCAAGTTCCACTGAAGATTTAAGGAAATTACTTTTGAGCCATTTGGAAAAGATGACATTTATCCTCATGATGGAAAAGAAAATCTACACCTCCCATTCTAGCATTCTCATCATCTAAGGACACGTTACTTTTGCTTCATGAACGACTCTAGACCCTCAAGAAAGGCTTTTCTTCCTCTATTTTTAAAAGCTTTTTACAAATATGCCATTGGAACAGTCTGTGCTTCAAAGAAACTTCTCATTTAAGATAATTTTTAAAATGCTACAGCCAAGGGGCAGCCAGGCCCAGAGACAGGAGAGCCTGGGTTCAAACCTGGCCTCAGCTGTGGGATCCTGGGTAAATCACTTCACCCCCACTGCCTACCCCTTATTGCTCTTCTGCCTTGGAACAATACTTAGTGTTGATTCTAAAACAGAAGATAAAAGGTTTTTATAGTGTTAACCTTTATATGCTACTTTAAGGGTTGTATAAACAAATTAAAAAACTAAAACATACTATGACATTATTTTATTTGAGGTAAGGGCTTATATCATTCCCTATTTTACAAATAAACTGAGGTTAAGGAACATGCTGGAGGCTCACAGTTAGTGTCTACGGCAGGATCTAAACCAAAAAACCATTAGGTTCATCTAATCTAATTACTATTTAACTTTAAGAAAAAATATTAATCAAAACAAATGAGTCCTCACAAAAACCTCATTTTCCATATCAAATAAGGCATTGAGAAGGACAGGTTCTTTGCAGCAATGACTTCCAGGTGACCTGTTTAAAAAGGACTCAGCTACATAAAAGAGTTCTTACTATCTTTCCAGCTGCATATAAATCTTCTGGCATGCAAAACAGAAAAGATAAAAAGAAAATCCCAAAGCACACAAAAAGTGGCTTGTAGAAAAAAAAGACAAGTGAATTTCTCCCTTAGAATAGCCAAAAGACAATTCTTTCACACATTTCTAAATTCAGAGTTGGAAAAAGAATGGAAGGAGGTTTCCTCTAAGGTTCACTGCCTTCAATTCATGGCCATTAATCTATGCTTCACTAGACTTCAGCCCAGGATATTGCCATCATCTGCATGGTCAGAAGGCATAAAATTAACCAGCCCAACGGGTACCCTGGGACAGCATCCAACCTAGGAGAACATGTAATAGTCCCTGTGAGGGCAGAAGACTTCTCTTGTACCCAACAGTAAAGGCAGCACCAGACTTAATAGGCAGAATCTTCAATTCCACCACAGTCACTCACATTTAACTTTACAAGAGAAAAACTGAATGGGACGACCCAGGTTCCAAATACACCTCGAGAACCTGGGAGGCACAACAGGCCAGGCAGAGAGGTGAGCAGCCAGAGGAAGTGGGCTACAAGGTGGAAGAGGAGAGTTGCAAATCTACCAGATGCAATAGTTTGTCTGCAATCACAATGCCATTGGCAGCAGATGCCTTGGGCTAAGCTGGGACTTTGACTTTATTTGCTATTTAATGTTTTTTGAGGGTTTTATTTTTTGCTCTTTAATGTTAATTATGATCCGTGATGACAGTCAGAATATTTAATGCAATGAACTGCGGTAAGGCATTCATAGGAATTCACACCTCCTTTTTTGAGGATTCCCAGTTATTTTCAGAGGTAATAAAGTAGGAGGAATACATCACTACCATCTGCTGATTAGATCTGGATTCTCTAAACCTGTGATCTCATTTGTTTGCTTGTGGAGGGCATAACCATCTGTTTTTAATGTCCAAGTTTTCAGAAGCCTAATGCTATCATTCTACCTGGTTAAGAATTCTGAAAGTTTGACGTTTTATCAGCAACTTTAAAAAAAAAAGGGCAACCCATAGCAGAGTGCCTCAACTTGGAGGTTGTAAGTAAGTACACAGTAAATATTTGTTCATTACTTTTAAATGTGGAAACTTGCTTACTTTACTGGTGTTACTGAATGTACTCGACACAGAGCTGTCCAGATCCACACTCCCAGATTGTTCTGGCAACCCTTTGCCTTTACTCCCCTACAAGAAGAAAAGCAATAGAATTATGATCCTGCAAGTCTTTCTCAAAAAAAAAAAAACTATTCAAAATCACTTTGTTTCAATGGAACAATCCTTGAAAAATATACACATCCCATTTTTGCCAATTAGCATAATGAGTGATCACAACAATATTAGCATTTCTGTATCACTTTAAAGTTTTCAAAGTGCTTTTTTTGATCCTTTAACAACCCTGTGAAGTAGGGAGTTGAAGAGGCTGAGATTGAGAAAAGATAAGTTACTCTCCTGGTGTTATACATAACTAATAAGTATTGGCAAGATTCAAACTCAGATCTTCATGGTCTAGCATTCTATCCATCAGGTCACCTAGCTACCTCTCATCAAAAAACACTAAGCAGAGAAAGGAATCCTACCATGAGTCAATACGATTAGTCAAGATAAGAGAGAGAAAAGCAACTTACAAACTTTCCACTGAAATACTGTCTTCTTTGCATCACAAATCTTAAGAATGGATTGAAACCTCAAACTCTTCCTAGCCATGTGATCCTGGACAAGTCATTTAACCCCCATTGCCTAGCCCTTACTGCTCCTCTGCCTTAGAACAAACACAGTGTAATGATTCTAAGACGGAGGTAAAGGTTTAAAAACAAAAACAAAACCAAATAGATCTAAAGACAGATTTGGGTGTTTTACACACTGGACAGCTCCCTGAGGACTCTTAGCCCCTCCCAACCCTGGTTCTGGACAGCTACAAAACAAAATTAGTTGTAAAAATACTTTAATTTTAAGAAATAAGCACTCTCTGTGTACTTTTCTTATGAGCTTGTCGCACCGTACTTTGGATTATGGCTACATATCTTGTGTCCCCCCCTCAAGAGCGGCCCAGCTGTCTCATTCATCTTTGCGTCCCTCCCACTCCCCTTCAGAGCAGAGCACAGGCAGGCCTTTTCCCACAGTGCATACTCATGCGTGTTTGTTGGACAGACCTCAGAGGTGGCATCACAAAATCAAAGAGAAAAAAACAGGGTGCTGCAATTCCACCACGTGCTCCCTTGAAACCATTTTGTGAATAGTGGATCAATGAAAGAATGTATTTGATTTAAAATGCTATTAGCTTACAACTTAAGTTGTAGGGGGATGTGGTGGTTGTTTGGGGGCTTTTTGAGTTTCCAACTAGGAAAAGTCGTTTTCAAGAATACTTCATTTGAGTAGAATAACCGTTGAAATCAATTTTCTTTTCTCTTTAAACCCTCGACTTCCATCTTAGAATCAATACTGTGTATGGTTTTAGGGCGAAAGAGCAGAAAGGGCTAGGCGATGGGTCAAGTGCCTTGCCCAGCCAGGGTCACCCCGCTAGGAAGTGTCTGAGGCCACATTTGAATGGAGGTCCTCCTCACCCCAGTCCTGGCTCTCAATCCACCCGGCCACCCAGTTGCCCCGTGATGAATTTTCGAAGTGCTCCGTCAGAACCCTTTTTCTTACATCATGTTAACTTCAAGTCCAAACAAACACATACTTGAACAGGAAAGGGGGGAGGGGGAAATCCCTTGAGAAGGGCCTCGGGTCTGTCTCTCTCTGCCGCTTCACCTCGCCCTCATCATGGCCGAGCGCCCTATCTGGCAGAGAAGGCGCAAGGCCTGCCGGATAAATCCCAGCTAGTGTGCGCTCTCTGCCGCTGGCCCGGTCTCTCTCGTAGAATTCAGTGGTGTATATTCACATAGGTTTACGCACACACACCTCGTTGGCATGAACATACTGCTTTAAAGTTTTTGAAGTGTTTTGCAGTTCACCCTCTAAACCGAGAGCCAGTCCCCTCTAGTTTGTCTCCCCGGAGAGGGGAGCGCGGGGACCTCTGCCTTTCTTGGCTCCTGCAGGCTCCCTCACTCGGCCCTTCTGTCTCTCCTCGACGCCAGCCTCGCGGCCATCTCCACCGGTATGTGGTATGCGGCATCTCTCTAGCTCCCCACACGAAGGGGCGGCGCCAACAACAGTGAGATTTGAAGGAGATGGGCTGAAAGAGAACTCCTTGTTTGGGGACAGGCTGACGCTGCGATGCCTCTCTAGCTAGTCACTATTGACAGGACTCAAACTCGGATCTTCATGAAGCAAAGCCTAGAACACAGGTCCATCAGACCACCCAGCGGCCTGTCCTCAGAAAACACTAAGCACAGATCAGAATTCCGCGATGAGTGCAGAGAAGAGGGCTCCAGGCGAGGTACAGAAAGGGGCGCGGAAACACCGCCTTCTTTGCACTCCCGGCCCTTCCCATTCTGCTGGTGTCCAGCTTTCTTCTGATTCCTCCTTTCCACAAGCGTGAGTCCCTCTAGATTCCTGACTGATCTTTATCCTTCCTCTGGCCAGCGCAGTCCATGCTCTCTAGGGAGCCCAGCATCCTTAGGACCCTCATCACTCCTCGTCTGTATTAGCACAGCAGCCCGCTCCTCGCCGGCATCCCCTTCTTTTATGCAGCCTCTCCATGATGGCAGGCCCTACCACTGGGCCCTCCTCTCCTCCCTCCACCAAACCTGCCTCGGGCCCAAGGCCCAAAGCCAGCCCTGCCTCTGCCCTCCTCAGAGGCCGGCTGTTCCACAAGGACCCCGCATCCCTCGGCCTCTCACAACACGGCGAGGACGCGCTGTGGCCAAAAAATCCATCCTCCTCCGGCCAAACGCCGCCGGCCCTCCCTGTGAGCCTAGGACGCCAGAAGCCGTGGAGCCAGACACCCTGAGAGCCACTTGTGTAAGCGTGTGCTTAGCAATTCAGGGGACGTCTTTCTTTGAAAATAATCGTTATAAAGAGAGAGGAATAGAAAGTGACAGAACTATTGAGCTAATAAACAAGACTAGAAGTTGGTACTTTGAAAAAACAGACAAAATAGACAAAGTACTGGTTAATTTAATTAAAAAAAGGAAAGAAGAAAGGCAAATTAACAGCATCAAGGATGAGAAGGGGGATCTCACCTCCAATGAAGAGGAAATTAAGGCAATCATTAAAAACTACTTTGCCCAACTATATGGCAATAAATATACCAACCTAGGTGATACGGATGAATATTTACAAAAATATAAATTGCCTAGACTAACAGAAGAAGAAATAGTTTTCTTAAATAATCCCATATCAGAAAAAGAAATCCAACAGGCCATCAAAGAACTTCCTAAGAAAAAATCCCCAGGGCCTGATGGATTCACCAGCGAATTCTATCAAGCATTCAAAGGACAACCAACCCCAATACTATACAAACTATTTGACATAATAAGCAAAGAGGGAGTTCTACCAAACTCCTTTTACGACACAAACAGGGTACTGATTCCAAAACCAGGCAGGTCAAAAACAGAGAAAGAAAATTATAGACCAATCTCCCTAATGAATATAGATGCAAAAATCTTAAATAGGATACTAGCAAAAAGACTCCAGCAAGTGATCAGAAGGGTCATCCACCATGATCAAGTAGGATTCATACCAGGGATGCAGGGCTGGTTCAACATTAGGAAAACCATCCACATAATTGACCACATCAACAAGCAAACCAATAAGAACCAAATGATTATCTCAATAGATGCAGAAAAAGCCTTTGATAAAATACAACACCCATTACTACTAAAAACACTAGAAAGCATAGGAATAGAAGGGTCATTCCTAAAAATAATAAACAGTATATATCTAAAACCATCAGCTAATATCATCTGCAATGGGGATAAACTAGACGCATTCCCAATAAGATCAGGAGTGAAACAAGGATGCCCATTATCACCTCTATTATTTGACATTGTATTAGAAACACTAGCAGTAGCAATTAGAGAAGAAAAAGAAATTGAAGGCATCAAAATAGGCAAGGAGGAGACCAAATTATCGCTCTTTGCAGATGACATGATGGTCTACTTAAAGAATCCTAGAGATTCAACCAAAAAGCTAATCGAAATAATCAATAACTTTAGTAAAGTTGCAGGATACAAAATAAACCCACATAAGTCATCAGCCTTTCTATATAATTCCAACACAGCTCAGCAGCAAGAACTAGAAAGAGAAATCCCATTCAAAATTACCCTAGACAAAATAAAATACTTAGGAATCTATCTCCCGAGACAAACACAGGATCTATATGAACACAACTACAAAACACTCTCCACACAACTAAAACTAGACTTGAACAATTGGAAGAACATTAACTGCTCATGGGTAGGACGAGCCAATATAATAAAAATGACCATCCTGCCCAAACTCATCTATCTATTTAGTGCCATACCCATGGAACTTCCAAAAATTTTTTTTACTGATTTAGAAAAAACCATAACAAAGTTCATTTGGAAGAACAAAAGATCAAGGATATCCAGGGAAATAATGAAAAAAAATACAAAGGAAGGGGGTCTTGCAGTCCCAGATCTCAGACTATATTACAAAGCAGCGGTCATCAAAACAATTTGGTACTGGCTAAGAGACAGAAAGGAGGATCAGTGGAATAGACTGGGGGCAAGCAACCTCAGCAAGACAGTATATGACAAACCCAAAGATCCCAGCTTTTGGGACAAAAATCCACTATTTCATAAAAACTGCTGGGAAAATTGGAGGACAGTGTGGGAAAGATTAGGCTTAGATCAACACCTCACACCCTACACCAAGATAAATTCAAAATGGGTGAGTGACTTGAACATAAAGAAGGAAACTATAAGAAAATTAGGCGAACACAGAATAGTATACATGTCAGACCTTTGGGAAGGGAAATACTTCAAAACCAAGCAAGAATTAGAAATAGTTACAAAATGCAAAATAAATAATCTGGATTACATCAAATTGAAAAGTTTTTGTACAAACAAAACCAATGTAACTAAAATCAGAAGGATAGCAACAAATTGGGAAACAATCTTCATAAAAACCTCTGACAAAGGTTTATTACTCAAATTTATAAAGAACTAAATCAATTGTACAAAAAATCAAGCCATTTTCCAATTGACAAATGGGCAAGGGACATGAACAGGCAGTTCTCAGCCAAAGAAATCAAAACTATTAACAAGCACATGAAGAAGTGTTCTACATCTCTTATAATCAGAGAGATGCAAATCAAAACAACTCTGAGGTATCACCTCACACCTAGCAGATTGGCTAACATGACAGCTATGCAAAGTAATGAATGCTGGAGGGGATGTGGCAAAGTGGGGACATTAATTCATTGCTGGTGGAGTTGTGAATTGATCCAACCATTCTGGAGGGCAATTTGGAACTATGCCCAAAGGGCGACAAAAGACTGTCTGCCCTTTGATCCAGCCATAGCACTGCTGGGCTTGTACCCCAAAGAGATAATGGACAAAAAGACTTGTACAAGAATATTCATAGCTGCGCTCTTTGTGGTGGCAAAAAATTGGAAAATGAGGGGATGCCCATCAATTGGGGAATGGCTGAACAAATTGTGGTATATGTTGGTGATGGAATACTATTGTGCTCAAAGGAATATAAAGTGGAGGAATTCCACGGAGACTGGAACAACCTCCAGGAAGTGATGCAGAGCGAGAGGAGCAGAACCAGGAAAACATTATACACAGAGACTGATACATTGTGGTACAATGGAAGGTGATGGACTTCTCCATTAGTGTCAATGCAATTTCCCTGAACAATCTGCAGGGATCTAAAAAAAAATACTACCCACAAGCAGAGGATAAACTGTGGGAGTAAAAACACAGATGAAAAACAACTGCTTGACTACAGGGTTGGAGGAGATAATACTGAGGAGAGACTCTAAATGAACACTATAATGCAAATTCCAACAACAGGGAAATGGGTTCGAGTCAAGAACACATGCGATAACCAGTGGAATCATGCGTCGGCTATGGGAGAGGGAAAGGCGGGGGGGGGGGGGGGGGGGAGGGGAGGAAAAGAAAACGATCTTTGTTTCCAATGAACAATGTATGAAAACGACCAAATAAAATAATGTTTAAATTTTAAAAAAAAAGAGAGAGGAAGATGATTTGTGGTAGTTTTAGGAAATGAAATTGGAGGGATCTTTTGACAATTCTCAGTCACAGGAATAGGATAGAAAACACAGTGAACTTCGCACCCAGTGGGAATTTCAGCTCTGCTGCTAATAACCTACATGACAAGTCACTTGTATTCCCTACCCTCAATGTGCTCATCTGTAAAATGGGGGGCTGAACCGGACCTTCAAGAACCCTTCAAGCTCTAGATCTATGACCATCTGACTTCAATGATCAGGGCTATGCAACAGAATGAAACAAGGAGAATTAGTAGAATGATTTCTTGCTTTCCTTTTTTTTTTTAAACCCATGCCTTCTCTCTTAGAAACAATGCATGGATTCCAAGAGAAGAGCAATTAGGACTAGACAACTGGGGTGAAGTGACTTGCCCAGGGTCACACAACCAGAAAGTTTCTGAGGCCACATTTGATCCCAGGGCCTTCCATCTCTAGGCTTGACTCTCAATCCATTGCCCCTAGGAGAACAATTTCTACAAATAACATTATAGAAAGAATTTTGAAAGACTTAAGAACTGTCGTCAGTGAAATGGTCAACCATGATCCAAAAGGACAATGAAACTGCTAAAGAGGAAATAAATTCATGATACAAGCAAGATAAGAAGCATTCTCAGACACAATCAATGTGGAAATTTGTTTTGCTTGACTATGCATTTTTATTATAAGGATTTTCTTTTTTTCTTTTTTACTAGGGGAGGGCACAGGATGAGGGAAGGATAAAAACAGGGTAGGAAAAAAGGAAGAGAACACTAATGATCTTTGATTTTTTTCATTCAGAGAAGAAAACAGAAGAAATGAAAGAAAAACAGATAGTAAGAGGATAGCTTTGAAAGCTACAATTATACTTCTCTACTTAAAAAGAAAAGTAACTGTACATATTAGAGACTTTAGGTATAACATACAATATTTTTCTATTCTATTTTGTATATGAAAACACTCATTTTATTTGGGGTTTATTAAGTTCAGAATAAAAATAAATAAGAGAAAACAATAGGAAAAATTCATAGTTCCTGGAAGTATGACCATCAGGAATGCTTCACATAAATCTTTTAAAATGTACAGATCTAGTACATATAATGTACCCATCAATTTTCAAAGTCATTTTCACTTACATTATGATGACTAGAACTTCTCACATAATGCTCACTTTAAGAGTTGTCCAATTAATACCATTTTTAAATTCTGAGACCAAAAAATCAGAATAAGTACTATTAAACACAAAGTAGCTTTTACTTCCTTTTTTAAATGATGAATTAAACTAAATAAAAGCATAACAATCCTTTTTGTTCACCCTCTAAAAAGTTGTTTATTCAAACAATAAGTTGAAATGAACATACTTACCCGGGACAATATGCTTTCTAGGGATTCTGTCAATGATCTCTTTGCTTTACTTTTCAGCATATCAAGCCTGAACCGAGGAGCATTGGTTGGCAATTCATTTCGAATAGTCTCTGCTGAAATCTGTGATGTCTATAAATGGGGAGAAAAGTAAATAACAGAAAAATACCCCTCTAGGGTAGATCTTTTTTTTTTATCAAATTAGATATTCTAAAGCAAAGAAGGGCAACCTGCATTCTTCACTGTGCTTAATTCATGTTTCTCAGAAAATAATTTCTCCTTTAAAAATTTTTCTGGATATTCCACTAGGTTTAAGAAAAAGAAAACTAGGTAAACTATGGACAGAAGTCCATTGGCTAATTAGATCTTCAAAGATAAACTGATTATACAACCATCTTATACACTACATTCTCAATTTTTATTTTTCTTTCCAAAAGGGTTTTTCTTTTATAGTTTTTAACGTATGTGTTAGTTTCATTGACCATAACTTAATATTCCTTATCCATAAACCAAGTAAACATTTTAGACTTCTCTAAGAAAACATCTTAACTTTAAGGTTGTTTTTGTTTTTGTTTTGTGTGCGAAAGTGACTTTTCCCTACCCATACTCCTAAAACTTACATTCCTAAAACAAGTTACCACATCTATATAAATGACTTCCAAACCTATTTTTGGTCCAGGCTCTAGACTGAGGTCTACACTCATATCTCCAACTGCCTAGAACATAGCTATGCTGAGATGTCCCACCAGTGTGTGAAGATTAAATTAACTCTCCCCTGCACATTTTTAGATTTAATCACCAAAACCATATATACCCCACTAATACTTGAGTGGGGGAGGTCTGTGATCCACATGTGTGATAGTGGGTGACAAATCAGAATTGACTGTCTGACCTCTAGGCAGTCCTAAGCAAAGCTTTAGCTGTAATTGGTACATGTAAAATGGAAGGAAGTCACAGGAAGTGACAAAAAGAAATGGTCTTTAAAAATGCCAAGAAACTTCCTGTGAAGGAGGTCTTTAGGTCTTTCACTTTCAACTCGATCTTGAAGGAGATCGAGCTTGAGATCTCAGTCTGCTCTTGGACTTTTCCTCTTTAGAATTACCACTCACTGGGGTGAGTGAAAAAAATTGACTCCTTTTCTGGATTTTCTGAAGGGACTAGCCTCAGGAGAGACCTACCCTCTTGAGAGAGGTTCCCTGTATCCTCAGATCCTTGGGGCTCAAGGCTGAGGTCCCTCTGGCTAAGGACTAATTAGTCCTCCCTGAGTTGAGCCAGGGGCCGGAGCAAAATACTTAGTACTTAAGCTAGATATCTTACCCTATCCTCTCTCTGATTTTCTTACCTTTATTCCTTCTATATTTTATAAATAAATTGCTAAAAAAAATCATTTTGGAATTGATTAAATTCCTGGTGACCCTATTCTTAAATAATCTATTCTAACCATATATATATAACCCTTACAAGTACCTCAAACCACTATGTGCCTTGCCTAAATAAAGTGAAAATCTATCCTATTAACATCACAAGCTTTACTCCTGTCTTCTTCTCTCAACCTCCTTCTCTGAACCATTTACCCATTTTTCCATGTTTTTAGCTTTGCATCTTCCCTTTCCCTCACCTCCCACATCTGTGCAATTACCAAGTCCTTGTGAATTCCCTATCTATAACATCTCTCCTCTATCCTCTTTTATCTATCCCCACTGCCATCACCCTATGAATGCCCTCATTGGCACCCACTTGAACCAAAAGGAAAGAGCTAAATAGGGAGCCTACACACTTAGGAGGGCAGGAAGAAAGGTGACTGAAAAGTAGGGCAGGGGGAACAGAAAAGCAGAGTCTTCGTCACTGGGACCAAGAAGGAAAGACTGTTAAGGGAGAAGGAATGGTCAGTATTTTTAAATGATACGGCGCAGTTGAAGAGTATGGGAGGTCTGAAAAAAATCCCCGTGGTCTAAAATAGTAAAAAGGTCATTAAAACATAATCTAACAACAGAGGATCTCCCCTCCATGCACTCTTCAGGACTCTCCTTGCTGCAGCTCCCACAAGAGGCTCTATTTCTCATCTCTGGGCATCTTCTCTGGCTGCCCTCAGAGCCTGGAACCCAACCCTCCTCATCTCCTGGCGTCTTGCTTCCTTCCAATCCCAGCTCAACACCAACCTTCTCCAGAAAGGCTTTCCAAGCCCCTTGGCTACTTATGCCTATTTATCCCATATAGAATTTGTACATCTGTGTTTGCAGGTTGTCTCTCCCCAGCCAGTGACCTTCTTGAAAGCAGGGGCTGCAACTCTTTTTTAAAGTATGCACAATGTTAAATAGTATGTGGAATCATAAGATGTGCTAAGTTAACTTCTCCATCCTTTTGTAATACACTGGTGGGTTAATACTTGAGGGATGGGATTAATGATGGCTGATAGCTAGTTAGTGCACTTACAAAGGAATTGTAACTGTGCTTCCAAAAAAGAAGAAAGGAAAAGAAAGAGAGAGAGAGAGAGAGAGAGAGAGAGAGAGAGAGAGAGAGAGAGAGAGAGAGAGAGAGAGAGAGAGAAAGAGAGAGAAAGAGAGAAAGAAAGAAAGAGAGAAAGAAAGAAAGAGAGAGAGAGAGGGAGGGAGGGAGGGAGGGAGGGAAGAAGGGAGGAAGGAAGGGGGAAGGAGGGAAAGAAAGAGAGAGAGAGAGAGAGAGAGAGAGCCACAGAGAGAGAGAGAGAGAGAGAGAGAGAGAGAGAGAGAGAGAGAGAGAGAGAGAGAAAGAAAGAGAGAAAAGCTGTCTTTTACCCATCTTAGTATTCTTAGCACAGAGCATGGCACCCGGCACAAAGTAGCCCCCAATAAATGCTTATTGACCTACTCTAGGACATAGAAACAAATACTACAGAAAAAGGTATGTGTGTCTGTGTAAATCTCTTTTGTTCTCATTCTACAATATGCCTTGTTCAATTTTCCTTTAGTCTTTATCTGTTTGATTTCAGAGTTCTATCTTCTTTATTTTGTATCCTATCCTAAAGCACTAAGTACATAAGATGAGGGGTTTATCATCTTTTTATCAAGACTCCTTGTGGTCATTGGCGGTGGCGGTGGCGGTGGTTGTAGTAACACTATTGCTAACATTTATATAGCACCTTCTATGTGCCAGGTGCTGTGCTAAGCACTTCACAAACATCTCATTTGACCCTCATAACAATCCTGGGAAGTTGGTGCTATTTATTATTATTAGCCCCATTGTCTACATGAGGAGATTGAGGCAAAAGAGTTGTTAAGTGGCTTGCCCAGGATCATACAGCTAGTAAGTATCCAAATCTGAATTTGAACTCAGATCTCCCTGGCACTGTCACTTAGCTGCTATAATCATTTTGAAAGCATAAAATAAAATAGAAAGGAAACTATTTACATGGAAATAGTTACTAAAATATTAAAAAGGAAAAAAAAAAGATCGAAGACTACCAGTTTAAACTACTGAAGTGAGAAAAAGGAAACTACCCACCAATGGGCCTCGGGGGCAAAGGTTTATTCCATGCAATACCAATATGTACTTTCTTTACCCACAAAGCTGAAATAGTCTAGTTGCTTTCAAATACATAATAAGAGTTTTCATAAAACAGCTGTAGAGAAGTACTACAGATTCTTTTGCTATTTGTAGGGAATACTGGCTGAAAGACAAAAAAATTAAAAAGAAGTAGGGTTCAATATAAATCCTACACTTGTTTCTTTTTCTGTCAGACAATAAGGGTCTCTGGATTCCCCCAGGAATGCCTGACTCCAATGGCCTCAGGAGGCCAAAAAGGCAGCCTCCTAGAAATCATCTGAGGCCTAAAGAATAAATTTCACTTGGCTAGAAGCACCTACCATACTTAACATAAAGAAAAATGACCCTTTTGAAAACCAACAAAAAGGCTATGAATTGTAAGGAAAATAGTGCTCCTTCTAGGAAATTTGAATGCCACATGCGTGAGTTTCCTCCTCACTCCCCCAACACTCGCTTGGGTTCTAAAGGGGAAGAATGGCAACTTGAAGGTTTTGTGGCCCTCCACAAGCAGCCCATCATTGCCGTGAGAAGGAGGAGGAAGGATAAAAACACCGTTGGGCCACTCAAAATTCACACCAGAATCCTTGCTGGCCTCTCCTCCAGTTGTCCTCCGTGCTCTAAGAGTCCCGGGGCAGCACACCTTCCTCATGCCATCCCCATTCAAGAAGGCCTCCTCCTGCCCCTCGAGGACTCTGGCACTGGCTAGCAGCTTCCCTCTTGGCCCAGCTCCTGCTCACCAACAGGCGCCCCCGACGTGGCTGCTGATGCTGCCGTGACTCCTCCCTTCCTGATCCTCTACCTTAGCATCCAGACTTCATCTAGCCCGGCGTGAGGGTTCCGCTTTGGTTTTCCAGGACTCTGAAATCCCTTTATCCCAGGATCATCTTTTCTCATCCCTTCTCCGGGGGCCAGCGATTCCTTCTACATTTACCCCGTCAGGGCCATTCTCTTCCTACACGCATCCCGATCACTTCCCCTCCATCCTGATTCCTGGTCCCCAGAGTCTTCCACACCAGGGCGGCTGAGGGGTACTATGGGAGCCGGCAGACTGCGAGGGGAGAGAGGAGAGGAGGTGGAGGCGACGAGGGCAGCGGAGGGGGCCCGGCCTACCCAGGAAGGGCTCTGAAGGGCAGCGAGGTGTGGGGAGGGGAGCTGGAGGGAGGGAGACCCTGCAGGCTGGGGGGTTAGGGGCGGTGACAGGAAGGGGGGCCTCGTGGTTCATGGAGAGGGGCTCACCAGACAAGGAGCCGACTGCCTCGCAGAGACTAGAGTGAAGGAAGAGAGTGGGAATGGCGACGGTTCTGTGAGACACAGAGGGCAGAACAAAGAGCTTGGTAGGGGTGGTCCCAATTTATTTTTGGATGAAGTCTAAAGGGGCCAGATCTTCGTGAGAGGGGGTGACAGGAGAAGCTTAAGAAGAGGTCTGAAATGCCTTGTGGGCTGTGGAAACGTCTAAAGGAACCAATGAGGAAGGAGTAACTGGATGGTCCCACAGAGAAGGCCCAGATGAGATTATGGAATAAATCTGCTGTCTTCCCAGGCATCGTGGCTTAGAATTCCCTCCAGTTTTGTTCTATGTGAAAAGAGATAAAGGAAGAAGATGGAGGGAGTGATCCAGAGTCTGGGTCTGGCCATGGAAAGAACACTTTAAAGTCAAACAATCTTAGTTCAGGATTGGAAGGAAACTCGAAGAAGTCATCCAGATTCACCCCTTAATTTTACAGATAAGGAAACCAAAGCCAAGAAAAAAGAACTGACTTGGCCAAGATCACCCCAGCAGTAAGCACAAGGGGTAGGATTGCCCTTTGACACTAGATCCCGTGCTTTTCATAGAGGAAGTAAATGACAAAGGAAAGATTTCAATACAAGTCTTGGGTTTCCAAATCCAGAATATTTTCCGTATTTCCTTCCTAAAGGGATTGGGTTCAAGTTCTATATCTGGATTTTAGTGTCTGTAGAGCCTCAAACAAATCACACCACATCTGTGGGCCTTCATTTCTACATAACAGTGGTGAGATTCATGCCTATTAAAGTAGTAAAGATGATAGATGATGGGAAAAGCCAATGTTAGAGAAGAAGCAAGAAGATGGGTAGAATAAGGCACCTTCAGAGAAACCGTGAACTGGCTCAATCACTCTGGAAGATAATTTGGAATTATTTGAAAAAAAGTTACTAAACTACTTATATGCCCTTTGATCTCACTGTTATGCCCCTATATCAAGGAGGTCAAAGGCAAAAATAACATCCCATATTCACCAAAACATTATTGGCAGCATTTTTGTTGCAGCAAACACTGGGAACAAAACAGATGCCCATCGACTGCGGAATGAGCGAACATGCTGTGATATATGGATATAACAATATTATTTCACCATAAAAATGGCAAATAGGAGGATTTCAGAAAAACAGAGAAAGATCTTTACAAACAGATTGCTTGGTTCTATTTATGCAATATGGACAATGACTCAAACAATGTAAATGACCCTAAAAGGCAGGTGAATTCTGAAGTAATTTGAATGGTAACTCTCAATCCCAATACAGAAAGGACATCATACCGCTCCTACCCTTACTAGAGTTCAACAGGCAGGGGTGTCATAACAGTCTAGGAATATTACTGTGCAAAAAAGAAAGAAATCAGTAAAACTTTAAAAATTGGATAATAAAAAGGGCATTGGACTAAAAGATATTTAACCCTATAATAAAGATATTCTATACACTATGACTATATACTTGTTAACCCCTAGCTGAATTAATAGAAGTTAATGCACAGCACACAGAAGACTATGTCCTATTGACCAAAACTTGGTGTCATCATCTTTATTAGTTCTAGTCCAAAGTGACCTTGCTGTTTTTCCTCACTCATTACCATTCAATCCATCTCGCCATCTTTGTACAGACTGACTTCCTACCTCCCTCTTCAATTCTACCTCTTAAAATTCATAGTTTCCTTCAAAGCTCAAAGACAACCACTCCCTCATACTGAAGGCCTTCCCTGAATTCCCCAAATATTAGTGCTTCTCTCTCTCCCAAAATTACGTTGCTTTTATTTTGCATATAGTTTCTTTTGGATAACTATATCCAAAAAGTATTTTAATATATTTTGGATATACTTCTAAGTGTACTAAGTCTCTTTCCTGATAGAATAGAAGCTCCCGGAGGTCAAGAATTGTTCCATTTCTGCCTTAGGTTCTGACCCCAGAACCTAATGGAGTGTCTGGCACATTATAAGTAGGAGCTTAATAAATACATAATGATTAACTGTCACTAGTGAACTGGCAACAACTTCCTTTTTTCTGATCTTCACATCTGTACTATACTCAAAATTCTATCAAAATATAACATACAAAAGCAAAAGGTTTTTTTCTTAAATTTCATTCCATGCTCAAGATTGCATTTGTAGTTTGTCCTTGGGAAGCTAAACATACCTGCTTTGATTCCCCAATATGAACGTGGTCTTTTTGCTTTTCTTCATATAAACATCTCAGGAAAGAAATAATAAGTTCATTCTCCTTTTGCTCATTTCTGGGCCTTATTTTCTTCAAGTAATTAAAAAAGAAAAAGAAAAGAAACTGATAAGAACTTTGTGCTTTATTTTCAACAAAATCCCTCCTCACCAAATGCCTTTGAATTCAGGTGATTTTCCCAGACAAAGTCACTAGATGGCACCAATGATTCTAAATAGTGGAATATTACCTTCTATTAATATTATAATGACATTTACTCTGTAGTTGTAGGCAGAGTGCAGAACAGAGTTCAAATGGACTGATAGTATGAGTAAGTTGCATGCAGGCAAGATTTTTTTCCTTTTAAATTTTAAATTCCATTTTCTTCAATAGATAACTGCAATCGTGGAATTTTGTTGTTGGAAGAAATCATGGAAATCCCAACATCATGGAACAGATGAGGGAAATGGCCTGGAGAGATTTAGTGATTTCTACACGTCAAAGCTAATAGGTAACAGAGGGAGAGAGACATCAAGTCTCCTAAATCCCACACCAAGCCTCTTTCCTGCAAGAATCCTGCCAAGCATAATCATAGGATTGCAGAGTTAGAGCTGAAAGGGACTGGGATGCTAGAGCCAACTAAATCGAACCCCCTCGCTTACAGATGAGCTAAGAGTTTAAGTGATTTGCCCAAGATTAATTGGGGACCCAAATGGTAACAGCAAAATCTGAACTCAAATTCTATGACTCCAGATGACTGAGTTTGTTTTTTTTTCACTGTACAACACTGCCTCAAACTACCTCATATACAAATATTTTTTAATTAAATAGGAGATAAACTCTATAAGCACCACTGAAGTCTAGAGCCCATGCTATTTCCAGACTCTTCCCCCTACACAAACTAGATACAAAGAGATTCCCTATATTCACAAGAAATAGGTACAAAGTCTCAAGGGATATTATACACATAGAATACATTATTTGACTTCTGATATCCTCTCAAAATCTACACTTAGGGGGCAGTTGGGTGACTCAGTGGATTGAGAGTCAGGCCTAGAGACAGGAAGTCCTAGGTTCAAATCTGACCCAGAAACTTCCCAGCTGTGTGACCCTGAGCAAGTCACAACCCCCCATTGCCTAGCCCTTACTGCTTTTCTGCCTTGGAACCAATACACAGTATTGATTCTAGGATGGAAGGTGAGGGTTTTTTTTTTTTTAATCTGCTCTTATATCACCACAAAAAGTAATGACCTGTTCAGTACAGAAAGTAAAAAGTATAAAAAGTATTTCAGAGTTCTGTAGGCTCATTGTTCCACTATATTATTATACAGATTTTAAATTTTAACACATTATTGACTTTTAATATGAAAACAAATGTTAACAAATAGAGTTTAGTAGCCACAAGCATTATGTATGTCACCCATGGGGTCTGAAATAATATTTGGAATTACAAAGGATACATGAGCTCATTGATATAGGTTCTCCCTCCAACTGCTCAAAACTCAACTATTCATTCCCTCCTTCCCCAATCCTGGGCAGTTTTTGTCCAGGTGTTCCCTTATGTGCTCCAAGGAGGATGCATCCATTACTTTGGAGACCTTCCTTTAGGTTAGGGTTTTCTCAGCCCTTTTTGAATCATGGAACACTTTGGAAATGCAGTGAAGTCTATGAACCCCCTTTTCAGAATAATGTTTTTTAAATATATAAAATGCATAGAATTACAAAGGAAATCAATTGTACTAAAATACAACTATTAATATATTTTTAAAACAAGCTTATGCCTCTGCTCCAAGTCTTCTAACATTCTGTTCGGTACCAATGCAACATTTGAGCTATCCATTGGTTAGGTCCTGCTCTTGTTTTGAGGCTACCTAAACATTTTTTAAATCAATTATACATTTCCTAGATTTTAGACTCTTTCTTATACACATATCATTGGTAAAAATGTTGTAGCCCTTATATAGCCAAAGCACATCTCTCTACATTACTCTTTAGGGGTCATCACAAATCTGTTTTTTCGGAGACAGTATAATATTTTGAAATTTGCAGCCCTATAAAGTCACTGAAAGAATACTAACATTAAAAAGAGGTAGGATTATTTTTCCCCATGCAAAAGATTTATTTTCCTCTATTAACACATAAGACTACAAGGTGACTGTGAAGGGAAAGGGGAAGAATATTGGAAGAAACCCTGGTGATATAAAATAGATTAATAAAAACTTATTTTTAAAAAGACTTTAGAGGTGTTATCACCCAAAATTAAATGTTCTCAATAATGAAACTATTATAAAAATATGGATGTATCTGTGTCATTTTGGATCTGTTCATGAAACTCCTTTCTATTTAATCAATAAATATTTTTTGGAATGATTATCTTCAAAACACTTTGCAGAACAATGTAAGTTTTAAAACATTATTGCTTTCAGTGGCCACATCTCTCCACTTGGCAAAGAGTTAAAAGTATTTGCTGGCAGCGGGGAATGTTTCTGGACTATTTCAGGCTCTTTATACAGGGATGCCTTTATACACTGGCCTCCTGACTACTTCATGAACAAGACACTCCATCCTCAGCCCCATGCATTCTCTCCAGCTGACCCCCATACCTGGAATGCTTTCTTTCCCTCCTCCACTCACACTTCTAACCTCTCTAGCTTCCTTTAAATCCCAACTGAAAGCCCAGCTCCCAGAGAAAGCCTTCCCCAGCCCCACTAAGTCTAGTGCCCTCCCTCGGATAATTATCTCTTATGTATCTGGCAGCTACTTTGCTCTGTATATTGCTGCTTGTTGTCTCCTCCATTAGACTAGAAGCTTTTGAAGGCACGGACTGTCTTTTGCTTCTTTTTCTACTTAGCATACTGCTTAACACAGTTGTTGTTCAACTGTTTCGGTCCTGTCTGACTCCTTGTGACTCCATTTGGAGTTTTCTTAGCAAAGATATTAGGAGGGTTTGATTTTTCTTTCTCCAGCTTTCTATTACATAAAGAAACCGAGGCACACAGCTAGTTAAGTGTCCACTGCTAAATTTGAACTTGGGTCTTCCTGACTCCAGGTCCATTGCTCTATTTCGCTTCTTAACTGCCTACCTGCCACACAGCAGAGGCTTAATAAAAGTTTGTTGATTGATTTATTGATTATAATGATTAAACTTTTATAAGAAATGTGGTGTCAACAGGCAAATTTTCCCCCTTGGTCAATTTTCTGCTACCTTTGGCACAAAGAGCTTATCTGACCATGGAACGAAGTCACAAGTCTCATCTCTTTCTCCAAGGTGTTAAGTTTGATCATTTGTCCCAACAAGTGAAAAATCTTGTTATGTGGAAACTGTTGCTTCAAAAATGATTACCATAAAGGTAACTTCATATTCTATTTCCTTTAAAAAAAAAAAACTTCTGGTGAAGCCCTAAATCCCTTCCAAAACGTTTTCACATTCACTGTATATCTGCTGCTAACTTACTAGTTGTGACCTTTGGCAAGCCTAACTTTTCTGGTCTTTAGTTTCCTCAAATGTAAAAAGAAGCAACTGATCATGGTCATCTCTGGGTTCCTTTACAGCTCCCAAAATCTGAGAACTGCATACACAGTCTTCTCTTTTTTTTTCTTCACTCAGAGCATTTCAATATTTATTAACTTATAGTATCTTAAACTTTATATTCGTTCATCCAGTCAGTCAACAAACATTTATTATGCATCTAATAGATACCAGGGGCTGTGCTGAGCAATGAGGTACAAATAAGAATAAACTGGTAAATGTCACATTTTTAAGTTTAATCTTCACTATTATATTTTCTCCTTGACTTTTTAATTTTTTACATTACATACATATCCTCTTAAAAGATAATACAGAGGGGGAAAAGAAAGAGTAAATTATGCTTGCATTTAGAACATGAATAGCTAACATTCCACACAACTTTTAGTAATCTTCACTATTTTCATCTCACCTAACTTCAGGGGGAAAAAATAACTCCCAGAATTTCACATGTGGGACACAGAATTAATATGGATTTATAGCTTGCATTCTTTTTTCTTCCTTCAGTAATCAAATCAAAATACCACACAGCATAGCAGTGTGGTAGGGTGGAAAGAGCCCCAGTTTTAGAGTCTGAAAAACATAAATTAGAATTCTTAAGGAGCCATTTATTACCAATGTGAACTTTGGACAAGTCACAGGTCTAAGCTGCTTTCAGCCTCAGTTTCCTCATCTTTAAAATGAGGATACTGGTCAAGGTAATGTATTTTCCTTCCAACTTCAAAATCTCTCATTGATGGTTTTTACTTAAAAGTGAAAGCCTGGAAAACTATCTTGTCCTTGCTCCCAATGGAAAAGATAGCTTTGCAAAGGATGGTCGATGGTTGACATTTAGGACTTCCTTTCATGTTTTAGATTTGCATCCTGAAGACATGTAGTCTGTCTCACTTAGAGTCAAAGCTCATTCCTGGTGTCTCTTCCCCAAGACTATGAATGAATTGGAGTAGTAAAAAGCCCTATACTCCCTAAATCCTAGTGAAGAGAAAAGGAGAGAATTGAATGGAAGAGAAAAAAGAAGAAAGAGACATCTAGGCAGGGAGGCTGTGAGTGGTACAGTAGCTAGAGTTGGGCCTGGAGTCAGGAAAGACTTCTCTTCCTAAGTTCAAATCTAGCCTCAAACATTAGCTGTATGGTCCTCCCTGGCCAAGTCACTTAACTCTGCCTCAGTTTCCTCATATGTAAAATGAGCTAGAGAAGGAAATGGCAAACCACTCTAGTATCCATGACAAGAAAACTCTAAATGGGTTCACAAAGAGTCAGACACAAATGAACAACAACAGATGGGGGAGGTCTAATTTTTTTCCCTCTCCCCAACCCTGCTAGGCAGAAAGCCTCTGTACCTTTAACGCTGCCCTTTGTCTGTTATCAAAAAGCAGTAATATATTTCACGAAGAAGAAAAAATACTCCCCCAATAATTTATTTCAACATAGCAAAAAATTGAGTAGGGCAATAGGTGAGAAATCTGGTCCCCCCCCCAACCCCCCATCTCTACATCTAGCTATGTTAACTTCATGTTAACTTCAAAGGGGAAAAAATGTGAAAGTAAAAATTAATCAAGATGAGACAAAAAGAGATTCTCTAAAATTCAAAGGCAGGATCTAAGGCTCCACCGGAGATGTCACAGCAGACAACACGGTGGCATGGAAAACGCTACCTTTCCTAACTACAAAGAACAGCAGACTTCAGTGTTTCCGCACAATCAAATAAAAACAGTTTTTTAGAAAGAAGATCTTTAGGTCATGAGGATATTCTCTTGTAAAAAGCTCCAGAAGAATGGGAAAACCACATCTCACGCTAGAAGGGCGGTCAGAGGCCAGCTAGTGGAGCTCCCTCATCCTTGGAGGCCCAGAGAGCTGAGGGGAGCGGCTGGCCTGGCCTTACAGGAGCCCGGTATTCAGGAGGCCCAAAATGTAGCCGAGGCCCTGTGGCGCCAGAGAGGGGCTCTCTCTACCCTGCCTAACTTGTCTTACCCATCCAGTCCCCGGGCTTTGGGGATTTTCCGCATTACTCCTTGGGTTAAAGATCTTTTCTGAAAGGACCCCAGGAACAAGTCCTGGATGTGTCTATTGCTTGAAGAGTCAGTCTTTATTTTGACTCCCTCTACAGGGAAAGAAGGGAAGACATCGCTGAAAGGAAACAGTGCTCTCATGGAAAGAGGACGGGACCGGGGTCAAGAAATCGAGATGCAAACAGAGATTCTGGGACTGGGAAAATAATCTCTGTGAGCTTCTGCTATTTTAATTGTAAAATGAAGAACAACTTCTTATACTGTTTAACTCAAAGGGCTGCTATAAAAAAGTAATCACCATCAGTATCACCACTGACACGTGCACAGACACGAGCTAGGAACTGTGCTAAGCCCTTTACATTATCTTCTTATTTGCTCCTCCAGGCCACCCTTAAGGGGAGGTACTATTATTATACCTATTTTACAGTTGAGAAAACTGAGAGAGACCGGTTTAGTGACTTTCAAGGCAAGTTCCACAGCTCGTGTCTGAGACTGGACTTGAATGCTGATATTCCTGATCCCAGCCCCACACTCCTGCTTTGTAAACCTTAAAGAACTAAATAAATCGGAATTATTTTTACTGAGTGACCATAAAATACTAATGTTGTGTTTAAATTACTTTCAGAAAAAATGCTTTAGAATACATGTTAAAATGGCAAATTATATCCTTGGAATTTTCAAGAACACCCAAAAACAATGGAGGTAGGGCTGTGAATAGGTCAGGTGACCAAAAACATAAATGATGTAAAACTTCAAAAACTTATCTCCTCAGGGGATAGCTAGATAGCTCAGTGGATTGAGAGTCAGGCCCAGAGACCAAGGTCCTGGGTTCAAATTGGGCCTCAGTCACTTCCCAGCTGTGTGACCCTGGACAAGGCATTTGACCCCCATTGCCTAGCCCTTACCGCTCTTCTGCCTTGGAGCTAATGCACAGTATTGATTCCAAGATGGAAGGTAAGGGTTTAAAAAAACTTATCTCCACAGACATACATATAGATATTTAATGCAGTTTCAAATTACTAGCAGCCTGTAATCTTCAGTACTCTAATACTTAAACTATTAACAGCTCGAAGCTGCATTAAACATACTTGGCTGTGCTCCATACCAGAGGGAGGAATCAGTTCACAGACAAATTAGATTCCTGCTATAAACTGATAGTGACATAGAAATTATTTATCAAAATGAGCAACTTTCAAGAAAGACTTATTTCCTAGCTTGACTCTAAAAGCAGTTCTAAAAAAACAAGTTACCGAAAGATTTTAGTTTTTAGTTAGATGCATTAAGTATCCCTGTATGTATGTCTGTGGAGACAAGTTGTTGTTTTTTTAAACCCTTACCTTCCATCTTGGAATCAGTACTGTGCATTGGCTCCAAGGCAGAAGAGGGGTAAGGGCTAGGCAATGGGGGTCAAGTGACTTGTCCAGGGTCACACAGCTAGGAAGTGGAATAATAGAAGCAATATCTCTGGAATAAATCTATTACTTATTAATTTTATTCATTATTATTATCTATTTATTATTATATACTATATATAATGATACTATTATTGTTATCTATTACATTTTTCTATTATTTATATATTAATCTATAGTCAGGCTTCCTTCCTAAAATTGTGACTCAGTATTGGATTTAGCATCAGGGGACCTGGTTTCAAATTCCAGTTCTACTGTTTATTTAATCCATGAGTATGATCTTGGACGTTTCTTTTCTGCATTTCCATTCTTTCATCTGTAAATTCAACAGCCTGAACCAGAGTCAATTCATTTCACTCCAATAAACATTTATGACTTGTCTACTATGTATAAGGCACTGTGCTAGCCACTGAGGACAAAGAAAGATAAAAATGATACCGTCCCTTCCCTCAAGGAGCTTATAACTGGGATGGATTCAATTTAATTAATTTTTTTAAAACCCTTACCTTCTGCTTAAGAATTTACACTGTGTACTGGTTCCATGGCAGAAAAGCGATAAGAGCTAAGCAATGAGGGTTAAGTGACTTGCCCAGGGTCACACAGCTAGGAAGTGTCTGAGGTCAGATTTGACCTCTCCAGTCTCTGAGCCTGATTCTCAATCCACTGAGCCACCTGGCTGCCCCCTAATCCAATTACTTTCAGTCCAACTAGCACTGACCACAGTGCCTACAAGGATGAAATCTGAAAAGAATCTGAGCTGAACTTCCATTTCAAATGATCTGACGTCCCTTCCAATTCTAAATCTATAATCTTATGTGTTTCTTTCTCTTAGTCAACTCAGCAAGGGCTTCAGATGCTTAAAAAAAATAGCCCCTGAAATGATGTCATGAAACACATCCAGATCGCAGCCTGTAGTAACTTTTTGGTGCAACAGAGGAGTGCTGAGTATTTATTATTCACTTAGCCGTCTTTAATATGGAAGTCATATACTACCATAAAGACATTAGGGAAAGACAAGGAGCAATAATTCTACCTTCATCATCTCTCATAGGCATCATATGCAAGAAAAGCATGGGCTAAATTGTTTTAATGGCCCTGAAAAACATCAACTGGGCAGAATGTCTCTGAGGTCCAAAAGAAGAGCACACGTGTATACCCATACTGCGCAGTAACAACATTCTCTTTCTTTCTGCATCCCAAGTATCAAACCCATTAAGTTTGTTTATCTACTGGATTATAATCCATTTAGCTACAAGGCACGGAATAACATGAAGAATTAAAGTTGAAAGTCTCCCAAGGGGCAAGGCTGAGTATGTGGTAGGGGGATATAAATTCGACATTCTACATTTGCTGATTGTATGACTGAAAGCAAATGACAATCTCCTGACCCTCAGTTTCCTCAACTGGAAGAAATGCAGAAGTTGTTCCCTTGTCTATCTCTCAGAGTAGTCCTAAAGAGCAAATCAGATTCTCTGTTTTAAGGTTCTCTGTACATGATACAAATTGTCGGCTAGCATCAGAAAATTTCAAATATGACTACAATGGAATGGATTTGACTAGAACTTTATAATCTAAAAGGCACTAATGAGCTCTTTAAAAAATCATCCTTGATTAGTTTTTCTTAACATGACGAATGTGCACATTCAGGTTTCCAGGAATGGCTGTGCAACTTGCAATTTCATTCAAATATACCATGCCCAGAAAAGATGACCCAGACTCTCCCAGTAGTGCTCACTAGACAAGACGACAAGGAAAAGAATAGCAATAACCTGTCTAGAAACTTTAAAAGTCAAACTATACCTGAACCTCCTCAAAAATAGTTGCTTGTTCTTGATTATTTAGTGTTGTGAGGTGCTTCTGGAGCTCCAGCTTAGTTTTGGAAGAAGACATTCCTAGTAAGGAGGGGAAAAAAATAAACACATGAACTCCAAGGATAAGTGTCTTTGGTTGCCAATTAAGAAATGTTCGAGAATTCATAAGCATTTATTAGTAACAACTAACCTTTATAAATGGTGTCAGGTACATTAAAGCACATTAAAATTATGATCAGGTTTGATCCTCACAATAATTCAGGGAGGTAGGTACCCTGTTTTACAGAGAGGAAATTGAAGCAAACAGAAGTGATTACCTAGGGTCACACAGCTAGTAAGTTTGGAATTTTAGAACATAGTGCATCTCTGGAACTTTAAATCCCAAAGCACTGTTTCGATTTCAAAAGACTTGTATTTTTTAAAAGATTCTAAAGAGGGGGCAGCTGGGTAGCTCAGAGGATTGAGAGCCAGGCCTAGAGATGGGAGGTTCTGGGTTCAAATGTGGCCTCAGACACGTCTCAGCTATGTGACCCTGGGTCACATTTAACCCCCATGGCCTAGCCCTTATTGCTCTTCTGCCTTGGAATTCGGCCTTGATTCCAAGACGGAAGGTAAGGGTTTTAATTTTTAAAAATTAAAAAAAAAAAAAGATCCTGAAGAAAGCTCCCAAAGAAACCATTCATTGTCTGTCCGTCTGTCTGTCTGTCTGTCTGTGTCTCTCTCTCTCTCTGTCACACACACACACGTTTCTATGTAGAATAAACACAAAATAGTTTAATACAAATATGATAGGATGAATGGGAGGGCACTAGCAGGTGTGGATAGATCAGGAAAGGCTTCAGGGGGGAAGTGATGATGTGTCTTGAAAGAAGAGGAAGATTCTATACAGTGAAGGAATTGAGGAGGGAGGACACTCCATGATGGGGAGACATCTAGTGCAAAGTCATGGAGTGACATGGAGGTGGAGTGTCCTTTGTGCAAAATAGAGAGAAGGCCAGTTTGGCTGGATTTGAAGAGTACAAGATGGAAAAGATTCTTCTCTCTATATACTTTCTTTCCTACTGTACTTGAATTAGTGTTTGAAGTTAAGAATCCCTGATCTAAAGGCAGACTGTATCTAGTTTGCCATTTAAAAAAATCAACATGTTTTAAATGGTTTTCTGGACATTTCATCCTTAAAGTCCTTTTTATTTTTTAACTCAGGAAAATAATGGTAGTCTCAATTGGGGGTTGGGGGGATTGACCTCTTAGTGCTTGGCTCATTCAATATCAAATGAGCATATGTAAAGTTTGACTTTCTATTTTTATCCATTCACTGGTTTATGACATAGGGCCTCAGGCTCTTGGCACTAGGAGGAGGCTCAAATTGACAAGAGAGCTGGGGGTGGTGGGTAGTTCTACCATCTGGTGAGAAATAAGTTGTGAAGTTCATTTCCATTTAATCAGTTCCCAGTTCATAGAACTACAGGATCATAGATTTGAAGGTGAACCTCCTACCCCAATCCCTTCATTTTACAGTTGAGAAGTAAGTCACAGAGTCAACAAACACTTACTGAGTGCCTACTATGTTCTAGGCACAGTGCCAAAAATAGGTCCCTGCTCTCTAAGGGGGGCTAATCACATGCAGAGCGTGTGTGTGTGTGTGTGTGTGTGTGTGTGTGTGTGTGTGTGTGTGTGTGTTTAAACCCTTACCTTCCATCTTAGAATCAATACTATGACTCAGTTTCAAAGCAAAGAAAAAAAAAAGATAAGGGCAAGGCAATTGGAATTAAGTGACTTGATTTGAACCCAGTACCTTCTATTCTCCTGGCCTAGCATTCTCTGCCCTAAGCCACCGCGCTACTCCCATTCTTCATTTTTGAAAAGGACCAAGGACATCACGGGGGCCACCTTGACTTGCACTTGAATTAGATTTCAGTGAGGCAGAGTTCCCCAAAGTCGTCAGCCTCATTCTATCTTCCAGAACCCCTGAAGTCTAGTGGCAAGACCAAAGTCAGGAGGACTGGTGATGGCCCGGGACAAAGTGCATGACTGCGGCATCTTTGATGTCCACCAAACTCTAGGCACTCCACTTCAGCTACCTTCCTGGCTGTTGGAACAAACTGTTCTCATGCCCCCATTCTGCTGGGACAAATCTTCACATGCTTGGGGTGGATGCTCCCCAACTCCCCAATGGGCATGAGGCCCATCAACTACCTTCAGCCTGGTTTGGCCCATCTGCTAAAATGGTTCTGCCAAGGTGGGGTCGCTTCTTGGAGCCACTAGGAGAGCTGGGTAAAAAGGTGGGCACCAAAGGTGGATAGGCAGCCCTCACAGCAGAGGTGCCAGTCCTCCCAGAACACCCCCCCACACACACATTCTACCATTACTCAGACAAAGGAGATGCTTGGCTCTAGCCCCTCTCCTACACTCAGCCCGCTCCCCACTTCACTGTCCTTTCCATTATTATTCCCCATCGGGACTACCCAGCATAGGTGAGGAAATGGGGGGGGGGGGAGGAGGGAGGGGGCATGAAGGGTACAAGAGTAAAGGGAAAAAAGAAGACAACCAAATTCCAAGGATTCGTCTCTAGATTCTTCATCACTAAAGTCCCGAGTGGAACCTTCAGATATTTTGGTGCTGAAGCAGCTATCTTTTAAAATAGTCATCTCAGCTATGAACACAGCTGTAAGATCCATGGAAGGATTCCAAGCGTGCCCTTCCTCTGCAGACCTGACCTTGGAAAAAGCATCAGTTCAAACTCTTCAGAGCCACCTTGTTTTGAAAGAGACAAAGGTCATCCCAATCATCTCTGAGAAGGTCTTTAAAAGTCTACAGCGGGCACAAATGTTGCCCGTTAATGACCACCACACAGGATGTACATTCGCTTGCTAGGACAGAGGCCTAGAGCACAACCAAAGAACGAAGAGGACACTTCTGCTCATTTACAGGACTTGGAGCATCATTTTACTCTTTTAAGTGATTAATGAGGTTATTATAGTTTTCCCTTCTTATCACATGATGGGTCATCTCTACAGTCTAGTCGATGACCAAACCCTACAGAGGACTCAATATATCCCTCAATCATAATATTAAGCACTCTGTATATGTGAGCGATAATGACTATTGTTCCTATGGAAAAACCTGGTGTTCTTTATAGTAATCTGCTTTACAGAACATTTTCTTAGAACATACTGCTGGAAAAACTGAAGACTGCCAATAAAGCTACCCGTACAAACCTATTAAGACCTTAAGAATGAAGATAAGCCTGTCTGCATTCTGTTCCTGTGTCATGAAATGGAAGCATTTCCTTAATGACTGTCCAGGCATGTCATTGAGAGGGCCACCTCTCAAATGAACTCCCTCAGGACTGCGCTGGAATGTGTAAAATAATTAAAAGAACAAGAGCATGGCAGGGAGATAGATCTTCTTTGGAGAATTCATGCAAGGACATATATGAAGACTGAACAAGATGAAAAGCTGGGGATGGAGTATGTTTTGCAATGGTTGAAAATCCCAGTGAAAGAATCTTGTCATAGGCAGCTAGGTGGCTCAGTGGATAGAAAGTCAGACCCAAAGATCCTGTGTTCAAACCTGGCCTCTTCCCAGCTGTGTAATCCTGGGCAAACCCCATTTGTCTAGTTCCTTAACTCTTTTCTGACTTGGAACCAACTGTGAGTATCTATTCTAAGATGGAAGGTAAAGGTTTGGAAGAAAAAAAAAGAATATTGTCTAAGATTCAGAGTTTTTAAATCTCAGCACCAAAGGGGGCAGGGAGGTGGGTTGCATGAACACAATAAGACAAAGAGAACAAAAAACAACAACAACAAAAAGGAAGTGGGGGGAAGCTCCAACACAATGAAGTAAAAAACCTTAAAGGAACATCAGTAAAAACTAAAAATGCAGCTATTTCTAGATACTTTACTGGGGAAAATAAGTTCATTAAGCGAAGGAAGGAATATCTGACATGTATAAAGATGGAAAAATAAGATCAGTGAGGAATAAATGTAAAAAGATGACTGCAATTCAACAAAATAGAGCAACAGATAGAAAAAGTCAATAAAACACTGAATTTACAAAGAAGAAATTGCCATAATAGAAAAGAAAATTGAAGGAAAGGGAAAAAAATTTAAATCAAAATAACTAGAATAAGATTTGAGAACTGTATAAGGAAAAGAAGTAACAGAACTAAAGGAAAGAGATCAGAAAGAACCTGAAACTAATTTTCAGGAATGGCTAAAACTGTACTATACCACCTCCTACTAGACAGGTAATAAATCAGGTACAGACTGAGAAAAAAAATTAATGGCTAACAGGAAAATTTGTTTTGATTGATTATGTGTACTTGTTACAAACTGAACTTGTAAACAGATACAAAATGACATGCATGGAGATATATTCCCTTGAGGCTGGGGAAATGGTGGTGAGAAAGGGAAAAAAAAGAGGTTACTAGGGCTTTGAAATATAAATAAGATTAATAATAACTCATTGTATAGCACTTTAATTCCTCATAATTCTGTGAGGTAGGCAGACAGTACAAGGATAGGGTGTCCCAAAAGTCTTAGTGTAGTTTCAAGCTTTAAATTATCCCCATTTTATATAATATAGAAAGTGAGCATCCAAAGATGAACAATGTCTCCTAGTCATGTCTATCTATGAGGCATCCATTCTAATCAGTTATATTACTCAACACATTAAATATGTTGGACAATTACAATTTGTCCTTATTAGAGGAAGCAAGGTGGCCCACTGGATGGGATGCTTGCCTTGGGAGTCAGGAAGACCTGGGCTTTGATCCTGTCTTAAGCAGTTGCTATCTGTAACTCTATACTATTCACTTAACCTCTGCTAGCCTCAGTTTCTCCATTTTTTTAAGATGGATAATAATAGCAGGTAGCTATTGGCTGAGAGGGCGACGCAGCAAAGCACTGTGAAGTGCTTAGGGCGTGATGGAGCACAAAAGACAACATGGCCATCCAATGCAGCTGAGGAAGTCTCCAGGTGTAACGACTTTTCGTGCCACTGGACCCAGGCTTCCAACGCCGAGAGAGTGGGACTGTCTCTGTGCATCGACTTTTCCACTTAAATCTTCATGCACAAGTATCTTTGTGCACACTCATCTACATCACAGATGAAAGTGCGCAAAGACAACCGTCATCCTCGGTTACCGAGAGACTACTACTACTACTACATTTTAAAGTACTATATAAAAGTTAGCTATTAAAGCTAATGCACGTGTAATTTTTTAACAAAAAGTAATAATTATAAGGTGAAAATACAATCACACAATCATTTTTTGTATTCTTTAAGATTAAAACAGGTAAAGATGAAGAGCAGTCACAGAGAGGAAAAAGGGCCTTTAGCAATGTATGGCATCTGAATTTTTCTTCCATTCATTTAACTTCAATCTGAGGTTGTATGGTAAATGTTGGTTTGGAGGTACAAAGACTGGGGTTCAAATGACTGTCTCTGGAATTTTACTAGCAGTGCAACCCTTAGAGAATCACTTAACCTGTGGATGACTCAGTCAACTCCCTAGGATCAATCACAGTAAATCTCCTCCCCACCACCCTGCCTCCAGCTTTGGTACAGGGTGTTCTCATGCTTGGAGTTCCCCAAAATTGATATTGACGGTAATACTAAGACTGACATTAACAAATATGAGACCCTCCTCCATCAAGTATTTAGTTTCAAAGCTTCCCCCCCCCCCCCCGGAAGACACTCCTCACTGACCTTCTATCCTCTCACATAGCTTGTGGAGGTAATGCATGGGGCATCCTTCACACTGCTGAACTGGAACTCTGGAGGTCTGCTGTTGCACAGCTGCAACAGTGAAAGCCTGTTTCAGAGTCATCATAATTTCATCAACCTAATCAAAAAGAAGATAAAATGGGTGCAAATCAAAATAAAAAATTTTACATGATGTGATTCAGGCTCAAAGACTGGACAACTAAGGGTTAGAATAAATTATTCATTTCTCTTTTGCTTTTTAAAATTGCAAACAAACTTAAGTGACTCACAGCTTGAAATATGCCCCTAGGACTTGACAATCCTTGGTACATTAGGAAATGTTGTAAGAAACTAAAAACCCCTACTAGACATCCACTGAGTGAGAAGAGGGAAAATCAACAACTTTAGAGAAACAGATTTTGTTTTCAGGGGTAAGCTTTCTGATTCTCCTGAAAAAAAACAAGGAATTTGAATTTAACTTTAAACTGGAACAAGGTTTAAAAACAATACATTTCTCTTACCAAGGCTTCATTTGTGCATTGAAAAACGTAGCAAACAAAATGAAAACCTCCATTCTCTGAAGACTCTCTGCAGATAAACCCAAAGTGATCCACATGTCGAATTCCCTTTGTAAGGAAAAAAAAATGTTTTGTTACATTCAAAAACATATCACCTTCCATAAATGCCTTTCAATAGTTAAAACATGCAGTATGTTTTTCTTCTTTCTAATAAACACTCTGTCAGTGGAGCTATGAATCAATATGACCATAATGGAAAGTAATTTGGGGTTCTGCAAAGAAAGTAACTAGGGGGCAGCTGGGTGGCTCAGTGGATGGAGAGCCAGGCCTAGAGACAGGAGGTCCTGGGTTCAAATCTAGCCCCAGACACTTCCCAGCTGTGTGATCCTGAGCAAGTCACTTGACCCCCATTGCCTAGCCCTTATCACTCTTCTGCCTTGGAGCCAATACACGGTATTGATTCCAAGACAGAAGGTAAGGGTTTTTTTAAAAAAAGTAACTAAAGCAGCCATACAATCTGCCAAGATGGATGGGACATTCTCCTGTGAGGCAAATATCCTAAAGAAGTCAATGATAAAAAGAATGGGTTTTCCCATATGTAACAATAATATTTACAATTGCACTTTTTTGAACTAGCCAGGAGCTTGAAACAAAACATCTCCCCAACAATGGAGAAAAAGTCTTGTCAAATCTCACCTCTGGGTAACTGCTACCATTGATCTTCTCCACTTCTACTCCTAGGTTGCTGAACACCTCAGAGAGAAATGCAGCAATACTGAATCCAGCATGCATTTATGCTGTCTAATTTCAAAAGGGCCTTCACTGGTAAAAGGTCTACCCTGATTGACTATCAAGTCAACTAGCATTTATTAAGTCAAGGGTGTCAACCATTCTCATTTCTTCTTAAGGTCCTATATCACCATACATTGAAAGAGAACCTTGCCTCCTATATCAAGGCGGTATCGTGAGTTCTGTCTTCTCTTGTAGTTTACACCTCAAACCTTCCCTATGTTGGGTATTATTTTCTCCTCCTTTGCTTCAGTCACTAGGGAAAAGACGATCCTTCTCTTTTCCAAGGACACCTTAAGCATTTTAATCAGTCATTTCCATCTTTTCCCAGAACCTGTCCCTTCAAATCATTATCTCCTCCATCCCCCTTTTATCTTCAACTCCTCTTTATCAACTTCTTCCAATATACCAAGGCCTTAAACCTTCACTACCCCACTCTAGCTTTCATCTTATACATCTCCCCTTCATAGAGAAAGTTCTAGAAAATAGCATCTGTACAATGTAGCCCTACTTCCTAAACTTTCAAACCCTTGCCATCTGGCTTCCACTTTGTAGATCAACTGTCCAGATGGCTGGAAGCATTTCCTGCAACCCGAGCCACAACAGCTTTTGTTGCTAAGGTACTCTTAAAAGAAATTATTCCTTGCTTTGGCCTGCCAGCACATATTGATTCAGATAGAGGAAGTCATTTTACTGATTCTGTCTTAAACCAAATATATTCTTGCTTGGGGATAACTCCCAAAGTCCATGTTCCACATCATCCCCAGAGCTCAGGCCAAGTGGAAAGGATGAACTAAGAACTTAAAATTATGATTGGAAAATTATACACTGAAACACATTTAAAATGGCCTGAAATCCTCCCTCTGGCCCTATTTTATTTTAGAAGCAGGCCTAGAGGAGACCTACACATCTCACCATTTGAGATGCTTTTTGGACATCCACCTATACAAGCTAAGCCTTTTTCCCCTGCATATACATCACTATTAGGAGGAGATACTACTATTGCTTCCTATATACAGGAATTACAGAACAAACTATGTGAACTTCATGAATCCGGAGCTGCAGTACAAGCCAGACCACTAAACTTTTCTCTTCATGACCTGAACCCAGGAGACAAAGTGTATATTAAGAATTTCAAGCATACTGGAGCACCTCAGCCTTCCTGGGAAGGACCATTCCAAATATTGTTAACTACTCCAACATCTATAAAGGTTGGAAAGGACTCTTGGATTCATTGCTCACATGTGAAGAAAGCATCTTCTGTTGGGACTGATTGACTGTACCCTATCATATGCATTGGAGATAATAATCCATTGACAAGTGGATGCTGTTTTTCAAAGACACATTGAATTACTGGGGGTTTTTCCCTTATTTTTATTATTGCTTTTCTTTTATTTTGATTAGAATATTTGATTTTTTTCTCATTTCTTGTACTAAAGGTACACATAGTTGATATATTTTTTGCAGTAATATAAGTTTAATATATATATTCTTGCTATAATATCAATGCATACCCCAAAGCTTTAAACTATGGGAACCTGCCATTTATTGATAAAATGTTATGGGACTGTGATTAATGTTTACGTATGATTCCAGAAAAAGGGATAAAAAAAAAACAAGGAGCACAGACTTAACCTGAAAAGTGCCAAAAAGAGCACACAGGAAATACTAATGTGAGACTCGAGGTTGCGACACTTGACATATCTTAAGTCGTAGGACTTCCTTGTATCTACACTCTTTGCGAAGTACTCATACAAGTACAAAATTTGACTATCATGCTGGCTCCCTATATCCCTGAAATGTCAAAAATCAGACAAGGGAATGACACTTCTCTATAAAATAAAATTCAAGTTCTTTTCCTTTCTTATATTATGGCAACTTCTTGTAGTCTTGGCTGCAAATGGGTAAGTGAAATATTACTGCATTCTGTTCTACAGACTTATGGGATAGAAATTACTTTAAATTGGACCTATACACGGGCCTATTTTGAATTTTTTTCCTTATGTTTTTGGTTGTTTTTCAATTCTTTTGATAATTGACTCATACACCCCCGTAACTCAACATTGCCTCCTGAGCTGAACTGGATGTTTTTTTAAACACCTACTTCAGGGGGGATTGTATTTTAATTTGAAATCCAAGATTTTGAATTATTTGTTCGAGAAAAGATCTTCAAAGGAAGAAGCTTGCTAACTACTAAATCCAGAGAATGAACTGTTGTAGAAAGATGCCAGAAAACCTACACTACATCAAGAAGATCCAGAACGAACTTTGGATATGGTTGATTGAACTGAAGTTTGATTGAACATTTATTGTAAATGTACACATTTATGCCAAAAGGGGACTGCCCCTAATTTGGCTTTCTGTCAATGCACCTAGCAAAACATTGGTTTTGCTTTCTTTCTTTTCTATTTCCTCCCTCACTACTCTAATTTCCTCTTAAGAAAATTGAATGTTGTATACATCTGTAGTTAGAAGTGCGTTTAGGACTACAAGATGATGTTAAATGATCAATGGGGAGACTAGTCTCCCAATGATCATCAGGGAGAATTGTGAATCTTAAAATTTCTCAGACTCTACCTTGGAACATTATCTTAAGGTTATGGTTAAGGTTATTCCCATTTAAACAATGGAGGTACTTGATCAGGAATGTATTGGGAACTTTAAAATTACTTCACCCATACTTAGGCATACTTTAGGGGAAGATAAAGTTGTAAAACTCCTTAGTGAACAATGAAGATCCCCAACCCATACTTAAGAGTGAGGCAAAAGCCCTTCAGCTAGGTCTATTTTTAGATCTAATACAAAAGGGTGCTAAGTACCTATGATGGTCAAATTAATCACTAAAAGGTCAAGCAACTTACAAAGGGCAAGCTTAACAAAGAGGAGAAGGTGAGAACTAAAAACTAAGAATGGGCTGTCCTAGGAAAGCATCTACTGTGATTGGTAGACATGAAAATTTAGGGGAGGTGACAAAAGAGAAATTTCTCTTCAAAAGGAGCTGTCTGAACCAGTTCAAGGAGTTCGACTTAATTCAGCTTTGGAAGCTGAATTGGAGGTCAGGAGTCAGAGGAGGCTGCTGGGTCTCTGAACACTAGAGTTTTGCTTAGAAAGATCTTGTGGTAAGTGATTAAAGACTGACTTAGATTCTCTCTTAAAGAGAAAGGCCTAGGCCATTGGCCTAGGCCCTAGCCTTTTCCTACTATTTCCTCTTACTCTGTCTCTTTCCCTTTCCTTAATTCCTTCATTTATATTCATTAAAATCTCCATAAAACCCAGCTGACTTGGGTATTTCATATTTGGGAATTTTTCCCATGGCGACCACTTATTTTTTATTTAAATCAAGATACTAAAAATTATCTTTACAGTTTTTGGAAATTCACAGTCTTGAAACCCACATTTTCATGGTCACAATTTCTATCACTCATCTGAAACTCTCCAAGGTTTCCAAATTATTTCCTTCCTGCTAAATATAACATGTTTTCATCCATTCTCAGTTCATCCTCCTTGATCTTTTTTGCAATTTCTAAGTATTGACCATACCCTAGATGATTTTGCAAGTCTCTCCTCCCTTAGCTTCCCTGACATTCTCCCTCCTAGTTTTCCTTCTAGATATCTGACCATTCCTTCTCATTCTCCTTTAGATGATCATAATGATATTCCCCCTAACTACAGAAATTGTCCCAGAAAGCCCTGAGAACTCTATCCTTCTATCTTCTGGTAATTCCATCAGCTCCCATGAGATCAATTATCATCTCAGTGCAGACAACTATTCTCCTAAATGCCAATCTTGCACAAGCAACCACCTGCTGAACATCTCCACCTGGAATTCCTATAGGCATCTCAAACATAAATCCACTATGGAACTTATCTTCTCTCAAAATCCATGTTTCTGTTAAGAATTGTAGTAAGGGAAAGAATGATATATAGAATTCATTTATTTACAAAAATAACTTATTAATGATATTGTATTTATAATGAATAACATAGTCAAGAGTTCCATTTTTAGCCAATTCAAAAAGTATTATATTTTTTTTCTAACAATAGTGATTTCTCAGTATATCAGCATCTTTTTAATTTCCTTCTTCCCATTTAAAGAAATCCCATCCTTACAGGTACCAGCATCATAACCTTGGAGTCATTCTTGTATTCTTCACTCTTTTTCACTCTGCCCTCCATATCCAGTCAAAGTAAGTGATTGATATCTTCAACTATCATTTGTAAAATGAAGGCATTGGATAGGATGATCTCTAAGGTTACTTCCAGCTTTAAAATTCTATGATTTTATTACCTGGTTTATGATCTCAGAGACTCACCATCTTTGTTCAATCAATAATCCCACCCAATGCACAGAAAATATAAAACATTTATTTCAGTGTTTCTTATCTGTGAAATTTTAACTAGGTGAATATGATGCTAAAGAATCACAATGAATGAATCACAAAAAACAATTACAAGAGAACTAGAGGGATATAAGTAAATAACACCCTTGGAACATAACCATTATCCTTCCCTTCCCTTTCCCTTAGCTCCTATATTTACATTTGTGAACCAAACACTTTGTGAATGGAAGAGAATAGGCTAGGAACAAACAGAAAATAGGGTAGAAATATATAAAAACAATGACTGGTATAGAATCAAAAGGAACATGAATAAATAGGAAGGCTGACAAAATTTGATCTAATACTAAAAGAACCTTTCTAGAGGAAAACTCTCAAAATAATCATGAAAAGATACTAAAAGTATTCCCAAGAAAGGAATCTATTTTCTTTTATATTTTTTGTCCTCGGGAGAAGCAATTAAGGCTCATTACTACTTAGGATTACATTTGAACATTCCTCTTTAAAGAAGCAAATGGGGAAAAAACCAAGTGAATAGCTCTATCCTTTAGCTTCTATTAATAAATCTCAAAAAAAAATCTATGTAATTTCCCATCATAAATTATGTGGTAGACTATGCAATTTGTCCACATAGAAATAGCCTTTTCCCCTTTTACAGAACTGTGTATGAATCACATTAGAAATAATTTCAATACAAAATATACTGACAAGAGAAGAATAAATTAATGATTTCTATTTACCTGAGAGCAAAAGGAAATCTCCTTAAAGTTCTTCTCCAATGCTATTTTTTTGGTGTCAGGACTGATGAGGTAAACTTCCGACTGGCCAATCTGAAAATGAAGACAAGAAGGCAGGCAGGAAAGAAGGAAAGAAGGGAGGGAGGGAAGGAAGAAAGGAAGGAAGGAGGCAGGCAGGAAAAAATGAAAGAAGGGAGGGAGGAAGGAAGGGAGGAAGGGAGGGAGGGAAAGAGGGAGGGAGGGAGGGAAGGAGGGAGGAAGAAAGGGAGGAAGGGAGGGAGGGAGGGAGGGAGGGAGGGAGGGAGGGAGGGAGAGAAGGAAGGAGGGAGTGAGAGAGGGAGGGAGGGAGGGAGGAAGGAAGGAAGGAAGGAAGGAAGGAAGGAAGGAAGGAAGGAAGGAAGGAAGGAAGGAAGGAAGGAAGGAAGGAAGGAAGGAAGGAAGGAAGGAAGGAAGGAAGGAAGGAAGGAAGGAAGGAAGGAAGGAAGGAAGGAAGGAAGGAACGAAGGAACGAAGGAACGAAGGAACGAAGGAACGAAGGAACGAAGGAGCAAAAGAAAAACGGTTTCTGTGTGATTTTTAAATATTTTAAACTGCCACACATAGTTTAAAAATTATTAATAATTCATTTAATAATTCCAATTTCCTCTTCAGCATATAGGATAAATTTTAAGGCACTTAGTTAGTACTGTTAAGAGCATTTTTAAAAATTACACTATAACCATGCCCTATTTACTGAAAAGAGGAATGAGTATTTTTAAAAAACCCACATCAAATAGGAATTCCTCACATAGCTTGTTGAGGATAAAATGCTACTCCATGTGACATTTAAATTCTCCTATCATCTGGCTCATGGCTACCTTTCCAGGTTTATAGTTTATCATACACTCTTTAATAGTCCTCAATGGCTACATCCCATTTTCTAACTCCATGGCTTTGCTCAGATCAATCCCCCTCAGGCCCAGAATGAACTCTTCTTCACTTCTTCGCCAGTTTTCTTCAAGTTGCAGATGAAGGGTCACTTCTTAAAAAAGGCCTTTTTGATTCTCCCAGTTATTAGTATTTCCCCCTCCTAGCCCTGATATTTTTTATATTTATATTCTATGTGTGTATTTTTTATTTAATTACAGGTATACATGCTTTCTCCCAGTTCTATGTAAGCATCCTGAGGTCAAGGAATGTTGCATTTTCACCTAGCAAATAGTAGATTCTGGGACAAAGAAGATTCATTCTGTCTTCACTCTTGACAGTCAAATTATTTCTGGTTCAGAATAACCAGGAGAAACTTCAAATTTCAGGATCACATATCTATACCTAGAGGAAGACTCAGAAGTCATTTAGTCAATATTTTACAGAAGAATAGAAGGGGAAAGGAATAATTGATTTATCACCAAGTATGTGCCAGGCACCGTGCTAAATGCTTTTTAACAAATATTATCTGATTTTATCCTCACAATAATCCTTCAAGTAGATGCTTTTATTATCCTTATTTTATATTTGAGGAACTGAGGCAAACAGAAGTTAATTAACTTGTTAGTATCTTGAGAAAAAATTTGAACTTGGGTCTTCCTAACTATTTAACGTCCAGATGAGAAAATTAAGCCAAATTTGAACAAAGTAAATATCAATGATAAAATCTCAACCCAAGTAATCTGACTTCAAAACTATGGCACTCTTCATTACAGTATCAAATCCTCCAAACCAATAGAGAGCAACTCTATTCAGTCTTGTTAGGGTCAATAATCCTAGGCCTCTCCAAAAACCAATGTGTCCCAGGAGACATTTTTTCCATTTATTTCTTTCAATGTCACGTAGTAACACAATTAAAGGGAAGAGATGGAACTAATGCAAAAAATACGCTTTTAGAATTATAAGTTATGTTTCAATTACTCATGTTATCTCTTTACTAAGTTACTCTATATGATCTACATCTAGAAAACAATTAAAATGATCTATATTTAACACTTCTCAGCCTAGAATACTTCTTCCTGCAACTTACTAGTTAGCTGAAATCCATTTAAATTAAAAAATTTGCCCTTTTTTAATTTGAAATAGAAAATATTTTATATGATTCTAAGATATGAGATTAGTGTTTTGACTCTGTAAAGTTGCCTTAATCAATACAGGAGGGGGAAAGTTATATTATTTTATATTCTCATGAATACAAGACAAGAATTATACATAACCTTGGGAAATACCAGACTCAAATACCAGTCTCATCTGGAAGTTTTTAAAGGTTTATAAGGGAAGGAGATTTTAATTTGACAATGAAATGAATTAGGCTAAATTTTATGCCCTGACATCCAGTAACTGCTGAAACAATTCACTAAGAAACCTTCCTCATTCATGAACATTTCCTTTGAATCTCATACATAGTCTGAGGATGAAGAGGGATCACTACACAGCTTTACCGTAAATAACATAGTCCGATTCTCCTCTATGTCTGTTGGCTGCACGATATTATGTCCACTGATCAGGTGGCTCTGAATGTCATTTTCCTCAAAGGAGCCACCAAAAAAACTACTACTTCTGTAGCCTGCGTCTTGAAACTCCTTCTTAAAAGCCAAAGAACGCAGTCCGGGTTGAGAGAAAGATTTCCTCATCGGTTTTCTGTCCTGTTCTGCACTGCCTCCTGGCTGGAACACCGATCGGAACTTATCCGTTAAGGAAAACCCTCCCACAGTACTTATAGCTTCAGAATTCTGGGCCAACATGTCCAACTCGGCTTTTCTGCTGCAGCTAACATGATTAAATTTCTCAATACATTCATCGATCAGAGCCGGTGGGGCCTTTTTGTGAGCCACAGTCACTCGTCCGCAGAAGAGTACTTCAAACTTCTTGGCAAAAGTATCGTCAAATTCAGATTGAGAATGAAATTCTTCCTGGCGAGCAATCTTCCCAGCTTGTCTAATGGAGCTAATGATCTCAGGCACCTGGGGGGAAAAAAGGAATTTAGCTTTTAGATTTAACTATGTTTACTATTTAGAATCTCAAAAGTAAAGAGAATGTTTGTGGTTGTTATTGTTGTCACACTCTTCCTGACCCCAAGGGTCAGAGCATGCCAGTGCTGTCCAGTGTCCATGCCAGTGATTTGCCATTTCCTTCTCTGGTGTATTAAGACAAACAGAGGTTAAGTGACTTGACCAGGGTCAAACAGCTAAAACATGCCTGAGGCTGAATTTATTAGGTCTTCCTAACTACAAACCCAGCACTCTATCCACTGAACCACTGAGCTGCCTCAAAGAGAATGCATAGATATAATCCAATATATTCTCCTCAAATGTTCAACTTAAATATTTTAAGCTCATGTTCACTGAAGAAAATGAAAGAATGGGGAGAAAGAAAGAAATCAGAGGAGGAAAAAAAGAGAGGGATTTAGAAAGCTCTGAACTTTCTTATTCTAGCCTTCTTTCCATGGAAAATACAAGTGTCTTTATGTGACAGAATTTGTGAGTTACTTTGCCCATTGTCATTCTGACAGCAGTACATTTATTTGCCTCAGGAAGATTATTCGGTATGCCCTGGCTCACCCTCCTACATCACATAAACACTAAGAATTTTACTACTGAGGGTATATTTTTCCAGAAAGAAAAAAAAACAACACTCCAAGAATCCTTCCTTCATTACGGAGTCCCGAAGGGCACTCTAAAAGCAAATTAAAATATCTTAAAATACCTATTTATTTCAAAATTCTTTCTCCTTTTCTTCTCCTAAGATGATTGTATTTTACTGTTTTTCTATTCTCTATTTCCTGTTAATGCCATAGTCTGCCACCCCAGAGCAGGAGGAGATCACAATCAGGAACTAAGAGACCGCTGGCATTTTGGCAAACACTCCAAGGGGTATTTCACAAAGAGCAAAATTCTGTTTTCATAGACATCATTTGCTTTGCACCTAAAGGAAAAAACTGATCAAAAGGCTAAGGGGATCCATGCTTTGCTGAGGCTGTCATCACTACATCTGTTCATCTCTGCTCATCATGTAATTCCAATCAGTTGCTTCAAAGGGTGATGCAGAAATAAAGATGAATATACAGTAATACATATGATGAATGGGAACATTAATAATACACATCACATTAGTGAGATAAATACTTCCGCCATCTGTGAAATAACTTAGATGAAACATTGCCAAACCAGAGGGGGGCAAAACTACTGCATTATTTAGGTTTCCATTTACTGTCTTTATAAACAGGAAAGTCATGGAAGGTATCAACTTAAATCTTTCAGTTTGTGTTGCTATTACAAGAGACATGCCAACTGATAACTGGTGTTTGTTTTTCTTCCAGTAAGGAAAAAATTAGGGAAATGGAGAGATGTGTAGTGGATTTATACTACAATGGTTTGTTCACAACAATAAGATGTCATTGAGGAAATATACCATCAGAAAAATGGACGCTGATCTCATGAGAGGGAGGAATAACAAGTGGGAAACTGAGTCCTATGCTGGTACCCCAGGAATGTTAAAAGATCAAGAAGGCTCCCATGGATACTGGACAGATGCTCTAAGAAACTCAAGGGCAAAATCTCACAAAGGATAAGAAAATGTAGATGAGTTTCAAGTCACACCAATATAGAAGAAAGAACTCACATTAATAAAAGCATTTTTCCACTAAAATACTAAAGAAGTTGATTTCAATTCAAGAACTTTTCCCCAGAGGTGGCATAAGTTAGCTGGTTAAGAAAATGAAATGGAAATAGCCAGAAACTTTTCAAAGTCATGCCAAAGATCAATCTATATATTGGAGGACTTCTTGAACAGAAATAAAAAAGAAGTTCTGTAGTCTTAAATCTCAATACCCTGAAGACCCAAAGTGTATCAAATTCTTTTTCTCCAAGAATTAATGCTATGGATAATTTAATGACAACCATTTCTATTATGGAAGTTATAACAATTTCTTTCCTTTTTTCACTTTGTAGAAAAAATATTTCTTTCAGATATACTTCAGGTAAGTTTTTTGAAACTACTTTCTGAAGAAAACTTTGCCTAAAATATATAAATAATCAGAATTTGGGTATATTCTGGGAATAGTAAAGCAAATATTCTGTGACTGTATTATGTACTTTGTATTATCCAATATACATCTGTTGGGGCCCAATAAAATGTTACATATAGTAGGGACTCTGGACACAGTCCAGACCACAAGACAATCCAATGAGATTTTATTCCTAGTTTTGCAGCAACTCATCTTGGATCTTGGAAAATGTAAACTCTCACATTCTCCCTCTTTAAAATGTTGGCAAGATTTGTATATTTAATGAGGGCTTTCTGTGTGGTGGGGAGTAGTATCAGGGGAGGGAGAGGGAGAAACAAGGGAGGAGAAAAGAGAAGAAAAAATGGCCTGAATATATGCTGTACTTTGTCACTTCTCAGCAAAACTACAAAGTGAAAATCATATTATCAGCAAGTCATGTGAATCTTTCCAGTTACCAGCCTTATTCCTTGAAGAGTACATTTTACAATCTGCTTCTAACTCTCTTATAGTCCTCATTCCTAATATTGTTTGGAATCCCCACAAGTCTGAATTTGGTACAAGTAAAGAGCTCTTTCTTTGTACATCAAAGGACACAAAGAAAGAATATAGGCACACATAATCACATGAACTGTGAATTTATGATGACTTGAGAATGGATTTGTATAAAAACAGACCACAAAACACAGAGGTCTTTAATTAACTCCTTTTATGCAGAAGAGGAATGAATAATTGCTCTCTGATGAAGGGGGAGCCTTGATATCCCCCTCTCAAAAAAAAATCCGCCTAGATGACAAAAAGGCAAAAAGGGCACCATAAAGACTACCGAGATCAGGAAGAATGGCAAAAGTGAGGTTTTCCCACCCGACAATCTCTTAAGATTTTTAGGCATGGGCTGGGAAAGATATGTTTGGCCATATTCCAAAGTCATCTCCCCTCTTTTGCAATACTGCCAATAGCTGGTGATTTTCCTTCAATTCAGGCATATGCACAGCTCAAGAAGCTTACCGTTGGCACAGGACAACCTGTTCCTCTCAAAAGTACACAAGAAGGGTAAAACTTTCTGGCATAAAGAAGAAAATGAGGTTTAAAAAAATCCCTGGAATACTAAGTAACATTTTGAAACCAACTGGTACGTTAGTACATAATTTCATTAAACAAGTCATCAGAATCTCAGTGTATCCTTACTGATATTTTTTTAAAACCCTTACATTCTATCTTAGAATCAATATTAAGTATTGGTTCCAAGGCAAAAAGAGTGGTAAGGGCTAGGCAATGGGGGTCAAGTGACTTGCCTAGTATCACACAGCCAGGAAGTGTCTGAAGCCAAAATTGAATTCAGGACCTCCTGTCTCCAGGCCTGACTTTCTATCTACTGAGTCATCCAGATGCTCCCTTCTTAATGATTTTTTTTAATATTCACAAACTGATCCAGAATATTTAGAGACAAATACTAGGCACTTAAAAAAAAAGTTTAGATTTCATCTACTAAAAATACTCATATCATTGTCCTTGAAAAAGTGGCATAATGACCATATGGGCTTGACCTAAATTTCTACTAGACTTCAGAAGCTCACTGTGCTGGATATACCTGATAATGGAGTGGAGCAGGGGGAGATTCAGAAATGGCACTCAAAAGAAAAGGAAATTAATCAAGGCCCAATGAGGCAGAAGACCCTGTGGATTCCAAAGACAGCATACAACCATAGCACTGTTCCCAAATGGTTGGAGAGGGAAATAAGAATTATGAAAGCACAATGTATGGCCTGCACAGTAGAAATAATTGGCAAAAAAGAAAAATTTGAGTCCACAATGGCAAATTGTACCAAATAAACAAGAGAACAACTAACTGGAAATACAAACACAAATACACAAAAATTAAGGCTAACACAGAAAAAAAGAAAAAAGGAAAAAACATTAAAAGAACCCATGAATTCTATATAAGCACAACATACTGATATTGAGAACAGAATGTATAGATAGATACAATTTAAGGATTATAGGTCTCCCAGACTAACAACATATCAAAACACCTGAACATTATAATGCTAGAAATAATGCAAGACAACTGCCCAGAACATCTGAACACAGAAAAAAAAAATTATCAATCAAAAGAATCCATAATTTGTCCATTAAAAAAAGAAAAAATTCTCTGTACTGCAAACTCCAAGACATACATTGCTAAAATTATTAAGTCCAGTGGCAAACAAAGAAAGACCATCAAATACAAAGGGAAGCAAATCTGAATAACACAAGAACGTTTTGGTCCCCACCAAAAACCACAGGAGAGAACAAAATAAAGTATGCTGAAAATGTTATGAAATGCATGACACTATTATTTTTAAAAGTTATGGCTACAAAGAACTGTAGTCAATGGACACATTTACTGAATCAAAATACTCAGAATTGACATAAGTGAGGAGAGCTCTCAACTATTCAAATACCTATTGCAGTCCTCTGATAAAAGCAGCACTTTTAAAGCGAATGAAGTCCTAATTTGACTTGACAATGTTTTGTTTAAAAAAAAAAAGAAATGATAAAAAGTAATTGCTGTTCCAAACCAAAATGTAACCAATAATAGAGAACTAGCTGCAGAACGGGAAATGATGGGAACCTTGGGATTCAACAAATTATTTTAAGAGTTCATGATGAAGGACAGGAAAACTGCATGTAGTCTGGCATATACTCTAGATTTTGGAGGAAAGATTTTACAGAGTTCAACAGCTGTGTGGCCAAAAAGTAAACCCAAGAGGCCCAGAATGTTATCACAAGAATAAATTCTGATGACACAGCCATAAATGATTCTGACAGAAGAAAATGGCTGTCTAGCCCATCTCACTACAACCCTTTCATAAAAATAGCTTTCAATTCATTTCACAAGCATTGAGTAAATGCCCTCTATGTGACAGACACTGTGAAATTCTGAGGGTACAAAAGCATCCATGAGATTATTTCAATTTTTGCCAAAAATCTAGGCAAACTATATGAGTGGAAGTAAAAAACATTTATCAAGTGATGGATGGATGGATGGAAGGAAGGAAGGAAGGAAGGAAGGAAGGAAGGAAGGAAGGAAGGAAGGAGGGAGGGAGGGAGGGAGGGAGGGAGGAATGAAAAAATCATCAGGGATACAAAAAGGTGCATTAAATTCTGTCAACTGTTTTGCTCAAATCTAGGAAAATTATATGAATTAATGAAGAAAGAAATAAACAACAAACATGTTTATTAAGTACATAATCTATGCCAGGCACTGGTAGAGATACAAATAAAAAAATTAAGATGATCTCTACTTTCAAGGAGTGTTCTTTATACACCAGTTTAGTAACCTTGTTGAAAAAAAAGGAAAGATTATTCAGCCATGACCAATGCAGCCGGGCTATTGCTGCTGGCCAGAACTAGAAGTGTCCTAACACAGACAGCCTTTAGAACACGGAGCCTCTCTACACCACAATGCTGAAAAAACACTCATTTATATTAAGGATAATGTAGCAATGTCTTGTCCTATAAGATTTAACATTATTTAACTCTCTCAAGCTAAGGTTGTGATCATACCATTTGTGAAACAGAAATAATATTCACTCTAGCTTTTTTCTAATTCCAAAAGAATATAAAAATACTGTATGTTGTTAAGTCAAGTAGAGAAGCCATTGGGAGCTCTGAGCTCCTTGGAGACTGACCTATCCTGTAAAAATAACACATAATATTATATGCCAGGTCAACTACAGTGAGAATGCTTTGGAGTCCCCAAACCAAACAAACACTTCCAAAAAACAAATTCCTTTAACCATGAATAGATCAATTAAAGTATATTTTAATCATGGGAGTACAAACAGGTACAAGGTGTCTCAAAAGTCTTAGTATAATTTTAAGTTTTAATTTTACTTCAAAAGTATAGTTATTTGAAAGTTTAATTATTTACATTCCTTTTACATTTATTTAGCTTTGTGAACTTTGAATGATAAAATTTTAATTTTAACAAGACAAGGTACCCAGTCAGTAGGTATTGAGTGTTTAACAATTTGTAGGTGACCTCAAAAGATCTATAAAGGAGGTTCTCTTGCTTGGTTATTATCAGGTCACCTGATCCAGCTCCATTATACTTTTTTTCTTGTGAGACATGTCATAACTATCATATTTACATCAAACCTCATTCTCTGGATGATCTTGAAGTTGAAATTATAAATGCAATCCTTTGTCACTAAGCAGCAAAGTTTCCATAAAGTCTAAAAATCAACTAGAGTTCATTGAATTTTAATAAGAAACATATCAATATTTTAAAATTTTAAATAATTGGCTTTGGAAATTTTGGGTTTTTGCAAGATTGTAGCATAGTATAAAACTGCACTTGGACTTCTGGGACATCTCATATTACCTTCAAGTCATAAGATGATCTACAGGATAGTCAAATTCAACTCTTAAAACTTTAGGCCAAAAAAAAGTTATCATCTATCATCATTCAAATATCAATCTAAAAAAGGCATAGTGAAGGTCAAATGATGTAAACTTGCTCCATATCCATAAATAAATAATGTCATGTTATACAGAGAAAGATACCATTTATCATATCAGGCCCAAGGAAACCAACCAGAAAACAAGACTTCCAGCATTTGGCATAGTATTGAGTGCAGTTAGTGGTCAGGCATTTTTCAGTTGTGTCTGGATCTTCATGACCCCATTTGGGGTCTTCCTGGTAAAGATACTAGAATGGTTTGACATTTCTTTCTCCAGTTCATTTTATAGGTGAGAAAACGGAGGCATACAGAGTGAAATGACTTGCCCAGGGTCACACAACTGAGGCCAGATTTGAACTCAGGAAAATGATGAGTATTCCAGACTCCAGCACTCTATCCACTGCATGACTTAGCTGCCTAGCACATAGTAGGAGCTTAATAAACATAAATTGATTGATTTAATCATTGATTGAAATAATCAAATGTTTAAGTAGTTCCCAAAGCTTTAGAACTGATTTTCAATCCAACTAACACTTAAGCCTTGTCCTCATAGCAGACCCATTCATGCAAATACAGACTTAGATGTCTCTCAGGCTTTATATACCAAATATTGTCTTTCCCAGACTAAACCATCAACTCCAGGAAGTTCAGAATGACTCCAAATGTTTATTTTCTATTTAAAATTTGTTTTCTTTAAATCAGCCCAGGGTTTAAACCCACTGTTTATAGGTCACTTTGAAAAAATATCAGAAATAGAATCAAATTATAATTCACATATGACTGAAATGGGACATACTGTCCCCATGTTCCTTCTACATCCTGTCACCTAAAATGAGAAAAGATTACTACCACCAACTATATAAAAATAGGTAGCTGACTTGAAAAAAGAATAAATATGCAGAGGTATTTCGAAAGGCATCTAAAATAATTCAATGTCTGAAAATTTTACAAGCACTTATTATATGCTAGGAATACCACCACACACCTGTGAATTTATTTTTTAATGAAACACACACAATCTCTGCCTTCAAGAAGTTTATAGTCTTTTTTCCTAGTTTTTTTGTCTTTTGTTTGCTCAAAACTTATTTCCAAATATATTCCTTATAGAGTCACAGAATTTAGAAATTGGAGGAGACCCTCATCTAATCCAACTTACTAAACCAAAGGAATATCCATAATAATCTTCCTGAGAAACAGTCATCCAGCCTCTCTGTGGAGACCTCCAAGGAACCAAGTTCCACCACCTCCCCAGGCCCCTCTTTCCCTTCTGAAGTAGCTCTGGCAGAGCTACTTCAGAGTTCTTCCTGACAGCAAGCTTACATGTGGGTTTGAGCAGTGAGCATTCGCCGCTCCTGGCTCTGTTGCCAAACAAACTGAACCCCTCCTCCACTTGACAGTCCTTCCTTCAGAGCCCTGAGAAGAGCCAACACATTTCCCCCTAAGAGTTCTTTTCTCCAGCCTAGATGGGCCCAGCGCATCCATCCTTTTGTGCTTCCTTCTTTCTATCCATCTATCCTTCCTTCCTTCCTTCCTCCCTCCTTCCTTCCTTCCTTCCTTCCTTCCTTCCTCCCTCCTTCCTTCCTTCCTTCCTTCCTTCCTCCCTCCTTCCTCCTTCCTTCCTTCCTTCCTTCCTTCCTTCCTTCCTTCCTTCCTTCCTTCCTTCCTTCCTTCCTTCCTTCCTTCCTTCCTTCCTCCTTCCTTCCTTCCTTCTTCTCCCCTTATCTGCTGCTGCAGAATCATGCATAGGTTCCCAGGCAGAAGAGTGGTAAGGACTCGGTAATGCAGGTTTTAAGTGACTCATCACCCAGCTAGGAAGCATCCGAGGCCACACTGGAACCCAGGACCTCCTATGGCTAGGCCTGGCTCTCCCTCCACGGAGCCGGCTCACTGCCCCGTCCGTGAGCTCTTTCTGTCAGGCCCTTCAGGAGAAAAGTGGCCAAAAGAGAAGAGCGAAGGGGAGAGTCTGGACACATTCTGAGCCGCTGGAACTGCAGGCCAGCCGGCAGGCGCCAGTCACAGAGAAGCAGTCGTCCCCTCTCCTCCAGAAAAGCACGCCTGAGAGCAGGGGGAGCCTTCTCAGGGTGCCAGCGGCTCTCTCCCTCTGAAACAGCCTGCAGGCCGGGCCCCTCTGGGCCCATCTCCAGCTGCAGAAAGGGTCAGAACCAGAACCAGAGCCAAGAGAGAGCCAGAGGGAGCCTGGTTACCTGGATGGCTCTTCCCCAACACTCTCTGGCTAAAGTGTGGATTGTAAATGCAAAGTTCTGATCCACCGTCCTGCTTCTGGGCCAGGCCTCCCAGATACCGGCTGTCACTCTGAGAAGCAAATCCCGTGAAAAAGGAGCCAGTCACCCCCTGCTTCCATAGGCTGCCACACGTGCAGGGAGAGCCAGGTGAAGGGGAGAGGTGCCAGTCAATTCTAACCCTAATAATCAAGATTGTGCTTTGAAATATTGACGGGAGGGGACAGCTGGGTGGCTCAGTGGATTGAGAGTCAGGCCTAGAGACAGAAGGCCCTAGGTTCAAATCTGGCCTCATGCACTTCCCAGCAGTGTGACCCTGGGCTCTTCGGCCGTGGAGCCAATACACAGTAGTGATTCCAAGACAGAAGGTAAGGATTTAAAAAAAAAAAATCCTCACTACAACATAGCAAAAAAGTAATCTTCTAACCTCTGTTTTAATCTCCAATGAAAGAACTTCCAGAACCTACCCCACTTGCAGATATCTCTAATTGTCAGGTTGTCATTTTTTTCTTGCCATCAAGTTTAAAATTACCTCTTTCCAACCTGCATCTATCATTCCTAGTTCTGCTCTCTGGGGCCCAATAAAAGAAGTCCCTCTCTGGCAATTAGCTTATTTGGCTTGGCCATTCCAGTGATAGAACCAACGTGTAATCTTAAATTTAGCTACTTTATATCCATCTAGCAGAGCTTCCATTCCATGTGCTTGTTTCATCTTCCCTGCACTTAGCCGGACATCCATCACCTCACCTCTGGGTAATGAAGGATGCATGCCAGAAACTATAACTTTCCCATAGCATTCTCCCTGGACTTCTCAGTAAACTAACTACTGCAGACTTCTCATGCAATTTAGACCCTCTGGTTGCCCAACACACAGGGTTCTTAACCTAGGGGTCCATGAACTTCTTGGTTTTTTTTTTGTTTTAACATTCTAATATTTCAATATAGTTGATTTACTTTGTGATCTGATGTACTTCATTTTATATATTTAAAATCATTCTTCTGGGAAGAGTTTCCACAGGAAGTCAAAGGGGTCCAGGACACAAAAAGGCTAAGAATTTCCACTCCAATAGCAACCTACTGAAAATAATGTTCAATTATATCTAATTCTACATTTCCTGCACTAATAAAGAAGAGACCCTCAGAAAACTAAAACATGCGTATAACCCCCAACCCCACTTCAGTCAATGGTCTATTGCTCTCATCAAGTTTTTGTTTTGTTTTTAACCTATAGGGAGCTGCTGGTGGGGAACTTGCTCTCCTGCTACAGATGGACACTTTCTCAGAAATGTACTGTCTTAGAGAACTGTAGAGCACTTAGATTAACCCAGCCAGGATGTGTCAAAGGCAAGATTTGAATCCTGCCCTTCCTGACTCTGAAACCAACACTCACCAACACCAGAGTCTCTCAAAACTTTTAGCAAATTAGAAATGTGGATGAGTTAGAAGTCATGAAATCACAAAATTCAGAGCTAGAAGAAAGTCACAGAATCCTAGTTTGAGAGTTAGAAGGGACCTTGGAAGGCATCCAATCCAACTTTCTCATTTTTCCAAATAAGGAAACTGAGGCTCCACAGAAAATGACTTGCTCATAGTTTCACAGCTACTAAATGTGTCAGAGGGAGGATTTGAACCCACGTCTTCCTAGCTGAAAGTCCCTATCAAAAAAGGCATGCCCTAAGAGAGAGGGAACAGACCATGAGGGTCAAGCAAGAATCAACTTCCAATGAGCTCAAAGACCCAAGGTACTGTAAAAAATGGGAAGTTTACAAAAGAGACAACTTTTAAAGAGTTTTCCTAGGAGAAGAGACTTACCAGAGTTCAGGAACCACCAAAGCCTTCAGGCTTTAGGACCTCCCTGGAACCTCATCTTATTCCCAGTCATTCTCTCTGCAACAGGGAAAAATTATGGGACCAACCTGAAGATTGAAGGTTTTGGTTTGGGGGTTTGTTCCCTGGATCTCCAGAATATGAGCTGATTACAACCACTACCAAAGTCAGAGCACCAGGGAACCTTCCCAGAACAAGTGCCACTATTGTACTAATAGATTAAGTTTGTGATTCATTTCCTTATTCTGTAAGAAGAAAAAAGAAAAAAGAAAGTAGCCACATAGCCAACTAGATTCTCTGTTCTATTCCACCCACCAAAATCTTGAAATTCAATTCACAAACCGGATAGTCAGCCATGAACGGTCAAAAATACACTTTATTAAAAGAATGGATAATTTATTGTTTTTACATATTGTTTATACATCATTTCCTCTACAAAAAAATTTCATCCTATGAGAAGTCTTATGCTCCATGTCCACAGTCTTTCAAAGGTCCTAGGATCCTGTTAAGCTTTCATGGTGAAAATGTTAGCGTTTTAAGCTATGGAGACCTTACAAACTACCCTCGGGCTTTTGAAACACCTTCTATAATCTCCTCTGTTCCTCACAGCCACCTCGAGAGGTCGGTGTTGTCATCATCTCCATTTCACAGATGGCAGACCGAGAGGTGCCCAGAGGCTGAAGCGGGCCAGGACCCAGGTAGAATGCTTGCTGTACCTAGAGCATTATTTCTTACTATGCAGCAAGACGTGCATGGAAGCTCTGATAATTACTGCCTGCTCTGAACTGCAGTGGGGCACGTGCTTCCGAGGGAGGATTGCCACCTACTGTCACTTTCTAGATCTGAGTTTACAAGGCTGCCAGCCCCAGAGACTCCGGCTCAGACCCTGCCGCCAGCAGCACCCTCTTGGGATCAGTCATGAGTCAAGGATTTCCCTCCATGTGGGTAACTGAATCAAAGTGCACATTGTACAGCATCCAGTCAATTATGCTTTGCAACAAGAATAAACTATTGAAACAACAGGAATAAGAATTGACTAATCCCTGGCTGCCAGTTAACAAACAAAGCACAGACCCTGCCCTTCCTATGATACACAAACTATGTCATGTGTTTGGGTGCCTGATCACAGTGAGTTTATCATGCTGAAATGAAGAGCATGCCTCTCCTCTCCTCTGCTGGGGGGCAGGGGGTCTGCTAGTTGGCTCCTTAGGAAGCAAGCACCCTGTTTTCCCCTTCTCTGCAGGGCATAGTACTGGGTTTGGATATATAGCTTGCCCCCCCCCCCCCCAATATTTATTTAGATAAAGCACCAGGCCTGGAATCAGGGGAAACCTGGAATCAAATCTGACCTCGGGTATTCCTAGCTATGTGACTCTAGGCAAGTCACTTAATCCCATCTGCCTAGCCCTTGCCCTTCTGTTTTAGAGTTGTTACTAAGCCAGAAAATAAGAAGGAAGGAAGGGAGAAAGGGAGGGAGGGAGGGAGGAAGGGAGGGAGGAAGGAGGAAGGGAAGGAGGGAAGGAGGGAGGAAGGAGGAAGGGAGGGAGGGAGGGAGGAAGGGAGGGAGGGAGGGAGGGAAAGAAGGAAGGAAGGAAGGAAGGAAGGAAGGAAGGAAGGAAGGAAGGAAGGAAGGAAGGAAGGAAGGAAGGAAGGAAGGAAGGAAGGAAGGAAGGAAGGAAGGAAGGAAGGAAGGAAGGAAGGAAGGAAGGAAGGAAGGAAGGAAGGAAGGAAGGAAGGAAGGAAGGAAGGAAGGAAGGAAGGAAGGAAGGAAGGAAGGAAGGAAGGAAGGAAGATCTATGGCACTCAACCAAATCCAGAAGAAGCTCATTGTAATAGGAAAAGCAACCAACTGGCATGGGGACTAGAACCAACTCAAATGTGACCCTGGTCAAGTTACTAAAACCTCTAGGCTTTGGTCTGTTCATGAAGAGTATCATTTAGGTAACATTGGGCAAGTGACTTGCCATTCCCAGACTTCAGTTGCCTCATCTGTAAAATAATGAACTTGGGTAAAATGATCTCTAAGTATCCTCCAGCTGTAAATTTAATGAATGAACCTTTTTCTTAGAACCAAAAAAGAAGCCTTTCAGAATACACACCGGGATCCTACGTTTAGCTGGGATTCTGTGAGGATTCAGGCAATCTGGATTTCTTAGTTTTTCTGAGTGGCTTTAGATTTATAGATATGGAAGGAGTCTCAGCGCCTATAACAAGCCAACTACCAGCTAATAATCTCTCAGAGAAAAGGTGCTATGTTCCCTTCTTGGTACCACTGAGTCTGGGTGACCATCTATCAACATTCATTAACTATCTAATGTCAATTCCAACTAAATGCCTATCTTCTTTCTTCTCACCTCCAACTATATCCCACTAATTAAATCACTTACAAGATTAAAGTCATCTAACACCAACTCCTTCATCTCTCCTTCATATCCTTCAAAACTTCTGAACATCACCACCTACTTTCTCCCAACCTACTTCTGATCGTTATTAGTAGTAGTCTCTCGGTAATCGAGGATGACAATTGTCTTTGTGTGTTTTCATCTATTGTGTATAGATGAGTGTGCACAAAGACACTTGTGCATGAAGGAGATTTAAGTGGAAAAGTCGTTGCACAGAGACAGTCCCACTCTCTCGGCGTTGGAAGCCTGGGTCCAGCCCTATTCTTGACTAAATCTAATTCTTCTACTCCTGGTGTGAATCCTATCCTATCATGCCTCCTTCAGAACCAAATACTTATCCACTCACTACATCTTAAATCTCCCCATTTCTACTAACTCCATCGTTTCTTCCTACAAACATACTCAAAGCTATACTAAAAATAAATTCTCTGGACCCTGCTTCACTCTACACAACTACTGACCCATTTCTCTTTCCATTCTCTCCTATACATCCTGAAAAGGTTTGCCTACCCTCTATGCCCAAGGTCTCCACTTCTTTACAACTCCCCGAAATCAAGCTCTCATCCTATTATTCTGACATTCCCCTAAAGGGATCAATTATCCCTCTCTGCCAAATCCAACAGTCTTTTCCCCCGTCCTCATCCACTTCTGCAGTATCCGACTCGACTGCTAATTGCCCTATGACATTAGTTTCTGCCTCCTTTTGGCTTTAGAAACAGCCTGATCTCCTGCTTCTCTTCCTAGTCTCTAGCCCCTTGTTCTCATTTCCTTGGCTAGCTCATCATCCCCTTCTTAACACTGAAGGCGGATGTTTCTCTAGTTTAGTCCTGCCCTTCCTCTCCTCTTTCACTACCCCTGCCTCCTTGGCCATCTCACTTTTCACAAGAGTTTCCACTTCCGTCCTGGCTTCTCTTCTTAGCTCCATTTCCACAGCTCCCACTGCCCAGGGACATCACCACCAGGACTGCCCCAACAGGAGCTCCAAGTCAGAATACTTTTATGCCTTCCCCTAAATGTTTCCTCTCCTGACTTCATGATTTTGTTGTTGGTGCCACCATTTGCCTGGTATCCTATATTTATAACCTTGGGCTGGCCTTTGCTTCTTCCTTCTCCTTTATATCACATGTTTCAAATCCTTGTGAGTGCCTATAAATCCCAACATCTCTTGCAGTCAACCCTTGGCCTATCACAAGTCCTTATTACCACCCACCCAGACTTGGCAATAACTAGTCCCAATTAGGAAGCAGCTACATGATGCAGTGTCCAAAGCACGGGACATGGGAGTCAGAAAGACCTAAGTTCAAAGTCTGCCTCAGACACTGGCCTTGCATCATGAGCAAATTGCTTAATCTCCCTGAGCCTCAGTTTCCTAATCTGTAAATGGGGATAACAAGAGCATCAACAGATATCTGAGGGTTGCTTGAGGATAACATGAGCTAATATTTGTAAAAGAGAAACATCTAGGTGGTCCAATGAAAAGATCAGTTGACCTGGAATCTGGAAAACATGAGTTCAAATATAGTTAATAGCAGCTACCTCTTAGGTTGTTGTAAGGCTAAAATGTGATAGCTTGTAAAAAGTTCGGCAAACGTAAAGTTACAGTGTGTATGTGAGACAACAACACATACAAACATGTCTTTGAAAGCTGCTAAAAACTATGATTGGGGCAGCTGGGTGGCTCAGTGCATTGAGAGCCAGACCTAGAGACAGGAGGTCCTTGGTCTCAGACATTTCCCAGCTGTGTGACCCTGGGCAAGTCACTTGACCCCCATTGCCTAGCCCTT